>NC_136057.1:956219708-956819708 GCF_964261635.1 Lissotriton helveticus
CGTCTCCCACCTGGTGACTGTGGCCACCATCTTCTCTATGTCATTCGGCTCCTGGTGTTCTGCTGGACCCCCTCCTCCGGGTGCATAGCTGCTTCTGTGTTGGCAGCAAGTTTCTGCTTGGTTTTGCATTCACATCAGTCCAGGGCCTCTTGTGCTCTTCCATTGTCCTCCTCTGCCATGTGACGGCATTCACATGTTCCGAGGTGGTGTGCCATCTTTGCCTCTTTGTTGCCAATCACACGTTGGAGGTGACGTACAGTTGCTGGTGGTGTTCTGGCTCATCCATGGCGATAATCTGGTTTTCCTGGCGACTGTACCCCGTCTTCCTCTTCTCATTGGCCTTCCACGGGCCCTGTATTCCTGGGTGTTCCTCTGTAGGGATTGTGGGGTTCATGTTGTCCTCTGCAGTGGGTCAGGGTGCATCCGTGGTACTCCACAGTTGATGTTGTTTTTTTTGGAGGCATTTTCCGTCTTCTGTTCTTGTGCTTTTTCCCACATTATGCATGGGTATTGCTAGCCTATCGCTGGTTGTCACTGTTTTCTTATTGCGTTTGGGCACATCACTTCTTTTTACGCATTGTGGTTTGTGTTTTTATCTCCATCGCAGTGGTTGTATCACGGACATTGACGCAGGTTTTGGTAGACTATCGCATGCCACCGCCTTGTTGTGAATTCCACGTTAACCCGGGGTTATTTTCCCGCAATCTGCTGCGATGTGTAAAGGTGCGTCAGCATTTTTCGGTGATGTTTAGCACACGTTCATGTGAATATACCACTTAGAGCTTTTGCACTACCAAAAAGACAGCCTCTGCTGTATCAGATAATTTACTTAAATGACTGATTAAAGCCTATTTATTGCACTGCTAAATTATGAAAGTAACTAGTTCAAGCTAAATGTGTATTGAACAACATGATATAAAACAAAATGCAATGCATGTACTTTTTAAAGGCAAGCTAAATATTTTGGTTGTCAAAATAATAGTGAATGAGTGAAAAATTACCTAAGTTTCATCGCATACAATTATCTCTGTTGTTTGAGGGGAATTTTTCAAAGAGCAAAATGCTAAAAAAAAGTGACATGTCCCAGTCAGATTTAGAATATTTTCACAAAAGCATATTTAATCGGGTTGCTGCAAACCTTAATTTATTGCCTTTAAAGCTGGATGTAACATCAGATGAAATTCAAAAAGCTGTAACCTCACTTAAGAAAGGTAAGGTAAATTTCCTAGCACCAATGACTTATCAATTGGTTGTATTTAACATTACATTATTGTACTGGCTCTGAAAACCCAATATATTTTTACTTTTGTTTCTGGATACTTTAATTCTCTAATACAAAGCAAAGGACAGTGTTCTGAACAAAGTATAGTAGCTCAATATTAACCATGATGGTTAAAGCTTTGCAAAAAAAATGGCATCCAAATTAGAATTATTATATTTTGTCAATTTACCGCTGATAAAGTTTACTTTATAAACAGTAGACTTATTTTCTAATATTATATCTAGAACTTTCTCATGTGAGTCAACACTGGTCCCTTTTTATTTAAATCCTCATATGTGGCAATCCAATGAAAGGTGTTTGTTACGTTATAATGAGGTTCTGGAATCTAATCTTATACCCACATCCTGCTGGATGTTTCCTGCCCCTGATACACCTACATTCAACCTTTATTTAGAGGTGCTGGGGTTACCAACACTTTACCTTTCCTTGGATTAGAATGTATTAATCCTTGGATCATTAAGTAACTATTGACTAATTGGGTTTGAATTATTGAGTACCAGGGGTTCCCAATGCTAACCCTCTTCTCCTTACTATTTATGCAGTCCATCCTAGCAAAGTGCCTAGCTGCCTTTAACCAGACAGTACAAAAAGGCAGGATACTGACAATCCAATTAATGCATATTTTCCTACAGGCAATTATTATCAGGATTAGTAGAAGTTGCTCTTGCTATTTCCTCTTCTTCCCAACAAAACCAGCATTATCTAAAATCCCAATCAGAGATAAGGTTACCTCTATTTTCCTTTTCATGATAGCTGTCAATGCCTTACCCACGTCTAGCCAGTAAGCATGAACTCCTGGGCACTGCAAGAAAATATGCACATCATCTACTTTCGCCATTCCGCATTTTTGGCCAGTACCTGATTTCCCTTCCTGTTCTGGATAATTTCTTGGGAGACCAATAAACCCTATATAAGGTAAACAGATTTTTTTTTAATGGAGCATAATTAACAAATGACCAAAGCGTATTCATAAATACTTGCCAAAGAGATGTTACGTCTGCCGTGGGTAAAGCATCCTTCCATTTTTCTTCAGGAGGTGTATTAATGCGATCCTCCTCCTGGGCCAGCATCCAATACCACTTGGTCACCTCTTTCGTTTGTTGGAAGTTGCCACATAATGCTGTCTTCCAATTATTCAAGCCTCCCACATTTACTTGACTTTGGGCCCACATCGTTATTTGCAGATATTCGAATCTAGACAGTTGGTAATTGGTTTTCTTTGCTAAATAGTCCCAGGTCATTGCATCGTTCTCATCCATTAGTTGGCCCCATTTCTCAATTGCGTCATCCGTAAGTGGTGTAGTCAGTGAGTCTTGTAGGCAAAAAGGTGTTCTGGAAGATTTCCAGATTGAGGCCAGCTTGCTATAATAAGGTATGTATAATATTCTCCAGACCTGGATCCACAGTTTACATGCTGTACTCAAAACCTTTAGCCAAACCTTTCTAAAGAATTTTGGATGCCCGTATTTAAAGAGAACATATCTGCCTTGTTTAGCATAATCATGGGCTAGAGCTCCACTGGACACTTTTACTTCAGATGCTAAAACAGCCTTTAGTTGTGTTAACTTGAAGTTCTTAATCAAGGTTCTATTGTGGTTTTGTTTTGGCCCTAAAATTAAAAACAAGTAAGCTTCCGTGGTGTAGCTTTAAAGCCACTGTATTTAGCAATGGATTTTCACTCCTGATTGAAACCTTCACTATGGAACTTTTCAGGAGGGCTCCCAATGATCCTTATTAGTTATTTGCCTTTAACCATTTTGAAAACTTATAAGACATAACCAACCAAACAAAGAATATGAAAGTGGTAATGAAAAGGAAAAAATAAGGCTTTCTATCTATGCTGATTATCTTTTGATATACCCATTAAGTCCTTCTGCCTTATAAGATCAACTGTTAAAATAAATTATTCTTTATGGGAACATATCTGACTGCAAATTGAATTCATACAACACAAATATCCTTTCTCTTGACAACCTATATGCTTGCCTCAGGTTTCTGAAGTCCAAAATAAAACTAATAATAATAAACATGTAAGTATTTGAATTTCTAAGAATTTTAGAAAAACTAACAACATTAACCTTGTTGATGTTAAAGATCATTTTATTTTCTTTAACAGAAAACTGTTGTCCATTATATTTTTCTTGGTCTGAAACATTCCACAAGATGACGTTTAATCTTATTATTCATTATTTGTCAATGCTTTACTCCAACATCCTTAATTATATTTTAAGACTGCTGAAATCTTTGTATCTAGATTTCTATGGCATAAAAACCACCCCAAGATTTTGTTTTCCAAATTTGAAAATAATCAAAGAAGGGCGGTGTTAAACTTCCTTTAGATGGTTAAACCACTGTGATATTTCTCAAAATCCTAGGTGGGTTAGAATTGATTAGACATTGCCGTCACCTTTTACATTTCAAAAATTCATTCATTAGAAAGCGTGGCCATCTTTGCAAAAAATATAATTTCCAAATGTGCTTTTTCATTACAGACAGATATAACGACTGATTCATAAAAGCATTCATGAGCATAGGATGTAGTACTATAGGAGCACAGCCCATTCTATTTGATTTGTACTAAGTGTACATGAATAGTCCCCTCTTTTTTCTGATTCTAATTGTTTAGGGTACAATCCATAAAGGCATGTAAGAGTATGTACAAGAGTATTATAGTAGTATTACTTTACCAACTCTAAAATGCCTTTGTGAATTAGCCTCATATCGGTTTATTGTATTTATTGGTTGGATATCTTTGTATCACCTAATATTTGTATAAAATAAAAAATTGGTCTGTTAATTGAAAACCTTGTCTAGATACATTTATTATTTGTCAATTCCAAATATTTCAAAATTATGTTGTGATTTTGATTCAACGATTAATGTCCTAACAAACTGTTTGTTTAAATATGTATGTTTGAGAATTGTTTTGGTGAATTCATTTGTAATGAATACTGAGAATATTTTTCAGGATTTATCTTTTGTCCATCTTCTTAGGAACCTGATCCTAGGAAATACTACTCCCCAATATGTAATGCTATGGGTCATATTATGAAAAGGAATGAAACTCCTATTCAACTTATATCGTGTGTTCATGATGTTTCTGATAACATGTTTATATTGCCAATAATAAAAAATAATAAATAAAAACATTTATAAAAAAAAAAAGGCTTCAGGCCATCATTTCAATGCAGATATTTTCAGTGCCTGCCGGAGCCAGACAACTTACCTCGCTTCTGATCCGCACTTCATTGGAGGAGCTCAGTGGGCTTGATAAACCCATGTGGTGATACCAGCAGGACAGGATGCCTCCGAATCAGAGCAAGGCTGTGAGGGATCGGGCAGAGGCCAAAATCCCCACAGGAGTGCGAGAGCCCTTCTGACTTGGAAAACTCCAGGAAGGCAAAAGACAGACAACGCCACTCCCCCTGTGAAAAGGGAAGCGAAAGAAGACGCTGGCAAAGTGAAACTGAAGGAGCAGCGGTTTAGTGCTGACATAGTAAGAGAGAAACAGGCTGTAATCCAGGGGATTTTTGCCAGACGTGCTATGGCTGGCAACAAGAGAGCAGGTTGTTTGGTGGCAACAGCTAAGATTCAGCAGGAAGCTGGAATGGTCAAACTCTCCTTGTGTGAGTCAAACTCTGTAAGTACTGGCTTAACTCTTTTGATATCTCTGGGCAGTCTCATCGAGGACAGAAATACTCTGAATCCACCTTTAAGTAACGTAGGGGCTGGGAATTCAGATCATGGCTTGCTGCTAAATAAAAGAGGGGTATGGGGTGCTTGTAGGTCTAGCATACGAACCCCAGAGAGCACATTTTAGAGGAAGAGGTATGCAGTACCTATGGGGGTAGGACGTGGAGGCTGGGTCGGTCAGCACCATTATCCTAAGGTGGAGACAGGGTGTGTCAGACGAAGTCTTCCTCAGGGTCTGTTGTGAAGAAATAAGGACCCACCTCTCGATACCTCCAATTCCGATTGTAATAATTACACAGAATGTTGGAGTGATCAAGCGGGGGGGAAAGGGGAATTAGGAAGGGAACAGCTGGGAAGGAGATCTGAAAAGGAAAAGTTAAGTAGCAAATACTTCTAAGCCTTATACTAGACTATTTAACAATAAAGATACAATCGGAGATTTTTCCTATCACAGTCTTCTAAAACATATGGTTTACAGATTCTTCAACAAAAAGAAGGCTTACTGCTTTTCTATAACATGAACCAATTTCTGTATCACTTGGTAGCTTTTTTCTAGTTTTGTTGTAAATAGCGGCAGGATATTTTTCCTCAAATAACCAAACACCTAGTTTAGCAAATTGACTCCTTTACCAAACATTATACCGAGTACTTGTTCAGTTTTAACCCAAAACTCAACAAAGATAATGGACACATTCATTAACACTTGAAATTACTAATTGCGAAAATCTCAATACTGAATTGCGCCAAAATATTCAGGGAATTATCTTCGTAATTGCGCGCCAAAATAATCAAAGAATTAACATTGCAAATGTTCATAAAGTCTCAATGAGATACATTGAATTGCACCAAAGATTCTGAAATAAGAGCCTTTAAACTTCTGTGCATAAAGGAAATCCAAAGGGGTTTTGTTTAATCACTTCCTTTCAAAAGACTTAACTTAACAATTGTGTTCAACAATGAGCGCGAAGTTTTCCCCCCTACCTGTAGAGTACGACCTACTCTACTTATGCAGAAGTTCCTGAATGCTTCTCTGGGCTCACGAAGGTTCCTCTCCTCACTGGACACAGCTGACGATTCCAGCTCGAAGCCGCCACGCCCACCGGAACCTTCACCGGAAGCCTCCGGCAAAATCCTCACAAAGAACTGCAAAACCTGCAAAGGGAAAAAACGGAGCTCCAAAAAACCTCTGCTTCCTCTTCAACGTGTTGAGAATAGTGAGCATGGAAGATTGGGCGCGGTCGCGTAAGTTAACGTGACAACGCCCAAGCGAAGGCTCACGCATGCGACCAATCAACGAAAGCTCACGCATTAGGCGGACGCTTTCAGGGTGCGAAACCTCACGCATTAGGCGGATTAACAGCAAACAGAGTTTTGAAGCATTGAAACACTTAAGGACAGTCTTACAATAAGGCTAACAAGGTCTTTTAGCAGTTTTAGCACATGTCAGCCACCAACGCCCTCCCAAGGACGACTGATGCATTTTTCCGCACAAGGGCACCAAACATGATGCAGAGTACATTCGATTGCAGAGTGGGGCGTGCCCTAGACCGCAAGCCACCCTAGCCCTGACAGTGTGCCTCCCAATTTGGGAATTGGGGTGTCATGGTTCATCATAGGGCTTGCTTCTCATCAGGCCAGCCCTGCATTGCCTGACAGGCACCCTCGATGAGGGGTTCTTTGTCGGAGAACTTTTTCCCAAGCCATTAACTGAGGTGCAGGTGTGGGGGCCTCGTGGTGTAGATGTGGACGGGGTATGTCTTCTCTTCCTTCCCCCATACGAACTGCATAACTCTTCCTCTAAACCTTGCTGATTAATCAACCTTCGCTATCGGAAAGTTTGGTGAACTCAGGGAGCCCAACTTTGAGGTTAACAGCAAATAATGTTAACAGTCCTGGAAGGCAGAACACGAAGGATGATGAATAAGACTTATCCAGGGCAAGAAATGCACATTCAGATGCGGATTCAGAGCTAGGTACTTCTGGTGGTAGCCCTGATAGCTCTTTGGCTAAACCGGTCACTCAAAAGTGGGTGGCCCTACAAAAAAGGAAGAAGAGTATGATGAAAATATGGTCTGGAGAGCTCGGTTTGAATCTGACTAGAGTATAGCCAGCCAGCTGTAAGGGGACTATTATGCCACAAACCTAATGCAGGAAGAAGAGGGGACAGCTGCCAAATGAACCACGCAGGAGTTATTTACGTTGGATCTTGAGACTGAGACTGAGCCTTCCAACTCGATGCGCAAGAATAACCTTAGACTTCTGGGCATAGCACTGGGACTGGGAGGCCGAGATGCAGAGAGTGCATTGGTTTCCTCTTCTGCTTAAAAAAAAGGGGCCAACCAGATTCAAATGAGAAACTTAGAGCCATACTGATCTTTTTGGGGAATTTTCTCCTGCGCCATGCTGTTTTTGAGAAAGCCAGACCTGAGGCCAAGCGCGCATTTAATGGACATACTTTCTTCATCAGACTGAACTTTTGCCATGTGACTGTGGTGAGAAGGTTAAGACAGAGGCAATTGATCAGGCCCTTTCAGAAACTTTGGTGTGAAGTTTACTTACTGAGCCCTGCCCGCCTTAAGGTCATCTTAAAAGGGAATCCCAGGGTGTTCTCGTCAGAGATCCAAGCTCAGGAATTCTTAAAGAAAATCTCGAATGGAGGGAGCAGGGATGATGGCGATAGCAAGGATGGTAGCTGAATTTTTTTGCCTATGCTGATTTGGTATTTCTTTTTTTTTCTTCTTTTTTGGATTTACTCATTCAACAGAGTTGCGGGTGTTCAAGGGCAGGGGTGTGTGACTCAGAGGGGGCAGCGGGACTGCAGGAGGCATCACAAGGGTCTTCTGACCTATGTTGTTCATGATGTGGGTGGTGGGGTTTGTTAGGGGGGTCTGGAGCGTGGTAGGGGGATGGGGTGATGGGTGGTTGAGGTTAGGGATGATACAAGCATGTTTCTTATGGGAAATGGTGTTGCATAAAATGTTGTATAGGATTCCTGATATGTACATATGGGCAACAACCTAATGTAGATGGGTAATCTAAGGATAGCTTCAATCAATATTTGTGGGTTGAATAATCTACTGAAAAAACTTAGGGTTAATGAGGATATACAATGCTTAGCAGATATAGTTTGTCTTCAAGAGACACATATAGAGGCAAACAGACAAAAAGTAGCAGAACTAGCAGGGTATCAATTAGTGTCCAGTACTACATAAGGATTGCGTACACGGGGAGTAGCCATTATCGCTCTTTAGGGCAGATCTAGGTTCCCACGTTGCAGGGTGGATAAACTTGGCAGATGGATTATCGTGCATTGCTGCGTAGATATCAACTCGTTTACACTGTGCTCTGTGTATGGATCAGTGGCAAACGACCCGACCTTGTTTGATTAGCTTAACAACGAGCTGGCTGGCTGGCAGCTACCCGTTATAATCTGTAGGGATTTCAACATAAGTATCAATGCTAAAGGGAATAGGGATAAGTGCGGGAAAAGATGTATCAAGGTTGTAAACCAAAGGTTTTTAGATCCCTGACACATTTATGTATGGCTCAAGGGCTATCCGATGTTTGGGCCGGAAAGGAACCACAGGATCCAGGGTATACATTTTTTTCAGCCCCACTCCGTATATATATATATATATATATATATATATATATATATATATATATATATATATATATATATATATATATATATATATATATATATATATATATATGTATATTCACTGAAAAAACCATAGGTTTTACACCAGTTATAGTTAGCTGGAAATTTTACTCGCATAAAACCATTGAAATTCCCACGTTATAGTTAGTTAGACTCACTATAACTTGCGCGTGCAATGCACTGCTGATGATGTCACATATTACATCACTCATGACATGGTCAGTGACATCACTCATGACATCACTGATGACACCATCCAGTGAATGTGTGTCTATCCGAGAAATAAATATGTGTTATATATGTATATGTAAAAGTTGATGGAAGAATAAATTAGTGTTTAGATGTTTTAAAAAAAAATTTGATTGGTTAACTGGCTTAATAAGTGTATCTTAGGCAATACATATATTAGTGAGTAATGTTTAAATATTTAAATATAAGGATTAGTGTTTCACTTTCTGTATAAGTGGCTGCATGGCTTGGTAAGTAGCTACATGTGTATGTATATGGGTTATTAGATGTTTTTTTGTTTCAGTATGAGTGTCTGTATGGTTTGGTGGGGGTATTACTTAGCACATACATGCATGAATGACTGACTCGCTGTTTGTATGTGTTTTGAAGACAGCATATGTGCAGGACTGTATGGGTGGATGAGTGTGTATATGTGTGTGTTAGTGAGTGAATTACTGTCTCACTAGTGTCTTTATCAGAACTACATATGTTTTAATGTAGTATATGTGAATATTGATGTATATAAGTGAGTATATGTGAGAGTAAGATATTGTAAGAGTTCCTGTTTAAATAAGTATGTTTTTCTATAAGTGATTGTTTAAGAGAGTAAGTATGTGTAAGTTTCCTTAGAAGTAAGGTGGTAGTGTGTGTATAGCTGTATATGCAAATAAATGGATGTTCAATAGTTTATTTGCATGTGTGAGTATGTGTGAGAGTATCTTTTGGATGACTGTCGGTGTGTAACAGAATGTATAGGTGTATCACTACATATGATGAGTAAGTATATGTATGACTCACTATATATAACTGTTGGTGAATGAGTGGATGTGTACATAGATGGTGGAATTATTGAATTTGTTCTTGTAACTGGTATGGGTATCTCCATTTTTTTGAAAATTTTAGTTTCTATTATTGAATATGTGTTTCAAGGGTTACATTACAGTGAAAGGAGGTCCGTCAGTCTGTCACAAGGATGGTGTCATCAGTGATGTCATGAGTGATGTCACTGACCATGTCATGAGTAATGTAATATGTGACATCATCAGCAGTGCATTGCACGCGCAAGTTAAAGTGAGTCCAACTAACTATAACGTGGGAATTTCAATGGTTTTATGCGAGTAAAATTTCCAGCTAACTATAACTGGTGTAAAACCTATGGTTTTTTCAGTGAATTTAATAGGTTTTTTAAATGCTAATTCCTAACTTTAACTGGTGTGAAACCTATGGTTTTTTCTGTGAATTTCAATGGTTTTTTAATAGCAAATCTTAATAGGTATAGAAAGTGAAACATTTTAAAACGAATTTTATATTGTATAAATATGTAAAAAAAAAAAAAAATACATTTTATTTGGGGTGCTCCCGGGGCGCGTACCGGTGAACGCACGGGTAAGCGCAATGTTACGGCACGCCCCGGGCGCATACTGGGGAGCGTCCCGTTAGCGCTATTCTCGTGAACGAAAACAACATCGTGACGTTTCGCGTAACCGCGTGATGCGTCATATGACGCACAGCGTAATCGCAACCGAAAGCACGCGATCGCATACGATCGCGAAACGTCCTGACGCGCTTACGCTACGCACCCACGGGCGCGCCCCGGAGCGCGACTACGGGCGCGCCCCGGTGCGCGTAGCGTAAGCGCGTCGGGTCATGTGACCTGAAAATAACACTTTCTATTGGTGCAGAACAGTTTTGGTTTCCAAATGAGTATAGCCTGGGTCTTGTGACCTGAAAATAACACTTCTGATTGGTTCAGCACAGTTTTTTTTTTCCAAATGATAAAAAACCCCACCTTTCTTCCTCACTCTGACTTTGTCTTTTGACTGAGGAAGACCTGTTTCATCTACAGAGACAATTCTTTTGTACTTTGAAATGGCTACTGTAGCAGCAGCTGGAGCATCTGCACCACCATCACCACCACAACCACCAAGAGGACCACCACAACAATACATTGCTGGTGGAGAAGAGGAGGAGGAGGAAGAGGAAGAGGAGGAGGGGAGCAGATGGCTGCCGGAAGAAATTACCCCATACAAGCCAAAAGAACACATTGTATGGGAGTTTTTTCTCTTCCAGAGGGCAAGAAAAAAGTTAATGCGGCCAAGGTAATGTGTCGAATCTGTGGTGCAGAACTCTCAAGGGGCAATCCAGATAAAAAATATTCATTTGGGAATCATACCATGATTCGGCATATGACCCGGAAGCATCCTGCTAACTATTCTCGTGCAGAGATCAAGGAACTGGCCAGTCACCTCCCCCAGTGTTCAAGGACCAGCTCAAAAAGAAAGCAACCCAGTCAATCGGACCCAGAAACAACGGAGACGATGCCTTGCATTCAGCAACAATTTGGTACTTTTAGAATCACTTGTACTGAATGTGGCAAGCTCATCGCCTATGGTGAAAAGAGCGTAAAGCTGATCGTCCTTGCTGGTCAGAATCACATTTGCCCCAAACAAAAGAAGTAATTTTTTTCGTTTTTTGTTTTTTGCTCCAGTTGAGCCATTTTCAATTCCCTTTCTCTTTGTTTCTTCCCATAAAAAATACAAAAAAAATATAAAACTGTTTTGAAAAGCCAAAAAAAGTACAAAATGTTAAAAAAACATTAAAAAAATATAAAACAACAAAAAGAATAAAAAAAACAGTTCTTTTTAGAACTACCTTTCATTTATAAAATGAAACCTATACTTTTAAAGAATCTCTGTCAATTTTTTGTCCTTAGGGTACGCGTAGCGGGGCGCGCCCCACAAAAAAATAGAAAAAAAATTTTTTATGAAGCAGTTAGCATGAGGGAAGGACACAAAGAGAGTTATGTTAAGAGAAAAAGAGCTACAAGAGGACCACAGAGGGATTGTTTATTACATAGTAAAAAATAGAGAAGGTGTAATTGGATGAAAGTGAGAAAAGTAAAATGACTAAAGGAGCGAAAGAAAGGAAGAGAGAGGAAGAACACTAAAGTACAGATAGTGTGAGACTGTGATTGGCTGTTAAAAGAAAAAGAAAGGACAGTAAAAAATGGAGAATGAAGGGTAGTGGCGGAACCACGATAAATGAAGAACGATGAGGGAAAGTGAGAAAAGACCAGGTAGTATAAGTAAAGAGGGGTGAAAGAGGGAGAAAAATTGAATTAGGATAACACATGGGGAGTGACAAAGAGAGAGGACAAAGAGAGTAAAGGAAACAGTACCTGAATGGGCTTGAGTAAAACAGCAAAAAAAGATAAGTAAGCAGTGTGTGTGACTTATAGGGAGTCAGTGGGTGTAGGTCGGAGTGTGGGTGTGTAAGGTGTGTCTGTGGGTGTGGTTGTGTGGAGTGTTTTGGTGTGGGTGGAGGTGAGGGTGTGTGAAATATGTGTGAGAAGTGTATGAGTGTGGGGTGTATATGTGTTCGATGTATGTGTGTGTATGGAATATGTGTGTGTTTTTGAGGAGTGTGTGTGGGAGTTTTTTTTTGTATGTATGAGGTGTGTGTGTGGTGTGTGTGTGGGGTGTATGTTACAGGTGTGTGTATGTGTTGGGAGGGGAATAAGGTGTATGTGTAGGAGTAAGGTAAATAATTAAGAAAAAGAGAATGAGTGAAGAAGCATAGGAAGGGAACAGAGGGTAAGTGAAGTAAAGAATAGGGATTGAAAGAAGTTGAATATGAGAGGGTAAATAGGAAAGGGGGAGTAAACATGTAGAATAAGAATAAGTGAGAGAAGCAGAGTAAAGACACAAGAGTGAGGTAGGTTGAGAAAATATTAGTGAGCTTAAAGCAAAGGGTGATGACAAACTACATTTTTTTAGTCACACTTACCATATAATAAATGTAACTTTAATTACATTTTTTTACTACACTTTGTATCTGTGAAAGAGAAAAGAAAAAATAAGTTATAATTAGTAAAATATGTATTTTAAATTAAAAGTTACAAATGAAGAGGTTAAAAATCATAACAGTGTATCTAGAAATAAAGTAAGAGTGAAGGACACAGAAAGGGAAATAAAGTAAGGTAGAATGAAAAAAAGAGAGAAAAAGAAATAGAAGCAGAGCAAATTACTAAGAGTAAGGCATATAGATTCACTGACACAGAGGAAGAGAAGAACAGAGAAATGAACTGAAGGGAAGAAAGATACTAAAACAATGTGAGTTAGCAAAACTAAATCAGGAAACAGTAGTAAGTAAAAAGATAATGACTGAGACAGAAAACAGTCTAATTAAGGATGCATTTAGAAGAATGAGGAATAGAAGATAACTGAGAGTAAGTGAAGAACAGTCATAGAGTGAAAGGATGAAGGGAGAGAGGATAATATACAACGATTGAGGGAAATGGACTGAGGAACTTAGTAGGCAGACACACTAAGAGAAAAACTGAGTGAGGTGGAGTACAATGAGTGAGAAAAGGAAATGAGTAAGGGAGCAAAAAAAGGAAAGAGAGGAGAAGACGACTAAAACAGTGGTACTGAGAGAAAATAATTTGGTGATGAAAGTAAAGAGAAGGACATTGAAAGAAAGAAAATCAGGGATAGTAATAGAATCAGAGTAAAAGAAATGGGATGAAGAACGATGAGAGAAGAGCAGTGAAGTTGTTCTAAAAGAAATGATAGAAGGTAGATAAACACAAGTGAACATAAGACAAGGAGAGTGAGGCACTGAGGACATAGAAGTAGTGAACGAAAAATAGAGAGAAGAGGTCAAAAGTAAGGATTAAACAAAGATAAGCGAGGAAGAGTGGGTGATTTATAGTGATAGAGTGTGACAATACTGCCGAGTGAGTAAAGAGGAATTACTAAAAAAGCAAAGGAGTAAAATACGGAAAAGGGAAGTAAAGCAGATAGACTGAAAGCTGAAAAGTTATGCAAGGGAGAGAGGGGATGCAGACAGTTGAAATGAGAATGAGGGGTTGTCAAAGAAGTGGAGTAAAGGAACGGGGGTTACAGAGAGTGAGAGAAAGACATTATAAGTGAGTAAAAAGAGCTGAAAGAGGACGGAAAAAGAAAAGTGAGTGTCAGACAATGGGAATACAATTTAATTTACACAATCCAAAGTATACAATAACTTGTACAACATGTTACATAGTTTATTTTTGCTGTTCTCAGAATATATTGAATTTCACTTAAAACAGTGAGTTCAAATTACTCATCATATGACAGCGGGAAAAAAAACACAATCTAAAAGATTGTGTTTTTAAAAAAAACTTAGATACTGACAAATGACAAATGTACACTAATCTTGGATTGACTTACTTTTCCTTGCGGCCAAATAGTATATCATGGAGGTCCTTTTCTCGTTGCAAGTACTTTGCTGTTCACTTAAAAATCCATTTCATCGACTTTCTATAAGAAAAGCTCCAAGAACATCTGAAATAGTTTAATTATTTTCATATACTCCTTTTTTTCAGTCATGACTCTTTACTCATTCCTGCATCTTTCCATTTGGCCAAATAGTGTCAGATGTATGAGTATATATGAGTACTCCTCCCGTCTTCATAAGCCAATTACCTTTACCTAAATTTTGGCTGTAAAAACACTAGGTATGAATTTATAAAGCCAAAAGGCAAACGTTGTTTGAAAGTCAAATGAGTGTCGTTACATTGGGTCCAATCTTTAGAAGTTTTTAAATAGCATGTGTAATGCCCTGATGTTGTAGAAGGACCGTCATGAAAAATAAGAGCTACAGTTGTAAAGGTTCTTCCTGATATCGATAACTGAGAAGCCACGAAATTTTTAATAGAAGTTGTCAATTTAGTTCCATCAGATCTACATCGTTGGAACATTAAAATGACAGAAACATGGCTCACTCAAGGCTCAGAAGTGGACATAGTGAACGCCCTTCCCTCTGGTTTTTAAATTCATACCCAGGATAGACCGCTGGGTCGAGGGGGAGGCGTTGCAATTCTGTACAAGAACTCGTTGGCATGCAGAGCCCAAAAAGGTGAGGTGGAAGACTGTGAGAGCTGTAAGTTCTCCCTCCAAATCTCACCTACAGTGGCGATGTCGGGGTTACTAGTTTATCGGCCCCCAGGAAGTATTGGCAACTTCATTGGCTCACTTATGGAGACGGTAATGGTCTCTGCCGCTTCTGCGACAAATTTCATTACCTTGGGAGATTTTAATCTCCATTTCGACGACCAGGAAGATCGGTCAGCGACAGCCCTCCAACGTGACCTGAAAATCTGTGGGACTGTTCTTATAAATTTGGAGGCCACCCATAACAAGGGCCACTTGTTGGATCCTATTTTCTCAAACATTTCCACCATGAAAGCTGCTCCCCCGATCCCTCTGCCATGGACGGATCATTTTATGATCCCTTTTGCCTGGCAGACCGAGTCGGAGAGCACCCCCCTTACTAGTGTCTGCGCACCAGAAAGACCCTGGGCCAAGCTATCAGTAGAGAATTTTTCACGTAGTCTGGAGGCCTCACGCCCACTTTTAGCGAAGGATCCTGTCCTGGCAGAAGCAGACTTCTGCAGATGGTTGTCGAATACACTCGACGCCGTCCTTCCGGTTAGACCGGCAGGAAGGAAGGAGAAAAGATTGCGCACCTCGCCATGGTACACGCCAGAACTGAGGGTAATGCGGAGGGCATGTAAAAAACTAGAACGTGCCTGGAGGAAGAACTGGGAAGTAGCCTGTAAGACCGAATATCGAGTGGCGATAAGGAATTACAAGCTTTCTATCCGGCTCGCCAAAACCCAATTTTTGGAGGAGAGAATCAGCAATGCCTCCAATTCCTCTAGAGAAACTTTCCTGGTGGTCAAAGAACTTCTGAGGGTCCCCACACCTTCTGCCCCCACGGATAATTTGGAAGACAAATGCAATGATCTAGCAGAGTACTTCCACACTAAAATCGAAAAAATATTGATCACCTTGCCTCAACTGAACATAGGAGTTGAGCCCCTGGAGGTTGAGGATTTACCTTTGAGAACCTTGGACTCTTTTGGACCAGTCACTGAGGACGAAGCACTTGAAGTCTTATTGTCCATTAAGAGTGGCTCCCCCCGGGACGTTGTCCCTATGAGGATTCTCAAACTTGTTGCCCCTTCCATTGTGGAGCCTATTACGGAGGTAATTAATGCCTCAGTAGGTACTGGTGTAGTCCCACCCAACTGGAAGGGTGCAATAGTAAAAGCTCTCCTAAAAAAACCGAACTTAGACCCCCTTGATATGGCGAACTACAGGCCCATCTCGCTACTCCCGGGACTAAGTAAAATCACGGAAAAATTGGTTAATCTCCAGCTATCCAATTTCATTGAGTCCAACGGTCGGCTAAGAAGCTCCCAAACAGGCTTTCGTCCGGGCCAAGGCACTGAAACCGCCTTGTTGGCAGTCGCGGAGGAGGTACGCTGCATTTTGGTTTCAGGAGGATCAGTGGCAGTGATCCTCCTGGACCTTAGTGCAGCGTTTGACACTGTCAACCATCGAGTGTTACTCCAGCGACTGTCAGGTGCTGGAGTGAGGGGGACAGCGTTGAAATGGCTTAGGTCATTCCTCAGCGAACGGGCTTTCCAGGTCTGGGAAGGGGGCGCACGATCGGCATCCACCCACCTCCATTGTGGTGTGCCTCAGGGCTCCTCTCTGAGTCCCACATTATTTATTGTGTACATGGCCCCCCTGGAGGATGTGGTGGCTCCTTTTAACATCAAGATCGTGAGCTATGCCGACGACACCCAGCTGGTGTTCGCCCTCTCCCAGGCCACGGATAACTCCCAGGTGCTTCATTCCTGTCTATCCAAAGTCCACTCTTGGATGGGGGATTCAGCACTAAAGCTGAATGGCTCAAAAACAGAGATAATGCTGATGGGAATGAAAAATCCCTCACTCCCCTGCTCGGCCTGGCCTAGTTGCCTGGGACCCCCTCCCAAACCCAAGGCCGAGATTAAGAGCCTGGGCATTTGGTTGGAGCAAGACCTCTCCTTCAGGACCCAGGCCTCCAAACTAGCTGGTGTCTGTTTTGGCCTTCTCCGATCGGTGCGTAAAGTGCTGCCGCTGATTCCATTCCCATCTCGGAAGCTTTTGATCCAGGGTCTGATCATATCCAGACTAGATTTCAGCAATGCAATCTACCTGGGTGCCCCTGAGATCACTCTGAACAAACTTCAACAAGTTCAGAATGCGGCGGCACGAATGCTCCATAACATCCACATGTCACGATCGGCCAAACCCGCACTGAGGGCGCTACACTGGCTGCCAGTGCGAGAAAGGGTCAAATTTAAATCTCTCTGCCTTGCACACAAAATCTTGCAAGGCAAAGGCCCTCCTGCCCTCCAAAAGATGGTGACCCTGTATAAAGCAAGTAGAACTTTACGCTCTGACCAACAACATTTAATCGTGGTCCCCAGGGTCAAAAATGCCCGATCAGGAGGGAGGAGATTCTCCGTACAGGTTGCAACCCTTTGGAACTCACTCCCCCTTGGTTTACGCTCGGAGCCATGTCTTCTACGTTTTCGTAAACAATTGAAAACTTTTCTTTTCTGCTAAACTGCTGTGCCTCTTTTCTGTCTTTTTACTCTGTTTGGTGAAGCGCTGGGATGCTCCAGGGTAACCACGCGCTGTACAAAACTGTTTTAATAATAATAATAATAATAGTGACCATAATTTTGTAGAAATAATGTGGACAGCATTGCAGACTTACATTGGGTACACACCATATTGTGATCCGCTGCTTTAACTAGATTATTAAAAGGCACTGATTTGCAGTCTGGTAAAGTCAAATATATCAATCTTTCAGAGTCTATTCTAGTAGTACTTGATGAAGCACAGTTATCACAGTCATGTTGCCATTGATAGGAAAGGTTAAAAAGATTTTTTATATCTACTCCTTCATCTTGCAATACATCAAACATATACATTAAAAATTCCTGACAATCCTGCTGAATATTCTATGAAAATTGATTTTGACCTGAACATATGTCTAGAAGATTTCTAATTTCTGAAACACTTTCTATTTTTGCTCTATCACTACTACATTTCTCTAACACAGAATTCAATAAACAGCACAATGTTTGTTCCCGATTTTCGACAATCTGTTTTTGTAAATTTTGAAGAAAAAAAACAACATTAACTACTACATTAGCATAGCAGTTGACACCAGAACTGTTTTCAAACTGAAATCCAACAACATCTTCAACAGAATCCTTTTTCTTTCTCTTTACAATGACACTTTTATCTACTTTATGCCTTTTTTCTGATACCTCACTGCAATTACTCTCATTTCTTCTTTTTCGGCCTACCACACGTTTTTCAATCAGAGGATATTGAGGCAAATGTGGAGCATACTCTCTTCTTAACCTATTGTATTCTTTAACACAATCTAGATCTGCACAAATCTTTGTTTCATCACACTCAATCAAGTACAATCCTGATAAAGTTCTGACTCGTGATAATGCCACATGTGCCATACCCTCTTTAAACACAGAACTTCCAATGTTCACCAAAGCGCTATCTACACTTAAACCTTGAGACTTATGAATTGTCACCGCATATGCCAAACAAATAGGAAACTGTTTTCGGCGAAAATATAAGTCTTTCACGAGCAAAAATCTAGCTGAACAACGACAAATTTGTTCTATTTCATCAATGCCATCAAATTTAATTTTTAAAATTTCAATTCCATCCCTATTTTTGTAATTCACAAAACCAACAACATGACCCATTGCTCCATTTACCAGACCTCTTTCAACATTTAAATTCCTTCTCAAAATGATACGACAATTTAAACACACATTCAGAGTCTTTTCAAAACCAGCAGTTTTAGATATAGTCTTCTCTAATGAATCCAATTTTGATTTCAAATTTTCAGACAAAATAATTGTTGCTCCCATGTGCTCTATTTTATCTGTAGCTTCCAGTTTCACTATCTCTTCATTTTCTAACTTCAGCATTTTGTTGTTGAACATGGAACATTCTTTCAGAGTAGGCATCAAACATATGGCAGATTTCTTCTCATTCATTTTCTTAAAAATATTCTCTGGAAGAATGTTTTCATTTGGGTACAAATTAGAAATTAACTGTCCATGTAAAGCTTCTTTCCCTTGCTGACTTATTTTTCCTACTCTTACATCTTGTAAAATATTTTTATAATCTTCATCCTTTGCCTGCCGCATATTTTGAAGCAGTTCTGCATATTTGAAGTTTAACCATATATTAACGTTTCCAATGCTTCCTAGGCACTTCCTGGTATCTTCAGGTGTGAGCATTTTGAACACAAGTTGTCCTTTCACTGGAGTCAACTGCAGAAGATCTCCAAAAACAATAATATGTTTTCCTACAAATAAAACATCATAGTCTGTTCTAAGAATTTCTTGCATTCTCAAATGCACAAAAGCAAGCATTATATTTGACACCATGCTTACTTCATCAATGATAAGAAGTTTCATTTTCTTCAGGACTCTCAAAACTTCGGAACACGCATCTCCAGATAGCTTGTGATATTGCAATTTGTTATCATGCTCCACTGGCAGCATCAGTAAACGATGTAAAGTAATCCCTTTAATATTATATGCTGCCAGCCCAGTTGGAGCGGTAACAACACAAGACAGCGGTGATTCAGTGCTTTTCTGCAGATAAGATGCAATTGCTTTAATCAGAAAACTTTTTCCAGTTCCCGCTTCTCCACTCACATACAGTTGGACAGGCTTAAATGATGTACATGAGCACTCTTTCTTCTCATGACTCAATCCATGTTCAACCTGTTCTATGACTTCGTCATATATCAGTTTCTGCTCAAGGTTTAATTGTTTCACCAAATCTTCTAAATTGATTACATCCTCTTGAGCTTGCTCCATAGCTCTTTCCACTTCATCCATGGCAGTGGCAGCTTCATTTTGGATAATTGGTCCTCCTAGTGGATCCTGACTCAATGAAGCAGAACTCTGACTGCCTTGAGAACTATCTCTCGCAATCTCTCGCAATCTCTGCAGCTATTGTTGATTCTTGCTCTATTTCTTCATTCAACATTTGCAGATTATTTGGAAAACAGGACATTCTATTGTATCCTTCGTAGCATTAAAAGAGTCTTCATAACAGAGAAAATCTCCAAGTAGTTCCTCTTCTTCTCGCCATGGTTTAAAGAGTTGCAAAAGAGCCAAATAGTAAAATTCTCTTTTGTCTGGATTTTCACAACTCAATTTTCGATGATTAATCAAATGACCTTTTTTCTGTTTCACTAGACATCCTTCACATCCAATGATTCCATATATTCCATTATTGATATCTTCTCTGATGTTCCTCTTATAAATATATCTTTGCAGAACTTCATAGAGACAAACGTTCTCAAGGTGAGGACTTCTATTTGGATAGTATGTATCCAACATGTTTGTCTTCAAAATATCTGTACTTTCTGGTTCTTTCTCCGCCAAATACTCTATCTCTTGTACAGATTTCAAAACTCGATTTCGTGTTGCAGCAAGACCTAGACTCACCCAAATGATGGTTCTAGATTTGGCATAGAGACTTGCTGACGACAATCGATCAGAACATTCATATGCTCCAATTTCTCGATGCGACAACATCTTCAGACTGTAATTGTACAATTTCTTGCTTAGGCTCTTTTCATGTGAAATGTCCTCCCACATTTCCTTCAGTTCTGTCTTTTCTTTTTTTGTGATGTAAGACGTCACATATCGAGCCACAGCAATAGAGTTGTCAGCAACGAATTAAATATCCATGTTAGCATTCCACATGGACAAAATCACTGGGTTGTAGTCGTTGATGTACTTGGACTCTTCGTTTCTTTTTAAATTGTATGTATTTTTTGGTGATTTTCTCGTCACAGTATGTCGCAGAGAAGACATCAAATTATTTACTCTTCCTTTAGAAATCACTGGTCGTGGAAAAGCGAAACGACATTTTGTGTAGAACTTGTCCTTGTTTCTGAATTTTCGACGACAGTACTTTCCACAACGATGGGATTGAAAGCGTAAAACTTGTTGCCTTAAATTGTTTTCTTCGGTAGTTTTCGGAACAGCACATGTTGAATACTTTTCAATGAAGCTCATCACTGTCTCATCTGAATCTGTTCCAAATTTGGGTGCATCTTTAATCCATAACAACATATGTATGTGAGGAGCACCTCTCGCTTGATACTCCTTTCTCCAAAAGAAATCCAAAACCTCTCCAAGGGGAGGATTTTTTGAGTTGGTAATAAAAGACATCATAGCTTCAAATCTATGATTGAAATATCTGCATACATTCACTGGATCCAAAGAACACAGTTCTCCAGGTGTTTTGAATTCTATATTTTGTATATTAGCATTGGCCTCTCGTAAAAATTGAAGTAAGTCCTCCCATGCATACTCGGCACAGCTAAGAGTGAGGAACCATGTAGGAGTTCCTAAGATTCTTAGCATACATTTCAATTCCCCATGGCGACGGTACCAATACTCATTTGTACCACGCTGACATGCCATGAGATTGATTAGATGAGATTTTAAAATATCATCTTGCAGATTCACTTTCTCCATAAAGTCCCTCGCTGAAACATTTTGCAGATGTGCTCCACTTTTCAGAATATGGTTTACTGCATAAGAAAGCCCAGACAAGTCACTTTCATACAGTAGATGAAACAAATAGGGAATGCATTGACGAAACCTTGCATCTTCAGCATATAATCTTACAGTTCGATATTCAGATGCAGGAATTTGAAGTGGTCGATCGTCATATCGTCCACCTCGACCTGTTGGAAATAGCTGTGAAAAACAACGAGCTTCCAAACTTTCTTCCCATACACTAATGGGACTTCCTTTTGCTGTTTTCATTTGAAACAATTCAATTGCATTCCCCATTACTTATTTGGAATGCAAAGGATGAACAGTATAATGTTCATATATTTCTTCACTTCTAGACACATCAACTTTTTCAATTTGGCCGCCTGAACAATCACTGTCTTCATCTGCAGCTGTTTCCTCTGCTGCAACACATACATCTTTGTAGTACTCATTGTTTTTGACTAAATACAACGTTGCCTTTTTGACTTTCCTAACATCCACTAAATCTTGCCAGATTTTTTTACTCTTTGTTGGAACCCCATTAACTAGAATAACTAAAGGTTCCTCTTCTACTTTTTCTATACCAATTGTATCAATATTTTTTTTCAAACCTAGGGGCAAATAAACAACTCTTCCCTTTAATCCTCTCTGCAAATCTGTAGGAGGCAATTTCCCTGTCTTAGGCTCCATGCGAACAATTGCCTGAAAAGGATGGACACATTGAATCAAAATAGGCTCATATGTATTTAAATCCATCAATTCACGGGGAATGTCTACCAACTCCAGATTATTATGAACAGCTCTAGCAGGCATTCTGTTTTGATTTAATTTATCTTAACAATATTTACAAATACGCTGATCAGAACTCAAATCAAAACAATTCTCCACCCACAAACAAGTTGCTAAATCTTTCCACTCATAATTATCCATCTTTTCACTTTTTGCATATAAATCAACTAACCTAGTCTGAATCTTATAATGAGTCCGTCGACAACACACACAAGTAAAATTCGGCCTTTCACTTGATTTCACCTTAAACCTGGTAATTTCCTGCTCAAACTTTTCTGTATTTAAAATCTGTACATTCTCTTCCACATTACCTTGAATTGCTGTCTCAATTTCTACACTGTCCTCTTTTTCACGAAAATAACAAATCTCAATTTCTTCACAAATCTTCTTCACATCTAATTCAGTTCCATGCAAAAGAGCACTGTTTAATTGTTTAAGCTTAAGTGCGGGACTTTTTGCATAATACAACATTCTCACTAATTTCCTCATTTTGGTATGATGCACTGCTAACATCCTAAAATGATGAAAAACACTCTGACAGACTTTTCTAGAAAGACAAGCCAGTGAATGGCCATGCAAACCTGTTAATCCTCTCACTCTGCAAGGATCTAAGTCTTGCAACAACTTCACTTTCTGCTTTATACTTTTCTTACTATATGTACGTAAGAAATTACAAAACAAATCAATTGATTCCTGTCGCACACTACAAATACTACTACACTTCCAAGTGTACACTGGACCCTTAGTACGTCTCCCTAAAACTTCATCAGTTAACACCTCTTCTAGTTCTCTAGGCACAAGTTTCTCTTTTTCAATCGGACAACCGTCTTTCACTTCATACGCTCGACCACTGGTGTCAACTGCATGCACTAAATCATTATCCTGGAAGTAACTCTCCTCATTAAAAAATGGCTCACAACTTGAAATGTGCATCCATTCTCCCGAAAAAACTTTACAAAAATTAGTCCGATTAATTACTCTTTTCCATCTACTGTTTGATTTGAAAACATCAATTGTCTTGTTAAGTGTCCTAATTCTATTGATTATTAAAATAAATAATTTTTTCTTAACTTCAAAAGCCTGATCAACAATCTTCTCTACACTTTTCTTTTTCTTATAAAAAGCAGCTCTCTGTTTACCTTTCCTAATGTTTTTTAACAAATTTAAAACCACCCTATTGCGAAACATTCGTTTACGAATGTCTCTAAACTGATTCTGCCTTCTATTCCTATACATATTATTCTCTCCTGCTCCAGTTGTAGGATTCTTTGAGGTTCTCTCCTTCCTTTTCAAATTTACTCTGTCATTCTCTTTTTCTACATGCTGTCCATTTTTTTTTTAAAGTACATATGTTATGTAAGAAAGACTTAGTTGTCTTACCAGGAGCTTGGATCCTGTTTTTTGAAGTATTTGTTGTGGAAGAGTGCTGTAATTCCATTGCTGTTTTTGATTTTTGGCGGTTACATCATTTTCTTTTCCTTTCCCTAGTGGGCATGTTTGCTTACTCTTCAAATGTGTATTTCAATCTGTGTTAAATAAAAAAATAGCACATTATAGACCACTATTATCAAACAACAAAGCAATGACAAAAAGCAAACAATCTATACAGGGTTACAGATCAGGTGAGGATTCTCCAGGGGTGCACAAAAGGTGAGGCCTGTATTGAAGAGTATAGTGGAAGACAGCTCTGTCCACTAGTACAAAGAAGATGAGACCTATGTCTAAGTCCACTGCACTCTTATGCACAGGCTTCACCACCTATGCTTCCCGAGAAAGTATTGAGTTATATAGTTATATAGAATTGTATTTTGTAAAATTGTGAAGCTCCATGTGAAAGCGTTTGCCTCAGTCTTATTCCTGTTGTGAGGCAGGTGCAAGATTTTGCCTCAGTCTTATCCCTGCTGTGAGGCAGATGATTGTAAATAGGATCTGTGCTGTGTTTCCTAAATGTGATGTCAAAAACGATTTTGGAGAAAATTAATGGTTTTTACATTTTTGAGTATAATGTGGCGCAGAGGGTTAAAAAGTGACGCATCTACCTACATGCGTCAATTTTTTAATATGGGGCAAAAAGGTACTTGTTTGGGCTTTCCTGGGGAGCATAGGTGGTGAGGCTTGTGTCTAAGAGTGCAGTGGACTAGGCTTCATGAAATTGATCTCAGCTGCATTCTTAGACACAGGTGTCAATTTGACTCTTTACAATGATGTTACCTGTGTTTTAACTCAGTGTAGGAAGCATATTGAGTTTGTTTGCATAGAGGTATTGTATTTTGTAAAATTGTGAAGCTCCATGTGAAAGCGTTTGCCTCAGTCTTATCCCTGTTGTGAGGCAGGTGCAAGATTTTGTCTCAGTCTTATCCCTGCTGTGAGGCAGATGATTGTACATAGGATCTGTGCTGTGTTTCCTAAATGTGATGTCAAAAACGATTTTGGAGAAAATGAATGGTTTTTACATTTTTGAGTATAATGTGGCGCAGAGGTTTAAAAAGTGACGCATCTACCTACATGTGTCAATTTTTAAATATGGGGCAAAAAGGTACATGTTTCGGCTTTCCTGGGGAGCGTAGGTGGTGAGGCTTGTGTCTAAGAGTGCAGTGGACTAGGCTTCATGAAGGCTATCTCTGCTGCATTCTTAGACACAGGTGTCAATTTGACTCTTTACAATGATGTTACCTGTGTTAACTCAGTGTAGGAAGCATATTGAGTTTGTTTGCATAGAGGAATTGTATTTTGTAAAATTGTGAAGCTCCATGTGAAAGCGTTTGCCTCAGTCTTATTCCTGTTGCGAGACATGTGCAAGATGTTGCCTCAGTCTTATCCCTGCTGTGAGGCAGATGATTGTAAATAGGATCTATGCTGTGTTTCCTAAATGTAATGTCAAAAACGATTTTGGGGAAAATAAATGGTTTTTACATTTTTGAGTATAATGTGGTGCAGAGGTTTAAAAAGTGACGCATCTACCTACATGCGTCAATTTTTAAATATGGGGCAAAAAGGTACTTGTTTGGGCTTTCCTGGGGAGCATAGGTGGTGAGGCTTGTGTCTAAGAGTGCAGTGGACTAGGCTTCATGAAGCCTATCTCTACTGCATTCTTAGACACAGGTGTCAATTTGACTCTTTACAATGATGTTACCTGTGTTTTAACTCAGTGTAGGAAGCATATTGAGTTTGTTTGCATAGAGGAATTGTATTTTGTAAAATTGTGAAGCTCCATGTGAAAGCGTTTGCCTCAGTCTTATCCCTGTTGTGAGGCAGGTGCAAGATTTTGTCTCAGTCTTATCCCTGCTGTGAGGCAGATGATTGTACATAGGATCTGTGCTGTGTTTCCTAAATGTGATGTCAAAAACGATTTTGGAGAAAATGAATGGTTTTTACATTTTTGAGTATTATGTGGCGCAGAGGTTTAAAAAGTTACGCATCTACCTACATGTGTCAATTTTTAAATATGGCGCAAAAAGGTACATGTTTGGGCTTTCCTGGGGAGCATAGGTGGTGAGGCTTGTGTCTAAGAGTGCAGTGGACTAGGCTTCATGAAGGCTATCTCTGCTGCATTCTTAGACACAGGTGTCAATTTGACTCTTTACAATGATGTTACCTGTGTTAACTCAGTGTAGGAAGCATATTGAGTTTGTTTGCATAGAGGAATTGTATTTTGTAAAATTGTGAAGCTCCATGTGAAAGCGTTTGCCTCAGTCTTATTCCTGTTGTGAGACAGGTGCAAGATTTTGCCTCAGTCTTATCCCTGCTGTGAGGCAGATGATTGTAAATAGGATCTATGCTGTGTTTCCTACATGTAATGTCAAAAACGATTTTGGGGAAAATAAATGGTTTTTACATTTTTGAGTATAATGTGGCGCAAAGTTTTAAAAAGTGACGCATCTACCTACATGTGTCAATTTTTAAATATGGGGCAAAAAGGTACATGTTTGGGCTTTCCTGGGGAGCATAGGTGGTGAGGCTTGTGTCTAAGGGTGCAGTGGACTAGGCTTTATGAAGCCTATCTCTGCTGCATTCTTGTTTTTTGTTTTTAACCATTCAAATTACTTCTTACACAGAACACAACCATGCACCCTAACTTTCAGTTTTCAACTATCTCATTCTACCAATCATTGCTTGTGATTCAAGAGCACTGAATCTCCACAGTTTTTTTTTTGCAAACTCCTATTGTTCCAACTGCCATTTCTTTTCCACACTTCATCTGACTGCATCAGAATCTCCTCTCACCATGTATTCTGTCTGGATTATTGGACATAGCTATATCCACTGGGCTCAAAGGTATGCAGCTACCAGAAATTTTCACAACCTTGACTTACCAAATGTGAAGATTAAATGGATTGGCCAGAGAGGATTGAAATGTCACCAATTGATACCATTGGTGAAAACCTTTTTGCATTTGCCACACCCTGACCTTTTAATTGTGCACTGTGGAGGAAATGACTTGGGCACTTTGACTGGAGTAGGTCTGGAAATGCTTATAAAGGACACCTTTGATCAATTGATGGCACTATTTCCTCAAACTGCCTTGGTATATTCCAATATATGCCAAAGACAGAAATGGAAGTGGTCCAATCAATTTTGTCCACAATTTGAGAAAGCACGGAAACATGTGAATAAATCTGTTTCTGCTTACATGAGAGACTATGGAATGGGTTCAATATACAATAATAACTTGCGTTACAATATGCAAGATATCTACAGGGGAGATGGTGTGCACTTTTCAGATGAGGGGAATAGAATATTCCTCCTGAATTTAAGACTGTGCATTGGTACCTACTTGTAGGTACCTAAATCAGCCACAGAACCCAAAAGCCCTTTTCAGGGCTACCCTATCTCTGATCACTCCAAATGATTATCTTTTTCTAACTTTTTTCACTGTTTTTCACTAAAGTACGCTCCCCGGTACGCTCCCCGGTACGCGTACCGGGCGCTCCCCCCGTGAAAAATAATTTTTTATTTTTTTTATTTACCTATTTGGGCCTCCTAAGACCCCCTCAGAAAACCTAGAGGGTCAGGGAGTGCCTACGATGCCCCCTTATACCTATTCCCAATGTTGTTTGTCCTCCATTTTCTGTCTTAAATCTACCGAAAACAAAATGGAGGACTGCCGTAGCGCTGCCGGTACGCGTAACGGGGCGCGCACCGGGAAGCGCTCTAAAAAAAATGTTAAAAGTTAATTTACATAAAAACCCCTGGAGACACTTTCACCAAATATAGAATAGCTCATACTACATACCAATCCCTACCATTTTCCCAAATTCAATGGAATTCCATTGAGCCATTTAGCCTGTAGACCTCTCTAAATACCCTGAGGTAAATTACTTCACAAAAACACATCTGAAGTGTTAGAATTGACAACCAATTAAAATGTTACTTTCATTTTCTATTTTTTTTTCCTGACATTTGATTGGTTATGTACATGAATATAAATGAAAAATGAGAGGGAAATACGGCCATTTTGACTACAACTACCTGAGGTACATCTTGAAAGGATTTTCGCATTTTGTCTTCTTCACCTCTCTGTAAAGTAAGTTGATAATTTGTAAGGGGCACTGTAAGTTATTTTTTAAAAACGTTTTCTGATAGTTATTTACTGTCCCTCTGCTATAGTTATAGATAGAGATAGGCTCCTCTGTTATATTTATGGATTGACTTAGGCTTCTCTGCTATGATTATGAATTTACTTACGTTTCTTCACAGGCACTTTTTTATATTTCTACTTCCTGCCTGTTACCATACATTGCCCAAAGTTAACTTCACTGTTAAAAAATCAAAACTACCTGTCTGAACTTAAACCCAACAGTGCCATATATCTACTGATTTTTTTTTAATGCAAATTTCAGCACAAAAATGGAAGGAGAACAGAACGTTTCCTTTGAAATTGTCCTAGAGATGAACAATGAGGAAATCATTGAACCCAATGACTTGGAATTCATGGATGAATCACGGGACCATGAACTTTTACAATGTATAGAATCTGTGGATTTGTTAATTCAATATGAGGACGTTTCTGATAGTCAAATGTTGGAAGTTATGTTCACTCAAAAAGAGGACATTTCGGACAGTCAAATGTTAGACGTTCTATCAAATTTGGAAAATGAATCTCAAAAATAAATTTATATTTAATAATTCTAAAATTGTTTGAGACATTATTCATTTTTATATGTAATTCTTAAACTACTACCAAATTGATTATAATGTAAAGTCAAACTTATAGTATACTGTGCAACTTTTTTGTTTTACATAGTAATTTTGCTCATAGATACTTCATTTCTCCCACTATATTATCTCCAATGTGTACTTGCCATCTCTTTTTCATCTCCTGCCTCCATGTTCTTTATGTTTTCCTGACAGACTATGGTATGGATTCCATATACCACAATAACTTCTATAACAACATGCAAATTATCTACAGAGTAAACAGTGTACATATAATTTAAGACTCTGGATTGGTACCTACATGTTGGTACTTAAATCACCCACACAACACAACAACTCTATTCAGAGATACCCTACCTCTAAGCACTTTAAATTATTATTTTAGTGTTTCACTGAGTTTTCCCCATGTGTGGGGGTGGGGGAGGTGTGTGTGGGGGATGTGCGGGGTGTGTCTGTGAGGTGTGTATGTGTGTGTGTGTGTCTGGGGGGATGAGGTGTATATCTGTGTGGGGTATGTGGGTGTGGGTGGGAATGTGGGTGTGTAAGGTGTGTGTGTGGGTGTGGGTGTGTGGGGTGTTTGGGTGTAGGTGGAAGTGTGGGTGTGTGAGGTGTGTGTGGGGTGTGTGTGTGGGTGTGGGGGGTATGTGTGTAGGATGTGTGTGTATGTGTGGCATGTGTGGATGTGTCTGTGAGGTGTGCGTGTGTGTGGGGGGGAGGTGTGTGGGATGTGTGAGGTGTGTCTGTGAGGTATCTGTGTGTGCGTGTGTGTGTGTTGGGGGGGTGAGGTGTGTGTGTGTCTGGGTGTGTGGGATGTGTGGTTGTGGGTGTGGATGTGTAAGGTGTCGGTGTGGGGGTGTAGGGTGTTTGGGTGTGGGTGGAGGTGGGCGTGTGTGAGGTGTGTGTGGGGAGTGTGTGGGTGTGGGGGTGTGGGGTTGTGTGCGTGTGGGTGTGTGGGGGACGTACTTGTAGGTACCTAAAACAGCCACAGAACCCAAAAGCTCTTTTCAGAGCTACCCTACCTGTAATCACTCAAAATGATTATTTTACACTATTATTTTCACTATTTTTCACCAAAGTACGCTCCCCGGTACGCTCCCCGGTGCGCTTACCGGGCGCTCCCCCCGCGGAAATCGAAAAAAAATTTACCAATTTTTTTACCCGAGGGACCCTTTTATGGCCCCCACATCAAACCCAGGGGGTCAGGGGGGGGGTGTACCCTGCCCCTTTTGGTCATTTCCCCCTTTGTTTTTTGCCACCTCTTGTGTCTCGATCCTACCGAGACACAAGATGGCGGCCCCTGCGGACTGTTTCGAATGTTTACAGACACCCGAGAGTCAATCAGCTTCCCGTGCGCAGGTCGCGTGGCGCGCCCGGAGCGCTCCCCGGTACGCGCACTGGGGCGCGCTTACAGATATATACATTTTTTTGAACCTAAATTACTCAAAAACCACTGGAGCACATATCTTGAGACATAGCAAAGGCACATCGGGCTACCAGTCCCTACAATTTTGCCAAGTTTGGTGGAAAACCATTCAGCCGTTCGGGCTAAAAGTGAGTCCAACCGCCCTATGGAAATTAACTAACCCTGGGCGTAGTGGGCGTAGTGGGGCTTCGTGGAGCTACGTGAAGTGGGCGAGAAACTACGCCCACCTCCGCACTCCGCGTAGCCCCACTACGCACCGCAGGCCTCCCTCCCGCCCTCCCTAAATACTTTAAATTAAAAGTGTAAAAGAATTAAAAGGCACTTACCTTGCCCGCCGCTGCCCGCCGCGTCCCCGGGGCTCGCTATCTTCATGGCTTCCGTCTTGTGTATCTAATGCGCATGCGCGAGCGGCCGCGCATGCGCATTTCTCACGAGAAATGCGCATGCGCGGTCGCCCGCGCATGCGCATTAGATACACAAGACGGAAGCCATGAAGATAGCGAGCCCCGGGGACGCGGCGGGCAGCGGCGGGCAAGGTAAGTGCCTTTTAATTCTTTTACACTTTTAATTTAAAGTATTTAGGGAGGGCGGGAGGGAGGCGGGTGGCGGCCAGCTATGCTCCGTCTGCGGAGCGTGCATAGTGCCGGATTCTACGCCTGCTACGCAAAATGCGTAGAAGCCGGCACTACGCACACTCCGTGCACGGAACGTAGCCGCCCGCCCAGGGTTAAAATTAACATGGGGAAAACACGTTTTGGGACCCCCCTTTTTATATCGGCCCCCGCTTGACGAATCCCCCCCAAACTTTCAGGGAAGGAGCGCCGCGCCGCGAGGCAAAGTTAAGGACAATTTCAGGAAGATTCCTCAACCGGCGCGAAAGTTATTCGCCAATAGAATGTTGCGATTTCCCTATGGAAAACAATCCTAACTATATATACCTACTGGCTATTGCCAGTAGGTAATATATATATATATTCAACACGAAGGTAGCCCCAATGGAAGAAGCCAGCTGGCAGGTGAGTAATTCAGTCTTTTATTTGCGGCAATTCTGCACGTAGGTATCAGCAAGGAAACCGGCAATTCTTGATTTAAAAGCCAGACGCGTTTCGGAAAATCACTTCCTTCATCTGTGGCAATCGTCAACACAAGCAACATTTTTGGCACTTATAAAGTCCAAAGATTCCTGCCCCAGTGGGCGTGATTAGCCGCATGGCCTCATGGACTTTGTAGTGTCTGATTAAAACTCGTGTGAGTCTGTTCCAAAGTTGCTGAAAATAAAGCAGCATAACATACCCATGTGGGCAGAAGCACAGTTTCGAAGAAAACACCAACGCTGCTTTAAGGTTGCCGTCCTGAATATTGCCTCTTGTTAACGTTGAAGACACCGACCCAGCGTCCTCACAGGCCCGCTGTTGCGGTGAGCTTCTCCCGCGGCTTGGCTGCGCCGCTAAATTTAATCAACACGAAGGTAGCCCCAATGGAAGAAGCCAGCTGGCAGGTGAGTAATTCAGTCTTTTATTTGCGGCAATTCTGCACGTAGGTATCAGCAAGGAAACCGGCAATTCTTGATTTAAAAGCCAGACGCGTTTCGGAAAATCACTTCCTTCATCTGTGGCAATCGTCAACACAAGCAACATTTTCTGCACTTATAAAGTCCCACGGTGGGGCTTGGCCGGAGGACACAGGTGAACCGCCATTGAAAAAGAGATACAAACTCGAAACGCGTCTGGCCGCATTTTCCTCTGCTGGGGCATTAGAGGCATTGCTGGTTCTGGAGTGCTTTCCTGCCACGTGGGCAACTTGGAGCAACAATTTACACGCGGCAGGTCCAGCCGCGAAGAGAGCACTACCACATAAAGAAAAGCGGGTCGTCAGCTGGAGATCTCCCCAGTTTCTCGAGGGAACCAGAACCCAAGAGGATGCTTACAGAGGGGTCAGCCCATCCAGGGCGTGCATAAGGGACCCTGATCTTCTGGCACCCATCCAGGGTTTATTTTGTGCCGCACTACATCAACCACAATTCTGTGGGGACTGGTTATTACACACTCGCCTATCAGGATGCAGCAGCAGCACATGTAAGACGGGGCTTGGCCGGAGGACACAGGTGAACGGCCATTGAAAAAGAGATACAAACTCGAAACGCGTCTGGCCGCATTTTCCCCTGCTGGGGCATTAGAGGCATTGCTGGTTCTGGAGTGCTTTCCTGCCACGTGGGCAACTTGGAGCAACAATTTACATGCGGCAGGTCCAGCCGCGAGGAGAGCACTACCACATAAAGAAAAGCGGGTCGTCAGCTGGAGATCTCCCCAGTTTCTCGAGGGAACCAGAACCCAAGAGGATGCTTACAGAGGGGTCAGCCCATCCAGGGCGTGCATAAGGGACCCTGATCTTCTGGCACCCATCCAGGGTTTATTTTGTGCCGCACTACATCAACCACAATTCTGTGGGGACTGCTTATTACACACTCGCCTATCAGTAGGCAGCAGCAGCACATGTAAGGCGGGGCTTGGCTGGAGGACACAGGTGAACGGCCATTGAAAAAGAGATACAAACTCGAAACGTGTCTGGCCGCATTTTCCTCTGCTGGGGCATTAGAGGCATTGCTGGTTCTGGAGTGCTTTCCTGCCACGTGGGCAACTTGGAGCAACAATATATATAAAACCTTTTAATCAGAGGTATGGAAAAGCATCACGGCTGCCAGTACAATCAAACAGCTGCTCCGTCAATGAACCTGATGCGTTTCAAAGGTCTTGCCTTCTTCCTCAGAGGTACAGTGACGGTAGTTCTGGTCTCCATTCACAGTCTTAAAATGCAATACCATGGACAACATAGCCTCCTCCTTTATATGGGGCATTATGGGAATAGAAGTCCACGGACATTTCTGCGGGGGCTCATGGCTCCCCCACAGACCCGGGGACCGCCACCCCCCGCGGTATCCCCCTAAAGTAGTCTTGGCCACACCTGCGCCGCATCACAACCGGAAACATTCACGCTGTTTGATGGTGGAAGACTGCATTATCCAACATGCAGTTTGTTCTTATCTGCAAGTGAGTGTTTCTGTCAGCCTGCGTTTTGATTACCTTCCAGTAAGGGGCTCATAGGGATGCGATTCAAGTTGAACCCCTGCGCTTGTGCTGGACCATAAGCGGTGTTTAAAGTCCTCTCTTCCAGCCGCTTGGTCCCCATCCACAGCACGTCTGGAGACGTCGGTTCTAGTGGCCGCGTCTGTCCATATATGATGGATTGCCATCTTGACAACAGATTCCGCTGCTTCTTGGGGATTAACGGCGGTCCAGGTCATTGCCGCTGTACCTCGGAGCACTTCAGGAAGTGTCCCCATTGCGCGACAATGGCTGCACGCTAAAATGTCCAAGTTTATCACTTCCGTAAAAGAGATGTGGGGACACGGCGGGACTTTAAAACCATTTAATTCGATTTCTGGCATGACGCGTTTCGGGGATTAGCCTCATCAGATGCCTCGGGTGCTGTGGGTCCGTTCAGTTTCTCATTGTGCTGGTCGGCCCATCCCCCTAGAGTAGTCTTGGCCACACCTGCGCCACATCACGACCTGAAACACTCACGCTGTTTGATGGTGGAAGACTGCATTATCCAACATGCAGTTTGTTCTTATCTGCAAGTGAGTGTTTTTGTCAGCCTGCGTTTTGATTACCTTCCAGTAAGGGGCTGATAGGGATGCGATTCAAGTTGAACCCCTGCACTTGTGCTGGACCATAAGCGGTGTTTAAAGTCCTCTCTTCCAGCCGCTTAGATATATATATGTATATATATATATATATTACCTACTGGCGGTCGCCAGTAGGTATATATAGTTAGGATTTTTTCTCTATGGGATTTTTGAAAATTCTATGTCTAATAACTTTGGCGTTTGTGGACGGAATTGGCTGAAATTTTCAGGAAAATGGAACATTTTGTTTCTGAGCAGCCACTGAAAATTTGGGGGGGGTTCGTCAAGGGGGGGCCGAGAAAAAAGGGGGGTCCCAAAACGCATTTTTCCCATGTTAATTTCCATAGGGCGGTTGGCCTCACTTTTAGCCCGAATGGCTGAATGGATTTGCACGAAACTTGGCAAAATTGTAGGGACTGTTAGCCCGATGTGCCTTTGCTAGGTCTCAAGATATGTGCTCCAGTGGATTTTGAGAAATTAACGTTCAAAAAAATATATATATCTGTAAGCGCGCTCCGGGCAGCGCCCCGGTTCGCGTACTTGACGCGTAACGGAACTTCGCGAAGCGAAGCTGATTGGCTCTCCGGTGTCTGTCAATATTCTAAACAGTCCGGAGCGGCCGCCATCTTGTCTCTCGGTAGGATCGAGAGACAAGAGGAGGCCAAAACAAAGGGGGAAATGACCATAAGGGGGCATAGTAGATCCTTCCTGACCCCCTAGGTTTGATGTGGAGGCTTTAAAAGGGCCCCGTGGGGCAAAAAATATATATATTTTTTTTTGGGTTTTTTGCGTGGGTAGCGCCCGGTACGCACACCGGGAAGCGGTCCGGGGAGCGTACTATAAGGAAAAAAGAATGATAGACTATGATATTTTGAAATATTGTATGTTTATTGATTGTTCTTTTTGTTGTTTTTTTTTTATTTAAGTAGCAGTATTAATGATTATTAAATATAAATGTATTTTTGAAATTGTGCACAGTATACTATAAGTCTGACTTTACTTTATAATCAATTTGGTACTAGTTTATGAATTACATATAAAAATGATTAAAGACTCAAACAATTTTTAAATATTAACTATAATTTTATTTTTCTGATTCTTTTTCAAAATTTAATAGAACGTCTAACATTTGACTGTCCGATATGTCCTCTTGTTGAGTGAACATAACTTCCCACATTTGACCGTCATCATAATTAAGTAAATGATCCACAGATTCTACACATTGTAGAAGTTCATGGTCTCGTGATTCATCCATGAATTCCAAGTCAATGGGTTCAATTATTTCCTCATTATTCATGTCTAGGACAATTTCAAAGGAAACGTTCTGTTCTCCTTGCATTTTTGTGCTGAAATTTGAATAAAAAATAAATATATCAGTAGAGATAGGGCACTGTTGGGTTTAAGTTCAGACAGGTAGTTTTGAGGCATGAAGTAGTACTATTAAAAAGTGCCTGTGAGAAAGCCTATGTAAATTCATAATAATACCACAGAAACCTAAATCAATCCATAATTATAATAAACAAGCCTTTCTCAATGTCTAACTCTTACAGAGGGATAGTATATAACTATCTGAAAATGTTTTCAAATTTATAAAATAATATCTTACCTTTTAAAAACAAGTTTAAGTTGTGAGTGAAAATGATCTTGCAATGTAGTTCAGGAAGTAGTAGTCAAAATGGCTGTGTTTCTCTCTCTTTTTTTTATATATATTCAGGTACATAACCAATCAAATGTCAGGTAAAAAAAGTAGAAAATGAAAGTAACATTTTAATTGGTTGTCAATTCCAACACTTCAGATGTGTTTTGTGAAGTAATTTACCTCAGGGTATTTAGAGAGGTCTACAGGCTAAATGGCTAAATGGAATTCCAACCAAATGTGTGAAAATGGTAGGGATTGATATGTAGTATGAGCTAATCTATATTTGGTGAAAGTGTCTCCAGGGTTTCTTCTGTAAATTACTTTCCCACCTTTTTTAATGGAGCGCTTCCCGGTGAGCGCCCCGGTACGCGAACCGGCAGCGTTACGGGAGTCCACCATTTTGTGTTTCGGTCGAATAAAGATACAAGATGGAGGGCAAATAATTTTCAGAATGGGTAGAAGGGGGCACGGTAGACGTATTTTGACCCCCTAGGTTTTCTGAGGGTGGCTGAGGAGGCCCATATGTGTGAAAAAAAATCTTTTTTTAAAAAAAATTCGCGCGATTAGCTTCCGGTTCGCGTACCGGGTAGCGCTCCGGGGAGCGTACCTTGTTGAAAATTAGTGAAAAAAGTTAGAGTAAAATAATAATTGTGAGTGATCAGATGTAGGGTAGCTCTGAGAAGAGCTTTTGGGTTTATGGTACATTTAGGTACTTATAAGTAGGTACCAATGCACATTTTTAAATTCAGAATGAAAACTCTGTTCCCTTCATCTGAGAAGTGAACTCCATCTCCTCTGTAGATATCTTGCATGTAGTAACGTAAATTATTGTTGTAGATGGAGCCCATTCCATGGTCTCTCATGTAAGCTGAAACAGATTTGTTTACATGCTTCCTCGATTTCTCAATTTGTGGACAAAATTGGTTCGACCACCTCCATTTCTGTCTTTGGCATATATTTGAATATACCAAGGCAGTTTGAGGAAAAAGTGCCATCAATTGCTCAAAGGTGTCCTTTAAAAGCATTTCCAGACCTACCCCAGTCAAAGTGCCCAAGTCATTTCCTCCACAGTGCACAATTAACAGGTCAGGTTTAGGCAAATGCATAAAGGTTTTCACCAATGGTATCAATTGGGGACATTTTAATCCTCTGTGGCCAAACCACTTAATTTCCACATCTTGTAAATTGAGGTTAGGTAAATTTCTGTTATCAGCATACCTCTGAGCCCAGTAGATGTAACTATGTCCAACAATCCAGACAGAAAACATGGTGAGAGCAGGTTCTGCTGCAGTCAGATGAAGTGTGGCAATGAAATGGGAGTTGAAAAAATAAGAGTTTAAAATGAAAAAAACTGTGGAGTTTCTGTGTTAATGAAGCAGTAGCAGTGATTGGTGGATTTTGATTGCTGAAAACAGAAAGTTAGGGTGCATGGATGAGTTCTTTGAAAGATGTAATTTGAATGGTAAAAAAAAATCATTTTATGAAAGATTGCACTGGATACGCAGGTGTACTGAGAGTTCAGAGTTCAATTGAAACATTGTTGTGTGAACTTGCAAACATGAGAGGTCTTTCAGGAGGTGGTTGCTATGCAAAAAAGGCAGAAAGGGCAGAGGGGGGAAGGGTGTTGATTTGAAAAAAGTGAGGGAAGAGTTTTGATTGGGTGACATGAGAGATATGTGTGATGAATTACAGGTTTTCTGTGCTTTTTATGGCTGCAGACTCTGGAGTGCATACCTTTTGCTCTGCTAAAGACAATTTGGTGTGTTTCTGAGACTGTTTTGAAACTCATAAAGTATTTGCTAAGGTGAGAAAAGATTCATTTAATTTAGATAGAGAATAGTATGGTTTAGGGAGAACATTATGAAGAAAGTTGTGTATTTAAAATTTTGATTTGTGTCAAGTGTTTTACAAATAGATTTTGTTTCTTTGTGTTACATAGCCATGTTAAAAGTGACGCTAAAATAGTGCAAGGGTCTTACAAAAATGCTTTCATGTGTCTTAGGGTATTTTAACTCACTTCCCCATGAATGTATGAATATAATTGCTTTACAAGTTGTGTTTAAAAACTTTTTTTGAAATCAATTAGGTTTCTTGATATGTACTGCTAGAGCTTCATAGGTTGCTTGGGGCATATTTATAAGGCCTTTGTGTCTCTCTGATGTTATTTTTCCCATTTTAATTTAAGACCTTTCCCTGTGGTGCAAGGTCCTTGTAAATACGCCCCCATCTGTGCTTGGCAAATTTAGATCTTGATTATTTGACTTACATAGCCATGTTAAAAGTGATCTAAAAATGGAGCAAGGGCTTAAAAAAAACGATTTCATGTGTCTTAGGGCATTTTAAGTCACTTCCCCTTGAATGTAGGTATATAATTTATTTAGATGATGTGTTTAAAAACGATTTTTGAAATCAATTAGGTTTCTTGATATGTACTGCTAGAGCTTCATAGGTTGCTTGGGGCATATTTATAAGGCCTTTGTGTCTCTCTGATGTTATTTTTCCCATTTTAATTTAAGACCTTTCCCTGTGGTGCAAGGTCCTTGTAAATACGCCCCCATCTGTGCTTGGCAAATTTAGATCTTGAATATTTGACTTACATAGCCATGTTAAAAGTGATCTAAAAATGGAGCAAGGGCTTAAAAAAAACGCTTTCATGTGTCTTAGGGTATTTCAAGTAACTTCCCCATGAATGTATGAATATAATTGCTTTACAAGTTGTGTTTAAAAACGTTTTTTGAAATCAATTAGGTTTCTTGATATGTAATGCTAGAGGTTCATAGGTTGCTTGGGGCATATTTATAAGGCCTTTGAGTCTCTCTGATGTTATTTTTCCCATTTTAATTTAAGACCTTTCCCTGTGGTGCAAGGTCCTTGTAAATACGCCCCCATCTGTGCTTGGCAAATTTAGATCTTGATTATTTGACTTACATAGCCATGTTAAAAGTGATCTAAAAATGGAGCAAGGGCTTAAAAAAAACGCTTTCATGTGTCTTAGGGCATTTTAAGTCACTTCCCGATGAATGTAGGTATATAATTTATTTAGATGATGTGTTTAAAAACGATTTTTGAAATCAATTAGGTTTCTTGATATGTAATGCTAGAGCTTCATAGGTTGCTTGGGGCATATTTATAAGGCCTTTGAGTCTCTCTGATGTTATTTTTCCCATTTTAATTTAAGACCTTTCCCTGTGGTGCAAGGTCCTTGTAAATACGCCCCCATGTGTGCTTGGCAAATTTAGATTTTGATTATTTGACTTACATAGCCATGTTCCATACAGTTCTAACCTTCTGCGTAGTCTTTGATATGCTAGACTCCATCTGCACTATGAGATACCTAAGCAAAGGAAACACAGGTGATGTGATTGTGAAATGAGGAAAAGAAACTACACATTTTTCAATTACATCACATGTGTTTCCTAAGTTTACGAATGACATTGTGCAGATGAGGTTTAGGTCTGTCCACGGACACAGAAAAGGTCTGGCCTTTGTTCAAGAGTGAAGTGGACATGACTTACTTCATTGGTAGGCCTTCACATGTATTATCTCCTCTGTACTCTTCAAAAAGCGTAAATTTCATCTGCAACCCTGAGTAGGCCTCACCTCAAACAAACCTCTGGATAGGCCACACTTTATCGTCATCCTGAATCAATCATTTAAAATGTTAGGGACAGATTTATGATAGGTGTAAGCTTATTTTGCGCCACTGTGCGTGACTTTTGTGACGCAGCGGCGGTGCAAAAGATTTGCTATGTGGTGACATATTTACAACTTGATGCATCTAGGCAGATGTGTCATGCTGTAAAGTCCCGTGCCACATGAAACCGATGCAGCAGTGATGCAAAAGATGCACCATGTTGCAAGACAGGCCTCATTTCATCACCAACAAGATAAGAAGCTGAATCTTCTGTAAATGTCAAAATTGTTGTATACACTGCTCAACTTATGTGTACTCTTTGATATGCTAGAGTCCATCTGCACTATGAGATACCTAAGCAAAGGAAACACAGGTGATGTGATTGTGAAATGAGGAAAAGAAACTCCACATTTTTCAATTACATCACCTGTGTTTCCTAAGTTTACGAATGACATTGTGCAGATGAAGTTTAGGTCTGTCCACGGACACAGAAAAGGTCTGGCCTTTGTTCAAGAGTGAAGTGGATATGACTTACTTCATTGGTAGGCCTTCACATGTATTATCTCCTCTGTACTCTTCAAAAAGCGTAAATTTCATCTGCAACCCTGAGTAGGCCTCACCTCAAACAAACCTCTGGATAGGCCACACTTTATCGTCATCCTGAATCAATCATTTAAAATGTTAGGGACAGATTTATGATAGGTGTAAGCTTATTTTGCGTCACTGTGCGTGACTTTTGTGACGCAGCGGCGGTGCAAAAGATTTGCTATGTGGCGACATATTTACAACTTGATGCATCTAGGCAGATGTGTCATGCTGTAAAGTCCCGTGCCACATGAAACCGATGCAGCAGTGATGCAAAACATGCACCATGTTGCAAGACAGGCCTCATTTCATCTCCAACAAGATAAGAAGCTGAATCTTCTGTAAATGTGAAAATTGTTGTATACACTGCTCAACTTATGTGTACTCTTTGATATGCTAGAGTCCATCTGCACTATGAGATACCTAAGCAAAGGAAACACAGGTGATGTGATTGTGAAATGAGGAAAAGAAACTCCACATTTTTCAATTACATCACCTGTGTTTCCTAAGTTTACGAATGACATTGTGCAGATGAGGTTTAGGCCTGTCCACGGACACAGAAGAGGTCTGGCCTTTGTTCAAGAGTGAAGTGGACATGACTTACTTCATTGGTAGGCTTTCACATGTATTATCTCCTCTGTACTCTTCAACAAGCGTAAATTTCATCTGCAACCCTGAGTAGGCCTCACCTTAAACAAACATCTGGATAGGCCACACCTTATCGTCATCCTGAATCAATCATTTAAAATGTTAGGGACAGATTTATGATAGGTGTGTGCCTCTTTTGCGTCACTGTGCGTCACTTTTGTGACGCAGCGGCGGTGCAAAAGATTTGCTATGTGGTGACATATTTACAACTTGATGCATCTAGGCAGATGTATCATGCTGTAAAGTCCTGTGCCACATGAAACCGATGCAGCAGTGATGCAAAAGATGCACCATGTTGCAAGACAGGCCTCATTTCATCTCCAACAAGATAAGAAGCTGAATCTTCTGTAAATGTCAAAATTGTTGTATACACTGCTCAACTTATGTGTACTCTTTGATATGCTAGAGTCCATCTGCACTATGAGATACCTAAGCAAAGGAAACACAGGTGATGTGATTGTGAAATGAGGAAAAGAAACTCCACATTTTTCAATTACATCACCTGTGTTTCCTAAGTTTACGAATGACATTGTGCAGATGAAGTTTCGGTCTGTCCACGGACACAGAAAAGGTCTGGCCTTTGTTCAAGAGTGAAGTGGATATGACTTACTTCATTGGTAGGCCTTCACATGTATTATCTCCTCTGTACTCTTCAACAAGCGTAAATTTCATCTGCAACCCTGAGTAGGCCTCACCTCAAACAAACCTCTGGATAGGCCACACTTTATCGTAATCTTAAATCAATCATTTAAAATGTTAGGGACAGATTTATGATAGGTGTATGTCTCTTTTGCGTCACTGTGCGTCACTTTTGTGACGCAGCGGCGGTGCAAAAGATTTGCTATGTGGCGACATATTTACAACTTGATGCATCTAGGCAGATGTGTCATGCTGTAAAGTCCTGTGCCACATGAAACCTGCATCAGTTTTCATATAGGTGTTTTGTTGCAAGTTATGCATTAATTTGATTGAAAGCCCTGTAAAACTAACACAGTGAAATTTAGAAGATTTCACTGAGTCAGCTTTATAGCATTGCTGAATCAAATCCTTACACCTGTTTGAAACAGGCATAAGAAGTGATGCACCATGCAATGTGAGGCTTCCTCCTGTGCATTGCAGTAGACATGTCGCGCTTATGACGTGATTCCTGCAATGTGCTACTTTTGCGGCACAGATGCGTGACGCATCTGTGCTGTTTTTGCTCAATGGTGCTCCACATTGTAAATGCGGCACACTATGGGTGGCAGAGCAGCGGTGCACATTAACTGGTGCATCCGTGGGGATGCGCCACTTAGCATAAATCTGCCCCTGTACATTTAAGTATGAGCAGGGGACACAGAGTCGGTGAGGCTTATCCAAGGTTAAAAAGAGATGAGTCCTGTTCACTGAAAACTTGGACATAGGCCTCACCTCCTCAGCATCGCTGGACATGGCTAAATAATAGCTGCAAAATGTTACTCTTGTTAAACAATTTTACTATTATAATCTCTGAGATTTGTCTCTTACTCTGCAACATCTCATTGTTGTTCTTTTTCTTTAAAGATAACGACAACATCAACCATGAGTGACAATCAGCAATCAGTTGATCTCGACCTTATCATTGAACTTGTAATTGAAACGTCAGTGGAAGTAGATCCCTTGGATGATTTAAATCCTGAGGATGATGAAGAATATGATGAGGATGCCGATTTGTCAGAATTGTATGACATAGGGTGGGAAGCTGACCTGCTTGAGCCTATGGAACTATAAACATTTATTTTTAAAATTTACAATAAATGAAAAGTAAAAATGTAAACCGTTTCATTTAAAATTAAACACACTTTCAAAAACAGGTTATGTGTAGTGTCTTCAATAAAATATTAAAATATGCTCAGAAAATTAGATCAGATTCACATATCAAACAGGACAGGTAAAATGAAGAAGAATTCCATTTCTTTTCTGCTATTTGTGTATTCTAAATTTGCCAAAGCACAAAAAAATATTCTATGTAAAAATGTCAAGTAGTCTGTTATTGATTTACTGTTTGGTAATAGTGGTTAATAACATTTTTTATTATATTTTACCACAGATTCAACTGCAGATCATTTCAAATTTTGAGAATGCCGTCTAAGGATAGGATCAGAAAGGCTACAAAACGTCAAAGACAGCAGGTTCATCAATTAATGCAGCAGTCCTCCACAATAAAAAATCGTCAAGTCACCAAGAAAGCACCGGGTAAGACCACGAAATCATTCATAAGAAACATTTGTAAAAAAAACAAGTACTACTACAGAAAATGTTTTAGTCCAGAAAAAGAGAAGCAATTTAAACGGAAAGGAAAGGCCAATCCAAAATGTTACTGCTAGAGAAAGAGATAACTCTGTGCATGATAGTAGAAGGAAACAACAGTTTAGGGACATTCGTAAACGAATGTTCCGCAACAGGATAATTGGCAATTTGTTAAAAAATATTAAGAAAGGTCAACAGAAAGTGGTTTTTTATAAGAGAAAAAAAAAAGTTGAGAAAGTTATTGATCAGGCATTTGAAATTAAACAAAAGTTATTTATTTTGATAATCAATAGAATTAGTAAGCTAAACAAGGCAATTTATGATTTCAAAAGAAATAGTAGATGGAAGAGAATAGTTAATCGTAGTAATTTTTGTGAAGTTTTTTCCGGAGAATGGATGCATAGTTCAAGTTGTGAGGCATTTTTTAATGAGGAGAGTTATTTCCAGGATAATGATTTGGTGCATGCAGTTGACACCAATGGTCGAGCTTATGAGGTGAAAGATGGTTGTCCAGTTGAAAAAGAAAAACTTGTGACAACAGAGACAGAAGAGGTGTTAGGTAATGAGGTTTTAGGAAGACGTCCTAAGGGTCCTGTGTACACCTGGAAGTGTAGTAGTATTTGCAGTGTGCAACAGGATTCCATCAATTTGCTTTGTGATTTTGTACGGACATTTAATAAGAAAAGTTTGAAGCAGAAAATGAAGTTGTTGCAAGAATTAGATCCTTGCAGAGTGAGAGAAGTGACAGGTTTGCATGGTCATTCACTGGCTTGTCTTTCCAGGAGAGTATGCCAGAGTGTTTTTCATCATTTCAGGATGCTAGCAGTGCATCATAATAAAGTGAGGAAATTAGTTAGAATGTTGTATTATGCTAAGAGTCCAGCAGTTATGCTTAAACAATTATGTGCTGCTCTTTTGCATGGTTCTGAAATAGATGTGAAGAATATGTGTGAAGAAATTGAGTTTTGTTACTTTGGAAGTAAAGAGGAGAATGTTGAAATTGACCCACAAGAAGAGGGTAATGTGGAAGATAGTGTACAGGTTTCCAGTACAGATAATTTTCAGAAGGAAATTGCATCGTTTCAGGTGAAATCAAGTGAGAGGCCTAATTTCACTTGTGTGTGTTGTCGACGCACTTATTATAAGAATCAGACTAAGTTAGTGGATTTATATGCAAAAAGTGAAAGGGAAAATAATAGTGAATGGAAGGATTTTGCAACATACTTGATGGTAGAAAATTGTTTTGATTTGGGATTGGATCAACGTGTGTGTACTTATTGTTGTAATAAATTAAATCAAAACCAGATGCCTGCTAGAGCGGTTCAAAATAATCTGGAATTGGTTGAGATTCCTTCTGAATTGAAGGATTTAAATACTTATGAATCTATTTTGATTCAAAGTATCCATCCCTTTCAGGCTATTGTAAGAATGGAGCCAAAGACAGGGAAATTGCCTCCATCAGATTTACATAGAGGATTAAAGGGAAGAGTTGTTTATTTGCCTCTAGATTTGAAGAAAAACATTAACACAATTGGAGTAGAAAAAGTGGAAGAGGAACCTCTGGTTATCTTAGTTAATGGGGTTCCGACAAAGAATAAGAAAATATGGCAAGATTTAGTGGATGTTAGGAAAGTCAAAAAGGCAACATTGTATTTGAAAAAAAAAAATAAGTACTATAAGAATGTATATGTTGCAGAAGAGGAAGTAAGTGAGGAAGAGGATAGCGATTTGTGTGCTGGTCAAATTGAGAAAGTAGAACCCTCTAAAAGTGAAGAAATATATGAACATTATAGTGTTCATCCTTTGCATTCCAAGGAAGTCATGAGGAATGCTATTGAGTTGTTTCAAATGAAACAAGCCAAAGGGAGTCCCATTAGTGTTTGGGAGGAAAGTTTGGAAGCTCGGTGTTTCCCACAGCTATTTCCAACAGGTTAGGGAGGAAGATATGATGAGCGACCTCATCAAATTCCTGCTTCTGAATACCGGACTTTACGATTGTATGCAGAAGATGCTAGGTTTCGACAATGCATTCCCTATTTGTTTCATCTCCTGTTTGAAAGCGATCTGTCTGGACTGTCATATGCAGTGAACCACATCTTGAAAAGTGGTATACACATGCAAAACATCTCTGCAAGTGACTTTATGGATAAAGTCAATGTGCAAGACAGTATTTTGGATTCTCACCTGATTAATCTCATGGCGTGTCAGCGTGGTTCTAATGAGTACTGGTACCGTCGTCATGGTGATTTAAAATGTATGCTGAGGAACTTAGGAACTCCCACATGGTTCCTCACTCTGAGCTGTGCTGAGTTTGGCTGGGAAGACTTACTTGAATTTCTACGAGAGGCAAATGGAAACATTGAAAATATCGAATTCAAGACACCCGGAGAACTGTGCTCTTTGAATCCAGTGAATGTATGCAGGTACTTCAATCATAGATTTGAAGCTATGATGTCTTTCATCGTGAACAAGAGAAATCCACCTCTTGGAGAGGTGTTGGATTTCTTCTGGAGAAAGGAGTACCAAGCAAGAGGTGCTCCTCATATACATATGCTGCTGTGGATCAAGGATGCACCTAAATTTGGAACAGATCCAGAAGACTTAGTGATGAGTTTCATAGAACAGTATTCTACATGTGCTGTTCCAAACGCAAAGGAGGACAAAAGCCTAAGAGAACAAGTTCTACGCTTCCAAAGCCATCGTTGCGGAAAGTACTGTCGTCGTAAATTCAGAAACAAGGACAAGTTCTACACCAAATGTCGTTTCGCCTTTCCACGACCGGTGATTTCTAAAGGAAGAGTAAACAGTTTGATGTCTTCGCTGCGACATAATGTGATGAAGAAATCACCTAAAAACACATACAATTTGAAAAGGAACGAAGAGTCCAAGTACGTCAACGACTACAACCCAGTGATTTTGTCCATGTGGAATGCTAACATGGATATACAGTTTGTGGCTGATAACTGTATGGCTGTGGCTCGGTATGTGACATCTTACATCACCAAAAAAGAAAAGACAGAATTGAAGGATATGTGGGAGGACATTTCCCATGAAAAGAGCCTCAGTAAGAAGTTGTACAGCTTCAGTCTGAAGATGTTGTCACATCGAGAAATCGGAGCTTACGAATGTTCTGACCGGTTGTCTTCAGCAGGTCTCTATGCCAAATCCAGGAGTATCGTTTGGGCGAGTCTTGGTCTTGCTGCAACGCGTAATCGAGTTCTGAAACCTGTGCGGGAAATTGAGTATTTGGCGGAAAAGGAGCCAAACAGTACCGATATTTTGAAGACCAACATGTTGGATACATATTATCCAAATCGAAGCAGTCACCTCGAGAATGTTTGCCTGTATGAGGTTCTACAAAATTACATATTCAAGAGGAACATCAAAGAAGATATTGATAAAGGAGTGTATGCTGTAATTGGAAGTGAGGGATGTCTCGTCAAGCAAAGAAAATGCCACTTGGTAAACCATCGAAAATTGAGTGGCGAATCTCCTGAAAAAAAGGAGTTTTTCTATTTAGCACTTTTGCAACTTTTTAAGCCTTGGCGTGCAGAAGAGGAACTGCTTGGAGATTTCCTCTGTTACGAAGACTCTTTCACTGCCGCCAAGGAGACCATAGAATGTCCTGCTTTTCCCAAATATCTTGAAATGTTGAATGCGGAAATCGAGCAGGAAGCAACGATTGCAGCCGAGATTGCCAGAGACAGTTCTCAGGACAGTCAGAGTTCTGTTTCATTGAGTCAGGATCCACTAGGAGGACCTGTTATCGAAAATGAAGCTGCCACTGCCATGAATGAAGTGGAAAGAGCCATGGCACATGCTCAGGAGGATGTGGTAAACTTAGAAGACTTGGAAAGACAACTCAACGTTGAGCAGAGGAAAATATATGACGAAGTTACCAAGCAAATTGATCATGGATTAAGTCATGAGAAGAAAGAGTGCTCATGTACGTCGTTGAAGCCTGTCCGACTGTACGTGAGTGGAGAAGCGGGAACTGGAAAAAGTTTCCTCATTAAAGCAATTTCATGTTATTTGCAGGAAAGGACTGAGTCATCGCTGTCTTGTGTTGTCACCGCTCCAACTGGACTGGCAGCACATAACATTAAAGGTATTACTTTGCATCGTCTATTGATGCTGCCAGTGGAGCATGATAACAAATTACAATACCACAAGTTATCTGGAGATGCTTGTTGTGAAGTTTCAAGAGTCTTGAGGAAAATGAAACTTCTTATCATTGACGAAGTAAGCATGGTTTCTAATGTCATGCTTGCCTTTGTGCATTTGAGAATGCAAGAAGTTCTTAAAACAGAGTATGATGTGTTATTTGGTGGCAAACACATCATTGTTCTCGGAGATCTTCTGCAGCTGACACCAGTGAAAGGACAACCTGTGTTCAAAATGCTCACGCATGAAGATACCAGGAAGTGCCTAGGGAGCATTGGCAACGTCAATATATGGTTAAACTTCAATTATGCTGAACTGCATGAAAATATGCGTCAGGCGAAGGATGAAGTTTACAAGAATATTCTACAAGATGTTAGAATTGGAAAAGTGACCGAGCATGGGAAAGAAGCTTTACATGCACGATTACTGTCAAATTTATATCCAGAACAAGACGTTGTGCCTGAGAATATTTTTCAGAAAATTACTGAGAAGAAATCTGGAATATGTTTGATGCCAACTCTTGCAGAATGTGCCATCTTCAACAACAAAATGTTGCATTTAGAAAACCAAGAGATTGTGAAACTGGAAGCTATTGACAGAGTAGAGCATATGGGATCAACAATTATTTTGTCTGAGAATTTGAAAACAAAATTGGATTCATTAGAGAAGACTATATCTAAATTAGCGGGTTTTGAAAAGACTCTGAATGTGTGCTTAGATTGCCGTATAATTTTAAGAAGGAATTTACATGTTGAAAGAGGTCTGGTAAATGGATCAATGGGTAATGTTGTTGATTTTGTGAAATACAGAAATAGAGATGGAATTGAATTTTTAAAAATTAAATTTGATGGCATTGAGGAAGTACAGCTAATTGGTCGTTGTTCTGCTAGATTTTTGCTTGTAAAAGACTTATATGTTCGCCGTAAGCAGTTTCCTGTTTGCTTGGCATATGCGGTGACAATCCATAAATCGCAAGGTTTAAGTGTAGACAGTGCATTGGTGAATATTGGCAGTTCTGTGTTCAAGGAGGGTATGGCATATGTGGCATTGTCACGAGTTAGAACTTTATCGGGATTGTACTTGATTGAGTGTGATGTCACAAACATTTGTGCGGATCTAGATTGTGTTAAGGAATACAATAGGTTAAGAAGAGAGTATGCGCCACATTTGCCTCAATATCCTTTGTTTGAGAAACGTGTGGTAGGCCGGAAACGAAGAAATGTGACCAATAGTAGGGAGGTTGTAGCAAAAAGACGAAAAGTCGATGAACCTGAAATTATAAGCAGAAAGAAAAAGGATTCTGTTGAAGATGTTGTTGGTTTTCAATTTGAAAACAGTTCTGGTGTCAACTGCTATGCTAATGTAGTGGTTAATGTTTTGTTTTCTCTAGAAAATGTAAAAGAAGAGATTGTGGTCAATTCTGATCAAAGATTTTGCAGTTTGTTAAATTCTGTGTTAGAGAAATGTAGCACTGATAGAACAAAAATAGAAAGTGTGTCTGAAATTCGAAATCTGTTAGACAGATGTTCAGGTCAAACACAATTCTCTCAAAATATTCAGCAAGATTGTCAGGAGTTTTTAATGTATATGCTTGATGTATTGCATGCTGAAGGTGTAGATGTAGATCACCTGTTTGGGCTTTCTTATCAATGGCAGCATGACTGCGAGAACTGTAGGGTATCAAGTACTACTAGTGTAGACTCAGAAAGATTTATATATTTAACTTTGCCAGAGAGTAAATCAGTGTCCTTTAATAAGCTAGTAAAAGCAGCTGATCACAACATGGAGTGTAGCCAATGTAAGTCTGCAATGTTGTCAACATTATTTATACGAACATATGGCCAGTATGTCATTTTAATGTTCCAACGATGTAGGCCTGATGGAACAAAATTGACAACTTTAATTAAAAATTTTGTGGCTTCACAGTTGTCAATATCAGGAAGGACTTTTGTAACTGCAGCAATTATATATCATGACGGTCCTTCAATAACATCAGGACATTACACAGCTTATTTAAAGTCTAGAAATGGCTGGTCATTCTGCAATGATTCTGTTTTAACTTAAAAAAAAAAATTGCCTTTTGACCTTAAAAATTCTTACCTGGTGTTTTTAAAACCAAAATTTTAGGGAAGGAATCTCAGGATTTGCTCTGAGGAATTTCAAGAGGTTCTAATGGCTCCTACACGATTTGGCCTTGAGGATAAGTGTAGTACAGAGTCAAAAGTTATTTTTGAGTTTTAAATAGTTCCTGGAAAAAAAGAAGATTTTCTTACAGAAAGTGGTGGGCAGAGATTAGTTGAAGGACAACAGAGTATTTCCCAAAGCAAACGGTGTTCTTACCATAACACTTGACGTCATGGAAAAATAACTGCACTTTGTATGAGTTCAGAAAAACTGTTTCTTTTTATAAACTAATTCAAGCAGCCAATCAAAACATGGAGTAGAGGGAATGTAAGTCTGCAATGCTGTCTAGATTATTGGTCCAAACTTTTGATTATAATGTCATTTTGAAAATCCAACTATATAAACCTGATGAAAGTAAGTCTTCAACTTTAATTACAAATGTTGTGGCTACACAGTCGTTGATTTTAGGAAGAACATTTGTAACTGCAGCTATTATATGGCATGATGGTCATTTGACAGATCCGCTTATTACACAGCTTAAAATGTAAAAAAATGTGCTGTTTCGGAAATTATTCCCATTTGACTACGATACAATGTTGCCTTTTTATTTAAAAATATTCTTACTTTCTGTTTTCAGAAAAGAGAATTTAGGGTAGGTAACTGGCGTATAATGATTCTAGGGGTTGATATAATTTTATCTACTGTTTTATATTGCTTTGTGATTGAAAGAGATGTAGACAATTAAATAATTGTAGTAGTCATAGAGGTAGTGTAAGTCTGCTTCATAGTAAGCTGTATCAGTGTCATAGGAAATGTAGAACATGAGTGAGCAAGAAGGGTAAGATATTACTAGTCCAGGATTGTGAAAGTGATCTTGAGCGTTTTCTTTCTGAAAGTTGCGGAAATACAAAATGACGGGATTTGCTTACAAGAATTCCAAGAGTTATAAATGGCTCTTACATGATTTGGCCTTGTGGAAACATGTGGTAGAGAGCGAGAAGTCATTTATTGTATGTAACATATTTTTCAAAACGATGGAGGTTTTCTTTCAGAAAGTGGCGGGCTGAAAATAAAAACAGCACAACCGAGTGTAAGCTGTTCATAGGACATCCTTCGACGTCATGGAAAGTAAGTTACTTTTGAGGAGTTCTGATTTCTGATTGGTTATGTTATATGGGTTTTTTAAACACAATCATTTTGATTGTGGGTTTTTTTCCCCGCTGTTATATGATGAATACCTTCAAGTCATTGTTTTTAGTGAAATTTGATAAATTCTGAGAACAGCAAAAATAAACCATTTAACATGTATACTTAATTCTGTACTTTTTGTACTTATGATCTACATTTAGAAATGTGTAGTAGACATGGAGAAGCTGAGGCTTCTGTAAGTGTCAAAGTTGTTGCATACAGTGCTCACATTCTACATAGTCTTTCATATGAATGACTACATTTCCACAATGAGATACCTAAGCTAAGGAAACACAGGTGATGTGATTGTGGAATGAGCAAAAAAAATTGCAAATTTTTCAAATACATTACCTGTGTTTCGTAACATTACGAATCAAATTGTGCAGATGAAGTTTAGGCCTGTCCAGGGAAACAGAGGAAGTCTGAACTTTATTGGTTGGCCTGCATATGTATTATCTCCTCTGTACTCTTCAACAAGGCTAAATTTGATCTGCAATCCTGAGTAGGCCTCACCTGAAACAAACGTCTGGATAGGACACACCTTATTGCCATCCTGAAACAATCATTTAAAATGTTAGGAACAGTTTTATGATGATTGTGCACCTCTTTTGCGCTGCCATTGCGTCACTTTTGTGAGACAACAGCAGTGCAAAAGATGCACCATGTTCCAAGATAGGCCTCACTTCATCTGCATCAAGATACTGTTAGTTTAAAATGTATATCTTTAGGACTGTGTAGGGGGCCTGGAGAAGCAGAAGCTTCTGTAAGTGTCAAAGTTGTTGAAAAACTGTTTGTCCTTCAATCTTTTCCGTTGTCTTTTCTAATTTTTAAATACATGTTTTAATATTTTTCAAATGTTTGTTCTCTCTTTCACAGATTGAAAGTATAAAAATAACAAGTGACTAAGTTAACGACAATTATAAGGTAAATGTTTTGTACTCTTTTCATTACATTTCTATCACATTTAACTACTATTAGTTCCACTGCTTCATTTCTTTAACCCTCACTTTCCTGCCTTTGCTACTTCCCTCATTCCTTTCTCTATTACTTACTTACTCTACTCCTTCCACTCCTTTTCTCAGTCCCTCTCTTCTCATAGTTCCTCACTCTTGTTCACTCACTCCGTCTCTATTACTCTTAGTGTCTTTGACTGATCACTCTTTCACTACTTGTTCATTATGCTTTCTCTGTGTAGTTGAAGCACACTAAGGGGCATATTATGAACAGAGCCAATAAAATTATTGCTGTTTTTATCGGCAGAAAACTGCTGCAAAAGCGGTTTTAGCGGCAGTTTTCTGCCGCAAAAGCGGCTTTAGCGACACATTTCTGCCGATAAAAGCTGCAAAACTTTTATTGCCTATGTTGATAATATGGGCCTATGTTATTTACATTTCTTTGCTGTTTCAATTATTCTTTTTCTGTTACTTCTTCTTTTCTGCTTTCTGTTTTTTCTCTCTGTTATTCCACATGTTTTAATCTTATTTTGAACATTCACTCACATTCTCTAAGAAACTCTTCTGTGTTATTCTTCTACTCTCCTTTTTTTCTTTCATTTCCTTATCTATTTTGTTTTTCACAATTATATCCTCTTCCATCTTTTCTTCGGTAAATAAATCTATTAAACAGTATCTCTGGTTTAGTCCCTATAGCTGTCTTTCTTTTAACATTACTCTCTGTTTACTTCCCTTATACTTACTCTTCTTTTTTAATTTTTTTGGGTTCGCTCCCGGTTCGCGTACCAGCGAGCGAACCGGGAAGCGAACCAAAAGAAATAGAGCTTGCCAGAGTGCTAAACATTCTAGCAATTTTTTTATAAAGGGGAGGTAGTTCTGAAAAGAACTTTTTCTTTTATGTTTTTGTTGTTTTATATTTTTTTTATTTTTCTGAACATTTTTTTTTTTTTGTATTTTTTGAACAATTTTATGTTTTTTTTGGTTTTTTGGGGGGAAACAACAAAAAACAGGCATTGGAAAGGGCTCAACAGGAGCAAAACATTTTTTTATTTTTTGGGGCGTTTAGAGCACTTGTGGTTTTCAAATGCTCTGTTTATTAAGTTAATGCTCATATTGGCACATGAGAGTAAGGTACCGCAATATAAACAGACAATCTTCATGTGGATAAAGTTATCCTGAATGTTTGGCACTGTTTCCCGTGCCTCTGGCCCCGACAGAGATACCTGTGCCGATGTCCTGGCCACAGGAGTTGGTGGGTTGTCCTGGAGGTCACGCATCTGTGCCCGGCTGTAATTTAGTGGATGCCACCTCAGCATGTGACGGTGCATAGTATAGTTGCCGTAACTATACTTCTTATCTGTGCCTCTAGATAAGTCCTCTTTGCATATGAGGCACGTCACATATCGAGCATTAACTTTTTTCTGTCCTTCAGGAAAAGAAAAAAACTGCCAAATGAAACTATTTTTATGATGAGATACCCGGGGCTCCTCTTGTAAAAACTGTGTTCCCTGTATTTCCTCTTCCTCTTCTTGATCCTCTTCCTCCTCTGTGTTGGGAAGGAACTGTGGAGGTGGTCCTCTCTTCCTATGAGGAGGTGGTGGTGGTGGTGGGGGTGCACCAGCTGCAGCTACTAGTGAAGCCATTTTCCACTGAGCAAAATAGGTCTTCCTTTCACAAAGTTGAAAGTCAGAGTGAGAAAAAAGGTGGGGGCTTTCATCATTTGGGAAAAAAATAGTTCTAAACCAATGAAAAGTGTTATTTTTAGGTCACCTGACCTAGCCTTACATCATTAGGAAACCAAAAGTGAAATGAACCAATGAAAAGTTGTATTAACAAGTCACATGACCTGTTACGCTTATGTTACGCGCTGCGGAACGCGCCCCGGATCGCTTCCGGGGAGCTGCGCTTCGCGCCTCGGTTCGCGCTCCGGAGCACTTCCGGGTGCGCTAACGCGGCGCGTCATAAGACGCATTACGCGGCAACGCGATACGTCGCGCTTTCGCGACGCGCCCCGGATCGCTCCTGGGGAGCTGCGCTTCGCGTCTCAGTTCGCGTACCGGAGCACTTCCGGGTGCGCTAACGCGGCGCGAGGCGTCATAAGACGCATTACGCGACAACGTGATACGTCGCGCTTCTGCAACGCGTCGCGATGTTGATTTCTAATGCGGCAGTTGCGCAAACGGAACGTTTACCGGTTCGCGGACCGGGCCGCGGCACCATATTGAGCTAACGGGAAGCTTCCCGGTTCGCGAACCGGGAGCGAACAAAAAAAAATAATAATAAAAAAAATTATTAATAAACATATAAAATATATTTTTTGATTTAAAGAAGAATACATTTTACAGCTATAGATATTAGCTTTTAAAAAACCAATGAAATTCACTGAAAAAACCATAGGTTATAGACCATATATAGTTAGGAATTAGCATTTACAAAACCTTGAAAATTCACTGAAAAAACCATAGGTTATAGACCATATATAGTTAGGAATTAGCATTTAAAAAACCTTTTTTTACTCACACAAAACCATTGAAATTCCATATATAGTTAGTTGTACTAACTATATATCGCGCACCCGCAATCCACTGCTGATCATGTCACATGTTACATCATTCATGACATGGTCAGTGACATCACTGATGACATCACTGATGACATCTCAAATGACATCACTGATGACATCACTGATGACATCTCAAATGACATCACTGATGACATCATTGATGACAACATCCAGTGACTGTATGTTTCTGTAAAGTTAAAATATGTCTTACATATTGAAGAATGAGTGGATGTATAAGTGTCTGAATGAAGGATTTAGTAGGTGCATGACTGACTGTATGAGTGAGTGAATAAATGTGTGTCACTGAGTGCATGGGTTAGTGACTAAACTGTCTTAATTTGTGCATCATTATGTCTGTTGTTCTGTAAACTGCTGCATGTGTTGATCAGTAGCTATATGAGTAAGTATATGGGTTATTGATTGGTTGCCCAAGTATTTGTATGGGAGACTGAGTGTGTGTGTGTGTGGGTGGCTGGGAGGTGTATGACTCTGTGCATAGAAGTGTGAGCAGTTGATTCACTAGATGTATGGGTTCAAAAGTGCATGTAGAAACACCTGTATGGGCGGTTGACTGAGTGCATTGGTGAGTGAATGGATATCTCAGTGCTACATGTCAAAGTAAGTACATATGTAAAACACAGTACATGTGACAGTTGACATATATAAATAACTGTGCATAAGAGCCAGTGAATGTGTGAGTGGCTGTATTGATCATTGTGAACTTGTATCAGGCATTGTAAAAGAGAGTAAATATGTGTTAGTATATGTTTGAATAAGTAAGGTGTGTATAACTGTATAGTTGAGGAAATGGAGGTGTGATTGATTCTTTGCATGACTGACTAGGTGTGTGAGTAACTCCATGGATGAGTGACAGTCTGTGAGTGTCTGTTTACACTGAGTGTATCTAAGGTTATATTAGAGTCTGAAGAGGTTCATCGTATTATCACATGAATGATGTCATCAGTGATGTGATCAGTAATGTCAAATGAGATGTCATCAGTGATGTGATCAGTAATGTCAAATGAGATGTCATCAGTGATGTCATCAGTGATGTCATTTGAGGTGTTATCAGTGATGTCATTTGAGATGTCATCAGTGATGTCATCAGTGATGTCATTTGAGATGTCTTCAGTGATGTCATCAGTGATGTCATTTGAGATGTCATCAGTGATGTCATCAGTGATGTCACTGACCATGTCATGAATGATGTAATATGTGACATGATCAGCAGTGGATTGCGGGTGCTCGATATATAGTTAGTACAACTAACTATATATGGAATTTCAATGGTTTTGTGTGAGTAAAAAAAGGTTTTTTAAATGCTAATTCCTAACTATATATGGTCTATAACCTATGGTTTTTTCAGTGAATTTTCAAGGTTTTGTAAATGCTAATTCCTAACTATATATGGTCTATAACCTATGGTTTTTTCAGTGAATATATATATATATATATATATATATATATATTACCTACTGGGGAGTCATAGTTAGGACCTAGTCTCCATAGGAAATCCGCAACATTCTATTTGAAATAACTTTAGCGCCGGTTGACGAATGTTCGCGAAATTCTAAAAAAAAAAGGCCTGCTCTGCTTTTCTTCTTCCCTGAAAGTTTGGGTGTGATTCGTCAAGCGGGGGCCGAGAAAAAAGGGGGTCCCAAAACATGTTTTCCCCATGCAATTTTCCATAGGACCTTTTAAGACGGGTACAGCCCGAACTGCTGAACGGAATTTCACCAAATTTGGCAAAAAGGTAGAGTTCAGTTTGCAGATTACGCTTTTTGTTAAATGGTGTAAATCCGATCAGTAGTTCCTGAGAAAATCAAAAGTAAAATCATAGGTATATCTAGAGATGAAGTACCGTACTCTGTACTGTACTCTGTACCTTCCCGAGCACGAGCTTTATGCTAATTGGCTGTCAACACTCCGAACCAGGAAGTGTTGGCAGCCATCTTGTGCCTCGTTAGAACCGAGGTACAAGAAAGCAGCAAAAGAAACACGAAAAACACGCAAGGGGGCAGGGTAGAAACACCCTGATCCCATAGGCCTGCTCAGGGGGTCCCACAAGGACCCACAAGGCCAAAAGATGGATAAATCGCGGGATACGCGTAGGTACGCGTACCCCGTGAAAAAAAAAACCTGGTCTGATTTTTTTTGTAATTAGCCCCCGGGGGGACCAAATCCCGAGGGCTTTATGAAAAAAGTTTGGGGGCCCCAATCCCCCCCAAGCCCCGGGAACTGCCACCCCTTGGGGCTTTATTATTAAGTATGTGGGGGGGCTCACGGGCTGGACCGCCATACCCTGGGGCTTAGATATGTATGGTGAGGGGCCTCTAAGGCCCCCCAAACCCCGGGGACCACCACCCCCCGGGGCTTTATTATTAAGTATGCAGGGGCTCACAGCTGCCCCACAGCCCTGGGGACCGCCACCCCCCGGGGCTTCGTTTTTAATCAATTTAAAAAAAGAAAAACCTGTGTGGGGGGCTCAAGCCCCCCACACGTCCCGGGAACTGCCACCTCCCCGGGGCACTAATATTTAAATTGGGGGGTCCGTGATGGACCCCCCACCGCCACCCCCCGGGACACTGCTGTTTGCTATGGTAGGGCGGGAGCCTCGCGGCTCCCGCCATACCATAGCAAACTCCTTTGGTTTTTGAAAGAGAGAGCAGGAAACCTGCTCTCTCTTTCAAAAACCAAAGATGATTGCTTTTCTGTATGGGGAGCAGCATGTTAGCTGCTCCCTATGCAGAAAAGCAATGCCGGCAGGGACCGTGGGGGACTTGGGGACCCCCCCACGGTCCCCAACGGAGAGGGCAGGCCCCGGGAGATGGGGTCCTTGGGGCCATAAGTTGCCCAGGAGGGGGGCCACGCGGCCCCCCTCCACCATTGAAATTAAAAAAACAATTTTTTTTAAAGATGGGCAGGCCCCAGGCGATGGGGTCCCCCTCCAGAATTCTTTTTAGAAAAGTTGGCCATGCCCCGGGGGATGGGGTCCCCGGGGCCAGAATTGGCCACGGGAGGGGGGCCACACAGCCCCCTTCCCTTAAAAAAATAAAAAAATAAGAATTGGAGGCAAGCCCTGGGGGGTGGGGTCCCCAGGACCAAAAAAAAGAAAAAGCCCCCTTCTTGAAAGCAGATTTTAAAGAAAAACGGGATCGGGAGGCGGCCACGCCCCCTCCCTGCACCTCTCTGTAAATGCGACCCCTGGGCCGTTTGCAGAGGGGGAACTAATTCCCTTTGCATACTGGGGGTCCCTAGGGGCGAACTAGCCCACCAGGAACCTCCAGTATGGGCCAGGGGGCTGTGTTACAGAGAGGTGTAAAAAGGGGCGTGGCCTCATTACACCTCTCTGCAACGCAGCCCCTGGCACATACTGGAGGTTCCTGGTGGGCTAGTTGGCCCCCAGGGACCCCCAGTATGCAAGAGGAATTAGTTCCCCCTCTGCTAACGCGCCAGGGGGCTGCATTGCAGAGAGGTGTAAAAAGGGGCGTGGCCTCATTACACCTCTCTAAACATTGTGTGATTCCGTTGAAGCGAGTAAGGGGAAAAAAGGGTGTGAAAAGTAGGAAAGGAGGGAAGGAGCACTGTAACCTTTGTGGTGGAGTGCAAAGCGAAGTAGTCACTCCTACCGGTTTGAAAGTGCGGTGTTGCTCAGAGTGACATGGTGCAACACTCGGGTATGAAACTGAGAACCTAAACCGTGAGCTCATGCTGTAAAGTGATGTGCTCTGGTCTTTGTAACATATGTGTGCAAGTACTGTTAGTAGGCGTTTATACCATACAGGGAGTGGGAAGGGAACTACTGACCGCTATCTTGCGTTTGCGTTTATACTATACCTTAAGCGGGAAGCGAAGTACTCACGCCTACCGGTATTAAGACCTGGGGATCAAGCCGAGGTGATTGCTATAAAGGGATGGGCTCTGGGCACTGTAGTATACATGTGCAAGTAGTATTAGTAGGCGTTTATCCCATACAGGGAGTGGGAAGCGAAAAATACTGACTGCTACCGTGTGTTTATACTATACCGGAAGCGGGAAGCGAAGTACTCACGCCTACCGGTGTGAGGACTCAGGGATGAAACCGAGCTGATTGCTGTAAAGTGATGGCCTCTGGGCCCTATAGGATACTAGCACCTGTAGAATAAATGTGTAAGTAGTGTTAGTATGTGTTTATAGTATATAGGGAGTGGGTAGCAAACTACTTTCTCCTACTGGTCTGAAGACTCAGGGATTAAACCGTGAGCCTAAATTGTGAACTCATCGCTTTAAAGTAATGTGCTCTGGGCTCTGTAGTATACATGTGGAAGTAGTGTTAGTTTGCGTTTATATAATACAGGGAGTGGGAAGCGAACTACTCACCCCTACCGGTCTCAAGACTCCTGGATGAAACCATGAGCTCATTGCTCTAAAGTCACGTGCTCTGTATAGCATTCCAATGTAAGTCATAGTAGAATGTTAGCATGTAATTCTACTAGAATGTAAGTATGTAATGTTAGAATGTAGGGCTGTCATGAGGGGAACCTTGTGTCTGCTTGGGGAGCCTTGTGTCTGCCCCTGTTGGTGGGTGTTTAAGGTGTCATGTTTTCCTGCAATAAATCTACTTATCGGATCCACTGCTGTCTGCCTCTTCACTACATAAATTTGGCGACGAGTGGGCGAAGGTAAAAAGATAAAAAGAAGGCAGCACTCACCAATATTTCAAAGTTGCTTGCGTTGTGCTGAGGGCCCGTTTTCTTTGTGTAGCTGTTTCTACTCATCCCAAGGTCGTCGGCTCATTGAACTATGTCATTTGACCGCTGGTAGGATTTATATTTTTTGATTTTGCACTTCCTCTGCCTCTTCACTAGACTCTGGTCGCTGTACTACACGTGTTAGTATGCGTTCATACTAACCAATGCATCATGGTCCTAGGGAGTGCAACCTCCCAGGGGCAGCTCACACAATGTCCCGGGGTGTGCATCCGTGAGACATTTATGTTTGCTATTAGAGGGCGGGTGTATGGAGTCCACCCTGTGAGAGCAAATCCTTGTTTGACTAGTTGAGGCGAGAGGAGGAAAATATTGTATCGCTTTAATAGAGCGGATCCGGATGGTTAAAATGGACGGGAAAAAAAGAAGCAGGGCCTCACCCGTTCATTTAAATGAGACCCCTGGTGGGTAATGTTCCGTGGCCAATCCTCTTATTATATTGTGGGGTCTATGTAGGACTGGGGATCTTAATGTCACATGTAAAATAGGCATGTGAGGGCACAGAGACGTTTTGCAGCCTAAGGGATCGCCACCTTCCTGGGTATTGTTTACTAATTGTTCAGGGGGGCTTTGAGGCCAAGTGAAGTCCGGGGATCGCCACCCTCTGGGGCTTTACTTAAATATGCAGAGTGGGCCTTGGCAGTTCCTGAAGCCTCGGTGGTCCTAGGCAGTGCCTTATTGGTTCTGTACTCACACAGGCAGTACTCATGGTGTTATAAAGTGATACACTCATAGAACCCTTGCAGTTGTAGAATTACCCAGGCTTCATTTGTGTAATAGTCTGTTGGTTTATATTTGGTAGGTGCACCGCAAAATTACAAATGTTTTCCCTCATAACCTCCTATAAACAGACAATTTTCACAACAACCTACAGACAAGTGTTGTCAGAAAAAGAAGACCTATACACTCACTTATTTATTGGAAAAAAATATAACCTTTATTAAAGCATCACAAATAAATAGAAATGCTAGTTTTTTAGAACAAACAACAGTATAACATAAAATATGTGGGTGGGACTTCTCCGGAAGGAGCGTACAAAACCTGCAAGACAAAAATGAAACATAAGTATGTGTGCCATGTGGAAGAGGAAAAGAAAGGCAGGCCGAATGAAAGGAAGATAGTGAGAATGGGAGGGAGAGGGAGTGGGTGGAAGGGAGAAGGGGAGGGAGAGTCAAAAGAACAGAGAGAGGAGGAGACAGAGAGTCGGCCTACTGCACCCAGCCCTCAGTGTTTACCTCCCGTCACCCATTTGCCTAGGACGCTGGGGTTCGCGAGAAAGCGTGTGGTTCAGCAAGTCCTTAAAATTAAACATATAAATGAGGCCAGAGATTACATTATTAGCTACAGGAACATTGCTTGCCTGCACCTGTGCACCCAGGGTGCTGCACCCCAGCACCTTCCCCCGTACTGTGCTCAATTGTAGGTCCTGCGCACCGAGGCTTCACTGCTCACCTGCCACCATCGGTGTGTCCAACGACGTATTGGTGCAAGCTCCAAGTCCAGGTTACCTTTGTAGGGTGGGAGAGCAGGTCTCTGGTCCTTGTGTCTTGATACCACGATGGAAGGCGTCAGAATGCAGAGGGCATAATCACGGGGTGAGCACCCGCTCCGCCCATTTTGGCTCAATCAATTCAGTGTCTGTAAAGGGAGACATAATTTAATGGTGGAAACGTCTGGAGGTAAACGAAGGTTTATTTTAAGCTTAATAGAAAACACCAGTTGAGTGCATCCCTCGTTTTTGAAGTAGAATCTACCAACTGTTAGTGGTAATCATGGTTCAAAGAGGAGTTGGAGTGCACGAGAATACACAAGGTTAAATAATAATATGTTATACCAACTTTCACATGCAAAGGAACAGAGAGCATGCTAGAAGCATAATGTGCGCATGTAATGCAGTGGTGGAAGCCTGTGTGCATGTACACTTAGTAATGAGCTCACTACAGTACCCTAAAAGCCAACGCCACGTGTCTGTAGGGCAGCGCTTCCCGCTGGCTCAAGCCTACAGTACGGTCCAGCAGGTCCTTAAAATGAGACAGACATGTGACTGAATGAGGTCAGAGATCACATCATTACGCACGGCAACATCGCTTGTTCGCACCTGCGCACCCAGGCTGATGCACCCACACCTCCCGCAGCACTGCGCTCAACACATGTCTGTAGGGTAGTGCTGCCTGCTTGTTGAGGTCTACAGTAAGGTCCAGCAGGTCCTTAAAATGAGACAGAGATGTGACTGAATGAGGTCAGAGATCACATCATTACGCAGGGCAACTTCGCTTGTTCGAACCTGTGCACTCAGGCTGATGCAGCCCAACCCTCCCGCAGCACCACGCTCAATTGTAGTATAAGATATGTGTATACAGCAAAAAACTTTTCAAAAAAGCTCTCTAAGCAGAAGAGGTGTCTCTCATCAAACGCTGTTGAGAGAATGACTAAAATGGGTGGGGTCGTCCAACTGTTGCAATGGGAAATGTTATGAAGCAATCAAATGCTTTTTTTTAAGGTCACAGGCCAATCACGCACCGAATGTGCAAGGAGGCTGTACCCAACGCGATTTTGAGAAAATATATTTATCATAACATAAGTTTATTACAGTTAGAAATATATAAATGTTTAACATATTTTAGAATATCGCTTGCTCTCATATATTGTTTAAAGTTATTTAGATATACTTTTGAGACAAAAAAAAGAGGGAATGGCGTACCCGGCGGGACACCATACGTCTGTGACATAACACAGGGCCTGGCGGCGTGTACTCGTCACATACGCAATGCGCAGTGGGCACGGCCCCATACGTGCATGACGTAACACGTGGCTTGGTACTGCGTACTCTTTGGATACCAAAGTAGCAATATGGTGGATCAGATTCGCGGGGTGATGGGGTTTGGTACGCTACCGGTATGGGAGTGCAGTTTTCTCAAATAAAAAAAAAGAGATACATATTTTTGGGGGAAGATATAAAACATGACATAATTTTTAAAGTAAAAAAAAGAAGTATGATTGAGTTCCTAATTATTAAAAAAAATAACAGAAAGATATAGGTTTTATAAACATTAAAATTAATCCTGGGCATAGTACTACGCTACGCTATTGGAGCATACGTAATTTGTACTAATTCGCACTCCGCAAATTGCACGTGGCACAGTACAAAAACTGTGCTTAATCGCGTAGCGTAGCAGCTAAATCAACAACATCCTCAGATGCTTTGATAAAGCAGTTTTACGCGCTAAAAAGCATATAAACAATTCACAAAAGTGGACTTGTTCAATGAAAACATTAGGCAATGAGAGAGGTGATGATTTTGGGGTCCCCCCTAACCTAGGGGGAGGACCAAGCAGATGCCTTGAACACAAAAGAGCATAAGCAAAAAAGCACATCTTGTTGAACTTTGGTGGTGGTCCCATCCTCTTAGGACCACCCCAAGTACAGTTATTGGCAAAAAAAACAATCCCAACCAAAGGCACTGCAAAGCATTATGGGACGAGATTAACAGCGGGTAGTCAATATTATAGTATCCAATATCAAAATAATTCTACAAAGAGCTGCAGTTCAACTAGTCGTTACTAGATGTCCCTCACAAGTCAAATGCAAAGCATTGAAATTATTCTTACATCAAGCTGCAGTTCCACTAGTCGTTACTAGATGTCCCTCACGAGTCAAATGCAAAACCATTGAAACTCTCTTATCAAGCATTTGCATTTGACTCGTGAGGGACATCTAGTAACCACCAGTTGAACTGCAGCTCTTTGTAGAATTATTTTGATATTGGATACTATATAATATTCACTGCCCACTGCTAATCTCATCCCATAATGCTTTGCAGGGCCTTTGGTTGGGATTGTTGTTTTGCCAATAACTGTTCTTGGAGAGCACGGGACGAACATCGAATCGTTCAATAAGATGTGCTTTTTGTTTTCAAGGCATCTGCTTGGTACTCTTCCTGGGTTAGGGAGGATCCCAAAACCATCACCTCTCTCACTGTTTGCTAATTTTTCAGTTTCACTTTTGTGAAAGTACTATATGCTCTTTAGCATATAAAGATAAAGATAGAGATACTTATTTTATCATAACTGGCACTGTGCAGGATGCCATTTGTAATTATTTCACAGTGCAGACAAGTACACAGTGCCATCAGCTATGCTACGCTATACTACGTGTACAACGTGTAGTGCAAATTATACTACGTGAAGCTCCGTGTGGTGCTGCTACGCAAACTACGCCCATGGTTTATTGAAAAATGAAATTAACATTTAAAAAACTTTTTAAATTCACTGAAAAAACCATAGGTTTTACAGGCGTTATAGTTAGGAATTAGCATTTAAAAAATCTTAGAAATTCACAAAAAAAAACATAGGTTTTAGGGAGGTTATAGTTAGTTGAACATTTGACTCATATAAAATCAGAGGAATGTGCGTGTTGTAGTTAGTTGAGCTAACTATAACTTGCGCGTCCGCAATGCACTAGTGATGACGTCACATATTACATCACTCATGACATAGTCAGTGACTGATGACATCACTGATGACATCTCAAATGACTTCGCTGATGACATCATCATGTGAAAATCTGAGGCATATACTGATGCCCTAATATAAACTTTGATACACGCACTCTAAAATACAGACTACTATATTTTAAACTATACACACAACAATGCCAGATACTACATACCACCCACTATTTCTTGGTCTATACACGCATCCAGTCACTTATACATGCAGTTACTCATCAATACAGTACTATAATATGCACTCATACACCTATACATACAGTAACACTCCGCCACTTATCCATAGAGTTACTAACACACAGCCGCGGCCCGTGGAGGGAGTTCCGTGGGGCAGGCAGGCGGGGCGGGGGAGGGGCAGAGTGAGGGGTGGTAAACACAGGAATATGGATGATTGCAGGTAAGTAAACAATTAAATTAATAAAACGAATTTCGTAGCGCGCCCTGCATCGCATTTTGCGATGCAGGACGTGCAACGAAATTCTTTTTATCCAATGTTTCGTTTTATCGAAATTTTTTATCCAATATTCATAATACAATGTAATGAATTGTTTTTTTTAGTTACTAAGTCATTACTTCCCACTTTAAAATTCTCTGAAATTGGCTCTATTTTTATATCTGATCATGCCCCAATATCGGTTTGCCTAGATATCCAGGGACGTTTTAGGGCTTTTGGGGGCCGTGGTCCAAATTTATTTTGAGGCCTCCTATAAGGAACAGCCTTGATTTTATGACCCAGTTTCAGCTCTTTTAGGCTCTCTTTGGTCAAATTCTACATTTGTACATCTGATATTCAGGGATAGTGATGTGTGTTTTCAGTATTGTAACAGTAGAAGCTTTTATGTATGTTATGTTGCTCACATGGTTTGTCTCGCTCTTCCCCTCGCTCCAAGCTTGCTTCTACTGTCTTGGTGTTCTAGACTGTGGGGACAGTTGGAGAGCTGAGGGAAAAGAGTGGAGGTGTTTCTCTGCTGCGCGAACCATCTTGCAATAAATCAACTTTGTATCAACCTCCTCATGGTTTCATCTTTACAATTTGGTGACTTGTGATCAGAAGAACTCACGCTCATCGGATCTCCTTAATTCTGGAGTTGGATTTCATCTGTTATGATTTTGGATTCTTTCTGAGGTGTTCCGCACCATTTGTGTGTCACCTGTTTCATTTTCGCCCTCGTTGGTGTGTGGATCGTGTACAGGTCATATATACATGTTGACCTTGATGACCTCGATTTATTTATTTATTATTCTCTTCCCGCATTGCTGTTGTTTGTTTTCGGATAAAGCAAACTGCCACTCTTGAGCACGAGCGCCTTACCTCGGCTTCAAGGGTTCCATTCCAGCCCAGCAGAGTTCGCCTCGCAGATTCTGCATGTCAAAGGATTGACGTACTGCGCATTCGGATTACGTGTATTGACCTCTACGTACCGTGTTCATTACGTTCGGGTCACATACATTGACCTTTGTGTGCCGCCATCTTGGATGTAGATTTTGTCTCTACTTTGGTGCCGCGCACACCTGCGCATTATCAAACCTTCATTTTTGCGTGTCATAGCTCTTATCACTCTGCTTTCTTGACGCATACATCTGCACATTATTGAACCTTCGTTTTTGCTTCCGGAATGTTATTTTCGGATTTAAAAATAACTTTGAGGAGCAGATGCTGATCGGATTTAAGAATAACTTTGAGGAGCAGATGCTAATTAAAGGTTTACATGCAGATTACTCTCCATACATTTCACAGTGATGTGCACACCTTCTAATTGATTTTCATTAATTATTTTGATGCAGGATACATGGTTATGTGCACACCATGTTGTTTTAAAATGATTTTGTTTCCCTAATGCATATTTTTGAATGTATGTTATTACGTGTGAGAAGTGTTGAATTATCATAGCATCAGTGAGGTGCACACTTTGAGAAGCACATTATTATTTGCACACCTGATTCTAGTACAAACTTATTATTTGCACTAGTTGTTTGCTTTTCTCTTTTGTTTTTTTTTTCTCTCATTTTATTTCCAACATGACGAGTCAAAATTATTCTATTCAACCTTCTCAAGCGTTTTGGCTGGCAGGATCTGACCCATGCATGAAATGGTCGGAATGGAAGGCTTACTTCCTTAACTTTATTGATACTATTGATGAGGAAGGAAAAATGTCACCTGATAGGTAAAATAAACTTTTATTACATTCTTTTGGTCCTGGTGGGCTTAAAGCTTATGAAGGAATGACAAAAGCATTGGGTGGGGGTGATGTGAATGTTTTTGATGCTATTGTAAATGATTTTGATACTTATTTTGCACCAAAAGTATGCATTGGTAAGATTCAGTTTTTTCCAGCGTAAACAAGAAAGTAGTGAAACTGTTGATCAATATGTATCTACGCTAAGGAAACTTGCCGAAATTGTAAGTTTGATCACCTTGTAGATCAGTTTATTAGAGATCAGGTGGTTATGCACAATAAGGATCCGGCTGTTCAAGACAGACTGTGGATTAATGGTGATGCTGAACTTAAGGATGTTCTTAGCATTGTTAGGAAAGCCGAAATGTCGAGCCATAGTGCAAAGTTACTTAAACAAGATGCTGCTATTGCTGAGACTTCTGCTGAAAAAGTTAATAAGATTAAAGCAAAAGCATCTAGTTCTAAACCTTCAATTCCTGTTGAACATAAAGTTGAGTCATATAGGAAGAAAGAGTATAACCGCAATCCTAGTTTTAGATGTTTCAGATGTGATAGTCCTTCACATTTAGCTTCAAGCAAATTGTGCCCTGCTTTGAAGCAACGTTGCTCTAATTGCGGTATTATTGGTCATTTTACCAAGGCCTGCAAAAGAAAAGGGGGTGGTAAAAAAGTTAAGTGTGTAGATGATCCGGATTGCGAATCCAGTGATGGTGATGAGGGCATCAAGAAACTTACTATTAAGGATTCTTGTGATGAGTCTATTGACCACGTCATTTGGAACATAAATGATTTTAACTGTAAGTCGTGTAAAAAACCCTTATGTTCCATGATCATAGGTGGAATTACTGTGCAAATGTATGCGGACTCTGGTTCCCCTTATACGATTATTGATGAGGCCACTTAGAAATTCCTTTTTGCTAATAGATTAGGGAACAAACGTTTTGTTTGTGATATTCAACCCGAGGGGTATTCCGGAGAAAAGATCGATATGGTTGGATTTAGGCCCTTAGTTTTTAAATTTAAGAACAGGGAGACTTCTAGCAAGTTGTATGTCGCTAAGAAGGGACCAGCCGTTTTAGGTTGGAAGGATCAGGGTAAGTTGAACATAATACTTAATTCTAATAGTTCTGAGCCTGTCATGGTTCTTAATTAAAATGATTTAATTTGTGAGGAGTTGTTAAAGAAATTTCCGACGGTTTTTAATGGGAACATCGGTAACCTCAATGATTTTGAACAGAAAATTGTTTTAAAGTCTAATGCTTGTCCCAAAGTGCACAATGTAAGACACATTTCTATCCTTCTTAGGGATGATGTAGAAAAAGAGTTGGATAAACTAGTTAAAGCTGATATAATAGAGCCTATAGAGTCTGCTGAGTGGATTTCTCCAATTGTTGTTGCCAGACGCAGTAATGGCAAATTAAGATTATGCAGTGATCTTAGGCATTTAAACAATAATATTGTCGTAGACAAATTTCCCCTAATCAAAATTTCTGAAATGTTATCTCTTGTGAAAGATGCAGAGTAGTTTTCATCTATTGATTTATCTGCTGCCTACCACCAGATATCATTAGCCCAGGAGAGTAAACAATTGACAGCCTTCATCACGCCTTTTGGCTGTTTTCAATATAAAAGGCTTCCCTTTGGTTTGGCGTCTGCAGCTGCCATCTTTCAGAGGTTGATGTACCATCTGTTTGGTAAGATGAAAAATGTAAGATGTTTTCAAGACGACATCCTTGTCTTTGATGTCGATAGGAATGAACATGACAGAATTCTTAATGAGGTACTTTCTATTCTTGAGTCCAAAGGCCTAACTGTTGAACATTCGAAATGCAAATTTGCTGTGAAATCCATCACTTAATTAGGTCATACTCTTTGCAAAGAGCGTATTTCTCCTAAGCTTTCTTTGATAGAGGCCATTCGTGATGCACCAAGTCCGAAAAACAAAGAAGAAGTTGGGTCCTTTTTAGGACTTGCTGAGTTTTACTCTAGATTTGTTGAAAATTTCTCTTAAAAAATGTATAACATCAGACAGCTTCTTAAAAATAGAGTTAATCCCTCGCTTAAGGGGATCCGGTTGTCCCCGGACTTTGAGGATCGCGTCTCGCTCTACGCGGATGATATTTTATTGTACCTTACGTCCCCTCGAAAATCTCTGAATGTTTTGTTCGATGTGCTTACTTCGTTTGGGAAAAATTTGGGCCTTGTTATCAACTGGGCTAAATCCTGTGTATACGTGCTTTCGGGCGGCCCCCCCCCTTGCCTCGTAGATGCCCCATTCAGGTCTCTCCGACGGGCTTTAAGTACCTGGGGATCTTTATATCTTTGGACCCTTCGGCTCGCTATGCACATAATCTGCTCCCCCCCTTCAAAGATTGAGACTTGACGTTGAGCGCTGGCGCGGGTTGCCGCTATCGCCACTCGGGCGCGCAGCCCTCTTTAAAATGATGGCCCTACCGAGGTTCTTGTACGCGCTTCAGAATACGTTCGATATTATTCCGGCGAGCTACTTTAGGGAGGTTGAGAGCCTGCAGAGACGGTTAATTTGGGATAGACGTTCGCGTATTTCCCTCGCTAAACGTACTCTTCCCTGGTATGATGGGGGTATAGCGTTGCCAGATATTAGGCGCTACTATTGGGCCTCGCAACTGAGTGCGATCAATCATGCGACATATGCACCTGCTCCTAACCCGGCGTTCGAGATGGATAAGTATTTGCTACCGGGCGGGACTACAGGAGGGCGCTCTACTCCAAGGCGGCGGGCAAGGATTTATCTGGACCTACCAAGATTGCTGTACGAGTGTGGCATGCTGCGAATGCGTCTGTGGGTTGGGAAGATCGATTGACTCGTGCGACCCCCTTGTATGCTTCTGAAAGGTTGGGATGTCTCTGTAAAATGAAAGGGTTTGAAAAATGGGATATGATTGGTATTAGCTGGGTGGATGATCTTTGGGTCAAGGGCAAAATCAAGACCTTTGCGGCATTAAAGACAGAATATGAATTGAGTGACAGGGAATTCTTCCGATACACACAGATTCACCATGTCTTGAATTCGGTTCTCCCTGCGGGTACTGTCGTCCCCGAGTCCTCCCCCCTTGAAGATAGGCTCCTTGACGGCCACGTCCCCGACAGTACCATTTTCCTGGTATATAAGAAGTTGATCAACACCCGAGTGGATCTGTTAGTGCGTCTTAGGGAGGTCTGGACCGGCGATGGTTTGGAGCTGGACGACGAGGATTGGCAGGCTGCATTATCCTCACCTAAGGAGGTCGCGATTCCTGCCCGTCTCCGTTTCGTTCAGCTCAAAATCTTACATCGTGTATATATCACTGGTCCGCACTTGATTCGCATGTGTTATTCCTCGGACGGGTTATGTAAGCGTGGTTGTGGGATGCTTGGTACTTTCCTCCATATACTTTGGGAGTGTCCGGAGGGGATGCGGTTCTGGAATGATGTGCATGCAGTGATGGGTAGAGTCACGGGGGTGATGCTGCACCCCGAGGCCAGGCGGTGCCTGTTGAATGTGTGGGAGCCGAATGATTATAGTATGGCCCAGACGCAGTGGGCAACCCTGGGGAATATGATTGCTAAAAGAGATGTAGTGCAGTTGTGGGGTTCCCAGCGCCCGCCCACGGTATCGGTGTGGAAGCAGAATATGGACTGGTGTATGTTTAGAGAGAAGACTGTGTATGTGGCGCGGGGCAAACCTAGAAAATGGAATAGTATCGGGAGCCAATGGAACGCGTACCGTGGGAATCCATGTGCGCCCCCGTTCGTGGACAACCCTGAAGTCCCTCTGTCCCCCTGATCCGGCATTCCATGTCTTGTATGATTTTTTTTTGTTATCCTTAAATTTGCTTCCCCACAGGCTCCCTCCTCACCATATGTACTATTGCTCTGTTGTATAATATCGTGCCTAGGTGTCCTCCTATGTGAACGCATGTCCATGTATACTGTTTCCTTTTTGCCTTGTATTTAGTTTTTTCTTCTTTAATAAAAATTTAAAAAAATAAAATAAAAAATAGAGTTACGTTTTTGGGGAGTTCAGAATGCCAGGCTGAGTTTTGTTCTATCAAATCTGCAATTGTTGAAGCACCTGCTCTTAAAGGGTTTGATCCTTATTTAGAGACTGTTATCACTGTTGATGCGAGCAATAAGGGTTTGGGTGGTGTATTATCACAAATAAGATCTGATGGTAAGGAGAATATCGTGGGGTATTCCTCACGTGCTTTGTCTCCTTCCGAGGAGAAATTCTCCGTCATTGAGAAAGAAACCCTTGCTTGTGCCTGGGCTATGGATTATTTTAGATCCTTTGTATGGGTAGATTTTACTTATTACGCACTGATCATTAACCTCTTGTTAAATTGTTAACAACCAAGGGTATTCTTAACGCTTCTGCTAGAATTGCGAGATTGTCCCTACGGTTGCAAGATTATAATTACCAGGTTGTTTACGTACCTGGCAAAAAGAATGTTATTGCAGATTTTTTGTCGAGGTTACCTATTGAAATCTCTGAATGTGACTCTTCTGATTTGGATGTGGAGCAGGTTGCTTTGGTGCTCAATAAAGGGTTATCCAATTTTACTGAAGGTGAATGGTTAACAAGTAACAATTTGGATGTATCCTTGCAACAATTGTTGGGGTTCATTAACAAAGGCTGGCCTTGTAAGAGTAGAGTTCCAGATTCGCTAAAAGCTTTCTGGGAAGTTAGACAAGAACTTTCCGTTACAAACAATTTTATTTTCCGAGGTGATAAAGTGGTACCTCCTAGCTCTTTAAGAGTTAGGGTGGTTAACTTATGTCATGAGGAACATTGTGGTATTATTAAAACTAAACAGAGATTTAAGCAATGGTTTTGGTGGCCGGGCATTGATGTTTTAATTGAGAGGGTTGTTCGGGATTGTTTAGCTTGCTGCAATTCTGATAAATCCTTGGTTACTTTACGACCTAAGTTGGGAGAGTCCTTTATTCCTAGTAAGGCCTGGCATACTGTTTCCATAGATATCATGGGTCCCATTGTACCTGAGAAGAAGTATGTAATTGCACTTATTGATCTATTTTCTAGATGGCCTGTCATTAAGGTTGTTGACAAGATTACTTCTAATGAGGTATTAAAATTTCTTGATAGAACTTTTATTGAAGAAGGGTTGCCTGCTCAGGTTATTTCTGATAATGGCGTTCAGTTTTTGTCCAACTTAATTCAGCAATATTTTAAAAGAGTTGGTATCAGGCATAGGACCACCTCTCTCTATAATCCCTCTGGTAATGGTATGATCGAAAGATTCAATAGAGTATTAAAAAACTCCATTCAAATGGCTTTACAAAATCAGTGTGATTGGGAGGTGGACATTTTTCAAACCATGTGTACGTACAAACCACTCCTCATGACTCTTTAGGTGTGTCTCCTTTTGATGTAATGAGGGGTCGGGGTGCAAGAACTAAATGCAATCATGAGTGGCTTTTAGAGGCTACTTCTAGTACTGTCCCTACTGAAGTTGTCAGATCTAGAATGGTAGACAAGTGCAACAAGTTCCATGATAAGTATAACTTGAAACATAGCACCAAGACTGTTTCTGTCAAGGTTGGTTCATGGGTCAGAGTTAAAAAACCTTGGAAGGTTTGCAAAGGTGAAAGTCAGTTCTTTAAACCTTTAAAGGTTACTAAAGTTCTCAAAAATGCTGTAAAATTGTTGGATGGTAAAGTTTGGAATTTAAAAAGGGTAGCAATTTTTCATCCCTCTTCAAAGTGGGCTGAGAATTCTGTACCTTTGGGAGTTACTCGCTCTTTTGATCCTCATTCTGAGTGGGATATTTCTACAGATGTACCTTTTGATTCTCCTAATATTAATAGGGATACTGTTATTGGAAATAATGATAGTATTTTACCTCCTGGAGGTACTGCTGATGTTTTTTTACCTTCTGATGACACTCAGAATTTGCCAATGTGTTCAGAGCATAGCGATGTCGATGTTAATCATAAGCGTTTTGATAAGCGCATTTGTCATAAACCAAAATGGATGTCAGATTATGTTTGTTAGATGATGTTCAAGTTTTGCCAATTTGTTAGAGTATAGCTATGTCTATGTAATGTTTTTTTTTGTTTTATAAGGAGGAAGATGTGTCATGTATGTTATGTTGCTCACGTGCTTTGTCTCGCTCTTCCCCTCGCTCCAAGCTTGCTTCCACTGTCTTGGTGTTCTAGACTGTGGGGACAGTTGGAGAGCTGAGGGAAGAGAGTGGAGGTGTTTCTCTGCTGCGTGAACCATCTTACAATAAATCAACTTCGTATCAAATTCTTGCATGGTTTCATCTTTACAGAGCTTACCAATATTACTGCAAATAATCTCTGTTATAGTCTTATATGTGAGGTCCTGTATTGTTCTAAAAGAAACTTTTCAGATGGATGTTGCATGAAATGTCTCAAATAGTCTCTCACACATTAAAATACATGATAGAAAAACGCTATTTATAACAATCTTTTAAAAATTATTTAAGGTCATTAGTACAAATTATATCCTGAGTTCAATGCTATTCATGCCCAGCCTGTTGAATCTTACTGTGATGACTTGTTATAATGTTGTGGGTCAAATAGTCATAGTTGACTGGGCTGAGCAGCATGCTGGCTGCTCCTTGTGGGGTCTATTGTACCATCTTGAATAAAACTACCTGAAACTCATTACTTGTACCTGACTCAATCACTACAAGTTTTTGGCGACGAACCTGAATGAACCTGTGTCTGTCACCTCATCAAGAACCTGAAGCAACTTTACTCATTTCATCACACACTCAAGCAACATTAAGGGACAGATCAGCTCAAGTTAAGTCAACTGGCATCCTGACCCCACCAGTGACCTCCCATCGGTCGCCCACAGCAGTCTGCCAGTTGTTCCTGTGTGTCTGGGGAAGTGCTACTTCAAGAGCTACCCTTCCAGTTTTGGGTGTCTACTCCCTATCTTCCCTACACGTCTCTGCTGTGCCTTCTGTGAGGGTAAGCCTGTCATTCAACAATGTCTGTTTTCAGCACCACACATCATTGTCTACACTGTCTGGTCAAGAAGTGTGCTGTTTTATGTGTGCCCCAGCCAAGCTGCTTTCTTGAATGCCACTCACGCAACAGTGCCTACTCCTTTTTCTACTGCACCTCTTGTCTCTACATGGTGTATATACAGCATTTCAACAAGCAAGTTACTACCTGCCTGTCCTAGTACCAGCCTGTCCTGCTTCCTCAACCTGCTGTGGACCTGCTGTGCTGTTTTTTCCCACTTTCATGCCTTTTTATCTACAGTCTACTGATGCATTCAGCCTGTCTACTCTTCGTGTGCAAGGATGGCATTTCGTCTTCATCCGGTGGGTTTGACATATTTGTGGCGGTATCGCTCTGCCACTATTGCTACGTGCCCCTGAGCAATTCACAGTGTTTTTTACAAGCTACTGTTTTTGGCTGTATTGGAAACCAGTGATCTGTGTCATTGTGAATCAACCACATATATGTAAAATGGTGTGGTTTCGGCACCCGGAGGTCCAAGTGGGGCAACAGAGGTGAGACATTTTTGTCAATTATTTATTCATTCTGCTGAGACTTGCTTATGAACATCACTTAAACCGCCGTATTTCTTTTGAATGCCCACTTATCTTTATTTCACTTCAAAGTGCTTCCAGGGTCATCTTGCTTCCCTGTGACGTGTCTCCCTCTCCACGTCAGTACTGCTGCGCAGAGGTGTTTGGTGCATGTTCGTGCTTGCAGCCACCCGGCGCGACGCTGACAGCGTGTCGCCATCTTGGGGTTGGGTCTGGCACTCTATTATTGATGCTTCCTCACGTTTGCCTCATTAAAGCTGGTGGCGCTATTGCAAGGTCTTCAAAGACCTTGTTTACCGCCGCTTCTTCTGTGTACCACTTCAACGATGATGCGCACACCCGTTAAGACTCCAGCGTGTCTCAATTCCACTTCGGATCAGCCTTCCATGAGTGGTACCATTTGTCTCTTTTGACACTTCAATCACTTCAATCAAATGTGACTGGGGGCACTTCTATAGTGAGTTGACATGTTTTTATTACAAGCTTTCGTCCTCTTTGCTCTGCAGTCAGTGTTTTCTGCTCTTCATGGGCCTACTGCCTCGCGCTTCTTGGACTCATCTGTCTGCCTGTCTGCATTTAGGGTTACCATTTCCTGTACATTTATAATCACATATAAACTGTGATTATTGTTACCCTTTCAGAAGGATGCATCACACAATCGTTGCTCGGGTGAGTAGTCTCTCACTGGAGTTGGTCGAATGTCATTGTCATTACTATCTTGCTACTTTTATAAGTGTTTTGCCATTGTTTTCTTCAATATGTTCACATTGGATTCTCATCCTTCGCAGGATTGTAGAATGGGTCAGCTGATTCATAGTTGTTCATGGACCCTAGGATACACCCTGTAGGTACACACCGTCAGGGTACACACCGTCAAGAGTCCATTGTCTATTTGCTATCTCTTGCATACTATTTGTTCCCTATACTATCTGTCTACTCTTTTTACAGGGGATCCATGCAAAGATTTTAGTCCTTTTGCATTAGTACGGGTTCCCACTCGGATGCTTTTAGTTGACGGGTTTCCACCTGTAGTCCACTCCACATGTTAGAGTGTTTCTGGTTTCCAGTTGGTTTATGGACCCTAGGTATACACCATGTAGGTACACGCTATCATGGTACACGCTGGCAAGAGTCCATGCATACTTTTAGTTTCCCCACACGGGAATCGCAGGGGATTTTTGGCCCATCTATTCACTGTACGTTTGTACACGTCTTACAGGTGCGAAACTTAAGTCTGTTTTCCTCCTGGGAGCTATGCGAGGCTTTTAGTCCCTTTTGCATTATCATATGGGTCCCTATCCATATCTGTTTATTTTGTACACGTTTCACATGTGCACAATTTTAGTCTTTCTTCCTACTGGCAGCTATGCGTCAGTTTTAGTCCTTTTCACATTATCATATGGGTTTCTATCCATATCTGTTTGTTGACATCGCTCAATCTCCCCTTGTTTTCACGTTGTCAACATTACAAGGACTATTGTCTCTATGGGTCTTAGTCCCATCTGTTACTGCTTTAATCCCTATCTTTGAAGGGTTTGTGTTCGGGTTATAGTCCTCTCAAACTTCACATATAGTTTTTTTTTATTAATATGCACTGTTGTCTGTACGCTATATTTTGTTATTATGTATTGATGATGGTGTTTTACTTAGGTGAAGATTATCCTTTTCGTCATCTTTCTTGTTTTCTTTCTTCTTTTCTTTCTTCTTTTCTGTTCCTTTTGTGATGTTTTCTCCAGGTGCCTCGTCTGGATTCTCTGTTTTCTTTGGGTTTTCTCCCATGTTTCTTTTCTCTGTGTTTTACACTTCCTGCAGTCCCGGGTTTTGTTGGTTCATTCCTCTTCTGCCTCCTTACATTCCTGTTCTGGCCAGTGGGTTTGTTTTGGGGCATTTATTCGTGGTTCTTTTTCTTTTTTTCTTCTTTTCTCTGATGATGTTATTTTCTTCTTTTTCTTTTGTGTACAAGGGAGAATGGTTCTTCTATCTTGGTTTCTTCTTTGCTTCTCTCATCCTTTTCGGTTGCTCTCTATCGCATTGGTTTTCTGGTTCCTTATTTCCTTTCTCTTTCTCCACTCAATCTTTCTTCTTCTCTCATTGTTGTTCTTTTGTATATTTGAGAGAAAGGGGATATGTTATATCCTGAGTTCAATGCTTTTCATGCCCTGCCTGTAGAATCTTACATGTTATAGAATGTTGTGGGTCAAATAGTCACACTTGACTGGGCTGAGCAGCATGCTGGCTTCTCCTGGTGGGGTCTATTGTACCATCTTGAATAAAACTACCTGAAACTCATCACTTGTACCTGACTCAATCACTACAAAACCTCTTTGAAGAACATAGCAGTCTCTACCAGGGGCCCCCTGAAAGGCTGGGGCACTGGGCCAGTGCCCACTTTGCCCAGGCCTCAAACCGTCTCTGTAGATATCTCTATTATTGCTTCTAAAATGAGTAGATGAGGGTTTAATAATTAGTTATTATCAGATAACCAATTTATTACTGAAGCTAAAACATTCATAGAAGAATTCTTTCAATTCAATAACTCTGATGATACTTCTGTTGCAACTAATTGGATTGCTTTTAAAGCTTCGCATCAAACCTTCCCTATTGCCTTCTCTGCCAGGAAAAAAAGATAACATTTTCAGTATGTCCTACTATTAAACCAAATTAACCACTTGAACATACTTACTTTACCTCCAAGCCTCCGTCTATGCTTCATGAATTAATTCATTCTGAATCTGCCCTTAAACAGCTTGCTAGTGTTGATGTCTCTAATATTCTGCTTAACATTAAATCTAGGTTTCATGGTTGTCATAATAAGACTGATAAAATGCTTACTAACTATTAAAAAAATTAAAACCGAACACAAGGCTATTGGAATTATTATTAATGACTTAGTATCATTAATGACTCTGTATCAATTGCAACTGCTGATATTTTTATTTCTTTATGATTCTATAAAACTCTATATGCCGAGGATGCCTCCCATCCCACACATAATCTCCAAATATCTTTTTCAAGATCTCCAGGTCCACACGCCCTCAGAGATGCATTTCCTGAATTGAAGGCCAATATTACCCTTGGATGCAATAAAATCCCTGAAGAAAGCAAAGGCATGATGGATTTTCAATTGAACCTATTACGTCTTTGTCTCCATGTTTGCTACAAAGTTTTTAGAACTTTTCAACTCTTTAATTATTGACTCCAAAGCTAGTGGTTATGTTTTGGAAGCATTGATTACTATTATTCCTAAACAAGATAAAGATCCCAAATTATGTAAAAACTATAGATCTATTTCCATTATCAATTATGACTGTAAGCTATTTTCTTATATTCTAGCTTCCTGCCTACAATCTGTTTACCCTCTTATTAAATCCTACCAATCTGGTTTTCTTAAGGGGAGACCTGCCTCACATAATGCTAGAATGTTTTACAATATTGTAAGTCTAGCTGCAAAATTTAAATCTCCACTTGCCGCTCTTTCCCTGGATGCTGCAAAAACTTTCAACAATATTAATTGGCAATTTCTGTTTACCATACTCCATTTGTTTGGGTTGGGACCAAAATGTATCTCCTTTATCAAATTACTATATTCTAATCCTTGAGCTGGTGTCATTTTGATTCACATATGTATGTATGTATGTATAGCATACTTATATAGCGCGTACTGTCACCCAGAGGGTATCCTGGCGCTTTGACTCAAAATCACAGCACAAGCAGAGGAGGATCACACAGCCCTAGGAAAGAGGTGGGACTTCAGACCCTTTTTAAAAAGAGTCAACTCATTCAACTTCCTTAAAGAAAGCGGAGGAGCATTCCATAATTTAGCGGCAGTGAAACTGAAAGCGCGGCCACCCATTCGTATCCTCTGAATTTGAGGGACCGCAACCAGGAGAGCAGAGGAGTAACGTAGGGGCCTGGCTGCCGAGTACCATTTGAATATATTCTGAAGGGTAATGGGCCCCAGTCCATTAAGTGCTCTGAAAACAATGCAGGAAGCCTTAAAGCAGATCCGCTGATGTACAGGTAGCCAATGAAGGTCCCTCAGTGCCAAAGATGACGAAGCAGAGCGTGCACGTGAGAGAGCCAACTTGGCTGCCATATTCTGGATCCGCTGCAATTGTCTAATCAGAGAGCTAGGGCCACCTAGAAGTAGTGTGTTACAGTAGTCTAACCTACTGAGTATGATACTACGCACTACCTCAGGTCTTGCCAGCACAGGTAACATAGGGAGAATTTTACGCAGCATTCTTAGCAGCATCATGCAGGTGCCAATGGTCTTATTCACATAGGCATCCAGTTGTAAATGCGGACCAAAGATTACTTCCAGATTGCGAGCAGCATCCTCTGACTCGATGGTAACCATAGTGGTAAGGGGCCAGAAGTCAACAGGCAGAAGACGCAGAATTTTATCTAATGAACAATTTAGAACCTCTGTCTTAGATCCATTAAACTGGAGGGAATTTTTCCTCAACCAGTCCACCATGGCCAGCATACAATGGTGAAAAGTCTCTGTGGAGACAGCATCCTTACCTTCAAAAGATAAGATAAGTTGCGTGTCATCTGCATAATTTATTACTGTGATACCAAAAGATTTCATCAGCTTAAGCAGGGGGCAGAGGTAAAGGTTAAACAAAATGGGGCTGATCGCTGAGCCCTGGGGAACGCCCTGTCCTACCATTCTAGTCTCAGACATAAAAGGGGGCAGAGTCACTACTTGATGTCTATTGTGGAGATGTGAGACTAACCAGTCCCGAGCTGACCCGACCACCCCACTATCTTCCAGTCTCCTGATCAGTATAGAGTGGTTCACAGTGTCGAACGCGGCCGACATGTTGAGCAGAACCAAAAATGCTGCTCGACCACTGTCGACTCGCAAACGTAAGTCATCCAGGACAACTACCAGTGCCGATTCTGTACCATGTGCTGGTCGAAAACCGAACTGGGCCACATCTAGGCAGGCATTTGCCTCAATAAAGAGGGATAGAGATTTAGTAACACATTTTTCCAAGATTTTGATTGGAAAAGGCAGTAAGGAGATGGGCCTATAGTTCGCGGGGCAGAGAGGATCCAAAGTGGCTTTTTTTTAATAGAGGGGATACCACCGCCAGTTTCCAGCTCTCAGGAACAGTGGCCGTTCTTAGAGACTGACAGCAGATTGAATACAAGGAGGGGAAAAGCTCAGTCTGAAACAGCTTCCAAAACTTATGAGGTAGTGGATCGAGTGGAGAGCCTGATGATACAAAAGTCCTCATATGAAGGGGGGGTAAAACTGGACAACACAGTATGTACAGTGCAATCCCCCCTAACAGATGAAGTCTGTGTAGGTAATGACTCTGCGATAGCCTGAGTATTAAGGACACTTGATGCAGAGAGACCGGTTAGAAAGGCAGCGATGTTTTCCTCAAAAGTGGAGGCCAAGGAATCACATAGCGCCTGTGAAGCTGGAATACTGTTAGTGGCGCAGGCAGGGTTGGAAAGATTATTAACAATTTTGAAGAGGGTTTGGGACTTATTAACCGACTGAGCTACCATGTCCTCTAAATATTTAGCTTTAGCGTTTTTTATCTGTGTGTTATAGGCCTGGAGCGACTGCTTTAAAAGGATTTTATCCGACTCAGTATAGTGCTTCCTCCAGGTACTTTCAGCTTGTTTACAGCACAGTTTCAACAGGCATAGTTCTTTGGAGTACCAGGGAGCGGAGCGTTTGGATCTATCCTTCCCTTTCCTTAGAGGAATCATTGTGTCTAAGGACTCTGTTATCCGTGAACAGAGGCTCTGATAATTATCTTCCACCCCCTTCTCCATAGTAAGTCCGCTTGGCATCAGACTAGGTAGTGTAGGACATTTCAGGAGCACTGTCGACGTGATCGGGTGTTAACTAAACTATTGTCGGTGTAAGGGTCATTCGGGAATTGCAGCGAGAACTGAATGAGGGCATGATCGGTCCAGCATTGTACAGTTATATCCTTGACCTTGACCCATGTTTCATCTGCAAAGATAAAATCAAGGATATGTCCCCTTGAATGTGTCGGGGAAAGCATAAGCTGCTGAAGATGAATGTTACTGCAGGCTTGGCACAGTTCTTTATAGGCTGAGTCAAGGGGGTCATTCAACCAAAGATTAAAATCCCCTAAGATCACAAGCCTAGCATGAGAGTTAGAGAGATCATAAATAAGATCCACCAGTTCGTGCAAAACTGTTGTGGCACTGCCAGGGGGTGTATAGCAGAGCAATCCCGAGTACAGTGCTCCCTTATGACCTTTAAGAGAGAAGCCCATCAGTTCTATACCTTGAACATCTTTGACCTCGAACTCCGTCAGATCAAAGGCCTCCTTGAAGATAAACCCAACACCTCCTCCTCTACCAGCCACTCGAGGGTTATGTCTAATCTTATACCCAAGGGGCCAAGCAAGGCCAAGCTCAACCCCACTGTCAGCTCTTGTCCAGGTTTCCATTACAAACAAAACATCCAAGCCATAGGTTTCAATAAGGAGTGAAATTTCCAGATGGTGTTTGCTCAAGGACCTCACATTGAGCAGGCCGCAGGATAAAGTAGTTGTAGAGTTATTACCCCCAATAGATTGAATAGTCTGGCCGGGTAGCTGACGTACCTGAATAAGCTCTTCCCTGGTGTAGACATAATGAGCTGAGGTGGATTGACCAGCATAGCTGGCGCTGGATGCGGCCGGGGCGCGGACGGGCGCAGACGGGCTTGCCTCATCGGCGCGCCCGCTGCGTGCTTGGGTGTTCAGATTTAAATCGCCCATTGAGAGCGAAAAGTCCGAGGAGTCAGCCTTGGACCCGCAACCAAGATGGTGCCTATTAACGGCACCTTCCAAGTTCCTCCTCCCAAGATGGCGGCCAAATCGCCGCAGCGAGATCCAAATGAGCCCCAAATCGGCCTAAATCCTGAAAAATGCAGGGTGAAAATCCTTTTAGTGTGCAAGTAGGAACTATGAGCTAATTATCAGGGCAGCAGCAGGGTGAGTAAAAAACAGCAGCACAATACAATGAGAGTGGCGCTATAATGACGAGGTGCTTCCTAAAAAGGTTCAAATAAGTTTCCAAATGATTTGAAGGATGAGCGGCAGAATGAACGCACGCGCTGCAGGATTAATGAAAATAGAGTCTACCTGCGCGCTAGCGAGTCCTGCTTTAAATCCCCCCTTGAAGCGCGAAAAGTCAGAGGAGTCAGACTCTGGACCCGCGACCAAGATGACGCCTGTTAACGGCACCTTCCAAGTTCCTCCTCCCAAGATGGCGGCCAAATCGCAGCAGCGAGATCCAAATGAGCCCCAAATCGGCCTAAATCCTGCAAAATGCAGGGTGAAAATCCTTTTAGTTTGCAAGTAGGAACTATGAGCTAATTATCAGGGCATCAGCAGGGTGAGTAAAAAACAGCAGCGCAATACAATGAGAGCGGCGCTATAACGACGAGGTGCTTCCTACATAGAGGTACCAGACATGCTTGCCCTCTATCTCCTTTGTTATTTGCATTATGCTTGCAGCCTTTTTTTGGAATGGATTTATTGCAGTACACTGATATCGGTTTCAGGCATGGCACTCTGGAAATTAAGCTATCTGCTTATGTTGATGATATTTTAATATATATGTCCAATCCCTTAACTTCTCTGGATCTATTTTTGAAAGAACTTTCCTTATACTCTAGTGTTTCTGGTTACAAACTTAATTTTGATAAAACTAAGGTCTTAACCCCACATTTTCACTATTATCAATACATTTTCGCCAACACTAATTTTACATGGTGCCCTTCAAAAATTAATATACCTTGGTATTTGGTTTTCTTTCAATATACGAGGCACACTTTGTCACAATTTCACCATGTTGAAATCCAAAATACAAGCATTACTCTCATCCTGGTCTCTGTTATACTTATCGTGGTGTGGAAGATGTAAGAGAGTAGGATCGGTTTCTTAAAGTTACCCCCACTTTTTGCTGATGTTTCACTGTTTTCGACTTAGACTGGCTGGGATCCTGCTATCCAGGAACCAAGCCTAGCTGCTTTCTCCTCTAAAAAAATGATGGATTTGGGCCCAGATCTCTGTACTTGGGTGAATGTATGACATTGGTCTGCATTCTGTCCATCAACTGTTGTTTTTGCATTTGTCACCCAGAGTGGGACGGGTATGCCCAGACGTGGGTCCCATGCTCTCCAGGCCACTGGAATCAAGCTATCCTGGCTGAAGAGGGGTGAAACCCCGAAACCGGTCCTACGATGTTTGTTTCCAGTCCAGGGAGGACCTGGCTTGGCAGTTCGGGCTGCACTGTTCCCATGAGGCACAAGACTGATTTTTATATGACTGGGTTCAAACTGGATTGGAATGATGAGCAAAAAAACTATGGATACAGTCCCAGCATCACTGTACTGGGTGAATGTATGAAATTATTCTGCATTCTGTTCATCAACTGTTGTTTTTGCATTCATCTAAATTGATTGCATGTACTTTAGGTACACTCCAGATTGGATTCTGGGGTACCCTTATAGGTCCCTAGTATATGGTATACTATGTACCCAGGTCATAGGTACCCAAGAGGTCTCCCAGGGGCTGCAGCATGTATTGTGCTACCCCTGAGAGACCCCTCAAACTGACAGCACAGATCTGCTACCCTGTGCTGAGTTTCATGTGAGAGGGTGTCCATGCATGAGCAGAGCCCTTCTGCAGCCTTCGGAACCTATTTTCCGGGGTTGTTTCTGATGCAGCCAACCATATACTCTTAAGTGCATTATAACCTCGCGGTAAATGCTACCTTCAAAATGGCTGCTTAGCAACATGTTGTGTTTGGTGTCAAACACCTTAGAATCATACCTCCCCGCCAGTAACTGGTGGGGAGGTATGATTCCACCCTCCTAAAGGCACATATGCAACACAGAGGTACACCCGGTACCAGGCTTCTCAACCTGGGCATCACAAAATGGATGCTGCCAGCCGGAGACACAAGTCTGCCCTCCTGCTGCTGAGCCAATCTAGAGCAGGGGAAGGCTTGACAATAGGCTTCCTGTCACAGGAAGGTGTAACCACCTCCCAGACATGCTTTTGTGTATTGGGGCTGTGTGAGTGCACTCTGAGAGTGCTTTGATGTCTACACTGCGGGCACATTTGGTGTCCCTGTTCCTAGTCTAGCTCAAACCGGTTGCAGGAGCCATTTGGTCTTGCTCTGGCGTGAAATTGGACGAATTACATGGGTGTAGCCACCCCTCTGTCCTGACCCTCCCATAGGTGGGTCCCCAGAGTTTGTCCCACCCCTTCCGTGGGTATAAAGTAGGAACCCCTGACTACCGGACTTTAGATTTTACCTGGACTAAACTCTGCTACAGAAACCAAGTACTTCGATGATTTACACCAGTGGTTCCCAAACTTTTGACTCCTGAGGACCCCCACTGAATCACTACTGGAAGCCGGGGACCCCCAAGCAATTTGTACAATTGAAATTTCTTTTTAAAAACGCCTTTTGAAGCAGAGGCAAGTTCAAGAGGGAGACAGCCTGAATTGGGTCTATTGGCATGGACATGTATGCATACAGCAGTGTATTATTTAGTGGTACCCACGGGCTTGTGGAAGGTGAGCAACCAGACAGCAGCACGAAAATCCTACTGCTGATCCTGGCTGCATCTATTTTTACCTGCCTGCCAAGTAAGGGTAACGTATACACATGTGCCTTTCAACGTTTTATTGCTTTTATTGTATTGCCTGTATTTTTATTGCTGTGTCTGTGACTGCTGTTGTCTGTCTTCCCCCGCTGCATGTACGTGCTCCGTGCACCTTTTTCTTCCCTCTGTTCCCCTCGCTGTCCCCGTGCTCTCTCTGCCCGGTCTTTTCTTCTGTACCCCTCACTGACCAGCGTCTCTGGCTGTTTTTCCCTTCTGTTCCCCTCACTGCCCCCGTGCCTCTCTGCCCGTTCTGTCTTCTGTTCTTAGCTGTGCCTATAATTCTGTATTTTGTATTTTGCCTCTGTGCCATTCGTTTTTTGTGCCCGTCTGCCCTCTGTGCCACTCGTTTTTCCCTCATTTTTGTGCCCCTTTTGCCTTCTGTTCCACTAGTTTTTCCCTCGTTTTTTGTGCCTTTCTGCCCTCTATTCCACTCGATTTTTGTGCCTTTCTGCCCTCTGTTCCACTCGTTTTTTGTGCCCTTCTGCCCTCTGTTCCACTAGTTTTTGTGCCCTTCTGCCCTCTGTTCCACTTGTTCTTTTGTGCCTTTCTGCCCTCTGTTCCACTCGTTTTTTTGTGCCCTTCTGCCCTCTGTTCCACTTGTTTTTTGTACCTTTCTGTTCTCTGTTCCACTCGTTTCCCCTCGTTTTTTGTGCCCTTCTGCCCTCAGTCCACTCATTTTTTGTGCCTTTCTGCCTTCTGTTCCACTCGTTTTTCCCTTGTTTTTTGTGCCCTTCTGCCCTCTGTTCCACTCATTTTTTGTGCCTTCCTGCCCTCTGTTCCACTTGTTTTGTGTGCCTTTCTGCCCTCTGTTCCACTCGTTTTCCCTCATTTTTTGTGCCCTTCTGCCCTCTGTTCCACTCGTTTTTTGTGCCCTTCTGCCCTCTGTTCCCCTCGTTTTTTGTGCCCTTCTGCCCTCTGTTCCACTCGTTTTTTGTGCCTTTCAGCCCTCTGTTCTACTCGTTTTCCCCTCGTTTTTTGTGCCCTTCTGTTCTCTGTTCCACTTGTTTTTTGTGCCCTTCTGCCCTCTGTTCCACTTGTTTTTTGTGCCTTTCTGTTCTCTGTTCCACTCATATTCCCCTCGTATTTTGTGCCCTTCTGCTCTCTATTCCACTTGTTTTTTGTGCCCTTCTGCCCTCTGTTCCACTCATTTTTTGTGCCTTTCTGTTCTCTGTTCCACTCGTTTCCCCTCGTTTTTTGTGCCCTTCTGCCCTCAGTCCACGCATTTTTTGTGCTTTTCTGCATTATGTTCCACTCGTTTTTCCCTTGTTTTTTGTGCCCTTCCGCCCTCTGTTCCACTCGTTTTTTTGTGCCCTTCTGCCTTCTGTGCCACTTGTTTTTCGCTCGTTTTTTGTGCCCTTCTGCCCTCTGTTCCGCTAGTTTTTTGTGCCTTTCTGCCCTCTTTTACACTTGTTCTTTTGTGCCTTTCTGCCCTCTGTTCCACTCGTTTTTTTTGTGCCCTTCTGCCCTCTGTTCCACTTGTTTTTTGTACCTTTCTGTTCTCTGTTCCACTCGTTTCCCCTCGTTTTTTGTGCCCTTCTGCCCTCAGTCCACTCATTTTTTGTGCCTTTCTGCCTTCTGTTCCATTCGTTTTTCCTTTGTTTTTTGTGCCCTTCTGCCCTCTGTTCCACTCATTTTTTGTGCCTTTCTGCCCTCTGTTCCACTCGTTTTTTGTGCCTTTCTGCCCTCTGTTCCACTCGTTTTCCCTCATTTTTTGTGCCCTTCTGCCCTCTGTTCCACTCGTTTTTTGTGCCCTTCTGCCCTCTGTTCCCCTCGTTTTTTGTGCCCTTCTGCCCTCAGTTCCACTCGTTTTTTGTGCCTTTCAGCCCTCTGTTCTACTCGTTTTCCCCTCGTTTTTGTGCCCTTCTGCTCTCTGTTCCACTTGTTTTTTGTGCCCTTCTGCCCTCTGTTCTACTTGTTTTTTGTGCCTTTCTGTTCTCTGTTCCACTCATTTTCCCCTCGTATATTGTGCCCTTCTGCTCTCTATTCCACTCGTTTTTTTGTGCCCTTCTGCCCTGTTCCACTCGTTTTTTGTGCCTTTCTGTTCTCTGTTCCACTCGTTTCCCCTCGTTTTTTGTGCCCTTCTGCCCTCAGTCCACGCATTTTTTGTGCTTTTTTGCATTATGTTCCACTCGTTCTTCCCTTGTTTTTTGTGCCCTTCCGCCCTCTGTTCCACTCGTTTTTTTGTGCCCTTCTGCCTTCTGTGCCACTTGTTTTTCGCTCGTTTTTTGTGCCCTTCTGCCCTCTGTTCCGCTCGTTTTTTGTGCCTTTCTCCCTCTGTTCCACTCGTTTTTTGTGCCTTTCCTGCCCTCTGTTCCACTCATTTTCCCTAGTTTTTTGTGCCCTTCTGCCCTCTGTCCCACTCATTTTTTGTGCCTTTCTTCCCTCTGTTCCACTTGTTTTTTCTGCCTTTCTGTCCTCTGTTCCACTCGTTTTTCCCTCATTTTTTGTGCCCTTCTGCCCTCTGTTTTACTCGTTTTTTGTGCCCTTCTGCCCTCTGTTTTACTCGTTTTTTGTGCCCTTCTGCCCTCTGTTCCACTCATTTTTTTGTGCCTTTCTGCCCTCTGTTCCACTCGTTTTCCCCTCGTTTTTATGCCCTTCTGCTCTCTGTTCCACTTGTTTTTTGTGCCCTTCTGCCCTCTGTTCCACTTGTTTTTTGTGCCTTTCTGTTCTCTGTTCCACTCGTTTTCCCCTCGTTTTTTGCCCTTCTGCTCTTTGTTCCACTCGTTTTTTTGTGCCCTTCTGCCCGCTGTTCCACTCGTTTTTGTGCCTTTCTGGTCTCTGTTCCACTCGTTTCCCCTCGTTTTTTGTGCCCTTCTGCCCTCTGTCCCACTCGTTTTTTGTGGCTTACTGCCCTCTGTTCCACTAGATTTTCCCCCCGTTTTTTGTGCCCTTCTGCCCTCTGTTCCACTCGTTTTTTTGTGCCCTTCTGCCTTCTGTGCCACTCGTTTTTCCCTAGTTTTTTTGCCCTTCTGCCCTCTGTTCCACTCATTTTTTGTGCCTTTCTGCCCTCTGTTCCACTCGTTTTTTGTGCCCTTCTGCCCTCTGTTCCACTTGTTCTTTTGTGCCTTTCTGCCCTCTATTCCACTCATTTTTTTGTGCCCTTCTGCCTTCTGTGCCACTCGTTTCTTCCTTGTTTTTGTGCCCCTTTTACTTTCTGTTCCACTCGTTTCCCCAGCCGCTGTGCCCCCTGTGGCCCCGCCCCCCTGACTGCTCACTGCCCATTTCCTGCCCCCGCCTCCCGATTGTATTGTTGTGGTCTCGCCGCCCCTGCGCCAACATTCACAGCTCTTGTGTCCTGTGAGGAGGCATGGGCGTTTCATCTTTCACTACGACAAAAGGCACTCGAGTCCTGCGGACCCCCTGGGAAGGTCTCACGGACCCCTGGGGGTCCGCGGACCACAGTTTGGGAAACGCTGATCTACACTATGCTGGATGACTGAAGAATCTCCCTTGAAGTAAAGGAGTTACTCCCCTGCAAGCCAGGCACCTAAACCACATCGACCGGTTTGCATCTTCCAAGCTCCTGAGGACTCTGAAGAATTCTGCAACACAGGAGGTGGGCTTCCAAGGTCTCTGAGGTTGATCTGCGCTCTCAGCAATTCTGAGGCCCGTATCCCTAGTGGGGACTGTGCAACCTTAACCCCTGTGCACCATGCTCTTTTGCAGCAGCATATGCTTTTCGGTGACCCCTGAAACTGTGCTTTGGGCTACATGTAGTCCTGACCCGGAGGAGTGTTTACACTGAAGATTTCTGGCCTACAATCCATGAGTGGGCTGGTATTTCGTGATTCAGCTCGAGGTCCCTTTTAGATCCCTGGTCCGTTGGCCTGTGGTTCCCTTTGGCGGTAACTTTGACTTTCTGTGGGCTTTCCTGGTTGCTCCAGACATGCCCTGACTCTCCATAGCTTGTAGAGTCCCCAGGACCTTGCTGGTCCTCACCGAAGCTCATTTCCTCTGACCACGTGGGTTGCAGTTGCCAAGGCTTGTTGGTTTTCAATCCGGACACTGACCCCCCAGCACTCGACATCCTTTGTGGGACAGCTCATCTCCAGACTTTGGTCATCATCAACATCTCCTGCTCCCCGTGGCTGCAGAGTCAAGCTTCACCTCTTCTCACCTGAAACACCCAACATCAGTGGGCATTTGTCTATGTGAAGTGAACCAAACTCTGTCCCCTCTGCTTTCAGGTTCTTCTCACCTCAAATCCAGGCTTGGATTCCACCAGACACTTTTCATCTTCCCAGCAGCAGCACTTTTCAGCATCACGCCATTGAAAACGACGAAGATTTCCAACATCACTTGACACATATGCACCCGGCTTCCCTGGGTTAGGAAACACGAATACTCTGGTGCTCACAAGGGTCCTGGCCTGTCTCACACTGCACCCATCCTCCGTGGGTCCCCTGTGTCACTACTTTGGGTGGTTCCTTGGGGTCCAAGCGATTCTACGTGCTCTAGGCACTGTGTATCATCGACTTGTGATTGTTATACCACTTTTTTAGTATATGGTTTGGTCTCCCCCTGGAACCCACTGTGTATTGTGCTATTTACTGTCGTTCTAGTGATTTAATATTGTGTGCTTTCTGTTCTAATCTCATAAAGAGATTAGTAGAGAGTATTTAGAAATAAATACATATATTTTTATATCTCTTGTGTGGTTCTCCTCTCATTTGGTCATTCAGGAGGTTCTGTTCTGGTAAAACAAGCTGCTTTACATTCCTTCAAGACTTAGCCTGAAGGCTGCTCTCCATGGCTACCATTAGGATAGCTTTCAATAAAGGTTGTCTTTATTCTAATCATCAATAAGGGTTGTTTGGACTGGTACAAGGTGCCCACTTTAATTAGTGGGCAGCATATACCAGGCCAACTTCTCACATTGGTGTGCAGTTGTTGGGATTCAAGCTTGCTATTGTTTTAACAGATAAATCTCATTAACTGAAAATCACTAAAGGTATTGGTACATATATATGAAGACTAGAATAAGTAAGTTCTACTAAACTTTGAGTTGGGTAGTCAAGGGCCTAGCACACCACCCTTCCTCCAACTCAAGAGAGTTTCAGTTCCCACTAGGTTAGGCAGGTGCCTACACCACATAACTCTAGTATGTCTTCTAGGCCTGAAGTCAGTGGCTCCTTGCCAACTAAGTATGACCATCTCTCATTTCAGGAATTGAGAAATATGTGTACATCTAGGAAACTGAAGAGAGGGGGACATGCAAGCATTCAATGTCTCATAGAGACTTTGCTTTTAGATGATCTCAGAAAGACTCCAGGGCCTGATGAGGCAGGCACGTTGGGTGGGACAGAAAATGAGGAAAGGCCAGGAATGGGACCTTCTATGACCTGGACTCAAATGCTGACCAGGATGAACATGATGATTCCAACCTGGAAAATCCATTCTTCCCTCAGATGGGGGAGAAGGTCCCAGTGGCCCTCTCTCTACTCCACCATGGAGAGTTAGCAGTTTACCAAGAAGATCAAGATCTCCTACTCATGAATATATTCATTCTGGTACTTCTGTAGGGACCTCTGCTTCTCACAAAAGAGAATCCTCTTATGAAAAGATGTCCCAACTGCCTGAGTTTGAGAGAGCTAAGCTCTGAATCAAGAGAGAGCAATTGGCCTTAGATAGGGAATCCCTAAGCTCCAGAGAGTTTCCAGAAGGTTCGGGCTAGAGCCCAATGGTGGCAGCAACAGTGTCCCTAGAAGTAGAGAAAATATTCATGACCATAGAAACCTGAACAGGATTGTCCCTCCCTAGCAGAGTGGGAATGACATCCACAAATGGATAACTGCACTAGAGAGGGCCTGTAAAGTGCAGAGGGTCCCTCAAGAGCAGTGGGCAGCAATCCTGTGGCTCTCCTTTGCTGACAAAGAAAGAGACAAGCTCCTCACTGTAAGAAAAGATGATGCTGATAATTACAAAGTCTTGAAGAGTGCTCTGATTGATGGGTTTGGCGTAACCCCTGCACAATACAGGATTAAGTTCAGAGATACCCAGAAGGCACAGACCCAAGACTGAGTTGACTTTGTAGATTGTGCTACTAAGGCTCTGGAAGGCTGGTTACTTGGCAGTAAAGTGTGTGATTTTAAAGGATTGTACAATTTAATTATGAGGGAGCAGATCCTTAATAATTGTCAAAATCAGTTATTGCATCAGTACCTGGTGGACTCTGATCTGATCTCTCCCCAAGAAATGGGTCAGAAGGCAGACAAATGGGTCAGAATCAGGCTGAGGCAGAATGTTCAGAACCAAGGTGGTGACTCCAAGAAGCAAGATTCTAAAACCTCAGATAAGGGTGGGGAGAAGGGTAAAGACCAGAAGTCTTCTCAAGGGCCCCAAAAATCTTCATCTAGTCGGGAGTCACAATCCAACAAGGGTAAAGACAAGAAGAAGCCATGGTGTCAAATCTGTAAACAGAAGACCCATTGGACAAGTGATTGTACCAAGTCCAAGGACTCAACTATTACAATATCCAAATATTACAAACATTTGCTAAACCCACAGCGTGTGAAGCTCCTGACATGTCATCCCAACAGCTGTGTGATGAAATCTCTTGTTTTTTCGTTAACAAAATCGATAAAATTTATGATAAGATATTATGTACGAACCAGGCTCCATTGACTGACATGGCACCCCATCCTAATTTCATTGATCTTATATCTGACTCACAATCTCTGGACAACTTTCCCCCTATTTCGCATCAAGAAACATCGATCCTTATAAAACAGATCAAAAGTGGGAGTCCAGAGGATGTCATCCCTGCTAGACTAATGCCCATTTTGGCTGAACATCTAAGTCCAATGATGACGGAATTAGTAAACCTCTCACTCACCTCAGGCATTGTCCCCAAGGAATGGAAGAGAGCACTTGTCAGACCTATAAGGAAAAACACCGCCTTATCATGGTCTGACCTGACGAATCTAAGACCTATCTCCCTGTTACCTTTCTTGGGGAAAATTATAGAAAAACATGTCAACTGCCACCTATCCGGACATATCGAACAAGTACAAGCCCTGGACGAATCCCAATCAGGATTCCGCCCCAAATACAGTACAGAATCCACCTTACTGTCTGTTACGGATGATCTCCACGTTTACCAGGACAAGGGCCTTTCTGTCATCTTGGTTTTGTTGGACCTATCGGCAGCGTTCGACACCGTATCTCATTCCATCTTGATTCAACGGTTGTCGAACGCTGGCCTTAAAAACAAAGCCCTTGAATGGTTAAAGAGCTTCCTAGTCGATCGCACCCAGAGAGTCACCATGGGTGCATATCGCTCGGTGGAAATTGGGATTTCTAAGGGGGTGCCACAGGGCTCATGTTTGAGCCCCATGCTTTTTAATATCTATCTGGCACCCCTGGCAGGAGTATTGCGTAGACACGGCTTTGTCCCCGAGTCTTACGCAGACGACACGCAGCTCCTCTTTCCCTTCAAAACTCTTTCCACGGAGGTTAGGAACTCCTTTTCATCAGGCATGAGAGAAGTGGCAAAATGGATGTCTACCAACTATCTCCAATGTAACGTTAGTAAAACGGAGATCATGTTATTTGGGGAGGCTAAGATACTGTGGACCCCGGAATGGTGGCCATCAGAGCTAGGAGCAGTCCCTGAACCTAAACAGGTCGTGAAGAATTTGGGAATTCGGCTCGATCACGACCTGTCACTAAAACAACATACCACCTACATTTCAGGGATATGCTTCCACACCATAGGCCTGCTCCGCAAAATTTTCCCACTCCTACCTAACTTAGTGAGAAAAACTCTCGTACAAGCACTGATCTTGAGTCGGATCGATTACTGTAACGGTCTGTTACTCTCTGCCAACGAAGGAGTGCTGGATAAGCTACAAGTCATTCAGAACACGGCGGCTCGCCTGGTTCTGAATGCTCCCCCAAGAACTGCCTCCAAACCCCTCCTTGATCAATTACATTGGCTCCCAGTTAGACAAAGGGCAAAATTCAAAATATGCTGCCTGATTCATAAATGTTTGAACGGACAGGGACCTATCTATCTTCAGCGGAGATTTGTTCCTTATGTTCCAGCACGATCCCTCAGATCAAGTAATAATCTCCTCCTTGTGGTCCCCCATGTCAAAAGAGTCAGACATGGAGGTAGAGCATTGTCTACTATAGGTCCCAAGCTGTGGAACAAATTACCCCTGGCTCTAAGACAATGCAAAGAGCACCTAACATTCAGAAAATCTCTAAAGACTATCTTATTCAAAAATGAAATCTAATACCACCCTCACCAGTATGTCACTGATTACCGGTCAAAAGCGCAGAGATACTCCTGGCGGAGTGATTCAAGCGCTATATAAACCCATCAATAAATAAATAAATAAACTCCAACCACCACTGCCCCTAAGGCAACTGTTCCCCCTAGTTCAGCACCAAGTGGTGGTACACAGAATGAAGGTGTAGTAGGGTTAACCCTGGGATCTGAGATGGACTCTGGCCTAGTCAGAGTCCCAACTCAGGCTGTGTTGGTCTGTGATGGAGGCATGGATATTGCCTTCTTATTGATCAGTCCCAGTAATAGGGGCAAATACAGACAACAGCCTTTGATCAATTGAAATGAGGTCTTGGCATTCAGGGACACAGGTGCCAATGTCACCATGGTGACAAAAGATCTTGTGGCCCCTGAGCAAATCATACTTGGTGAGATGTACCAAGTGACCAATGCAAGCAATGTCAGACCATTCCTTGGCAGTTGTTAATTTCACCTGGGGAGGGGTAACTGGCCCTAAGAAGGTTGTGGTCAGTGCAGACCTCCCTGTTGAATGCTTGTTGGACAATGATTTAGAAACTTCAGCTTTGGCTGAAGTGGAACTCAGGACTCATGCAGAAAGGTTGGGAATCCCTGCAGAAGTGTTTGCTATGACTAGGTCACAGGCAAAAATGTCTTCCACTGAACAAGCCCTGGATCCTGTAAAAATGGACCAGGCGCCTTCAAAGAGAAGGAGCAGTAGGGGTGAGGCTGTGCCTTCACTCCTGCTTCAAAATACAGATCAGTCTCTTGAGGGAGATGATCTTAGTCCTGAAGAAGGAACTGTCTCGGAGGAACTTGAGCCTGATCAGGTTGAGTTCTTGGGGAAAGGGGCCCTTCCTGGGTAGATATGAGCCAGGAGCAGCTGAGCTGCCCCTCTCTTGAAACCCTCAGACAGCAAGCTGTTGCTGAGGCAGCTGAAAATTCCAGTGGGTCCCATATGATCTACTGGGATGATGGACTCCTTTACTCAGAGAGTAGAGGCCCCAAGCCTGGTGCTACCAGGAGTTTGGTTATACCTCTGAAGTTTAGGGGCTTCCTATTGACACTGGCACATGACATCCCCTTAGCTGGTCACGTAGGCCAAAACAAGACTTGGGACAGAATGGGCCCTCACTTTCATTGTCAGAAGACACCAAGGAGTATTGTCGCTCCAGTACCACCTGTCAAGCCAGTGGTAAGACAGGGGGTGCTATAAAGGCCCCCCTGATACCACTACCTGTGGTGGGGGCTCCCTTTGAGAGGGTAGGGATTGTCCCATGGATCCTCAAACTGCATCTGGGCACAGATTCATACTAGTGGTGGTGAACCATGCCACTAGGTATCCAGAGGCAATTCCCCTTAGAACTACCACAGCTCCTGTTGTGGTTAGAGCCCTTCTGGGAATCTTTTCCAGGGTGGGTTTTCCTAAGGAGGTAGTATCAGACAGAGGTGCAAACTTCATGTCTAGTTACTTGACTGCTATGTGGAAGGAGTGTGGAGTAAATTACAAATATACCACCCCTTATCACCCACAATGCAATGGGTTAGTTGAAAGATTCAACAAAACCCTCAAGGGCATGATTAAAGGTCTCCCTGAAAAGCTCAGGCGTAGATGGGACATATATTTTTGCCCTGCCTACTCTTTGCCTACGGAAAGGTTCCTCAGAAGGGGGTTGGTTACAGCCCTTTTGACCTTCTGTTTGGACATCCAGTTAGGGGTCCATTATGTCTAGTGAAGGAGGGATGGGCGTTACCTCTCAAACCCCCTAAACAGGATATTGTGGACTATGTACTTGGTCTCCTCTCCAGGATGGCTTAGTACAGGAACAAGGCATCCGAAGACCCAACACTATTACAACAATGATTGTTGCACAGTCTTTGTGTACTGCTTCCTTGTTACCTTTTAAGATTCCTAAGTACTATTTTACACTAGATTCTATTTAAATTAAATTTCTTTGGAATAATACATCTCCTTATATAGCACTCTCTAAGCTCAAACGTCAAAAACTTGAAGTTTGTGTTCGTATCCCATATTTTAAGTTATATCATTTCCTCTTTTCTAATCAGATAATTGTATCCCATACCTAATCATTTTCAAGATCAACCTATATCAATGTGGAGTGCTCTTTGCTAAAAGGTTTTCTGTTAGAGATATTATTTATGCATCTAATTGTACTTTTATATCTAAAAATCCCATTTTAAAATATTTTCACTATTTTTTATTTTTTTTCCATTCCTCCATTTGGTATAACCAGTTTCTTACGTACCTAATAGATCTTTTTATTTTAAACACTGGAAAGAAAAAGGCATACCTTAAGTACACCAATTCAATTTGTGAATGGTAAGTTTACAGCTAATTTTGATTATCTACAAAAACAATTTAATTTTCCTGATTCTTTTATAGAGGACTGTAAATTAATGTCCTGCTCTCTTAAATAGTTTTTTCCAAGTACCACAGAAATCCTAAACCAATAATACCAGTATCAGATGTATATGTTGATAACATTGTGCATGATACAGTTCCCAAAGCTGCACTCATTTATAAAACCATACTTTCTATGATTTAATTAGAACTAAAAATTATTTGAAATTATTATGGGAAGTTGATGTGTCCATTTCTTTCTTGCCCCAATTTTGGGATGAAATACTGTTTAAACTATTTAAAAACCTCCAATGCTGCTCACATCATCCAGTTACATTTTTTTTATTTATCATAGAGCTGTCATTACACCAGAACATGTGGCCAAATGTGATACCCCCTGCTAACCTTTATGTTGGTCTTGTTCTACAGTTAATTCACTATTACATATGTTATATAATTGTTGCCACGTTAAGACTTTTTGGAATTTAGTCTGGTTTAATAGCATAAAATATTTTCTGTGTAATATACCGTTTATATTACAGAATGTTTTTCTAGGTTCTTTACCACTTAGTGTTAATTTTCTGTCCGCTAGACCAATGTTATTAGATCTTTTCATTGCACTTGCATTAAAAGTAATAGTTTCATGTTGGAAAGATTTTTCTAAATTATCTGTACTCACATGGTGGAATTTTGTATTTGACGAATATAAAATACATACTGTTTCTTTTTCTACTCTACATAAAAAGATTAAATCTGACTTAAACTGATTATCTCTCACTACTTTTCTTTCCTCGCACTCATCTTCCTCCTAATGCTTCTTTCATATGCATTTACTTATATGATTGTTATTCTGAATTATGATTGCCTTATAACTTATAAAATGTAACTAAACAAAATGTTATTTCATTATTTTATGTTTCATCATGTCCACATTTCTTACAATCCCAGCTTTATATGTTCTCAGACTACTACAGCTCCATATAAAACACACATTTTATTTAAGAAATACGTTATAGAAATCACTTCACTTGCCTCTTTTATAATCGATGCACTGTGTAAAACTTTCTATCAAACTGCAAATGAATCTACAAATAAATAAAATTAAAGAAAAAGGGGTAACCCTGTGTCCCTCAGAACCTGGGTATTTATAGTTAAACAAAAAAAGTGGTACTGTTGGGTAGAACAAATTACTTTGAAAATGCTTATTAATGCATTAATAAGAATTTTGGAAATGCTTATTAATGCTTATTAATGCATTAATAAGCATTTTAAAAGTAATTTGTTCTACCCAACAGAACCACTTTTTTGTTTAACTACAAATAAATAAAAGCAGCAAGAATTCAATTTACTAACTCCTCCTGTATCCACAGCAGTGCAGAGCCAGCAAACTATGCACAATTGATCATCTTCTCCATCAGGTCATAGGCCAAAGACAACCTAGCCAACGTTCCCTCTCAAATGCTAACATACATAGGCGTGCCTTACTGAAGACAGAGAAACTCACCACCTGGACTTCGTGCACCCATACAACCATTTTCGTCACTTAATCTTGCCAGAACTAGGCCTACCACGGCCCGTAGTTAATTTGTGCTGGCGGGCCACATCAACACTTATTTTTAAGGACTGCAACTCTTTTTAGCCCTTCCGCTGGATGTTTTACAGCCAGTCTGCTACAAGAAGGTCTAAACCACTCAAACATATCCTGGGCAACAGGACAACCATCCTGTCCTTAAAACATGCCCATCCCACCTATGCATTTCTTTGTTCTTCTGCGCACCGCAGATGGCTCTCCCAGGATTGCGTCATTTTATCCTTGGAGTATCACCCATAAGCCAACTGTTCAGGTCCAGCTGCTCAGTACAGCTTAATGTGCACGTGCCATCCTCAAAGCAAGGGATTTTCAGTCTGAGACCTGTTCTCAGTAGCGGAATCTGATGGTCAGATGATTAAGGTGAGGAGGCCCACAATTGAAAAGAAAACCCCAATAAAAGATACCCCGACAGTGCACAGGATGAATTAATGTTGTGTGATAGAAACTTTAAAAACTCAGAACCGGTGGTACTAATGCCTTACTGTAAATTCAAAGGTACCTGTGCTTGGATGGTGGAGGGGTCGGTGTGATGGAGGTTGGAGGATGATATGCATGAGGATAGATATATTTCTGAGTTTGAACTCGGACAAAAGGCATGCACATGCAGTTTCTGTCTACAGTGGCTACAGGCAAAAAGGTACAGCATTTCATATTCATCTCATAAAAACATCTTGCCATGTGTACATTCCTTCTAAACTCCTCCAGTTAAGGCAACTATTTCTCGCATCTTCAATGCACTGTCATATGCATATTTTCCCCATTTATCTGTCAAATTGGACCTGACTATAATTGTGACCAAAGAAAGAACCAAAGGAGGGGGGCGTGGCCGAGTTAAGATGGCCGCCTAACTCGAGAGCTCCAGAGCCATCGACATGCAAAGTACACCCACCAGTGTAAAAATGCGAGGAGAAGTTCCCCAAGACAAAAGGCAGAGGACTTGAGGATGCCAGGCTGCAGTCGCTTCAACAACGAAGGCTGGAGGAGACCGGAGAGCCGAGGTGCACGCACTGCGCATCCAGGCCTGATGTAGTCCTCGGAGGCCCTGAGTCGACAGGAGACTCGGGTGAGCCCGAGGGCAGCGCCCGGAGCGCACTCAAGCGCTGCAGCGTTGGCTCCGACGGCCCTTCCGCCCTACCTCGCGACCTTCAGCGGTCCTTCGGCTGACATGCAGCTGACTCTGTAGCTTCTCTATGGTTGCCCCTTGCTCACACGGCTGTATGGATAACGCGAAGGCGGCAGGGTCTGCTGAATATGCGGTAAGACCAACTGCCGCTAAGAAATAAATGTGCATCGTCAGCTATGGGCGCATTCACACAGCGCACCCAACCAGAACATTTAAACTAACTCGGAGCGACGAGCACACGGGCCAGTTTTGGTGCGGTGGGTCCCCCAGTTGTTCCTACACTCTGCTTGGTTGCAGCTCCCTGATTGAGTGCACACCTGACCACCCTCAGGCAGTGCTGCATCTATGTAGTGTGCACCGGGCTCCCTCATACTGCAAAACACTTCTCTTGTGATGCCTCTTTGCATATCTTTGGGGCGACGATGGGCCACACTGACCCCAAACAAAGACAGCTGAATTTTGATGGAGGAAAGACCCCCCAGAGAGAGGAGAGTGTGGGAGCGGCTGATCAAGAGGGCGGCTAACTGGACGGCAAGGCAGCCATTATGCCCAAACTGAAATCGATGGCCGCTTAGAAACCCTAAACAACCGGCTTGACGACATCAATGGCCATTTAGAGGTGCATGCAACCAGGATCGACGCTACTGAACACCGAATCTCGGAGTTGGAGGATGGGCAACCCTCTGTGCAGAGACGGCTGGAATGGGCGCAGGGCCTTCTCAAGCATATAGCAATGAAGGCTGAGGATTTGGAGGTGCGCTCGCACAGAAATAACCTACGGGTTGCCGGAATAGCAGAATCAACCAACACCAGCCCTATGACCAAATTCATTGAATCCCTCCTAACTGACCTGTTTGGGAGAGACTCTTTTTCTACTACATGTACTGTTGAGCATGCACACCGCTCTCTTCGTCACCCTCCTGCACCGGGAGCGACCCCTAAGATCATTTTTGATTAGCTCCTTAATTATAATGATGGGAACCCTGCCCTTCGGCTATCAAGGGAACAGGGATCGCTCTCATATCAAGGGTCAAACATCTCCTTGTTTCCTTATTTTACACCCTTAGTCCAGGAGGCCCGCCGCAAATATAACGATGTGAAATGCATGTTTCAACAAAAAGCGAACGTTAAATATGACATGCTCTACCCCGCATGACTGAGGGTACAGATTGGGTCCAAATCACACATCTTTGTTGACACCCCGGACGCAGCTCCCAAATTTTGGAAAAGCCACCACCAACCGATACAGCGACAGGAGAAGGAATGACGGAAATTACCCTGGCGCAGGAGCGGATGCTTGAACTGGATATGATAATATAACCCGTAGTCGTGTGGGATGCTTCCTGAACTGAGGAGATGTGCTGGGGATGATTGATGCAGATCCTTTGACGACACTCTATTGCGGAGGCGGTCTGAATCCCCGCAGCCTTTATCTACCTAACGGTATTGAACTAAACTTGAACATGGCGATCAAGCTGAGTGTATACTGCAAGTGTCAACCTGTTCACTTGACCCTACCTGCACTGCAATTGCAAACCTATGCTTTGCTGATTTTGAACACAACAATTTCTTAATCTTTATACATTTGCACCTAGTTTTCCAAATGCAATTATCAAAACAATTTAAATACTTTGAATCAAAAATGTATTCATTTGCGAATCAATCTCATGTGTTGCCACTTATTACATAAATCAAAACAAGTCAAATCAACATATATGAACAAAATTACAGAAATACATAAATGTCAATTTCGTCGTAAATCCCAATGCATTTCGGGATCTAAGGATCCCTTCTTCAGGGAACCTGTAAAAAATATATAAAACAAATTATTTATCTATCATACACGCTACAAAGTGGTGCAAGTCACAGTCAGCTTTACTTTCACATGAAGAACTCACTTTAATAAAGTTGTATAGTACCGTGCGATGAATAAAGAAACCTTCACCCAAAGTGATAGTGAAACAAAGAAGCCAAAAATAAATGTACTGAAATGGCTGGTGTGATCACGTTACATGATACACTTACCAACATATGTCGCTGCCTACTTATCAACGACGATGAACCAAATGTCACTCAATGAAAAGTGGACTCAAATTGCGAGACCTGAAAATAAAAATTCACGAGATAAACTTCAGGTACTTCTACCTGTACATCCACGAGGATAGAATGCATGTGCCTACTTCATCAATCTGAAATTACAAGTTTAACTGCGTATTGTACAAACGACTTTCTGCGCTTAAAACAGTTCAAAATTGTGCATCTAGCAAAAAAAACATGTAAAAAAGTACCTGACAAACTCGGATACTTGACCCGGTGGTAGAATGCAGAAAACTGCCCTTTGAGTAGCTCGGTATACTCTGGACGTAAAGGCAATGGTCAATGAGCGCCTGCAAAGGTGCAAAATTGAGGTTGTATAATGCAAAGACTAATGGATTGAAGCTACCGTTAAACTAATCTACATGTTGATAAACCACAGCTACCTGAAATGCCGCAAACTGCACCGGCCGATTACTCTATTGCTGTTGAGCTCTTGTAAAAACATTGAATGCCGATACCTGAAATGAAACATCAATTTTGGCTTACTCTAAGAATCGATGATCACTAACTCAAGGCTAATTGCCGCGCTTCATGAACGTGCACAATACCTGTAAAGACGTTGTCTTTGCCCGACTCCTTCAGCGTTTCTGAAGCCACAAAATGTCCACCCAAATTTGTGAACCTACAAACAAAAGTAACCGAGTTAACCAACCGCTTCAAGTCTCCCAAACTGATTTCCTGCTGTTCTCCCCTCACAAAAACCTCTGTTTACCTGCCGTGGTCGAAAAGTGGTTTACACTGCTCCAGTCTCGAGTATGTCCCGGACTCGTTAACCAACTGCCCGTGTTTCTCCGGGTGAAATACTTCCGTAATCGACATCAAACATGGAAAAAGGACTAAACCCCTCTGAATAACAGAGCTACGAATTCCGCGGCCATTATGCCGTGATGAAAGGTACTCAGTTACTATGTACCGGATATTCAAAACTGCGTTCTAATGTAAATAAAACATGATATCGGTTGTGAAAAGCGTACTCAATGAGACACATGCAGTCAGCCTGAAAAACAAGCCGCTTACCGAAAATAAAATGCAAAATAACCACGAGTGCGCAACGTGGTATGGACAACCTGTAATCACGAAGGTGCATGTGAAACCACAGACATAAAGCAAGGTGCAAAGATTAAACAAAAGTCAGACTGATGAGAAAAAGGTAGTCGTGTGGGATGCTTCCTGAACTGAGGAGATGTGCTGGGGATGAATGATGCAGAGCCTTTGGCGACACTCTATTGCGGCGGCGGCCTGAATCCCCGCAGCCTTTATCTACCTAACAGTATTTAACTGAACTTGAACATGGCTATCAAGCTGGGTGGCCATACTTCCAACAGTAAATGATCGATCAAGAAATGGTTCCTGTGGAGCATTGCTGCTCCCCCAAGGATAAGTTCTTGTGTCTCCCCCCCTTTCCCTTCCCCCCTTCCCTTTCCTTACCCATTGTTTGTTATGCTTTATTATTATTATTATTAGTATTATTATTTTTACATTTATAGAGCGCAAACAGCTACCCACAAAGGGTTTCCCGGCGCATTCATGAGATGGTACTTTGATGCTACAGTATAAGTGCTGCTCGATGTTAAAGAGCCAGGTCTTTAAGGCTTTCCTAAAGCTCATGTAATTAGTCTCATTTTTAGCTATGATAGGCATAGAATTCCGCAATGTGGGTCCCAAGAAGGAGAAGGATTTTCCACCCATGCGTGACAATCTATGAAGGACCCAAGCCACGAAGGACCTTCTTTCCTGTTAAAAACGGCATTACTGGCAGATCCCCGGTGTATTAAATACCCGAACTCCCGTAATTACTCCTTTTATTCTGCCCCACATGGCACCTGGTCCAGAATTGACCATTGATATTTTACACCGCAGCTACTTTTAAATGTGACCAAACTTGAGCGGCTATTGCTGAGTATTTCCGGCTGAACACGGGCACGGTACGATACCAACTTGTGCTATGGGATGTGTTTAAAGCCTTTATTCGCTGAGTGTTTTTCTCAAAACATGCTGGGGTAATGCGCTCCATTAGAGGTGAATTAGAAACGATAGAGAGTAAACTGAAGGGGAATGACACCGCCATGCAACACACACCAACCCTGGTACTGCTCCGGGATAGATCCCACCTGCTGACTGAATTTACGGAAGCAGCTACCCGTGAGGTCAAATATATGGTTATATGGGCAAGTATGCCAGAGCCAGGGTGTATGGCGAAGGGGAACGCCCTGGCAGAACACTTGTACATCTTCTTAGACCTCAGTACCAGTCACCGTACATAACGCAATTGGTAACAGCTGCAGGTGACTCACTAACAAGTGGACCGGACATTAACACAGCTTTCCTCAAGTACTATACTAAGCTATATCAAATGCAAAACCAAACCACAGGCCAGGCCCTTTCTGCCTATCTGCAGGAAGTAGCTATGACCTTCTACACGCCCACCCGCCAGCTACGGTCCACCAGCCTTGCCCTCGCAGCCGTACCACGCATTCGAAGAGCCACCGCCGGAGGAAGATCCTTCTCTTACCTGGCTGCCAAGACTTGGAACTCCCTCTCCATCCACCTTCGGCTGACCCAGGACCATCTCGCCTTCAGGAAACAACTCAAGACCTGGCTGTTCGAGCAGTAGCATACCCCTCTCCCCAAGCGCCTTGAGACCCTCCCGGGTGAATAGTGCGCTATACAAATGGCAAGATTGAATGATTGATTGATTGATGGTCTGGCTGGAAAAGGGACAACAAGAGTTCCTGGCCTCTTCTATTGATGCAGATGAAATTAAGCAAGCCATTAAAGAGTTGGCTAGCAGCAAAACCCCAGGGTCTGATGGACTCTCTGGCGACTTTTACAAAGCCTTTCAAGATGTACTTGCTCCACAAATACTGGATGTGTATGATGAGGCTTTGCAGACAGGCTCAATCTCACCCACAATGCGGGAAGCAATTGTCACACTTTTGCTTAAGCCAGACAGGTCCCCCCACGAATGCTGATTTTACCGGCCATTATCATTACTTAAACATGACAACAAAATCCTGGCCAAAATACTTGCTACCAGGCTGGCGCTATTAGTTAATACTACCCTCTGCCACTTTCAATCGGGTTTCATTCCAGGACTGTCAACTACCCTTAACCTCAGTTCAGTCTTCTCTGTAATAAATCAAATGGAACCCACACTGCCAGCAGCGGCAGTTCTACTGGACACCGAGAAGGCTTTTGATTCACTAGAGGGGTCATTTTTGTATGCTGTTATGCTCAAATTAGTTACAAGAAAACGGCAAACCCGGAATCATTGGGACCTGGGTACTAGACAGTATCTATTGAGGTGGTCCCAGTGTTTTACTGGCTTTAACATGGAGGGGAAGAAAGAATTCACCCAAATGTGGATGTGCATCTCTAGATGGTGCAGTTGCACATCCACATTTGGCATATCTAGACCTAACTGCCATAATTTCCCTTGTGCTGTAAGCGGTACTCGGGTGATAATTTTTTAATTTTCTCTGTACCAACCATAGTACCACCATGACTTGGTTGCCCCTTTAGCTGGTTCTTGTTCTTCTATCCTCCCCAGGTTGATTCCCCATCACTGCCTTTTGATTGATTCAGGCCTAAGTGGTTTCACCGTTAACCTATGGGATTAGTTCTACTTGTGAAGGAACCCTTGTGACAGTTTGGAACACTGCGCGCCCGCACACACTCATGCAGTAAGTGTGTAGTTTTTTCACCCATTGTTGGAATAATTTTAATGCCTACTCCAGTTAGGCTCATTGTCATTTTTATTATCCAGGTGACGACTCACTCCTACCAACTCTAAATACCCTGGAACACACGGAGCCCTCGTTCTCAACAACTGACCTGAGAGAATCACCCTCCGCTGCTACACCCTCGGTAATTTCATTTAACTATTCCCTTACTCCTGGAATTTTTTTCCCTTTTAACCCACGTCAGGTACTCACACACCGTCCCTCGCTTCTCTTTTAGGTGTTCCAGGCCCCCTCCACTTCACACCAGTCCTGAAGAAGACCCCAGTTGTAAGGTTTTAGATACCTACGGATATAGGGGTCGAAACGTCGACTTTTCAGCATCTGCCAATACCGAATCGGCAGGTGTGATATGTGATTTCATATGTGATATGGCATATATATATATATGATGTGGACTTGGACTATCTGGTATATCACCAATATATACCAAAACTGTATGTGATATGTTTGTCACCATCACAAACTTTTCTCTTCCAATACTTATCACTTAACAACCTTCTTTCACAACCCTGTCTTTCCACCTACTGGACGCCACAAATTTCATTGTGATACCTTGTTAGGCTTTTCTTAAAACTGTTCATAAAAATGCAATCCCAATGTGATTAAATAACATTGGTCGAACTTTATTGTTTCCCTTTTCATATTGCTTCATGATTCATGTTTTTTATTTTAAACCAATTATTTCTTCCCCTCCATGTTAAAGCCAGTAAAACACTGGGACCACCTCAATATATACTGTTATGCTCAAATGCGGCATACCTATTGGCTATTTGACTCTTGTCCGGTTATTATACTCAAATCCCACAGCACGTTGAAAGTAAATGGTACGATAACACCTACATTTACTCTGCCAAGAGACACCAGGCAGGGATGTCCGCTGTCACCCTTGCTTTTTATAATAGCCATGGACCCCCTGGCCCGACACATCAAGGACCGACACTTGCATCACGGATTACAGATGCATACAGGACCACTCATCGCCTCATTTTATGCAGATGATGTGATGCTGTTTGTTTGCAAGCCCACAGAAAACCTAGCGCCCCTTTTGCGTGAAGTGGTCCGCTTTGGGGTATATTCGGGACTGGTTATTAACTGGACAAAGTCCAAAGTGTTCCCGCTGACTCCTGCCACAACCCCAAGTGATATGGAATTCCCCTTGAAGTGGAGCGTTGACTCACCTAAATACTTGGGTATCCACCTACATTGCACGGCGTCGGATGTTATCCGTTTAAACTACGGACCTGCGATTGACAGGCTAGAGGCACAAGTCAGCAAATGGATGAAACTCCCACTCTCTATGGCGGCTAGGATCACGATCATAAAAATGGTAGTATTCCCTCTGTTTTTGTACCTTTTTTAAAAATATTCTAATTCAGTTACTTTGAATTTCTTCACCACGCTTCGGTCACTTTTAATACGATTGGTGTGGGCAGATAAACAACCGCGAGTGAACTGGGACACTCTGATTATGCCATTCGAGCTGGGAGGATTTGGAGTTCCGGACTTCTATTTATAATACCTAGTGGCCCAAGTTCAATTAACATACTATTGGTTCCATCCTGATGCTCGGCTTCAATACCTTAAATTGGATGGATCACAGATACACCCACAATCATTACATACACTAGTACCCCTGGGCCTCCCATGATGCCCTACAGAAATTCAGACTGTGTCCACGACATGCTGGGCATAGTCAAAACTGCCTAAATATCTCAAATACGCATCCTTATATTCTCCACATCTCCCGTTAGTTGACAACCCATGGGTATCCCCTGCAACGGAAGCTCTCAGTAAACGAGCATTATCTACACATCGACTCTCCAAACTGGGAGATCTGTTTCATACGTTTGTACCCAGCTTGAGAACAGAACTAGCCACGCAAAGTCCAGGGACTTATATGGATAGCTTTTGGCTCCAAGAATACGTATTTGACTATTGAAGGCCCTCCCCAACTCCACCTCTGAACCAGTAGATTTTCCACCTCTGTCACTCCTCATCACTTCCCCTGACAGTACACATTTGGTGACTAGCTTGTATCATTTGTCACTTTCCCTTCACCCATCTGTGGGATCCAGGGTACGTGCGGCCTGGGAGCAGGACTTAAGCATCATTATCACTAATGATATCTGGCGATACTGCTGCTCCCAGAGAAGGTATGTATCGGGAAACTACGGGCATAATATACTACATTTTAAGTACCTCCACAGAGCCTACATAACCCCTAAGTTATTGGTACGGATAGACCCTACAGTCTCCGGCATGTGTTTGCACAGTGGGGATCCTGGAGCTGATTTCTTACACCTGGTCTGGCGGTGTACGGCCGTGAACACATACTGGGAATAGGTTTTTCGACAACTGTCCATTATAACCTCCACCCCATTGATGGCCCAGTAGGGATACATCAAGCCATTAAAGATGAGCATTAGAAGGTTCTCCGCAATGGCCTTATTAATCGCTAAAGACAGATATCATTGCATTGGAGTAGGTCGCAACCACTGTTAGTTAAAACATGGGTTAGTGATCTCACATATTGTGATACCATATGTGACACGTATGCAACACTTTTGCCTCCCACAGCGCGCCCTCGTGACATTTGGCAGCCGCTCAAGAACTATCTTCAATCCCAAATTGTATATACCTAAGGGAATGAAACACACCCGCACAAGGCTGAGGTGTAATTAATGGCTCGGTCAGAAATGAGACATGCGCCTATAACACTTCCAATCCGGAATATGTTCGTGAGGCTGCACCAGAAATAGTGCTCTGGTTGCTTTTGGTGTAATTGCTGCATTTATTTGTTGTTAATTGCTTTGACCTCTGACATACTCAATGTGGGAAATGTGCTCCTATGTAATGATTTCTTATTAAGGTTTTGGTTTATTATTTCCTTTTTTATTTCTTTTATTGTTAGTTTTGCTAATTCCTTGTGATATATACCAATTTACACGGACGGCTAACATGATGACCAATGCTGATATGGCCACGCTCACACACTGTATTGTCAATTGCTTACTTGATTGTGTTGTCTTTTGGTGAAAAAATCTGTAAAAATAAAGTTAAAAAAAAATAGAAAGAACCAAAGGATGTCTGGAGAAAATTCAGTCTCAAAGGGCAGGCACAATTGTGATATTTGGTAGGTACCCGTAATAACAGAGAAAAGCATCAGGTGTTTGGTAGATTGTAGAAACAATGTGCAGCACCAATTAATTTAAAATCTAGAGAAAGCAATATGGTTAAGGTCAAACCAGGAGCATTCAATACTTTATAAGGAAACACACATTGTAAATAAGAATGTAATATCCTGACATGTCAGTTCCATATTTACTCACCCCACCGGCCATCAGTCAGAACAATATGCTTGTTCATTAATATCATCATTCAGCCACAGCACTAGGGAGCATGTTGACATGTTAGCCAAGCAGCAGGGTTCTCACATTTTACGGGAAATATATGGCCAGCATGTCACACGGCACCCCATAGCATGCTTTTATAGACAGGGCATTAATTAGCTAGGTATCCAGGTGTATCAACATACCCCCCTCGCAAATGATGATAGTGACTTTGAATATGCAGTAAATGGAATCATGGAGATACTTCATTTTGTGAAAGATATACATAAATGGTCAGCTTTTAACAGCAGGTGTTGCTAGGATTCTCCTTGTGTTCTGAGCTCATGTGCCTTATTTTAACCCCCTGAGGTTTAACAGGACGGAACAACACAAAAGGAAATAGATATTATCTATTTGGGGAGAATGTGCTGGGCAAAATATTTGACTAAAAGAGGAAATCAATGTTTCTTCGAGAACAGTCTTATTTTCTAATGATGACCACATGAGCGGCCATCCTGTTAATGCTTGACCTGTCAGCAGCATTCAGTACGTCTCGCCCACACTGATGGTACAGTGGCTGTAGGAAAGCTGGGGTCAAAGTGACCTTGTTGCAGCTTCTTCACTCTTTTTTGTCAAACAAGGCGCAAACTGTCAGTTGCTGCAGTTTCAAGGCAAAGGCGTTTAGTCTCCCTTGTGGAGTGCCTCAGGGCTCATCTTTGAGCCAAATTAATTACATTTTTAGGTGGCCCCTCTGGCTGATCTGGTGCGTTCATTTGGGTTTCAAGTGCTGTCATTGCAGACAATACTCAAATTATTGTATCTATCACCAACGACCGGCCTTTGGTGGCAGAGAGGTTCAACCAGTGCATGTCCAGTATTATTTGCTGGAATTAAGATTAATGCAGACAAGACTGACGTGCTTTTGTTTGGCTCTCAAAGCTCCATCTGGTCCAACACTTGGTGGGTAGATGTCAACGGATCTCTCCCCACCTCGTCAAGTCAGCTTAAAACCTTGGAGTCATCTTTGATAATACTTTGAGTTTCGATGCACATCAGTCCCATTATTAGGACTTGTTTTTACATCGTTAGCACCCTGAAAAAGATTTTCCATACATTCCTTCGGAACTGCACCAGACAGTCACTATCTTATTTTTATTTTTTTAAGTTTTATATAGCGCTGGCTAGACCCATAGGTATCAGAGTGCTTTATATGAGTAAGATAATATAAACATGGCATACAAGTAGATAAAAGATAACGAAACAAGCTAAGTTTACAAAGCAAAATAGATAAACAGGTGCAAAAGGTAAACACTTCAAGTAATTAGGTGGGTGATGTTAAGGAAATGGACATATAACTAGAAAAATATAACATGGTGATTGGGCATCAAGTGCAGGTCACAGGTTAGGACCCCCAATAATAATTGGGCCAGCATGGTATACAAGTAGATAAGGAATAATGAAGACAACATGCAGGATATACAAATCAGATAGGTAAAGATGGCAAAAGGTATACATTTCAGGTAATTAGGTAGATGATGTTCAGGTAATGGACTGGTTTTACTGGCCAAATATAACATGGTGATTGGAGATCAGGGCAGGTCACAGGTTAGGATCCCCAATAATAATTGAGGCGGTGGATTTTGAGGTCTTTTTTAAGCTGGAATAGGAGGGGTTACAGCGCTGGTTTATTGGGAGGGCATTCCAGATGATAGGGGCATGACCAGGAAAGGAGCTTGGTTGTGTGGATTTCTATTTATGAAGTGGTGGGATTAGGAGGAGGGTGTTGGTGCTTCTTAGAGTTTGTGTGGTGCCTGCAATGAGGAGGTTCTTGGAGAAGAACTGCGGAGTGTTTTAGTAGCGGACTTTATGAGGAATGCAGGCAGTTTTGTAGGTGGATCTGCTTCAATAGTGAGCCATTTTAGAGATTTGAGAGCTGCGGATATATGATCAAAACGTTTGCAGTCTGTGATCAGCCGAGCTGCAAGGTTGAGCACAGCTTTGATTGGAGCATGGTGGACCTTTAGGATTCCGTTGAGGATGGTGTTACCTTAATCAATACGAGAAAGAACAAGGGACTGAACAAGTTTAAAATCATCAGTAGGTATAAAGGGTTTGCTTTTCTTGAGGTGACGGAGACTGAAGAGGGCTCCTTTAGCAGAGTTTTTGAGGGTTAGGGTGTTGTCAATAGAAATACCAAGAGATTTGACGGAGTTGGACAAGGTGAGTGAGCAGTTGAGTGTGTTAAGGTCAGAGATCCAGGATTGAACGGGCAGAGGGTTATTTTTAGCGGAGAAGAGAATCATTTTGTTTTATTAGGGTTAAGTTTGAGATGATTGGAATGGAACAAGGTTTGGATCTTGGTGGGGGTGTTGTTCAGGTGTAGGATGTCATCATGGGTTTTAATCTTGTAACAGATTTGGGTGTCATCGGCGTAGAGTTGATAGTTGATGCCTGCTTGTTCAAGAATGAGGGTGAGGGGTTCCATGAAGGGGTTAAAGAGGGAGGGAGAGAGAATAGAACATTGGGGGACTCCAAGGGAGACAGGAGTGGAGTTAGAAAGACAGTTCTGAATTTTGATTTGCTGAGTTCGGTGTTGTAGGTAGGAGACAACCCACTTGTAGGCAGTACCATTAAGGCCGAAACGGGTCCCAAGCACGTTAAGGAGAGCTGAATGGTTGACTATATCGAACGCTGCGGAGAGATGAAGGAGGATAAGAAGGCGAGTCTCGCCATTATCGAGTGAGTGGTGGATGTCATCGATAATATTGAGCATTGCCGTTTTGGTGCTGCAGCCTTTCCTGAAGCCTGATTGAAAGGGGTCGAGCAGGTTGAAGTTTTCAATGTGTTTGTCTAGTTGTAGTAGGAAACATTTTTTCAAGGACTTTTGAGAGAAGTGGGAGGTTAGTGATGGAGCGTAGATTATTTAGGTCATTGGGGTCAGGATTGGGGTTCTTGATTATGGGAGAGATTTGTCCAAGTTGAAGGGAGGTGAGGACACAGCAGGTGGAGAGAGAGGTGTTGATGAGTGTGGTCCAGTATGGGGTAATGATGTGCTTAAGGGCAGGGATAAGGTTAGAGGGTAAGGGGTCTTTTGTGTGGGAGGACGGGTTAAGATTACCAATTATTTTAAGGACTTCTAGCTTAGTCATGGGGCCAATTGGTTAAGAATACTGGTGACCATATTGTTAAAGTGTTCAGTGAGCTCATTGGCATTTTGTGAGGGGGGAATGAGAAGAAGTTGAGCTTGGAGTTAAGACTCAAGGACCCCAGGGGGGATACATTTTAGATGCCTGGTCAATTTCTTAGGTCTGTTGATTTTGGAGGTAGGAAGATTTGCAGTGGTAGCAATGGTGAACAGTAGAAGGTGATGGTCAGACCAGTCGATTGGGACGATATTAGTCACGAAGGGCAAATCTTTGTTGGAAAGGAGGGCATCAAGGATGTCTCCTTTAGTATGAGTAGGGGACAGGCATAGTTGTTTGAGTTCATTGATCTCAAGTAGATTATTGAGGAGGGAGATAGTAGAGTCATCGGAGTCATTCCAATGGAGGTTAAGATCTCCAAGAAAGAGGTTTTTTGAGTTTGATAATGAGGATTGTGTCAGGAGCTCAGATAAGTCCTCGATGAAGGGCTGGGGGGCTAAAGGGGGACGATAGATGTTGTGTAGACTAATTGGGTGGGAGTTTTGAGTTGTCAGTTCAGCTTCCAGGTATTCGCAGGAGGAGTAGCCAGAATTATTGACAAGGGATAGCTGAAGTTCATTACTAAAGATAATGGCTAGACCACCTCCAATTCTGTCAGGTCTATCTTTTCTAAGAATAGAGTATCCTGGGGGGGGGAGTAGGTCTAGTATGCCTGTTGAGTGGTCGTTGAGCCAGGTTTCTGTGAGGAATGTCACTTCACAGTTGGACTATTGCAATGCACTTTACCTTAACATCAATAGTTCCTCCCTGAACAAACTTCAGGTCGTACAGAATGCGGCAGCTCACCTCATTCTGAACATTTGAAAATGGCACCCGGTTAGAGGCGGGATTTGTTCCCTTCATTGGCTCCCTGTCAGGAGGCAAATTTCTTTTGAGGACCTTTGTTTTGTTTTTACCGCTCTTCATCACAAGGGCCCTAGTCAAATGAATTCTCTTTTTCACTGGTACACTTCTTGAAGACTACTTAGATCTTCATAATGTAAAAAACTCAGGATCCCCAGATATCGAAAGACTAGATGGGGTGGGTGCACTTTTTCAGTGGCAGCCCCAAAATTGTAGAACACTGCCCACCTATGTCTCAGAAGCGGATTCCCTCATGTCCTTTAAAAAAACATCTGGAAACCTGGCTTTTCTCACCCTAGAATCCTTGGGGCTCATTTTTGAGGTTTTGCCATAGGGCTGCACCCCCGGCCTTCCTGTTGTGCTGCCCTGCAGCAAAAGAAAAGGGCAGGAATGCGCTGTATCTTCCTGTCCTTTTCCCCTGCACTGGCACACAATGGGCTGTCATGCACCAACGCAGGCACCTTTGCACCATGGTGCTAGGGTGCCAGCATTGCGGGGATGATCATAACAATCACAAGAGGGTTTTTCCTCTTTCTGTGTGTGCAGCTGAACTCAGCACAAACATAAAAAGGAAAACCGAGAAGAAATAAAGACATTTCTCCTCGCTGTGCCTCCTTTACGCCTCCCCTGTGAAGGCGCACATTTGTGGCGCTGCCACAGGTTTATAATTTGTCGTAACTCTAGGGGAGTGTCAAAAAGCCATAGATATTGCTGGGAATGCCCCCAGCAACACCCATTAATTACACCCCCTATAATGCAGAAAACAGAGTTAAAGTGAGGCAGCATTAAGCCAAAAATAGTGGCTTAGTGCTGCACCGTGAAAATGGAGCAGGCTCCTGCCCTACGGAACGTGACCAAAAGTGACATTTCAGCAGCGTAAGGGGCCTCGTAAATGAGGCCCCTTGTTTCTTGGCAGGGCTGCTCTTGCTGACTCATCTATCTTGCTATAGCGCTTTGGCACCTTCAGGTTTTAGTGCACTCTTTAACTTTTATCCTATCCTATCCTACATGGTCTTCTATTTCGCTTACAACATAACTCAAGTGCTCTCAAGTCACATACATCAGTGATGCCTTCATTCAATCCTGACTTTTCTAAGACTTTCAGTTTTGCTTTTAACATTTTAACAATAGGCTCAAATATCCCAGCATGTAAATTGCTGTAAGATACGACCTGGAGTCCACCAGGTAGATGTGTACTAATAATGGGTGCTCCAATAGCATACATTCAATTATGACGTGGTAATAACTGATGTTGTTGTTTGCTTTATCAACTTTCCAAAGGATTCAGGGATTGGCCAACATGTGGAGATTTAAAAGTCATATTACAGACATCTACTGAACAGCTGTATGAGCCTACAGAGTTATCTTACTACATATAGCAGGCAGAATAATAAATGCATTCCCAAACGTATTTGGCAAGTATATAAAGAAATGCTATGACTCCCTCAGATGAGGATTATAATGATGGTATTTGTGTACTGCACTCTAGCAAGGCACATCAGTCATGTGAGCCTTCCATTCACCAAAATAAAATGTTGAATTACTTGATTCTGTAATTTGTTTAGCATTTTTAGCAAAATATTTCAACAACATTTTGAGCTGGAAGTTTGCTGAGAGTTCCTGTAAGACGCGAGTGGCCACCATTTCATTAGCGCGTCGTTCGCATTGTCAGCCCTCTAATATTTCATCTCATTGTGTTTGGGCTAATGTCTTACCCATGTCTCATTGTTGCCTATGAACTTGTGCTGCATTTGCCTTCAGTTTTGTGCCCACTGTCACTGCAGAAGTGAATGAGCAACTCCCATTTGTCTGCCCGCCACTTGTTATTCACATTTTTATTATATATACAGTTAGTCTTTTTCAACGTGCTGCCTACTTGCCAGTATTTTGAATTGATTTCTTCCTAATACATAATACAATGGAGTGACTTTATTTTGCTGATTTTTTATTCTGCTTCCTTTCTGCAGTTGCTACATCTGTCCACCTCAGTTCCTCAATTCATTGATGGATTAAATATTACCTAGCTCTTCCTTTGATCCTTGGGCTTTACTAGTGAACTGAACTTTGTGCCATTGTCAACATTTAGGTTTTGATGTCACTGCACTATGTCTTATTCGCCAATTTATTTATATACATTATTATCATAGTGTATTGGTAGAATTAGACCCTACCAGAAGATTCCACATCATTCCATGCACTGCGTCATAATGTCCAGCGATCTACTTGCATCTTCTAAATCTATTTCTTCAGGCATGAAACCTAAAAGGGCATCTCCCATTATGTCTTCTCATAAACCTGTTTTGGACACTATCCTTGATGAGGTGTGATGTCTTAAGCCTTTCACGAGTGTCACTAATGAAAAGCTTCAATAAATTGAGGACTGGTGCATCGCTATGGCGGGAAAGTTGTTTGAAATGGATCAGCATGTTAGCGATATTCAAGATGTAGTCACCAAGGGCCTCATTTTTTATGAAAAGTGAGGCATCTCTGCGTGAATACAGTGATGCATCCCTTTTCAATGCGCCCTCCTTGCGACATGCTGGATGCATCATATTTACATTATTATGCATCATGTTGCAAGGAGTTACAGATACGTCAGTATTTCTGACATATCTATTGGCGCAAATCTCATAGATTTCACTGCGTCACTTCTAGGAGGCTTACTTGCGTCAGAACGCCCACCCTGCATACATTATACCTGGCGCATGTATAATGTGGCGCAGAGGTTTACAAAGTGACACATCTACCTAGATGCATCACTTGTAAATATGACGCAACACGGCTCATCTTTTTACCCTGCTGGTGCGTCACAAAAAGTGATGCACAGGCGACGCCAAAGTGACGCAAGGGCTCATAAATAAGCCATCAAGTTTCCTTTGCTAGAGCAGGAACTAGAGCAAGAAATCTAAAAACTTAAACGCCAAACTAAAGACCTTAAAAACTAGAAACAGAAGGAATAATCTTTGCTTATATGGATTATCAGAGAGTCTTGAAGGGCCTGATCATCTTGCCTTCTTTAAGAAATTCTTGCTCAAACTTTTGGGTATTCAGGCTACTCGATCACTTAATATTCAATGGGCACATTGCCTGGGTCGTCCTCTGCCTCACTTTACTAGACCTAGAGATATCATAATGCTATCTTTGGGATTCACAGACCTGATGTGTGTCTTGAAAGCAGCTAAAGAAAAACTTTGCCTCGTTTCATCCGCCGATAATATTTTCATCTCTCAAGACCTCACTAATGCTACAAACACCAGAAGAACAGAATGTCTTGCCCGTCTACCTCAAATGAGATAGTTAAATATTTGCTATGACATTTTACATCATTGTTTCTATAAAATTACCTATGAACACACTTCGGGGCATATCAGCAAGAGCCCGTGATAATTATCGCTTAGCGCAAGGATAATTATTGCTGGCTATCGCTAGATTTTATCGCTGAGATAGCACTCTATCAGCGACTCTAAAAAGCGATAAAAAATCCAGAGTTAGCAGTAAATCATGAGATTATCACTGGAAATAGCGATAATCAAACAAAGAAAGGCGATACGTTGCTGATAGGGCAGGGCAAACTTAGCCATAATATCCACCTTCCATCTTTATATATAAAAACGAATTTATGTCTGTCTGTCTGTCTATCTGTTTGTCCTTTATGCATTACTACACCATTCATCGAATCGCCATGAAACTTTGGGAAGTTGTTGAGTACACTCCCGCAAAGGTTTCTGGCATAACATGTTTTTAAATATCGACCCCCCCAGGGCCCTCATAATCTTTAGAATACTGATAAACGTTTACAGTTTCCGGTGCGACTCGCTTTTGCAATGACCATCAACAAAGCACAAGGACAATCGCTGCAAGTGTGTGGACTAGATTTGGAGAATCCGTGCTTCTCACATGGACAACTGTATGTGGCCAGCTCACGCGTCGGAAAACCTTCTGATTTATTTGTGTACGCAACAGACGGAAAAACAAAAAATATCGTGTATCCACAAGCATTCGAATAAATAAATAGAATTAGAACGACACTTTGAAATGTTTTCCATATTAAAATGAATAAGTTTCAATAAAAATGACACAATGTAAATTGAATGTTATCAAAACAAGTTTCCTTGAATTTCCTTTCTTCTGAGATCGCAGCAACGCGCGACGGGTAAGCTAGTTAGATACAATGGCTAAGTCAGATTGTAAGTAGGCGTAAAGCAACCTGTGTTAAGCGCGGTTAGCGCTACTTTTATAATCGCTAAGCAGGTTAGCGATTACCTTGATAACTGGAGATAAGTCGTTTAGCCACATTCTCCACATTAGTTTGGCCGGGCACGCCCACTTTGCATCTCATTGACGATGCAAAGATGGACGTTAGGGAAACCGGCGCTGAGGCATGGGAACACGCGTTAGCGTGTCCATGCTGATAGTGCGATAAAATGATAGCCGCTTTCACACGAAAACGGACGCTAAAGCGGCGATAATTTTATCGCGGGGCCTTAATGATATGCCCCTTCAAGATTCTTTGACGATCTTGTTAAACTGAAATCATTTATTCTGAATATTTCATCTAATACTAAGGATTCTACTGTTCAATGTTCTTAACAATTTTGTTATGATCATGTTTTTCTCAGTTTCATTTTTTTTCTAAGTATATGGCTATTTTTATATATTTTATTTTTTGTCCCTCTGCTTTTGTTCTTGTTTTGGGTGCTGACACGTCTCATGCTCACTCTTCATCCTCATCACCTCGGATCTGGACCGCTATCCTTGGTCTGCCTTTTCATCCTGCTATCTATATTCTATTGCTTCTTCCTATTCTCTCACTCTTTTTCTTGTTATTATGTGAGTGCTTATTTGTTTTTTATTGTTACTATGTTTACATTACTTATATGTTATGTAAATAAATGGTGTCTTTTTATTTCCTTTCATTTTTTGCATGTTGTCATCTATGTTCCTGTTTCCCTACTCCTAATCCCCAATTTGTTTAATGTTGTTTCGTGGAACGCTCGTGGTTTGAGACGTCCAGACAAAAGACAAAAGTTACTCTCTCATTTGTCAAACTGTAATTCACATGTTATTTTTCTTACAGGAAACTCATCGTAATGATGTTGAATCATTTAAACTAAAACAGCAATGGGTAGGCCAGATTGTTATTTTCCCAGGCGCTGACTGCAAAGGTGGTGTTGCCATTCTTTTTCATAAATCGTTACAGACAAATGCCAGTATCAACTCAGTGTGACTGAAGGACGATATTAATGTTATAATTCATAACTAACAGATTTCTTTATTTAATATCTATAGTCCTGTCAAGCCTGATCCTCATTTTTGTTATAACATTAAAATAAAATTGGATTCCATTCATAAACCCACCATAATTTTAGCAGGACATTTTAATCAATGGTTTGATCCTTTTACTGATAGTAAATTTAAATGCAAATATAATCCTGATAAATCCCATAAATGATTTCTATCAGGATTTCTATCAGCCATTACCACTTGTCCATTATTTGATGTCTGGAAAACTTGTAACCCTGATACTTGTGAATTTAAATTTTTCTCTACTGTACATCATACAATGTCCATAATTGATTAAATTAGTACTGAGTCCTTACTTACTTCGATTCAATCCTCAGACATTGGCTCCACTTTTATTTAAGAATATGCCCCTATCTTATGTTCTTTTGATTTATCTCTCAATACCTCTAAAACGGATTGTTGGAGATTCAACAACTTCCTTCTATCAGACAATAATTTCATTACAGAAACGACTGCTGTCAAAGCTTCATTTCAGGCCTTTACTATAGCTTATTCAGCTAAAATGAAAAAAGATAGTAAATTCCCAATACACTACATTACTACAATAAATTAAAACACTTGAACATACTTACTTTACCTACTCTTCCTATGTTTTACATGAACTGATTACACCCAAGTCTACCCTAAATAAACTTGCCACCACGGATGACTTTAATATTCTACTTAAGGTAAAATCAAAATGTCACGGAGGTCAAAATAAAGCGGGTAAAATGTTGGCTAATTATTTTAAAATTAAATCTGAGACATAAAAATATTGGACTCATTCGTAATGAACTCACCATTAACATTGATTCCTCAGAGTTTTAGGTCGAGCCTGGGAAGCGCATGTGCTGCTCTACGAGACCTGCTGTATTCAGGTATGAACTAGAATCTCTGCCCATTTTCTGCCCATCTTTTCATTTGACTCCTGTTACTGTCCTTTCTAAATAGTTGCTTTTGATTCATGAATAGGCTTAGTAGTCCCTACTTAGTACCGCCTTTTCTACATTTGTAACCTCCCATGAGGACTGACCCTTTTACTTGTGTTGTTACACAGCATGTTTTTCTTACAGTCTGTGAGCACTATTTTCTTTTATGATTTTCTCCTATTACAGGCACAACACGCTTTCCTGCAAGGGTGCCTGCTTTGCCTCTGGGTGCCACACTTTGGGTTTCAGAAAGGCACCCGCTTTTACATTTTTACAACCAATGGCAGTGAACTTGCACCTTTTCATCTACGTTAATTTTATTCTTTTTTTAGCAGCACACTTTTACTATAGCATTTGTGCACCTTTCATTTCCTCTGGCATGTTTTCACTTTAATGGTGGCCACGCCCCTTTCTTTAGTTCGCTGTTGGTCATATTCAGCTTATTGTTAAGCTCTATACAGCGAGCTGCGTCTAAAGTGAAAGCACGTCATGGGGTGCTTTAAAAGAAATATATTTGTTTGTGAAGTTCACAAACAAATGCTTTTATTTGTGAAAGTGCCCTATGCCGCGCGTTCACTTTAATGTTGGCTGCGCCCCTTTCTTTAGACACAACTCATCGTATTCACTTTGTCGGTGCCGCTTGCACAGCTGAGCACCGCCCTTTTACACCCTGGCATCCCCCACTGCAGCATTTCTCTTCCCTATCCCCTCCCTTTCAATGTGTGCTTGGAGTGAGGTAGCAACAGGCACTGACATCCAGGATACAAAAATACTTATTAACAAGCATTTTCAACACAATTGGTCTCACATTTGCGAGAGTTTGAGCTATTGGCATTGTAAATGACAATGCCTTTTTATTAAATAAATAAAAGGCATTGTCATTACAATGCCAATAGCTTAAAATAGGTCTTGTATTTACTAGAGTTTGAGCTATTGGCATTGTAAGTGACAATGCCTTTTATTTATGTGTTGGTTTTCAAAACAGATAAATAAAAGGCATTGTCATTTATAAAGCCAATACCTTAAACTCTTGCAAATGTGAGACCTATTGCATTGCCAATGCTTGTTATATTTATGTCTTCTAAGATTATTACAAATCATTTTAAACAGAAGACACCAATCCCTCAGAACATGATATAAAGACTTTTTAATGGTCTTCCTAATCCTCCTTCCAGCCCTGATAAATTTAAACCATTAGAAGCTGACATAGGTCTTCAAGAAAATATAGATGCTGTCAAATCCTTCTTTTCTTTTAAATTCAAAGGCTAGTGGCTCTTTCCTGGAAGCCTTGATTGTTACTATCCATAAACCAGATATGGATTACACCCTTTGTAAAAACGATCATTCTATTTCATTAACTATGATTGCAAAATATTTGCCAAAATTCTAGCATCTCACCTTGAAAATGTTGTTCCCCTTCTTGTCAAATCTGATCAATCTGGTTTTATTAAGGGTAGAACTGCTGCTGATAATTCCAGAATGTTCTCTAATATTCTTGCATTTTTTAAGAAATATCACTTCCCCTTGCGGTTTATCTCTAGATGTTGAAAAGCCATTTGACAGCATTAATTGGCAATTTATGTTTACTATTCTCCACTTGCTTGTCTTCGGCCCTAAATTTATTTCATTCATAAAAGTATTATAATCCTACCCTCGTGCTAGGGTACATGTTTCCCTTTATTTTAATTTACATAGAGGTACCAGATAAGGCTGTTCCCTCTCCCCCGTTTGCTTTTTACTGTTTGCTTAGAACCTATCTTTGAACGCATTCGTTGTAGCACAATTATCTCATGCTTTAAACATAATTCCCTTGAAACTAAGCTGTTGGCTTATGCTGGCGATGTTTTGATATACATGTCTAATCCCCTGTTCTCCTTAAATCCTTTTTTACAAGAGATCAATTTTATATTCCAACATCTCTGGTTATAAACTAAACTTCTCCAAAACAGAACTTTTACCATTGAATTCCTTGTCTTATCAATATATGTTTGCTAATACTAATTTTACAATCGAATACCTGGATGATGTTTTTCTCGTATTATTACCAGCATAATTAGCCATAATTTTAATACTTTAAAGCTTAAAATTCTGAAATTACTCAAAATGTAATTGGTCTCCTCTTCATACATCATGGTGGGCTAAATTAGATACCCACAAGAAGATGATCGTGCCACATGCCACATATTCTTTACACACTTTCCATGTTACTTTTCGAAATAGCAAAATGTTACTTTTCCCAGATTAATTATATTTGTACCACATTCCTCTGGAATAACAAGCATTCACATATTGCCTTGTCTAAACTTAAACGCCGAAAGAATGACGGAGGTATCCATTTCCCTTATTTAATTATATCACTCTGCTTTTTTAATTCGGTAATTTTATGCCTCAATTAAAGACTTTGAAAACTCTTCTACACCACAATGGATTATATTTGAACGCTCCTTATTTAAGGATTTCTCATTTAATGATGTGGTTTACATGTCTAATTGCACTTTTATTTCTAAAAACTCGATTTTAAAATGCTCCGAACATTTGTTGCATAAAATATTTCAGAGTTTTCTAGCCTCTTCCATTTGGTATAATAAGTTTATAAAATTTTGTTGCAAATCATTTTATTTAAAACCTTGGAAAGAGAAGGGTTTTCAATTTTTTCATCAACTGGTAAGGCATAAATCTGTTATACATTTTCCCCAACTACAAACACAATATAACTTACCAAGCTTTTTTTTACAGGAATATAACCTAATATTGTCTGCTCTCCAATCATGTTTAATGACTTATAATTTTCCTCCTGACCATGCACCATACACGCCCTTGGCACAAAATATTTATCATGTTTCCACTTTCAAAGCTGTTTATATATACAAAATGTTATTATTACCTGCTTCTGTACGATTAAAATATTCTATTGAATTATTACGGGAAAATGGCCTTTCTGTGTCGTTCCCTGTTAGTCTATGTGATAAAATATGGCTTCAAGTGTTAAAAACCTCCAAAGCTGCCCGTATCACACAATCTCTATTTTTTGTTTAGAATTGAGCTGTTTTTACTACTGAATGTTTCTCTAAATTTGATCCAACCACTTCTCCATTATGTTGGTTCTCTTCTACATCTAATGGTACTTTAATTCATTTACTCTATTTACTATTGCTCTCATCTGTTTAAATTTTGGAACGTTATTTGGTCAAAATGTTAAAAAATCTTCCAATGTAACATACAACTATCAATTCAAAATGTTTTCTTTGGCTGTATGTCATCTCACTTTGGTCATATTTTCCCCAAACCTATTTTGTTTTATCTTTTCATTTCACTTGCTTTTGAGGTTATACTCTCCTGTTGGAAATATGCTTCTAAATTATCTGTATCAACATGGTGGAATACTATTTGTGATGAACATAAAATATCCAATGTTTCTTCATTACCATTATGCCAGAATATTAAATTGGATATATATTTGTTACACTTTAGTGCATATCTATCTCACTCCCCAGCATCTTAATTCTTGTATTTCTTCTTCTCTCTTTATTTCTTTCTATCCTTCCTCTCCTCTCTCTTCCTACTGCTTCCTCTAATTTTTTTCTTCTCTCTGTTTTATTCCCTATCTGTTTCATTTTATTTAAACTGATATGGCTATGCTATACTCATATGTTTGTTTAATTGGTTCTAACTTCCTTAGTAATTGTAATATTCTGTAAGTTATATTGATATTGTTTTACACATACTATGTATATTGTTATTGAATTATGAATCTTCAAATAAAAAATATTTAACTAAAAAAATGAACTGACCACAGCTACGTACAAAGGTGACAAATAGAAGATCAAATCAGTTTTGTGAAGGCCATCACTCCATTATGTATTTATAAAACTTTTGTGCTGAAAGCTGAATAAAGTGTGTTAAAGCTGATCTATAAGTAATAGCAGGATCCTGCTGTGTTGCTCTAGATGCAGTAGCATGTGGTGGAGCACATTTTAGCAAATGTTGTCAGCCATCACAAGAAGTGAACTGATCACAAGATAAGGGGTACATGCTATTCCCAGAACCATTTTTTTAAAAAAAAGATAGAGGGACTTAGTCGTGCCCACAGTTTTCCATGGCATCAGAATAGGTGAGTATATTTTAGCTTGATCCACAGAGTACAAGGATTTTGGAAATAATGAATAGAAAGACACAATTCTTCATTCTAAACTAATATTTAAACACGATGAACAGCTCATTTAAAATAGTGAGGAACGAATTAGATAAGGCATTCTTTTATAATGAATATTATCTTTTCAGATATGATAATGACATAAATATTATGTTAGATCGGCATTTGTAGAGTACATATCCATCATTGGGGTCTCTATGTTGCATTGTGAGTTCTCAAAGATGTGTGAAATGTTGCAGCCGTATGGCTGTGTTACACAGTGAAAGCTGTCAAACTGGTGGAAGCTCTTACAAGAATACTACTAAAAACATGTGGAAAACTCAGAAGATATTTATGCCAAAACCAGATGTCAGATCAACAGAATTGAATCTAGTTTATTCTCAAATAAGGGAAAAAATATTATGAAAACAAAAAGCAGTTCTTTACACTAGCAGTAAATAATTTTTTACAACCATTCAGTCTGTATAATAAGATGAAATAAATCTACAGCTTCGTTATTTTGGTGCTTAGAATTATACATACGAACGACAATTACAGGGACTTGTTCACAATGCTGTCAGGCCTGGTGCACACCCTTGTGGCAATATCGGCTTGGTAACACATCTTTCCTGGGGCCGATAGTACTTCCTCCACAGAGGCCTGTGGCCTGGATGAATGATAAAGTTTACAACTTTTAATGCATGAAACAACTTCCTCCTTCGAAGGACGACAACATTGCCGGCCTTGCCCGCAACCTCTTCCACCTCTGGCTTTTCTGAGCTACATTGCTTGTAACCTTTCCCTGTCGTCCATATTCACTCCTGAACAGCTGCCCAACAGGCAATAAAGTCTTCATAAGATGTACAGAATTTCTTACAGTTTAAGTTATATGCAATGTTGAGCATTTTTTCACAGCACTAAAGACCCTGGGAATTAGGGACCATGAGTCAAAATTGCTTATTCACAAAATGGGATCCGGCTCCAACAGATGACAATGCAGGCATCATAGAGAGTTCATTTCCTTGGTGAAATAAAAAAATGGCCACCTTTGCATCAGTCTCCAAACGAGTGGTCCATGGTTTAGCCATTATGATGCCGCTCCTGCGAAAATGCAAGCATAACTGGAGGACTTACGAGGAGTTTATGTCTTGTTTTTGGACACGATGAACCGTTGGCCCCTGATGGAGCCTAGCCCATGGCGGTGACCATACTGGACGGGTGGTGAGGTCCAAAGGAAAGGCTGGAGGAGGGATGCATAGGTGTGGGGGTACTCAGCATGTGGCCCGAGTGGCTGAACGGTGATATGTGACTCAACGACGACATATGTCTGGAGAGGGTGGCTGGGCTGAAGGAACTGCTCTTGGGGTAGTCGTCGAGGCCATCATGGATCTTTTTGCACTTCTTTGACTTGCTAGACATTTTTCGGTTTCTCGTCTGGATGCCTTCTTTCTTCATAGTCAAGGGTCTGTTAATCTAAACGAAAAGCCATTATTTTTTTTGTGCTTTCGCTGTTGTTTTCTCAATATCATGCCCACCCATTACTCATTTCAAAGCATTCATAATTTATCATATCCACTGCTGTGTAATGGAATCTTGGCACATGGAAAAAGAGCAGAACTGACAACTGAGATACACAAGGATGGCATGAATTACACATACTACCTCCCTTAAGGAAAGCGGCACATGGGGAACTGCCCACTATCAGTCATAACAAAAGTGTGTATACACAGTCTTGGCAACATTGTTTCTATGGCTAAAACAAATGGTAACTTACAACAGACGATTGAGACAGTCATTATAAGGCTACAAGCAGGTATGAACAATCAGAAGGTAGCAACCAAGGAACTTCGAGTCCATGTATTAAAAAAATGATGAAATGAAGGTAGACCCTGTTCACTTTTTTTTTTTAAAACAATCTGTTGTGCAGCTGTTAAAGAATGACAACCATCTATTTTAGCTCAAATCTGCCAATTTACCTAAAGAGAGCTTTAAACCGATTCCGTACAGTTGTTTCTGGGTTTCTTTGCCTGTTTAAAAGGACACTAATTCACATGCAGGTGTTGTTAATCTGTTCAAGAAAGTCTAACTATTGATCATCTTCGTTGCGTAGGAGGGCCGAGTTTTATGCAGGCAGCAGATGCCAACATAAAGCAAACCTCAATTCACCCCCACTTAAGAGCAGTCCAATAAACTGAGGGAATAATTTTGGGGGCTTTGGGCTGCCTGACAGCCTCAAACTACCTTTTTATCCAATGATTCCGACACCAAAATGGCGCAGCCCAACAGGAGAGAGGTTTCAGTGTAAGTAGCAGACGCTCAAGTCTTTTAACTGAAGGTTGGGTCTGAGAAATGCAAACGCTTGCAATCTTCGAGAAAGGTATGTTAGCAGATGACCTTGATTGAACTGTACGCTTAAATACGAATATGAGCTTGTTAGATTTGTTATTGTCTTTTTTCATTATTTTAATTTTGTCATTTTCCACTATTTATTATTTTTACTTTTGTTTCTATTATTTATACATATTTCGTGATTGTGTATTTGAAAAACAATGTAAATCATTATGCATAACTGTACTAGATGTTTATTGTGTCAACTTGTGTTTAATACAAATACATATCGGCGGGTAAAATCTGACGATAAAGGACCAGAGTAGGCTGACCTGTCCTTATCTGAACCAACGCCTGTGACATTTCACCTCCAACCTTCAGACAGAGAGGGGAGTCAGCAGAGCTCAAGCCAGGAGAATACTGGATTGTAATATAAAGGCACGATGGAGCACATTGAAATGATGCATTTGTTCTTGTTTCTTCGACAAAAAGGCAGGCTGCACAAATATTGATGCAGTTATTACATAGGTGTCCAGAAATCCGCAATTTCCCATGGAAACGTAGCCAACTGAGACGGAACATTTTTTTTTCTCCATGGTTATTTTTGGCCGTACAGTCTGTGCTGTATCGACTTTGTCCATTGCGTCAATAGAAGGGCGTTAATTTGAAACGTCCCTATATCTAAAAGCGCGACAAGCACGTTTTTAGGAGTGCAATAATTTTCTTTCATTTTTCCCCTGGCGTGTTCGCCCGTTTTCTGAAAATCTCTGCAGCAGTGTCAGTGTGTGTTGCTGCTAAGAGGATCAGGTAGCCCGTAATTCTCCTCTCATCCTGGAGCTGGGGTGCCAGAACTGCCTGAACCACTAGCACTGCAGAGCCAGGGGCGCTGACCCAGCAGAAAAGCCCTCACACTTCTAGGAGTGCGGGGGAAGGCAGGGGGGTGCCTCCACTGACAGCTGTCCACTCCCGGCGGGGAGCACTGTGCTGGAAGCCTGTCACCTCACACACTCACACAGACCCCTCCAGCACATTAGCTGATTAAATTAGACTGGCGCCGGCCACATAACAATTAACACATTCTTGCCGACCCCCCTTGTATAAACTGACATCTGAGGTGGCCTCGGTTTGCAGGAGATAATCCGAGCCGAGCACATATTTCGAGACAGTTTCTGAACTTTTAGTTGTTACATTCCAGACAAGGGGATGTCTTATGGCGCAGAGGATGGCTATATATGTCACAGTAGTTTTCACTGGTATCACAATACAGGACAATGACACCACAGGAGGACTCAGTGATAGCACAATAGGACTCTAATAACGAACAGCAGGGATTACTGATCGCACAATAGGTTTCAATCACTTCACAATAGTTTTAAGTGACATCATAATAATGGACTAATACATCACCATGGAGGTCAGTGACACAATGGTATGGCTCGAGCACAGGACACGAGCTCTGTGGGGCATCAAAGTAAGGGTCTGGGCAATACCACTGAATTGAGTGACTTCGCTTTGGTGAAACTGTAGCACATCTCTGCAAGGCTCAGTGATGACAAAAAAGCGGACAATTTCATCATAGGTGGATGCAGCCATATCCAAAATGAGGGTCAGTTATATCGCAACAGCACCCTGTGATGTCACAACAAATGTTTATTACATCACAGGAGGAGTGAGTGATATCACAAAAGGAGTCAAGCACATTAGCTTGGACTTAGTGATAGCACACAAAGAGACAAATATAGAATAACAGTACTCAGTGATGTACCAATAGGCGTTGAACACATCAACGAGTGATTCAGTGACACCAAAATATAGATTAGTCAATTAAGATTAAGATAGCACAAAAGGACAGCAACATCACATTAGGACATCAAATAGGACTTAATAACATCAGAAAGAGACTCATTAGAAAGTACTACTTTTTCTTGCATTGTTTTATTTCTGTTTTATTCCTATTTTAGTTAATCATTTACTGCATTTTAACTCTGACTTTATATCTAGCACTTTAACGCTCTGCAAAATTGAATGTACGGTAGGGCCCACAATATTGAAAATTCCCATAATATCAGACAAAGTCAAACATGTCATTGTATGGCTAGAGACTATATTGTGAATTTGTGAAACAAAACTCCATACCCACTGACGTAATGGCTTTTATATCTGACCTCTCATATATGCACATCTGTCCTGTGACTTTTCAAAATGCCGATCCTACATGTGCCTGTAACATTCAAGTTGCATTTGCATATCTCAACAGACAACTTTCATTGTGGAAAAGTTGGTGATAAAAAGAATATCACTCAATTTGATAACAGCAATTCTTGTTATTTACAACTCTGCAAGAAGGTGACAGCAACCGCTACATGGAAATATACAATGAAGCAATTTTAAGGTCTCAGAAAGAAAGTGAAAGATTGTGTTAACAGTTGACATTTGGGCCAAGTTATGGATTAGATGTAGATCAGCTTGATATACTGATGACCATTTGGCTATGGATGAACATATATTATTATATATATATATATATATATATATATATATATATATATATATATATATATATACACATATATATATATATATATATATACACACACACGCACACACCTAGTGGATACAACATGGCACACTGAGACCACACCAACAAATTCTAAGGAGGACTTGCCATCATCCACAAAGAAACAAACTGCTGCACCATCACCGAAGACAACACCACAGTGATCATGGAACACCTCAGTTTCCAACCCCACATCGATGGCAAAGCAACCATCAAAGGCACCCTTGCCTAGAAAGTCCCAGGACCATGCACCAGCCTCTGTGACACCATCACAGACTTCATGGCCCCACTGGCTATTCAGTCCAAACACTACATCTTCCTCAGAGACCTCAACTTCCACCTGGACAACCCCACAGACACTAACTCTGAAAACCTCCTGGAATGAATGGACAACATCAGCCTCACCCTGCTGGTCACAGACCCCATACACAGAGCAGGACACACACTGGACCCTATCCTCACGTCCAGCAACAGAGTATAATACAGCCACACCATGGAACTCACCTGGTCCAACCACCCCTTCATCCACTTCACAATCACAGGATCACCCTGCACCACCCCAACCCTCCCAGAACCTCATACCGTAGCTGGATCAAAGTGGCAGAGACCCAACAGATGGAAGCCCTCAGCACCACCCAACCCGACGTCGTAACCAACTTGAAACAGGCAGTCATATCTTCAACATCTGTATCACCAACGCCACTGACGTAGTCTCCACATTAACCAGCCAAAACTCACAGATCCCCCAAGCAAGCCAGCTGGTACACACCGGAACTCAGCACTATAAAAAACAGTTGCAAACTACTGGAGAGAGCATACAGCATAAACAACACAGACCGAGCCACCTTCAAGTCAGCCCTCAACAAACACCACCAATGCTAGAAGGACGCGCAAAAAGACACCCTTGCAGACCACATCAAGGCTACCACCAACCACGCCAATGATCTCTTCACCATTGTCAGGGAGTTCTCCTGCCCAAAAGCCACCATGAATATGATCCTTCCCTCACAAGAACTATGTGACGCTCTAGCAAATCACTTCCACCATCCATAAACGACAGGAACTTCGACCCCAACACACTGACCTCCTCAGCCTCCTCACTCCAACAGAGGCCCCCGAGCAACATCTCACCACACCAGACACCACTGCCATCATGAACTCCATCCTCTCAGAAGCCCGACTGACCTATGCCCCACTGCCTCTTCAACCGAGGAAACTAGATCAGCCACCAACTCACCACCATCTTCAACACATCCATCGCCACAGCCACCTTCCCCGGTGCATGGAAAAATGCAGAGGTTAGACCTCTTCTCAAGAAACTCCACACACCCCAGCGAAATCCAGAACTACCACTCCATCTCGCTGCTCCGTCCCACTGAAGTCCTAGAGAAGGCCATCAACAGACAGCTCACCGAACACCTGGAGAGAAACAAGTTGCTAGACACCTCCCAATCCAGTTTCTGGGCCAGCCACAGCACCAAGACCACCCTGATCACTGTTAATGTTAATGTTAATGTTAAGCTGCATTTATAAAGCGCACTGACACCGGAGGTTTCCTGGCGCTGAGATTGAAATTGGGGCAGGAGGAAGAGCTAATGAGAGTTTGAGAAGAGCCAGGTCTTTAAGCCCTTTCTGAAGCTCAGCAAGGTGTCAGAGGTTTTAATGTATAGGGGGAAGGAGTTCCACAGCTTGGGTGCCAGGAAGCTGAATCTCCGGCCGCCTAATTTTTTTAACTTGATCACTGGGGAGGTGAGAAGATGAAGGTGGGCCGAGCGGAGGTTACGGGTCGGACGGTGTGGGTTGATGAGGGATTTCAGGAAGGTCGGGCATTTGGTATGCTGAGCTTTGTAGATTAGGCATCCAATTTTGAAGGCAGCCCTTTGTTCGATGGGCAGCCAGTGCAGCTTGGCCAGGAGAGGTCTAGCAGATTGCCATTTGGGGACTTTACAGATAAGTCTTGCTGCCTGGTTCTGCACCATCTGGAGGCGGTGGAGCAGGGACCTGGAAAGGCCCCAGTAAAGGGAGTTGGAGAAGTGGAGACGGGAGAGAACGAGGGAGATGACAATTTGCACCAAGGCCTCGTGAGAGAGCAGGTGAGTAATTTTCCGAATTTTGCGAAGCTGGAACATACTAGCAGAGATAATGGCTCCGACGTGGGTTTTCAAGGAGAGGTCTTTATCAATGGTGACGCCCAGACTTTTTACTGAACTCGAGGGAGTGGGGGCAATGCCCAGTTCAGCTGGCCAGAATTGGGGTCCCCAGTGAGTAGAACTAGAGCAAGGCAGAAGGAGTTCAGTTTTTTCCGGATTCAGTTTAAGCTGATTAGATATCATCCATTGTTGGATGTGCAGCATTACAGCCTGGAAATTGGATATCGCATCCGGGATGTCTAAGGGAAAGATAATCTGCATATCATCTGCATAGTTGAGGACAGTGCAGTTCCAGTTGCTAAGTGACTGAATTAGTGGGCGAAGATACAGATTAAAAAGTAGAGGTGAAAGGGAGGATCCCTGAGGGACTCCGCAGGTGGTGGGTACCTGGGTTGCAGTGAAGGGGCCTAGGTGGACTGTCTGCACTCTGCCCGAAAGGAAGGACTTAATCCAATCCTGTGCAGGGCCCTGGATGCCTGCTTGTCCGACACGGTGGAGGAGGATGTCATGGTCCACCATGTCGAACGCGGCCGAGAGGTCCAAAAGGATTAGTGCCTGGGAGGACCCTCTATCGGCATTCTCCCGAAGAGTATCGAAGACTTTGAGAATGACGGCCTCGGTAGAGTGGGCTGGCCTGAACCCTGCCTGGTTAGGTTCCAAAAAGCCAGAGCTCTCAATGAACGCGGACAGACAGGTTGTAACATGGGCCTCCAGTAGTTTGGAAGAATAGGGTAAAAGAGAGATAGGCCTATAATTGGCTGGGTTGGCAGGGTCAGCTCCAGCTTTTTTTAGAAGAGGAACCAATATGGCCTGTTTGAACGCAGAGGGAACCGTGCCAGTGCTTAGGGAAGTGTTTAAGAGAGGGAGGATACTGTCTGGTAGAGCAGAGAAGACTGCCCTGAGGACCGAGGGGGGACAGCAGTCCTCGGGAGAACCGGATTTAATGCGGGTTGTGAGCTCAGTGAGAGTGCTGGGAGTAATAGCTGGGAACTGGGTGAAGGTGGAAGGGTTGAGGGAGGAAGAGTCAGAGGAACTAGGGGGGATGGACGAGGAAATGGCGTTCTTGATGTCAGCGATTTTCTGAACAAAATAGGTGTTGAGCGCATTACAAGTATCTTGGGTTGGAACCTGGGTGGGAAGAATTCTTTGGTCAGAGGAGAAGTCGTTCATGATTTTAAAGATTTCTTTAGATTTGTTAGAGGCTGAGTTGATTCTTTCGGAGATATGTGAGGCCTTAGCTTTTATGATAGCACTTTTGTATTCATTACGGGCTTTCACATACTCCGCGCGGTTCTCCGTGGAGTAACCCCGTCTCCATTTGCGTTCGAGGAGGCGCAGCTTCGATTTATGGGTTTTGAGTAATGGATGACATCTGCACCCCACTCAACAGAGGAGAATCAGCGGCCCTGATCCTCCTCAACCCCTCCGCAGATTTTAATACCATCTCCCACCACTGCACCAGATTGGAATTCAGGGAGATGCACACAGATGAATAGCATCATTCCTCTTGGGATACACGTAGAGAATCCGCCTACCTCTCTTCACCTCGGAACCTACGAGCACCATTTGCGGTCGCCCTCAAGGCTCATGCCTCAGTCCCACTCTCTTCAATACCTGCATGATGCCTCTAGCAGACTTCGTCAGAACCCACGATATCAACATCATATCCTACGCCGACGACACCCAGCTCATTATCTCACTCTAAGCGGACCCCACCACCACCAAGACCAATTTCCATAACTGCATAAAGAACATCACAGCCTGGATGAGGGACAACTGTCTGAAGCTCAACACAGACAAAACCGAAGTGCTGATCTTTGGCAACCATGCCTCTCTCTGGAACGACACCTGGTGGCCTGCTGATTTCGGATCCACACCCACACCAAAAGACCATGCCCACAACTTCATCATCATCCTGGTCAGCAAACTCACAATGAAACGAGAGATCCTCACAGTCTCCTCTGCCTGCTTCCACACTCTCTGCATTCATCGAAGAATCTTCAAATGTCTCCCCATAACCATGAGAAAAACTGTCATGCAAGTCCTAATCACCAACCATCTGGACTAAAGCAACACCCTGTATGCAGGAAACAACGCAGATTTCATGAGAAGGCTCCAAACTATACTGAATTCTGTGGTAAGATTGATCCTCAACCTGTTCAAATGGATCCACATCATCCAATACTTGAGGAACCTCCACTGGCGGACCATCCAGAAAAGATGCCAATTCGAGCTACTGACACACGCCTACAAAGCCCTCCATGACCAAGGACCAGCACCCATGAACCACTGCCTGAACTTCCACCAACCATCCAGAAACCTTCACTCCACCTCCCTTACCCTGGCATGGACACCACACATCCACAGTAGGCACAGCAGAGGCTGCTCCTTCTCACCCTTAGCCACCAGGTCCTGGAACGCCCTCCCTCTCCACCTCCGAACATCACTCTTGCTAATGGACTTCAGGAAGAGACTCAAGACCTGGCCGTTCAACTATCCCAGCAACCCAGCACCTGGATACCCCCATTGGTGATAAGCAGCGCTCTACAAGTACTGATTGATTGATTGATTGATTGATTGACATATTGATTCAGAGGACAAAGATGGGCGCAGAGACTGTAATTCGTCACGGATCACTGCGCTTGCTCCTTATTAGTTTGACATGGAATGACATCTACTCGCTAGGCCACTAAGTTTCTGCAAGATTCTGCTCTGCTGGTTTACGTATTTTCCTGTCATTTTAATCAAAGTTGGAACAACCACAGAAGTAAGCCCTAAGTAATTGAGAACCCGCCTAGTTTACTTTGCTAGATGTTGCAATTTGCATTTGAACTGGAATACAACTTAAATTCTGAGTTGGAGTATTCATTTTACACTGTGGAATTCCACTCCCACCAACTAAAAGTGGGCCACTATTCCTATATCTGGTTTTCCCTGATTCTGGAACACCAAACCTGATTTTACCAGGCGGTAATCCCACATGTAAAAATCACACGCCTCGGGCTGCAACAGCAGCAGTCAAGTTTCAGTCGCCACTTTTTATTCCTAGCAGGGGTAGAATACAATGGTCCCCACTTCTAGAGCTTACCTTTCATTTCTTTCCCCTAGTCTCCACCGCCTCCTGACCTCCCCGCCCCAACGTGTGGCAGAAACATATTTACCACCTGCACCAGGCAGATAGATGGGGAACGCATGTGTTAAACTTCAAGAAATTGTGAATTCCGTACTTTTTTTTACTACTGACAAATCCGACCCCACATGGTAATTCTTCATCCATTGGAATTTAAAATGTAATTGCTGGGTACCTCAGACCAACAGTTCAACTTGAAATGGTGGCCTTACTCTAGGGAATGCAAAATTCATAATTTATGACAAATGTTTAATTTCAATGATTAACTTTACTTAAATCAAAGGAATTACGTAATTCAGGTTAACTTGTATTTTTCATGCATTTTGAAACTAATCGGAAGCCTGGAAAAATATTACTTTTTACATATAATGGAAAAACACATAACAATTAGCATGTGTATTATGGTGAGTTCTCCCGTTTTTATGGTAATTCTTTTTTTTTACATTTTCGAGTGTATTTATCTATATTAAATGTTTGTTCATTGTAGTGGTATTTATACATATATTTTTGGGGGGAAAATGAAGATCCAATTACAATATTTGCGGATTCATTTAACTGATGAATGCACATTCGGAACTGGTACGTGCGGAACTTTGGTTGTATGAAGAAGCCACATATAGCACAAAAACATCTGGAAACAACATTGTACAAAGACATGAGCATATGAGCAACTACTCTAAGTCGCTTTTTTTGTAACTGCTTATGATGTAATGTGCACAAATATTGGAATGAAAGTCAAGATTCACTGCATGGAGGGTCTCCTACAGATGGTTTTCTTTCTGTAATTTTTCTGTTTTAAAAACAGCGAAACACGTGGTTTTCTGTCTGTAATCATGTCGAAATCAGTAGCAGGGAATATTGAGAGGCTAAGTTATGGTCCAGTTCTATTGCTTTGGACTTCTGGCTGCATTTCAAACAACTCGACCTCTGACGTCATGGTTTATTATCATGTACCCAGAACGCACTAGTGGCATTATTGTATCATAATATACATGCATGATGCGTGGTGCAAAACACTACTCATGAATGCAACAAACAATATATCCTGAGCTATTATCCAAAACCAAAGTCCTCAGACACAGGATGATCTTCTCAGTCTTCTTTTTATTTTCCAACACTTCTTCAATGCAAAGGTCTAGCCGCCAACACGTGTTTCGTCTTACGTGGCGTAAGCCAAAGACTTCCTCAGGGCTAATTATCATATAAAACTTCTCAAATTTCCAGCAACTTCAAGCAGGAGTAATTCAATATAAAACCAGTGTCCAAAGTATGTCAATCCCCAATTCGAGTATGGGATTAAACAGCCTCTCCAGATTTATTGTCTAATCACAGTTGCTCCTCAGTAGTTCAAAGTCCCTAAGCTACAAGGAGGATAAGTCAACATTAGTAGTTGTTTTCAGTAACACCACAAAAAGCACACTCGAAAGAGGAAGGTAAATCGCCAACGCTTGAATTACGGCGAGACAAATCTGTGTGCACCCGATAAATCACATAATACGGGCTCGAAAACATTAAGCAGTCTTCAGTTTATATAATATGAACCAACCATCCATCTATATATGGATTGGTGAAAGGATGGATGGTTGAAGGGGTGTATAGATAGGAGGGTAAATAGGAATGTAGCCATATACACAGATTAATGGGTGGGTGGGTAAATGAGTATAGAGCTGTGGCTGTTGAAATGAGATGGATACAGGAAACGCCTAATTAATGAAACCTTCCCCATGTAATTATTGATCGCTCACACCCTTAACACCCTTAAATACTGCTGACTTTCCATCCAATTTTTCTCTCAATGTACACTATATGGCATGGAGAAATGTTGACCAACTGAGGATCACTTGTCAAAGGGAAGCTCAAAACATGAATCCACAAAAAACTGAACCTGCAAAAATCAAGGGTATTTGCTTTGAGGCTAGGCTACATTGAGACAGCCCGACTGATGGACCTGCATAGGAAGCAATGGAGAACTGGCCTACTTTTGCCACTTTGACAGCAGGACAGGAAGATGTAGAAAGAGAGAGACAAGGAGCAAGACAAGACACAAAGGCAATGCCTACTTATTTAGTAATTTTGTAAAGGCAACTGGAATGCTATTCAATTAGTTGTAAGTTATTCTATTATTAATTTATTTTGTTGAATGGCTCAGTTAAGATGTTACCATAATGAAGGCAGATGCTTGATTGCCTTGGAATATGTCCAATAATGCATTAAAAAACATCATGGATTTATTAAAATTTTGAGTAATACTATCCTATATATTATGTGCGTATAATAATACATGCGAGACTGCAATTCTTGTATAAAAGGTGTGCCTCAAATTTCCTTATTATAGCCGACTAGTGACATCACTAGTTGCCAGTAATAAAGAAATGATGTAACCACTCAAGGAATAGTTAAATGCTGTTGAGTTCTGACATCATAACGCTTACTACCAGAGCCTTCAGTCGAGGGGAAAGACAGATCATATTTAAAATTTTAGAAAATTAAAACAAAGCGTGTTTTTTCCTTCTTCTGCTCTGTTTTTGTAGATGAACAATGATAAATGGGAGAGGTGTGGCGCCGCGGCCAGGGCGACTGACGCTGGAATCTGGGGATCAGGGTTCGATCCCCAGGTCCGGCGGCAGGTTAGCCCAGCACCATGCGACTCTGGGCAATAGCTTGCTTAATCTTCCCGACGGCCCCCAGCGCCTAGAGACCCTAACGGGTGATTGTGCGCTATACAAATGTGGATTATTATTATTATTATAAGTCCATGGCAACATTTTTTTTGTTCATACTTTGGAAAATTACAGAAAAAATTAAATCTCTCTACGTGTTTCTACACATCTGAGACTTGTACTAATATGAAACCAATATCTTTTTGTAACAACGACCCAGATGCTTTTTGGTGTGTTTAATTTTGTACTAGGTATTCAAATGTTATTCTTCATATTTACAGGCTATCAGTGATGTGTGGGAAGGGCTGTGGTGTGACCAAGTACAATAAGGAATAATGTACCACCTTCTGTATATCCTAAGGATATCCCAAGTCACCTCAGTGTTCCATGACCTAAAAGGACCTCCTACTCAGTGACTTGCATTATCCTTATAATGTACAGCAGAGGGACCTTATCTTGTATAACACATAAAGAATGTCATCATTACTGTTTTGTACATTATATATGCTCTGTGTTTGTAATTGTTACTATTACTTATTATTACTATTATAGTTGTTGTTATTGCTTGTAGCACTGCTGAAAAATAGTAGATCTTGCTAATAATCACCTCAAAGTTACACATTTTATAGGCATCAGAAGGATGAAAAGCTGTTTGAGCCAGCCAGGATTTGAGTTGAAATTACACTTACATTGTGCAGTTTGTAGTAAAGTCCACAAGCGTTGCAGACAGGATCCCCGTTGGCATTTCTCCTCCACAGTGTGGTGGTGGTCGTCTGACAATTGGCACAGGAAGTGCCTGCTCTTCTAGCTGCAGACTGCAAGCGAAAAAAAACACAATTTCAAATATACAGAGTGGAGGCATTAATGTAAATATAAACAAAAGCACAAACACTAACCCACAATTTGGATGCCTGCTTCTTCCTACCAATATGCATCTTAAGCACACAGGAAATTGTTACTTCATCATATATACTTTTCTGAGCGATATTAGAATTGTAATCGTTATATATGTTATTACTGTTGTCATTATTATGACTACTAATGGTATTATATAATTAGTAGTGTTACTGTTCTTATTGGTGTTTTTTGTTGTTACAAACTTCACAAATGTGTCTTCAAATAAAACAAAGAGAACACTTAAAAGCCAGGAAAACTCTCTTTTAGATGTAAAACTTTCTAAGATATACAAGTAATAACAGTGTTTTCACTGTCTTGAGGCGTAATGCTCAACCCATACTTATTCCGTGTATATGTCTTTCAGCCTTTTGTTGAAAATCATGGAGTTAAATATGTTACCGTGTTAAAACAAGAATAAGCGTGAGGTGAATGGTGATGATTTTGTCACCTATAAAATTAATAACGCGTGTTAAAAATTCTGCCAGAAGTGCAACGCCCTGTAAATCAGCTAACTACTACCGAATATATAAAGGCAAAAGGAATTTAAAGTATGGCATATGAGTTGGTAAAGTAAAAAAAAGTGCTTATTTCTAAACAGCGTCTAGACATTATTTAAATGTACAATGTACTAGGTAAGAGCAATTACTATAAAGAGCGCCTGTGAACTATTTTTGTATTTTGGTAGCTGTATAAAGAACAAGTGTTGCTATTGCTCAATCAGTGCTCACGATACCCACATGGGAGGACTGAAAGGCTGAGTCAGCCTTGCTGGCATCTTAGCCTGTGCCCTGGGGATTGCAAAGGTCTCTGCAGCATATGCATTAACCTGCTGTGTTAGCACACTGACTCCAAATATCTCAATGTTGCCAACAAACCTGGGCTGTTTTAGTTAGCTCTGGAAAACTGATTCCATATAGGTTAGAAGTGTCAAAGGTTCTGGGATGGGACTGGAATGCCTTATTGTACAAAGGTTGAGGTTCAGAGTGGATGTGGGCGGTCCTGGCTCGTAGCAAGTGCCAGCATGCCTGCCAATGTCCCACCGAGTGATGCGAGGGCACTGCGCTTCAAGCAGACTGTTTATTGTAGCTCAGGATGCGTTTTAATTGTGATTACTTGTATACTTTGCAGCTCCCCGACAGAAAAGGGGGTTCCCCATCCACGTACTTTGTGCTTTTGAATAAAAGAGCCCTTAATGGCTCTGTAAGGGAGACCGGCCTTCAGCATGCACGACTTATCTGCAGCGCTCAGACATCCGGCAGCCTTTTCCTAGGAAGTTTGTCTTTCGCATTAAGAGAGGGAAAGCGAGCTTGAGAAGCCAGAAATGGAGGCTCTGGCAGAACTTCCCTCGCTAGAAAGACTTTTCCTTTCACTAATGAGGGTGTGAAAGATGTCAGTCCCATGAGTGGGCCGTGGGCACCTAGGGCCAGTGATGTCTGAAGAATCTGAAACAGCTCTGTCCGGAGGGTGAGGCCTACAAGGACTAACGTCACTGTAGCGTCTGAGATCCTCCCTTTACAACAGGTTAGTCCACACATTTTATTTATTTTAATTCGTGTCGCATTTTATCTGGTGTTTTTATAAAGTACTAGCGCAGTTGGAAAGCTGCTTTAAAGTGAGCAAGAAGAGTGGGAGCGAAATGAAGCAGCGAAACATATTGAGAACACGTGTGTGAACCCATATCAAAATCTAGACAGTCTTCAATGTCAAGATATTTGTGTGTGTGTGTGTTTATCATCCCAGTAATGCAAAGTACGGATTTACATTGATTTGAATACCACATATTTATTTTTGTTTTTTATCGCTTAAGACACATTGGGAACTAATTCATAAAGAGTCGTATACATCTTAAAGTCCTGTAATGTCATATAGTGGTTTTGGAGATATTTATAAACCAATCTGTTTTCCTTCTTGTGTGCATATGTTTTTCCTAAAAGTCCTACCAAGACATTGCAGTTTTGTATTTGTGTTTATTGGAGAGCCAGTAGCCCTCATAACAGCAGTTAAATAGCACCAAGCATGAATAAGGACAATTTGGGTGGGAATTCAGAGGTAGATCAATTTTATACGTGAAGGTTCGAGAAATGAGATACACAATGGTACTTCAGTGCCTCCCTCTTAGAACTGAGACTTCTATATAGATGTTGACATTTATTCTATAACACATCCATGTTTATTAACTGTAGCACAAGAATATGAATTACAAACGTAAACACCCATTTTACGTAACATATATAACAAATAGCGTGTATAATTGTATTGAACTAAGTCCTGCCTGGAGTCAAAAGTTATATAATTTCCCCAGAAATCAAACAAATCTAAAATGTATAGGTTCATGCAGAGACAGAGGAATCCTTTTTCAAGCATTAAAGACCTGCTTGTGCTGTGCACAGCACCTATGAATCTCAAAGAGCGCTTAATCAAGAACTTTGCACTTTTATAGATGGGAACTCCTTAATACAATGGGGCCTGTGCGTATGAGGTCTTACCCTGAAAAACAATTGACCTGACCTCATCTCCCGCTACCATTCCTCATCCCCCAAAAATATTTTCAGTGATGGCCGCCCTCCATCCCACGATTAAATGAAAATGGAAATAAAAAACTAGTGATGGTTCTATAACCTTAGCAGGCACATTGATAGAAACGTGCATTATGGAACCGATAGTGTCTGTTCGGTCTTACTTGAAAACACTTCTTCGGTTGACTATAACAAGTCTTTTGACTGGGCTGCCAAATCCCCGGAGAAAGCTTCCCTTCCTGAGCTGAGGAAATTAAAGAAAGAAAGAAAAAAGCGTTGGTGCGTTGGGTCAGAAGGAGCTACTTACCAGCCTCCGCTTGGGCTTGATGAGGGGCCGGTTCTGGCCATTCATTTTATGGTAGAGCCCGCATGCGTTACACAGGTAGTGCCCCGTGCCGTCTCTCCTCCACAGGGGTGTGGACGTGGCCCCGCAGTTTACACACTCCCTGCCTTCTGAAAACAAGAAGGCACATAGTTCACTTTAGGGACCACAGACTGACCACCAGCTACCTCCACCTGGGGTTATACATGCTGTTGCTGGGCCAGCCAGCATAGTGTAGAATTCAACCCAACTCCAACCAGCAGTCAAACATTCAGCCACACACCAGATAGTTTTTCTTCATATGGATAGAAACTGAAAAGTAGATTCAGACACCTATTAGAAGCAATAAAACATCCTCGTGCATTTCTCCTAACATGTCTTGATACTCCTCTCAACCACAAAGGCCTTGATGGTATACCCTCTATGTCATCTAAAAACAAAAGGGCAAAAATATAACTATGGGAGCAGGTGCTCCACACCAGCCACCTCGCAGTGGTTGGAGGCTACAAAGGATGTCCTGAATTGTATACGTTAATGGTCAGTCAATTTATCGTTTGTTGATAGGGAATTCCGGCCAAACAGAAACTAAATTAAATCCACATTTGATCAAGACATGCTATAAAAACAATAACTAACACTTCCTCAACTGTGTGTTCCCGTGATTTATTTTATTTCCCTCAATTCATTCATAACTGTGTCAAGAAGCAATTACATAAAAGAAATATAAATCTAAGAAAAGTAAAAGTTTTGAAAATGCTAATTTCTGAAACTAAGTTCTTTTCGAAATCTGAATCCGCTTTTAATGGTTAGACTTTTGACTAGAAATATATACAAGTATTCAACTGAAGCTGATCTTCGATACACCCCTACCTAGCTGAGCATAGATCCTGAATTCACAGCACGAGTTAAAGATAATCACATTAATCCATCCATTGAACAATCTCCATTGTCACAAGTGTGAGGCAGGGAAAACCGGAGGGCCTCTGAATGGTACTGGGTGAATCTAACCTTATTGAAAATACAGAGCATTCTTGTGGTGTTGCTGATTATCTGTTCAAATGTAGTCAATTTATGTCGATTCCCCAACGCATAACCATATCGCTTTTACATTGTGGTCGTTTCCACAGGACTGTGTCTTCGCTATGAGATAAATTACAAGTGTTTTATTCATGATGTAATCCCGATTCTATATTTGGTGGTAGAGCTGAGGGAGCACCAAGGAAGATTTTCTGGGTGTGCCCTCTGTTCAAAAACCATCATTCCTGACTCAGAGGGTTCCACAAGTATCCGTTCAATTACAAAGAGTGCATTTGGAGCAGAAGCCAAGCTGGAATATATACTGATTTTTCTTGGCATCGGGCACCCTCCAAGCGAAGTAGCTGGTTGCTAGAGAGAATCCTTGGTTTTTGTTTAATGCTGTATAACTAGAGAATGGAGCATTCGTGGGCAAATTATCCAGTAAGATGCTAATCAAATTGTGCCACCTGGAAATATAATAGGAAGCCCTTGCAATCTGGAAAACAAGGTGGTGCATGGGCCCAGCCCACCCATAGGCAACACCTTTGGAGTTCATGCCAGGCTGGTATCTGCTAATCTGCACCTAGGAGTGGTTCTTAAAAAGATTCAGTGCCTTGAAGTTAATTGTGTGTTATTACAAAAGGGTGTTGGTTCAAGAGCTGCATCATGTGGGCAAATTGCTCTGTGATAAAGCAAGGTGGCTGCGAAACAGTGTCTCCTGCGGTGGCCTTGTAGCATCTCCATGATTCAAAACAAAAGTGAAAAAATATTTGTTTACAGACCACACAGAAAAACTTCACACTGGTATAGCATCTGCAGCTCTTCGGTGGCTTTCATGGCAATTCTTGGGTCCATAAAACTACTTGTGGTGTAAAATGTGGTGCACTTTTAAGTGTTTCTTGTTGGCACCAACATGTTTCCCTCTCTCGTGGTTGCACTGTTAGGTGCTGTCACAAAATGAGTGTGCCCAATCTACTCTGCAGCAAGCGGATGTAGTATTTCCTTTTGAAAACACATTTAACTCTGTGGAAGCAGGGCAGCCACCCGACCCTTTGTGACATCCCAATGTGTTTTAGACTTTTGTGGCATATACAAGGGTCACTTTTGTCAGTGTACCTACTGGTGTCCATCAGTGTGTTTATGATGCCATCAGGATGCCTCCAGCAGTGGGGTAGAAAGTGATATTGAGGATGTAATCGCTCGTGCCACTCGGTAAATGTTACTTTGCAAAATAGTTAGATTACTAGAACATAGACAGCATCTTTTTTGAACAACTACACCTGCCTGGTAGTAGGTTCTTGCACTTGTTCTGTATATGATTTGTTACAACCATTGGGTCAGGTAGGGATTTACTTGCCTGTGGATCCAAATAAAAGATGGCAATGTATGCTTTTAACGGAGCTAGTTCTTTTTTTTTCAGCGCCATGTATTAGCAATTGGCACCGCCAAGGAAATACTGCAATTCTCTATGGAAGATGGCAAAGTCTCTTAAGAGTGGTTACAAAAGGTCCCGCTTCTAGCAGCCCTGTCCTTCAGCATGCTCACTGCTGAGGTGAAAGGCCCAGATGTATTCAGACTCTGCTTTGAAGAAAGGTTTCCATGAGAGACAGCTGCACTGGCACCTGCCTCACAGTATGTGGAAAAGATGCTGGTCACGCTAGCAGTTACAACCGGTCTAACAAATACTGAGTATTCTTTACTTCCCTTTCTGGCAGGTACAACTGAGAAATTAAGACTGCAGGGTTAAGGGTACTGTGAGTGGGTATACGGAGACTGATAATAAACATTTAGAATAACAGGGAGGACTATATAAGGCTACCATTACTACTGCTGAAAATGATACTTGCGATTTTACGGCTACTTTTTTCCCCCTTCTGTCCCTTTTTTACAGGGAAAGGGCAGTTTTATTTTCTTATTATATTTTTTCCCTTGCTTGTTTTCTTCGGATTTTGCCTGTGTTCATCACATTTTGCTACGAGATTTTATATTATAATTTCATGTTTTTGAGTGGTTTTACTTTATGGCACACAATGCGCTTTTGCCCTTTCTGTGTAAAGCGTTACATCTCAAAAATACCACAAAAACTACTACAAAAAAATCAAACACCAGTATTATTATTATTGTTATTGTTGTTGTTTTGTTGTTTGTTACTGTTATTAATATTTTAATAGTAATATCCGTGATAATATAGTCGATTATCCCTGAGAATAATAAAACGATACATGTTACAATACATGTTTTAATTGCAGATCATTCTTTAAAAAAACTTTTGTAAAAGCACGCTAGAATAGACAAGGCAGGAGGAATGCAGCTAGTTAACCAGGCACCCGGCCTAACTTTATTAAATGAATCTGCGGCTTTCTACGAGCTGAGCAAAATTCCTCCTCGAGCAGTTTGAAGGTGTGTGAAAGCCCCTCGTGCCTGCGTTCATGTGCTAAACTCCGGGCATTTACTTCCATCTAGCTTTGTCTCATTTAGTCCTGTCAGAAAAAACGACAGGTTGACTTTTCACAATAACTGTCCCCGTTGGCAGAAACTGCCATTTTAGGAGCATTACTAATTTGTGGTGAAGACATTCCTTTATCCCACAGCTGAGGGAAAACCAGTTTCTCTTCTCTTCAAATTTTCGAACTAGGAAAATGTGCCTTTTTCCACCTTAGCCCCTCGCTTGAGGTTATTTTCTTGTAATCATGACTTGCAAACACGATATACCTTCAGAAATGTGACCCAAAAATACTCTAGCCAGTAGCCACGCAGCAATAGCAGAGACTTAATACCTGGGGCTGGTATGGAGGGGTCACACTTTGTTAATTTTCATAGGTTGTGGAGGGACAAGGGGCTTTGAGCCCCCCCCCTCCCTCGAAGAATACCCACCTACCACCTCTCAGATGCAGGACTTAAAATGAGCCCTTCATTCCTAGTACTAAACACAGACATATGAACGCAGACAGCCCTAATATGGCAACCCAAGTGAAGAGTAAGACACAACTTCTCACAGAAAAGCAAGGTCAGCTGGGCCCAAACACTCGGTGGAAACTGTGTCAGATGGGACCACGGCCTGATTTCTATAGCATATGTCCACCAAAGCATGTAACTCCTTCGCATCAAGTGTGTCCATTTCAGAGATAATTGTATTGTTAATATCCATTTCAACGAGATTTTAAGTCAAGTACTTTTATTGTAAGGGATGCTGGTGTGAAAGAGGGACGTATGTACAGCGCCTGAGAGACATGGAGTTTCAGTCAGCAGGAAAGGCATTGCACAGGGTAGACCAGAGCCTGTTTTTTACAGTGCATGCAGGCTTGGCTTTGGAAGGGACAAGCGGTCATTGAGAGGGACAGAATGTTCCAAGTATGTGCCACTATAAGCTGAGCCACAAGTCCATAAAATGAACAGGCTCCCTTACTGATTTGGGGGTCACTCAAGCTAACAGAATTAAGATCATATCCTGGGAGTACTCAATGGCAACGGACAACTCTGTCTAAAGAGAAATATTGAGGCTTGCCAAATCTGCTTCTGCAGTCCACCAAAAGAGACCAGGCCCCAAAATGATTGGTGGAATGGCCTAAAGAAACTGTGAGAAATCAACAGAGGCATAGATGTCCGAAAATTAAGATGGTTCTGATGACCATAGAACTCCAAAGACCAGTGGTGCGAGGATGGAAACAGTTCGATGGTGCAGTATTCCTTTTCTCACAATTGGCACTTACAGCACAGTGGCCTTCTGACATGGCCAGTGGGGCTCATGCTAGGGTGGAAGCCAGCGGTTCCAACCTGTGGTCCGGGGACCCCTGGGGTTCCCGAAGCCTCATCAGGGGATCTGTGATTACTTAGAAAATTAAATATTAACAGATGAATAAAGTGTATATAAATAAAGAAGCTAAATGTACAACTGGACATTTTTAAATGCACTGTATATGTGAAGGAATTTGAAATTGGAGACTAAAAATGTAATTAGTTTCCTCAGACTGATTTCTGCGAGCAGCGTAAGTGCACCAAAAATAACATAGCATGGATAAGTGGCCTCAATTGAATTTAGAAAATCTTCATCATAGTAAAATTAAAACTGTGATTTATGTTATCTATATATTTGCGTTTTAAATTAAATTTGTCATCATTTGTGTATTTGTTTGAATCGTTATTTTTTTTTTTTTGGTATTGTTTTGTGGTTCAAATCATCGACAATGCTTAGGCTGGGCCCTCGGCTAGCAGTAATGAGTCAATGGGGATCCCAGATTCCAATAATGATTCAGGAGGCTACCCGGAAGTTAAAAGGTTCAACGCCACTGGTGTAAACAATACAACTCTCATTACGTCGCACAGGTTGCTGTCTCTGGACTGTTGTTAGGTCTGGGCAGAGAGGCCCCAGCCTGCCTGGTGGTCTTTCGTTTCTACACAGACCAATGGACTATAGGCATTAAGAAAAAAGCCTTAGCACATACAAATCAGCATGGAAAGGGAAAACGCAAAACTGAGACCACTCCATCTTTCCATATAATCCATTATTTTGGCAGCACCAGCCTGGCCTGTCTACTACTCCAGTGTCATGTATATTACTGTACTTTATTGCATTGTGTTTTGAACTGTATGGTGTTGTACTGTGTTACATTTCTTTGTATTGCAATGTGTGGAGTTGCAGTGTTTTGTTCTGTGTGGAACAGCTGATTTCAGATCCTTTTTGCTGAACTCCTGTCTGATTTTTGTTGGCCGCTTGTAGCTCAGTGAGTCGAGTCTATGTGTACAGCCCATAGGCCACACACTGAAGAATTTCACTCCCCTGCTCTTAATAACCTAAGTAAGCAGCAAGGAGTTGGATATGGCTACCACACTTTCCCGAAGCACCAACTGAAAAAATCAGTTTGTGCCGTACTGTACGTAAGGGTCAATATAATATTATTCTGCTCCCGTGGGGTGATGTCACTGGCGGAATTTCCATTTCCAACACATGATGATGCAATGTCTGCATTTTTGGGGATGATGTCTCTGCATTATACAGAAGGGTGTAGGGCCGACTTTATGCAAATTATGCAATGGTCGTATTGGGCTGGTGGTGCAGCACCACATTGTACAAGGGGAACTGCTCCAAGCATTATATAGCGAGTCCAGTGCCAGTGCCATACAAATGGCGCAGTGTCGAAATTATGCTCATGGTGGTGCAGTCATTATGAATAAGGCTCCCTGTTTTCCATTTTTACTGATATTTACAGATAAATACAGACAGGAAACAATGTGTTTTCTGCCTGCATTTGTTTTTAAAAGTGGATAAATACAGAAAATTGTGCTTCTTTTAAGTGACACTCCATGATGTATTTCATGAATTATAGGCCAGCACCTGAGCAGATGGACAGCATGGGAAATTCAAAAACAGGAATAAATTTCTTTAAGGTACAGCATATGTCAATATACACTTATGGTATAATGCTAGTATTTACCAGTGGATGTATTGTCATGTAATATTTGGCAGCTTAAATAGATAAAACACAACAGACATCAAAGTATGAGTGTGTGACTATCAGTTTAATAGATATGGAAATGTATAGTTTTAGAACTTCATTTATACGCAAAACACAAAATAAATATGGATAAATACAGATAAAATGGCCAAAAAATAAATATGGATAAATACAGATGTAAATGGCCAAAAAATAAATACCATAAAACCGTGAGCCCTAATTATGAAGGCGAGTGCCAGCATCAAGCAGTGTGCAGTGCTGGAATTATGCCTGGGATGTTGTGCCTACATTAAACGGTAGAAACCAAGCCATCACCATACACCCAGTGCCATGACAATTTTGAGCAAAGGTACAGTGCCCGCAATATGCCAAGCATTCAGTACCAGCTTTATAAAGGGTGCACTTCCAGAGGTACAGGCAGGGTGCAGTTCTAGCATTATGCAGGCAACACAGCAGTAACATCATGGTTGTACTAAGTGTATTTTTTTTATCAAACCATAAAGGCATACAATCCCTAAGACATTTCAATGTATTCCACCCTTAGAAGTGAATCTCACATGATAAGAGGGGAGTGCAGAAAAACACGAAAAACACTTCCTGTTTACAGGGCTTTGCATACTCCTGAAAAGCAAAGTGAGCTCAAGGTTTCTAGAAAGCTCTCAAAGTGTCTCCTACTTGTCTATAATTGTAACATATTAGGGAAGTAGCTACTACTGGTGCAGAAGGAGCAGGGACACCAAGGACCAGAGCCCTGAGAGGCAAATGGAACCCTGACAATGCTGTATTTTACTACGCCCAACGGAAGCCACAGGGGGGCATTTTCCTTATGTGCACCATTGCATAAACTAATGTCTGAGGGCAGGAGTGGAAATCGCACACGTCCCCTGATTCCATCAGAGAAGAAGAAAGTGTTCCTCCGTGGAAAGGGAGGGAGCTGCTGAATTAAAAGTATGCACCTTCATTTTTCAGAAGGTTTATGTATTGAAAGCAGGAATTGCTTAGAAAAAAATATTAAAAGTTTTAAAGGAGACACAAAAAAAGTAGCTTGGTGTTTAAAACATGTTGTGGCTAACTGACTGCAGCGTGTGCCTGGTTTTAAATGTGTGAGTTTATAGAGTAGCTCTTTTAGCACGAGATGGTGGTGTGGTCGCACTTCTTGCTTTGAGTGCCTCCCCCTCACTCCGGGTGGTGACAGGAGCCACAAGCCTGTCACAGTTGTTAACCACGGGCAACACGTGCATCAGAGCATGCAATGTGTCAACTTTTACGTGAATGGAGTCAAGGGCCCCTCTGCTGTGCCCAGGCTAAAGCCAAACGCCTCGGCTTGAACTCGCACAGCCTGCTCCAGGCCAGTCCTCAGTCCCTATCTCACATGATCAGCTCAAGGCCAGTCCTGTTCTCAGAAATCATCCCGGCCTTAAACCGCACAATCTACTCCTGACTAGTCCTGTTTGCAGCTTCGGCCACTACACTGAACCTACACAGCCTTCCGAAGGCCTGAGCTGGACGTGCCCGATGACGGTCTCAGGCCCTGGGAAGGGGGCGCACGCTCTCTCCGCCCCGCAGCACGAGCGCCTAGATCCGTATTTACAATAAATGTAAGCACTGCCTGTAAACAAAATAAGGGCAAAATACAACGTACAGAACTCCAAAGCAACGAAGCTAGGGGATGCTCTCCATGCCCCATGGCACAAATCAAGGCCTTGGAGATGCGTCCCGACTGCTGCAATGTATTATTATTAATATTATTACTACTACGACTCATTAGCATTTTCCTCGGCATCATAATGTGTACTGTTGCTTTAATGCTGATAATAACAATAATGAAGATGCAATATTCGCGTTTTTGTTGTTATTATTGTTACTATTATTATTGTTATTATTATTACTATAAAGGTTACATTATTTTTATTTTTGTTATATGTTATTATTAGTGCTGTTAGTGCTCATGCTGCTACCGCCAGTGTTGCTACTGGGCGTATTATTACTATATTACTATTATTAATAATGAGCATTACTCTCAACATCCTAATGTGTATCGCTGCTATAATGATACTACTACTAATAAAAATGTGGCAGTAATAGTAATGTTATTAATGAGGATGATTACAATCATTATTATTAAATAACTATGCATTATTATGATATTATTAATATCGTTATTATTATTATTATTAATATTATTAATATATTTATTAATATTATTGCTATTTCTTGCTGCTGGTTCAGCCGGTGTCAGCAGTACTGTTCAAGGGTTGCCTGGTGTGTCGAATTGTGCCCCACACGCGGCTGCGTTTCTACCCTCTCTCTCCTTCCGAAGCCGTGAAGGGGTCCTCGTGCACCAGCCCCTCTTGTCACTAATGTCACGAGCCCGTCAAAGCCTTCCTCCCTCGCCCTCCTCGTCGGGCGCTCCCTGCACACCCCGCTGCCCCGCTGCCCGGCTCCGGCCCCGTCCGCGGTAGAGAGAGCTCCGGAGCGACAGATCAACAACAAGCGCTGCGGCCTCAGTCTTTAGACCACAGCGCCTCGCGGGGAGAGCAACCGCGCGCCGAAGCGGCGGCCTCTTCCACCAACCGTCGGGTGCCGCAGAGGAGCGACTTGACGTGGCGGCGCAGAGGCAGACGCAGGCGGCGCAGAGGCAGACGCAGACAGCGCGCACGCGACGCCCTCCCTCCGCAGAGAGGGGGCGCGCTCTCACCTGGGCAGCTTCGGGCGGGCTAGGAAATACCACTAAGTCAAAGCTAGCACAGGGGCTCCCGGGGACGCATGTCTGCTCAGAACTACTCTACACTATTATTATTATTATCATCGTCATTGCTGTACCTGCTGTTTTTAATATTTATAATAATAATAACAATAATAACATTATCATTATGAATAGTAATGCTGCTGCTGCGCAGGTTTGCGTAGTTTAAACAGGTAGCTTGACCACGGAAAGAGAGGTCATTTCGTTCTTCTTACGCCCGATGCGGAAATTAAAGGTTGATGTGCAAAACAAGCTCATAATAAAGTGCTAATCCGTTTAGCATTTTGGATTCTCCCTAGTTTACGTCGGTGGTATGCCTTCGTGTTTTACATTAAATGAATGCAGTTGTTTTGGTCTCAACGCATGAGTTCTTCGGTGTCTGCCTTTCATTTTTTAATCACTGTTTTGTTCCTTCAGTGGTGCTCTGCTGCCAGAATGCTGCATGGAAAGAGACTGGATTATCTCTGACTTTTAAGGTATTATGGTCAAGTGCAGGTTTATCAAGCCCAGAGCCCCAGCCTCGCTGGCTGTTTGCCAGAGGATGCCAGCGGTGGTCTGTACATCCATTGCAATCTGTCACCTTGGGGCACTGCATTCACCAACCGAGTGCCAGGGTGTTTGTTTACATGGGCAGTTTTTCTTCAGAGAATTAGGAAGAGCTGTCTGTTTGCCACAGAAACGGAAGAACCGTGCAGTCTCTTTACCAAAGGGACTTAAGAGCTGTGCCATATATTTATTTATCAAAGACCAGTGGAGTGTGTTTACCAAATGAAGGGCTAAGCAGTACAAGGCGTTTACTAAAGACATGTCGGGGCTGTGCAGTCTTTCCCAGAGTGTGGCAGCCCTGTGCAGTGTGCTGACCAGAGAAGGACGAACTGTGCAGCGTGCCGATGTCAGATCCTGTGTCCCTGCACAGACAGCTCTGCCCCGGAAGTGTTATCTAGTCACAACATCTGAAGCGGTATGAGCCGCTGGAAGGAAGGGGCTTTAAGTTTCTCTGTGTGTTTGGGGGGGAAGAAATGATGAAGAGAGTAACACTGGCAATGTATTCACAGTTATGGTAACAGATACCGCGGGCGCATCTTTTATCTGCCAGAGTGGGCTGCAGTGTGCCAATACTGCAGTTTCTCACCGCATCACCGACCATCTTGACTCTACCAGCTGCCCCTCTGCGTCCCAGCTAACTTCTTTTCTACCTCTCTCCTCTCGCCATCTCTCGGCCCTTCTGCCCTGCATCTCACATTCACCGGATTCTGTTTACCTGGCTTCTTCTCTGTGTCCTTCTTTGCGTCTTTCTAGCAGCGGGGTACCAAGAGTGTCACGAGCACTAACGCAAGCGAGGAAAACAAATGCGCTCCCCATCTCCTGGTGCGGCAGTATCAGACAGCCACATTTGCGGTGAATTGGGCCCTTCACACCTCTTGCCCCAGTGCCACTGTACCGGCTACAAGAATTGTACCTACCTTCTACTTCCCACCACCGATCCCATATCTAGATGTTTGTTTGTCTACCTAGTTATTTCTCTAGCTCACTGCCTTTCTCCTTCACTTTCTTTTTGTTCCATTGTCTCTCTCTCACCGTTCTCTGTCTAGCTGCTTCGATACCTAATTACACGACTCAGGGTCAATAATGCATGCCCCCTGCCACCTCTGAAGTGCTGGGATCTGCCCTTGGTCAGGAGATAGCTTTGAGAGGCCAGCCTTCTAGAAATGTTATGGACCCCTCGTCAAACCATGCAGCGCAGGCCCACCATTTTGTGCCACACGCTGATCTCACTTCCCGTCTAACCATCAAGCTATTTCACTCCACTACTTCTTTAACTCACACAGCTTTCACCTCACCGACCGCCGAGGCCCCTGCCCGCCCGCACCCCCTCTGCTCCGAGGCACAGAATACCGTGCAGGTCGCTCTCTTTCTCTCTCACCGCATCCGGACTACATTAAAGTTCCTGGCGCTGGATAAACAATGCAACTGTCGCGTGCAGCAGTCTGAAATAATTGGATTAGCTCAAACATATCTAAACTGCGACGGCCCCGGGTCAGACAGTCACCCTGCGAAAGCCTCCCCATGACTGCTCTCGCCCCAGGCCCGGGGAGAGAGTCAGGGGACGGGGCTGTGAGGTAGCCCCTGCCTCCGGCCGAACCGTGCAGCAATGTGAGGGGCGTGTGAAGCACGGAAGCTTCACCAGTGGAAAATACCGTGCAACGGAGACGTGTGCATCTCACCAGGGGCGCAACGTGGGGCCCTGCGGTGCAGGGAGGTCCCCAACGCTCGGGGGCTCCCACTCAGGCCAAGGCCAATGAATATATGAGAGATATGGGAGCCATGGGACCCCCTCCTCACATTCTGCGGGGAGTGCATTATTTGGGGTTACCTAACTGCTTATTATAGATGTGTATCCGTGTTTATTAATAGTTAAATTAGTCAGATGGGCGGTGCCAACGCGTAGAAAGATATGAGAATAGTCCACCGTATATCCTGAACTATAATTTCACAGTTTCCTGTCCGGGAAGGTAGTATATGCTACGTGGCGCTGTGTTGCATTCATTTGCATATATCCCACCGTCCATAGGCCTCAAAGCTGTTTCCGATGCCTTGGGCCAATTCTCGGGACTAGTGGAGTCACGGTGTGTTAAGAACATGACGTGGGCCACAGAAAAGGCTGCACTTCAGTAACATGATCGATACGCTGCGATTGGTCTGATTTTAAACCACACACGGGCCCAGGGCAGTGGTTTTCTGCGAAGTCGAGATTGGCCGGTCGCTGAGAAAAATACTGCTCAGCGCAGGGGCGCTCAGCTGCCTGCCTCCCCCCCCCCCCCCTTCCTCGCCGCCCTACTACTGACAGGGCCTCATTCGTGCCACGGGGCAGTGTGGAAAGCGCAGACAACACGCTGGGTTGCAGCATTAAACTCCAATGCCTCTGAGCGGCCTCCCTTTCCTCCTATAGGATACACGCGTGCAGTGAGGCAGATATCCCCAAAATCGCTAAGCGCTTTTCGTTAGATGTGGCACAAACATATTCATGGAATAACGTTTGTGGGTTGGAATGAGTGGGGGTGCGGGTAGTGTGTGCGTGTGTACGCACGCCTTTGTGGTTGAGTGCGTGCATCCGTCTATGTGAGCTGTAAAAGATACCTGACTTTAAATCCGGCCGTGTTTGCATGCCTGCCTTCATGTCACCATCAACCAACCCACCCCCACATATTTGAAACACCACCCAACTTCAAAGAGGGCCCTAGACTTCCAATCAGTTCTTCATCTCTATTTAAGCAGCGATGGACAGTATTAAGCACACAGCCACGCTTAATGTGTATTAAAGGACCACTCTGAGACCCCACACTGATGTAAGGACACCGAATGCGCATGAAGGTTTTGTATGTGTGTCTGGTTAGCTACATTTGCCGATAGATGGAGGCTGTTTGGGTTGCCTCAGGGCAGTCACCCCTATTGGCCAGTGTGGCCACCCCTATCGCTCATTCTTAGGTACTCATAGTTCAGAGTACTGGTGTTTACAACACCTAGTCCAGTGACTGCCTGGCTTATGGGCTATCAGGCAAGTGTCTGAGTCGTTTTTTTGCCTCTTTTATGGTCCGCTGGGCCGGTTCGTACTGTTGATTAGCCCAGTTTACAAACACGGCCCCCATCGTTCACTGTCTAATTCACTAAAGGTGGTGGCTACTTTTATTTTGATGCCCAAGCCTATCTTCTGTTCCAGTTGGATCTTGGACTAAGCTCTCATGTTTTATCACACCATCATTTGAGGGCCATACCCATTTTTTAAGGAATTTATATCCCGCACTTTTTAACATTCAGTCACTCAGGTTCCAGAGTTACGTTCAATCCTTTTGTGCGTCTACTCCATTTCTCCCGATTTCCATTGCCAGTCTCTTGCATTCCAAGTGTAAGCCCAGTAGACTCTTGAGTTATTCAGTTTTGAGGTTAACCTGCCCAGTCTCTTATGCATGTTTCCATATCTCTTCCATTTTATAGGTACCAATCAGCCAAGCTTTTTGGATTCCTGACATGGATCAGATAAAGGGCTCCTAGCATGGCATGTGTTCTCATCACCCACTATCTAGCTAGTTTACTGTGTTCCTGTCAGTGAGTACCCTGGGTTCAAATCCTAGTTCCCTAGATGTATTCTCTTATGTTGAGACATTAGTTCTTCTCCCCAAGTCATTTGGGGTTCTATGAGTTAGTATCAAGTCCATACACTCACCCTCTTGGATTCCTATCACCAACTGAGTATGTAGTGTAATTTGCACCCTGGATAATTTTCTGCTTTCCATATTCCCACAAGTGCAACTTCACTTTTCCATCCATCACAACATTAATAACCAAATTCCTACCTGTACTTGATCGTGCCTTGGGCCTTGATTTGCAGCTGAAGCCATTGGGTGAGCCTCCAAGAAGGCTGCTGGGCGGGAAGAGGCCTGAGCCGTACTCTGGCACGTAGGACATAGAGGGGTAACTGCTGATGGAATGATGCGCCGAGGCACCCCCAAGTTGTGCCATGCTGCTCCGGGGGTGAGAGGGTTCCAGCTTCATGCTCTCAGCCAGCGACACTTGGTACTTTATGCAGTCCTTCTCCTCCTGGCTCCTGGAGAGGCCGGAGCCAGGGGTGGGTAGTGAGGGATCAGGAGAGACATCTTTGGGCGGCGTGAGCGGGAAGGTGAACAGGTGGGGGCTAGAATGACCCCCTGACAAGGATGAAGACGAAGTGGGAGGATAGACAGAGAGAGATCCCGGTGAACCGTGGTGGATGGAAGACTTGGAGAAGGGGCTCAGGTTCCAGGGGGAAGCACTATGATGCCCCCCCAGGCTCTTGCCCCCATCAAGCCAGGGGATGGATCCATGGAGGAGAGGTGGGCGGCATACTTGACCTCCTGGAAAAGGGGAAAAAAAATAATTACAATTACAAACAAACATGATCACTGTCATAAGCTTCTTAAGACATGCTGCAGAATACATCAATATTATCCACAATAACTAGTTTTTCAGGTTATTATTATTTATTTTATTTTATTTTTTGTTGGCTTGCATTTATAATAAGAATAGCATTTTATGAATTTCGGGATTTACATGATTGCAGGCATTATACATATCTATGTACAAGCAAACAAATACATAAAGTATGTATATATAAAACAATATTACCCACAAAATGTTGATTTGTTTTTAGACAACTAGTCACAGGAGATACCATTTAATAAAGACAAGGATAAGAAGAATCAAAGTCACGAGTACGAGTCCAAAGGCCTGGTGTATCAAAGGCTTTTACCCATTCAATATCTATGGGAAAATATGTTACTACATAAGGACCTAAGTCCGTCTTTTATCATTTCTTAAACATAGTCAATATTGCACCTTAATGGCACTGGCCATGTTCCTTTCTAGACAGCTAAATACGATAGTGCACGCATTCTGAATATTTCTATTATTGCTAAAACGAATAAACCACTATTTCGTTTACAACCAGAAGCAATCCACAACAAAAATGTATTCGTTTCATACACTGCAAAATTAAATGTTTCCATATTTAATTTCAGAAATATTAAAAATAGACTCCTCTGTAAGGAAATCTATGGATAAATGAAGCACAACCGATGCCTGTATCTGAATATGTAATAATTGCTTGCTAGCTTGTCTTATTCACAGAAGTATCGCACGTTTTACAGAGCAGTGTGGCAAATAGAACAGCTCTCCCAAAAACGTATCACGTGTCCTGTAGATGTACCCTCTGGCACTGTTCATCCAAAAAATAATGTGACCCATAACTGTAACGTAAAGTGCCTTACATAAAAGTGTCACTTGAGCGTGTATTGGTCGCGCTTTTAAGACGTATTAAGACAAGACAGGTTAATGAAAAGTAAAAATAAAACAGATCCAAAGGGTGAATTTAACTGGAAATGCTGTGGCCAGATCCCCGGAAAGAGCGTGAAGTGTGTGACGATGACCCTGCGTACACCCACCAGAAGGTGCGGCGCGCTATTTTCAGAAAGGGGAAGCGGGCTGTGAAGGTGCGTGGGGGAGGGTTCAAGGACACGCAGCGGTTCATCACCTGCTCCAGGAAGCGGTAAGGGTGCGTTTCTGGAGAGGCCACCTCGCGATGACATTTCCAATTCCTGCTGATGTTGCTAAAAACTACACATGCATTTTGCACAAATACGTCTTTCAAGTGAGCAGGGCAAATGATAAAATACTAAACCATCCAACCATGCGAGACACATGAATAAAGGGTGTTATTTCGAGCTTTGCGTCTGCTCGTGCATTAACTGCCGTTGCCCTGCTATTTTAATTTAAATGCACCTTTACCGCATCTGCAAATCGGATGACACCTTCGGCACAGTCTTTGTTTGGAAAAAGGAAAAAGGGTTTACATAAACAACAGACATTGTGCTGGAGGAATTGCACGTCATGTGCGTACATTTGCGTGTACGTGCGTGCTACTTTGCTTTCATTTTCAGATCGGACATGGGATTAATGTATGAGTTAGGATGAATGTGTCGTACTCAGGTTTGAATATTTCAGTGGTCTGGTATCTCCGCATTCCGCGCCATGAGCTGAAAACTGGTGTGGGCGCATTTTGGTGACAGATGAGAATGGGGGAAAGAAATATTTGGTGCATCAGTGAAGTGCAGCGCCCACCAGCGAACAGTGCAGCGGAGAATCGGCCGAAATATGGCGAATAGGAAAGATGGGGGAGGGTTCAACATCTTGGTTTATGGTATACATATTCTGCTATAGTGAGGTGAAATCATTCTATGCGAAATCTAACAGAGTAGCCCCTGGAAGGGAACTATGAAAATGTGCTAATGTGTTTAATATTGTAGGCCTTACCTTAAAAAACAATCTCCTTAAGGTATATTACTACTGTCTGTGAATAAGAGCATCTAATCACTGCTGCTTAGCATGAAACGAAGCTTTACATAGGAGGCGAGAAACATACCATCGTCTATGCAATGTATATATATATTCGATGTATATTCGATACTTATGTTGTAAATTGTTTTGAGAATATCTAATATACGTTTGTTGCATGACACCTACACCTTTAAATACATGCGTATACAGGTATATATAGATATACAGATATATGTGTGTAGATAGATAGATAGATAGATAGATAGATAGATAGATAGATAGGTAGGTAGATAGATAGATAGATAGATAGATAGATAGATAGATAGATAGATAGATAGATAGATAGATAGATAGATAGATAGATAGATAGATAGATAGATAGATATAACATCACCTGCACACGGACTGCAATGTTTGTTTAAAAATATAAAAATACTGTGAATTCGTGTGCAACCAAAATGGTGTACACATGATGTTCTTCTCTTATGAAGTACGTTCACGCGTTGATGGACAGAAGACGCCTTTTGATAAATTCATGGTATCATTTAGATAATGGTTCCCTGGGTGTTTAACGCTCGCGGTATAGTCCTGTAACACGCTAAATGTGCCCTCTTCATAAACCCGGGTTTGATTCATCTCACGGGAGCCCTGGCTTCACGCCCTCCTGTCCTGCGCCCGGCACAGTAGTAGTGTGCGCTTGATGACAGGCGGACAAGCCTACAGACCCAGTTTTAGAGGGTCTCTGATTGGGGGGGGGGGGGGGCACCTTTTCCCCAAACCTCACAAACTTGGCTCTACGCCTACCACAAGGCAAATCCCCCGCCCCCCCACCCAACAGGGCCTGCCTTGAAGTGACTGTTCCTCATTTCAGACTTTTGTGAGACAACATTCTGCTTACGTGTACGTGACTGTATACGGCGCCCTTAACTCGGGCATTTTCTTATAAGACATGATTATCCATATATATGTATGTGTGCTATCTTTCCCCTATTTGTATACCTGCCCCTTTCCCATAAAACACTTAGGCCAGAAATATTCCCTAAAACGTTGCAGCTTTAAATGCCCGGCACCTCTGTCGAGACCCTTTCCAAATAGCTGCGATGGATTTTGATGAGGGCTTTCTCGGTTACTTCAATGGTCTTCCGGAAGCTCACACCATAAATGTCATATATTGATGAGTTTTTCAAATCTATTACATATTTTTAATAACGTGTATGTATGATCCAACACCACATGCGGCGTTTTTATGCGGTATTCCGCTTTGGGGGAGGACGTGTCTCTGGTGCGCGGACACTGCCATGTTGAGTGTGCGGGGACATCTGTCAGCATTTTCCAGGGCTCGCAGGAACATGGACGCTGGGCAGGATGCCAGCCTTCTGAGAAGGGCTTTTCGGGGGTCTGGGCGCCTGGCCCGTGATCGCTTCTAGCGCGCACATGACCCCTGTGTACCCTTTTCAGTGTCTCCAGTGGTGTGCGGCCTCTAGAGAGGTCTGCTTCACTCGTCTGCAGTGACATTCACCCAAGGCCCCACGCCCCTGCCTGCCACGGGTCACCCTGAGTTTGTGCGGACATCCATGGAGCACCCCACAATGGTACTGGGTTTTCGCCGATATGCAAACCCTTAACGTGCAAGGTCAAAAGACAAGGATTTGACGAGATGGACAACCCAAGATGCTGCTGGGAGTATGCTCTCTTTGGCAAGACGTTGTAGGGGCCTTCTCACATCTGTCACGGTCTTAACTCGGGCCGGGTTGTTTGGGGGCTACCACTGCTATAACACACAATGTGTGGGACGTGCCCCCTAATGTATTCCCTAATGGTGTGGGGCAAGCAGGTCACCGGAATTAAACGCTTCACAATCACAGATTGTGTGAGCGGCAAGGGGGGACACGACCGTAGGGACTCTTTTCGCAGAGGCCCCCGCTCCCGTTTGTTGTCGGGTGTGCCGATACGTTTTGCTGCCGCACAGGTGATTTGCAGAGCTGTATCACCTAAAGCAGAGTCCAGGGCGCAGGGCCTTCCAGGACACGGCTCGATTTACAGGGTCCTTTCCAACCAAATTACAGGCAGAACCTGCACGAGCACGGCGCCACATCTTGTCCCATTTGCATAACTACAGCGCACTAAAGCCACGCAGGATTTGCAGTGCCACACAGGATTTGATGTGCCTACCATCAGACATGGACCCGGTGTATCAGCGCTTGCTACTTGTGCAGGTTCCATCTCCCACGGGCACTACAATGCGCGCCAAGTGTCGCAGTGCCCACATCTCCCGGGTCAACTAAGGACTTTCGAGTACTGATGTGCACACCTGCCCCCTGGCCTTTTAGTGCCTCACGCGGATTTCAGGGCCCACCCATCTCTACGTCTCTAATACTTGAGAGAATCTACAGCGCTCGTCTGCCCCCTAAAAGCACACAGGGTGAGGGTGTGCCACGCATACCCAACCCCGGCTACCTTACTTCCCCCAGCGACAACAAAGCGGTGCCCTTTTCCTCATTGCCCTCGAGCACCTCGCGCGCACTGACGTGCCCACCTAGCACTTGTCTACTATTGCCTATCAGGACGTACAGGAGCCCTTAAGGCTGTCCCCCTAAATACCCCCACCGTGTGATGTACCTAGCGCACATATACCTTCCGGTGTCCACCTAACACCGGTACCCCAATACCTGTCAGGGTGGGTGGTGCCCACTGACCACCTCTCAGGTCTTCAGTAAGCACAGACCACCTTGCTGGGTCTGCGGAGCTCCCCTGCCAATGCTGCCATCTGTCAGTGTATGCTGTGCCCACCCTCCACCTCCCAGGAGGGCCATAGCTCCCACCTCTCGGGGGCCGCAGTGTCACCTGCCTCTCCCCAGGGCTTCATACCCATAGACTACCTCTCGGTGTCTACTGCGCCCACCCACCACCTTTCAGGGTCTGCAGCGGTCGCTGCCACCTTCCAGGCCCGACTACTTCTGGGTGTGCAGCGCTCACCTCCCGCCTCCAGGCACTGTAGCGCCTCTCTCCCCCGGCGCCCCTCTGCACTCACCTTGGTGTGCCGGCGGGTACCGCTGCACCGCGGCCCGCACCGAGTTGCCGTAGTAGGACTGGACGTGGTTGCCCTGGCCGTCGATGTTGAAGAGCACGTCCACTTCCTCGGGCAGCCCGTACTGCGAGGGGTCCATGTAGGAGTGGCCCAGCCCAGGGTGGTGGGAGTCCGGATGCTGCACCCCGGGGTGGTGGTGGTGGCTCACCCACCGCGAATGGTCCGTCGTAACTTCCATCATTTGCAAACAACCGTGTCGGCTCAACCAACAACTTCAGAAAATGCTCACAAAAAGAGAAGAAAAAGCTCCGGTCCAAAACAGCGAAACAAAATCCAAAGCTGCCGTCGCTTCTTCTGTCAGATCTCTGTAAAAAATACAATAAAGGCGTTTAAGTGTCATGAAGCGAAGCAAAACAACTTCTAGCTACGTTCAAATTAATAAATCAAAATTAGTCAAAGAAATAGTCGAGCAAGGTACGCGTTGCACAGCTAGAAAAGATTATTTTCATTTAATTCATGCAATTGTGATAAAAGGGGCGCGGGGTCGCACACGCACATACTTTGCGTGCTCCTGAGCTGGCAGCCGCACCTGGGGCTGCAGTGGGAGCGAGGTTTGGGAGCACTGACCTGATTCAGAGTGTCCCTGGGCTCTGCCGCTGGGGGCTGTGTGACAGCAGTGGCCCTGGTCGGAGGGGGGTGGCGTGTTTTGAGTTCCCCTCCTCCCTGAGTTTTTTTTTTTTTTGTTACACTGAAGGCATTCTTCCTGCAGGCAGCGGGATGGCGCCAGGAGGCTCAGTGCTCGCAGACAGCTGTGGCGCGACGCAACTTAAAGAGGGTCGGCTGTCATCGTCCGGGAGGGTGGGGCCATGCAGAAGGGGCGGGCATGGGCGGGGCCAGGGAAGAGGCGGGGACTGGGACCTTGGGAAGCGCGAGTTCCAGAGAAGGAAGTAAATGTAGAGTTGTCGAGGGATTGGGGAAGGTAGAACTAATATAGGGTCTCGGTAGGAGAAGTGGTAGAAGTGGTAGAAGTGTGTAAACTTGACTCAGTGGTAGTAATGACTAGGGGACTGGAAACGAGGACCTAGTAGTAAAGTAGAAGTGTGTGAGGTACTGAGAAGGTAAGACAGAAAGGGTAGGGGGTGGTGAAGCCTCGAAGAGGCGGAGTGAGTAAGTGGAAGGCATTGGCACGAAGACAGGGGGCATATTTACAAGCCCCTTGCGCCACTTTTGCGTCACTTTTAACATGGGAAAAGTGACGCAAAAGTGGCGCAAGGGGCTTGTAAAGGATGTTTAGGCGAAAATCAAATCTGTCACCAGCCCCTGCCACCCACCGCCTTGCAGCTCAGACATGCTCTTAACTAGGGTGGTAGCACGACACTTAGTCTATCCCTGTCACTTAAGTGAGTTCGCGTTGTACCCAAGAAAAAACTCCAACAGCCCTCTAACTCTCCTTCTCCAACTCATACACGTGCGCCACCTCTGCGTCGGACCGTGCGTGCCTCACAGGCAAGGCAAGATGCACGTCTTCAGAACAAGTTACTGAAGCAAGATTGAAGTGGATCACGCGTGGATCACACGCCTTAAACACGTATTAGCGAGATGACGAGGCCGGGGCTCGTCTTCCCATTCAATATTCTAAAAGCGGGGCAATAAGACCCAAGGCGAACTTCAGAGGACGTTGCCTGTGTATATATTTATTTGAACCTCTGTGTGCCTGAGGCCGAGTCCCAGGTCACGTTTCTCTCTCCGTTTGCAGTGCAGATGTTGGCAGGGACCCGAGTTGAAGCGTGGATGCCTGCGCGCAGAAGTGCTCCACGCCCTGCAGCGTCACAGATCAGCCACCGCCACTGCTGGCGGAAGCACTGTTTACTAAAGCGTCTTCAGACATGGCTGTCCTGGTCTGCATCAAACACCTTAAACTGTCCTTCCTGTCCAAGCCACACTGGCTGTGTGAGGGGAACGCACCAACCGCCGAAGTGTGCATTGGAGGAGAAGTTTTTTTGGGGCCGTAGAATTGCATTTGGACAGTGATTGATGAGCAGCTACCAAGGCCTGGCCCCCAGCCCTGGGCTGGAAGGTTTTCTGATTGGCTCGAAGTAGACCAATCATAGTAATCCTCCACCCCTCCCGCTGCAGGTTTGTTGAAAGCGACAGTAGTTGCTGGCCACGCCCTGTCATGAGTTTACTAACTCAGTTGCAGCCCCTGGTGGATGCGAGTGGAAGTGCGCGGGCTCTCAGCAGCAGGGTTGTACCGTGGCAAGGAGAATACAAGTTAGCCATCCAGACCAAATCGTGGACAATATGAATCTACGGGGAAATAAACACGTTCTTTATCAAAGTTTGAGACATCCGGACTCTGTGTTTAGGTAAAGTGCGTAATAAAACGTGCTCTTCGAAGTAACTTTTAGGTTAATAAATATGAGCTTTTCTTGCTGTTTAAGTTTTCTCTACTTTTCCTTTCTTACTCCGCTTAACTTTTTTGATTACTTTGTACATCACTAATTATTTACTCCTATTGTGTGTATTAATTTATCTCTGAAGTTCTAACTCTTGTTTCCTTTCTTCGGCATTTGTTTTAGTTATGCAATTGTATTTCTTTCTGCGTGAAGTTTTCCCTTTTCCCCGAATTCTATTTATTATGTATGTTGTTTCAACTGCCCATCCATGTTTTCTTGATAGAATGTCTAATATTTATTTGTGTATATATATATATATATATATATACATATCTTTTCACCGAATTCTATTTATTATGTATGTTTCAACTACCCCATCCATGTTTTCTTGATAGAATGTCTCATATATATATATATATATATATATATATATATAAATATATATATATGTATATCTTACCTTTTACATGTCTTTTTCACATTCTGACGCATTGTTTTTATTTTCTTTCAATGTCGTTTTAGTACTTTTATAGTTATCTCACGCTTTCTCTTTCTCCTGCACGCGCTCTTTTCTCTTCCTATTTATTTCACTCGCGTTCTCTCTTGCTTTCTCCTTCGCCTTCTCTTGCCTACCACTACCCGTCTCTCTTTTTTTCGCATATCACCTGTCTTCATCTTTGCACGGGTTCTTTCTAATCGAAATAAAGAAATAAAACTATCTCCGCCAACATCGGTTACAACACACGTATAAATCTGATATTTTTGTTTGATACTGAGAATCTGTTTAGTAGGCTTCTGCAAAACCATAAAGCCGCCTCCCATCAGAGTGCTTTCGTCTTGCAAGGAACATATACTTACTTAGCTGCACTTGAAGAGTTGATTATAATCGGCAGGTGGTATTTACAGGCGAATGCTGCTTCAAATCCCAATGCCATATTTTCTAACATCACTTAATGTTGTTTTTGACTGTTCCTTATTTTTATAGATGTGCAAATGTTTATGTGGCGATCGTTTTGGGCCCAAGATCACACGTTTCGGTCAGTCGTGGAAGCAGAATTCAGGATGCCTGACTCAGCACTGTGGCAGTTTCTGTCCGTGATAGCATCTCCCGGGCGCTTCCCTCTCCACGGCTTGGTTGATGAGCCACCGAGGGAGTGAGTATACGCCGTGCCCGTGGTTGGTATCGGAGTGCCCGCCTCGTGACAACGTGTCTGCATATAACACGCGCGGGTCCTCTCTGCCCCGCACAGCAGCTTCAATATCGACCTCAGAAGACAGCAAGACTGGCCCGACATCGTACGGGACCCAACTCGGAACATGTAGACAATTTCTCAGCGATGGAGTTAACTCACCGAGCGGCATGACATAAATGCCCTTGGGGTGGACTAAAGGGAGTGTGAGGAACAACGACGATTCCGTGTGAAATGAATAAACCCTAGTTTCACTTAATAGCACAACGATCTTGCTCTTCAGAGCGCCCCACAAGAAAAGGTCGTGCTTTGCTTTCTTATAACGTTCCTGGTGAAAACATTATTTTTAAATTCCAAATTAAACCTCGCATTCATACATTTAAAAAAATGGCATTTCACCTAGTTGCTGCCCAGGTGACACGTGTTTTGCTCTGCCGTGCAGGCTTGTAACCCGTTTGAAGGCAATGCCCTTATATTATTGTCAGTGCAATTACTCGATCATGGCCTGGTGGATAGCTATAGGAACAGCGCCTTTTTCGTTCAGTTGTGTACAAAGCGGCTACTCTGAATATAGCGGCCCGTGCAAGCAGAGAGTGGGGGAGTTCATTCGCACAGAGTGCTGCTGGGTCCGCTCTACGCAACTCTTTGTGAATACCCCGAGTAGTGTCACACTACTAGTGTGGTCAACCCCAGAGGACATTGCTCAGCGCCTAAAACATTAAACATTAAAGAAGAGAAATACAGAGCGCTTCTGGCAATCGAACAACAGAAACGCATCCTCTTCCTACTGGAGTCATCTAGAGAAACATCAATCAGTGGATTAATGCAAAAGTACCTTCGCCTTCCTCCTCCTCCTCCAAAAAGAAAAAACATCTGAAAAATAGCAGGGGGCTGGGGGGGTGGGGGGGGGGGGAGGGGGGACAGGGTTCTGAGCTGCTCACATCAAAACGCCCCCAACGAAAATCCCCGTTTAAATATCTGCTGGCCTCCTGTCGACTCCAAGAGTTCTCCGTTTCAAAGGCAGTTTTGTTGCAGGTTGCTGAGGTGCGGGAGGCGCTGCCGACCCACGAGGTGCTCAGGCTCGGCCGACCCACCGGGGCTCCTGGGACATACTCTGCTCTGGTGGCAAGAGACACCATGGACCAATCCTGAAAGACTCATGTTCTGCCCTGTGGGTTTAGTTAACACGCGCGGATGCTTCTATTGCTCATCATGTGGTGGCCACAGACTCACGAGGATAGACCCCCAGTCTTCACATTGGACGTTAGTCAGTATGCACTGGTGCTGTTCAAGTCATATCCTGCGGTGGCATCTCTAGTTCTCATGCACCGAAGTTGTTAATATCATGTTCTGCACTGGTGGCTGCAAAGGCCATTCACTGGTTCCGTTAATGTCCTTTCATGTATTGGTGGCTTGGGATGCGATGGGGTGCTGCTGTTGAGGTCGTTCTGCTCTGGTGACTGAGATGTTGTTGGGACAGGAATGTCCCCTGCATGTTACACAGGCATTTTTCCCTGCTCCTTCCGCCCAATTGCATGAAAATCGGGCATCAGACCTTATTTTGGCCCTGGTGTCACATTAGTCTAGCGCATGCGCAGATGCCTAGGGCTGTCTCTGACAATGCTGGTTCAGGACCTGTCCTGTGATCTGTAGGGGCACACCAAGCATATTCTCATGGTTGACAGAGGACTACTGTCCCTGCCTTGGGATGAACACATAACACAGTGGTGGCAGCATACCATGTTTTGTGATTCCAAAGTGTGACTACATCTTTTTGTGTCAATAAGAAGGGGGCCTATTGGCCCCCCTTGTTTAAAGTTCCTCTGTTATGTGAAACCTAAAACCTCAAAACATAATATGCAGGGAATTAAGACTGCATGTTTGTGTGTGAGTCTGTGTACTTAAACCAGTGATGTTCATTTTGGATTCAAAGCAAAACCGGGGGCTACAGAACGGTGATGGATCAAACCCAGATCTTTTGACTGGGTGTGAGTGTTTGATTGGTTCAGATGCTCCGTCCATCACCACCCCCTTTTGTACCGCTTTGGTCGCCATAAGTGTGGCAGGGTATGCTCAGACGTGAGTCCCTTGCTCACTTTGCCACTGGATTCAAGCAAGCCGGGCTGAAGACGGCTGGGATGCCAGAAACCGGTCCTCGGAAGCTTGTTTCCGGTCTAGGGAAGGCATGGCTTGGCAGTTCGGGCTGGACTGTTCCCATGAGGCACAGGGTCAGACTGATTTGCATATAGCCATGTCTAAACTGGGGTGGCAGAGTGGGCTAAAGAACGGTGATGGATCAAACCCAGATCTTTTGACTGGGTGTGAGTGTTTGATTGGTTCAGATGCTCCGTCCATCACCACCCCCTTTTGTACCGCTTTGGCCGCCATAAGTGTGGCAGGGTATGCTCAGACGTGAGTCTCTTGCTCGCTTTGCCACTGGATTCAAGCAAGCCGGGCTGAAGACGGCTGGAATGCCAGAAACCGGTCCTCGGAAGCTTGTTTCCGGTCCAGGGAAGGCATGGCTTGGCAGTTCGGGCTGGACTGTTCCCATGAGGCACAGGGTCAGACTGATTTTCATATAGCCATGTCTGAACTGGGGTGGCAGAGTGGGCTAAAGAACGGTGATGGATCAAACCCAGATCTTTTAACTGGGTGTGAGTGTTTGATTGGTTCAGATGCTCCATCCATAACCACCCCCTTTTGTACCGTTCATTTTGGATTCCCCTTCTTTAAGTTTGTCACAAGATGAGGGATGAAAACAGATTCACCAGACAGTGGAAATGTAGGGCCTAGATTTCTGCGGTGGGAGGGTAGAGATCCAAAAACTGAAGTGAGGAGGATGGAGACAGGGCTACCTCTGGATATTCTATGATGACTTTGGGCCATCTGTAGGTAGCCCAATTGCGATCGCAAATGCAGAAATTCACAGAATTTCTGCGTTTGCGATCGCAATTTGGGCAGTGTGCTATGTAGCACACAAAAATCCATACGCAAAATAAGGAATCGCAAAATTAGCAATTTCTCATTTTGCAAATGCATTTAAGGAATCCCAAATTGCGATTCCTTAAATGCAATGTAGGAAGCACCCAAGTTGTGCGATTTTGGCTTAAGGAATCGTAAATTACCACCAACTTCAGGTTGGTGGTAATTTGCAATTTCTTTGAAAAAATCACTTTTTGCATTTTTCAAAGTCCAAAGTGGTGCACATACATGCCCTTAGTGCATGTGTGTGCCACATGTACACACATGTTTATTTCAGGGGTGCAAAAGAGTGTCCTATTGACACACTTGCAACCTTGAAATTTCATTCTCAAATTGCGATTCTCTAATTGAGAATCGCAAATTGAGAATGTCTTCCCATTCATTCCTATGGGCCTTCTAGCCCACAGGAATGAATGGGAAGATATTGTAGTGTAGTTCCTATAGTCCCAATAGGCTCTGCGCATTGGAATAATATATTCAGCAGTGTAGACGTAGGACTGAGGTTAACTAGGTCTCTACTGACTATATTAGACTTAAGTTTTTGCCAGCTAGCTCAGAGGAACTTTCTCGAATAAGCGAGGAGGAGTTTAACCTCCCTGGATAGACAAGAAGGGATTTAGTTTCTGACAACCATAAAACATGACAACTTTGCTCTCCCTGATTAAGAGTATATCTCTAGAATCGTGTGAAAACAAAAGACAGCTTTTTCACTGAGTCAAAGGTGCGTACTTAGTTTCACCAGATTGCAGAGAAAAGAGAGACGGGCGTTTTCAATAAAGGTATTATTTATTGAGCAGTCTCCTTCCTCATGCAAGAGAAATGAATTGCTACAATTGCAATGCTTATAGTAAAGTAAAGTGTGTACAGTAAAAGCAGGATTATAAAATAATACTGTAAAAGAATTGATATGGTTTCTTAGCCATATGATACTTTAAAATAGATAAAATATATACATACATATATACATTGGCTAATCGTACTCAACTGGTGCTTCTAAATACGCCTACCCCGGTGTACCTGACCTAAGCCTAATACGTGGGAGGGAGTAAGTAAGTAGCAGTTTAAGTTAAGTTTGTTTTGCCAAGAATCTGACTCAAGAATTCTCTGTAAGGGTTTAGTCAGCTCCGTACCTGGGTAATAGAAAGCAGGAGGTCTGGTATCTCTCTCTCAGGACTCGATATCCCAGCAACCCGCAAGGGTAGGCTGGAAACGCCGGAGCTGGATTTCTCGGCAAGAGAAAAGACAGCGTCTTTCTCAGCGCGTCAAAAGGGAGGGGCAGCGTCCGTGGGCTCTAGCATCAGCTGGGCTCTCGGAAGTAGATAGCTGCTCTGCTCCAGATTCACCACCGTGTGTTTGCTTAAGGCAACGTTGGTATATTTATACCTGAAAGGTGCCTGGGTTTGACGTAAGGTTGGACATAAGATGTCAATAAAGATGTCACTAAGAACTGGCCGTTCTTACAGTGCTTTACTGGAGTTCTAGGACAAAATCAAAACAATAGCAAGGGGGATTTCCCAGGTTGCTGGAGTCTTGGTTTTGTTTAGAGAACTCGGTGTGCTTACTAGGGGGCCGGAGAAGTAGCCTTGCTTAATGTGACTTATTAATAGGGGGGTTGACCCAGTTAGAGTTACGGGGACCTGGGTTATTAAGTAAGTGAGAAGAAGGGGTCCCAGTAGCAATGGAACATATAACCACACAAATGAAAAATAATCAAAGAAACATAAATTGAGTCCACATTGTTTACTTCACAATGGGAATGCGTATTGAATATGCAAAATTAATATACACAATAATAGATCAATAGTTTACATAGTGCCCCAGAAAGGGAAGCGGGAGGGGTGGTGTAGTGATAGTGGGGAATTGGTGAGGGAGAGAGTGAAAATTCGTAAGTAACAGTAAAATCAGCAATTGTCGATCATTTGACAAAGTTACAGACTATGTACAGAAAAATGAGACCAAAATGTTAATTAAATTATTCAGAAAAGGTCATACTCCAAGCAGTCCAATAAATGAAGACAATGGGGTGTGGAGTTGACGATCGAGAATAGACGGATGTCGACGTTTCGACCCTCAAAGGTGCAGATATCAGTGGTTATCTTGCTGTAGGGTCTTCATCAGGACTGGAGGGGACACACAACCTATTTAATATATAAATATATGTTGTAAATACGGGAGGCAAAGTCCCTGTATATAATTCAAACATTGTGGCACATCACCCCAAAAAGGGTTGAATTAAAGTCAATAAATTAAGATCCCATACGGATAGTTGGGACAGTGTCAACACTGGAAATGCAGTAAATTAGATTAGCGCTGAAGCGTCAGATTTATTAAATACTATCTGGTCATGAGCACGTGGGGATGAGCCAGATCCAACAAGGGTTCCTATCTGAATTGGAGTTTAATTTTCTGAACAAACCACATCCACGGCTGGCCACTATCTACACCATACCTAAGATACACAAATCAATGGTCGACCCCCCTGGCCGACCTATAGTATCTGGGTGCGGCTCGATCCTCGAGCCCCTGGGGAAATACATTGATTTTTTTCTAAAGCCAATTGCAGAGGCCACTCCGGCCTATTTGCGTGACACCATGCACACTATAAACATCGTGGAACAACTACCCTTTGATGCCAACCAACAACTTCTAGCTACGTGTGTACACGTGCATTCCGCAACAGGAAGCCCTAATGGTTATCACACGTTGCCTGCACCAGCGACCAGCCCCGGTTCAAGTACCGACGGAGTTTATAGTGGCTTTGCTACGCATAGCCATGACTAAGAATTTCTTTGTCTTCAAGGATAAATTCTATATGCAAACATCGGGAGTTGCCATGGGAGCGCCCTTCGCCCCGGATGTAGCCATTTTATACATGGCAGCCTTCGAACAAGACAGTGTACTCAACTCAATCAATCCATTCAGAGACCATCTTGGTCTCTGGATGAGATACATAGACGACATTTTGCTGATATGGCAAGGCGACTTGGAACAACTGATGGTGTTTTTTGGCTGGTTGAACGCTCAATCCCAGTTTCTAAAATTCACCATCCAATCAGACAACCATCAAATCAATTTCTTGGATCTCACAATCTACGAGAACACAGGTCATCTATTGACCAGACTATACCGAAAACCTGCTGAAAGGAATTCACTTCTGCACTACGGCAGCCACCACCCTCGAGCATTGCGGGACAATCTGCCTTTCGGGCAATTTCTACGCTTACGCCAAAATTGCTCCATCAAAGATCATTATTTCACGGAATCGGAAGAACTGAAACAGAGACTTCTGAGTAGAGGCTACCCTAAACAATTGGTTAAGCGAGCAAGGAAAAGAGCCTGGTTCTACCCACGTGAGGAGTTACTGGTCCCTAAGACTGATAAAGACCAAACCGAACAGAGAATCGTATGCGTCACAACTTTTAACACTAAAAGCAATAATATAAAACGCATCATTAACAACCACTGGGAACTGATATCGGACGATATCCAACAAACAGACCCGCCATTACATGCTTTCAAAAAAGCAAGGAGTGTCAAAGATCATGTGGTCCGCTCTCTCCTTAGGACACCGGAGGCCCCTACCATCAATACTATGTGGAACTTACCTCCAATTTTGGGCCACTTTCGATGCGGCTGCTGCAAAGCCTGTGACAGTACGATACAGACTAAAGAATTTACATATCGTCATCAAAAAATTCCGCTCAAAACTCACACCAATTGTAACACGGTCAATATCATTTACGCCATCCTTTGTCCGTGCAATTTGATATACATTGGACAGACTCAGCAAAAGGCTAAAACCAGGATACTTCAACATATGAGTAGGATCCGTTGCCAAGTCCAAGGCGCACCCATGGTTGACCATTTTTCCACAGCAGGTCACTCACCAGAAAGTTTGAAATGGGTAATCATTGAAAGAGCCACACTGGGACCTCGGGGTGGGAGCCTCTCTAACATCTTGAACACTCAGGAACTCAAATGGATGTTCACCTTTGACTCAATTGAATCAGGGCTTAACGAACAGGACAGTTCTTTCTCTCAACTAGCTACTCTGACCTGAATATTGTTCCAGTCCGACCCGTAGTGGCCTTTACCCGCATGTGCGAGGTACGCCATCACTGTTTAGTTTTGAATAATGTTCTACTGCATTCGTTAATGGCCTTTACCCGCATGTGTGAGGTACGCCTTCTGTGTATAGGTCACACAACTATAATAATGGTTTTAACATCATAATTGTTTAGCATAATGTTCCATCAACTATGTTTGTTAAACAGGTATTTCGGCCCTCCCACGGGCCCTCTACCCTCTGCCGAGAGGTATGCTATGACCAAAGCTATATGTATGTATGATCACATTGTTGTCATAACTGTTCGTGTTTCATGTTGGAACAACACCCACACTGTTATGCTTGTCTCGCACTTAACAATTATTGCAGATTATTCCCTTCGGTCTGGATTTAATCAATTGCACTCGCTAACGCTGCCCCCTTCCTTTAGTGTGACCACTTTTTCCTATGAAAATCTTTGCTAGTCGCTAGCAACGTCACCCTTAACTCAAGTATGTTTACTATGTCCATTGTTTACACGTTGCCAAGCTACCTCAGCCAGTCCGCCTACACTATTTGACTTAGTCACGTGACCTTGTTGCCACGGTGATATTAGCATACCCGGAAACCGGCCCCGCCACTTTGACGGCAAGCCGCGATCTTAGAGTGATTCAATCCTATGATCGGTAAGGAGGCGGCGGGTGTTGTTTGACCTTCCCGCTCTTGTTTCTTCGTCCAGAAGTAATCCAGGCACGGTCTGGTAGTAATCCCAGTGTTTTATGCACCTCCCTCTCCTTAGACTAATATACGAGAGTTTTCTTGCCTGACCGACACGGACCACTATTCCAGCCGGACGTGTCTTCATTACGGAATTTGGGTGAGTCCGGCTTCCGTCCTTTATGCTTTATGCAATCTGACCATGCCAGTCGCCCTATGTTGCCTAAATGTGCCTCCGCCTTGCTTTTTGTTAGAATTGATTAACGAAGGTATCTGCGACCCCAATTCCAACCCGCAACATCTTTACAACGACTGATGTAAACCACGGTGAGTTTTTCACCACCATTACCTAGTACCACCCTCTGTTCAATAGCTAGTGCGCTCTTTACAACTTGGATACACTTATTCCACAGATCTACCCGTGGAACTTTTTCCATACTCGATTCGGTCCTGTCAATACCACGTCTGTGGTAAGTTTTTTATTACTTCTATGATGTGATGTATGTAGACGCTTTTGACTCCTTGGCCCTGACTTTGCTCTGGCACCACGCTGACCAGTCTTTATTAGGGAGCAGTCACCCTTTTTCTTGCCACCGTCCACCTTGTTGGATCTGGCTCATCCCCACGTGCTCATGACCAGATAGTATTTAATAAATCTGACGCTTCAGCGCTAATCTAATTTACTGCATTTCCAGTGTTGACACTGTCCCAACTATCCGTATGGGATCTTAATTTATTGACTTTAATTCAACCCTTTTTGGGGTGATGTGCCACAATGTTTGAATTATATACAGGGACTTTGCCTCCCGTATTTACAACATATATTTATATATTAAATAGGTTGTGTGTCCCCTCCAGTCCTGATGAAGACCCTACAGCAAGATAACCACTGATATCTGCACCTTTGAGGGTCGAAACGTCGACATCCGTCTATTCTCGATCGTCAACTCCACACCCCATTGTCTTCATTTATTGGACTGCTTGGAGTATGACCTTTTCTGAATAATTTAATGAACATTTTGGTCTCATTTTTCTGTACATAGTCTGTAACTTTGTCAAATGATCGACAATTGCTGATTTTACTGTCACTTACGAATTTTCACTCTCTCCCTCACCAATTCCCCACTATCACTACACCACCCCTCCCGCTTCCCTTTCTGGGGCACTATGTAAACTATTGATCTATTATTGTGTATATTAATTTTGCATATTCAATACGCATTCCCATTGTGAAGTAAACAATGTGGACTCAATTTATGTTTCTTTGATTATTTTTCATTTGTGTGGTTATATGTTCCATTGCTACTGGGACCCCTTCTTCTCACTTGCTTAATGTGACAGCATGTGCTACGACTGAATTATGGATATGATTATTATGCCGTTGTATGGATATTATTGATTATAGCCGGACAAGGGCATGAAATAGGAATATCGATTCAGGTTTCCTAGATAACACACTACACCCACTCCACGAATTAATGTCCATCATTACTAAAACTTAAGCAATAGTAAACATAAAAGGTGCACGTGTATACCAACCCACCCCAAAATACATTTTTTGCATTTGAAATGGTGTATGCGAAATACATGAAAATGATTATAGGTACTGTACGCTTTCAAGCAGTGTAATTATTCATTAAAAAGGATGCATATATATATCAGCATGAATGATTTGCGAAATTTACACATGAAATGGCTCTTAATACAGAAAAAAAAAGTGCGAGACCATTCCATCACATATAAATACAGTCGCTGTATATGTGCTATTGGTTGACGTGATATATTGTCTTTAGAGTTCCTAAAATAGAAGCTCTGTTCTCTAAGAATAGTTCTAATTCAAGCAGAGTACATGTGCCAAGAAAAAGGTAAATATTTTGGAATCGGGGAAAAAAATAATTTCGCTTTCAGGAGAGAGAGAAAAAATATAGTTCCAAATTGTTAGAACTGGCTATTTCTGGTAGGCTAAGGCTGACGCCAAAGCCAGGCAGAAACCACCATTCTAGTCAGGGCAAGGGAGTCACACGCCAAGATAACCCCTGCTCACCCCCTTGGTAGCTTGAAACGAGCAGTGAGGCTAAACTCGGAGGCAATGTGTAAAGCATTTGCGCCAGCGCACAACAGCAACAACATACTAGGTACACCACAAAAGGAACTCCACACAAGGTTATATTAAAATAACTTTTGTATTGTCAAAACATATCAGATAGAACCACGCATATACATTGTGCCAACTGGCACGGGCAATATTCACATGGGATTATTTACACAGGACAGGGCCACATGGGCCACTGTCAGAATCAACACTTTTAGAAATAGTACTTTGTAGATCATAGAAAATAAGATATGCAACAAAATAACAGTTATAAATCACACCCAGTATCTACTGGTAACAGGTAAGTACCACCTATGCAACCCTAACCACCTTAGGAGAATGTCACGCAGGGGACCAGGACCTCACTAGGACCACCTGTATCAAAAAGAACAACCACCTAAGTATCACACAGCATTTAGGGGTCTAGGAAAGAACACATTACCCATGATGCATAAATATACATTCAGAGGAGTAGTAAAGGGAAACACATGATGCATAAACCTACACATTCAGCGGTGTTAAGAACAAAGCACATGATGCATCACAAACACATTCAGAGGTGCAGCGCTAGGAGACACATGACGCCTAAAACATTCAGAGGTGCAGTGCAGGGAAAGAAAGACACATGATGCATGAAAACATTCAGAGGTGCCCCAACACAACTCAATAGCGCAAAAACACACAGTAGGCAATTACCATCCTAAACATAGCAGGTAACCACATTGCGCAAAACTTCACATAAGCCACTACCTGTAGCAGTCCCTAGACCAACTGGCCTTGTTGGGGCTAGGACGCCCTGTGTCTCAATGTCAGGGGCCTAAACGTGGCAGGTGCCCACTACTTGCTGGGCACCTGGGAACATCCCAAAACCTAAACGGTGCAGCTGCCCACTAATTGCTGGGCAGCTGGGGAACTTCAAACTTATGGCATGGGCTCTCACCAGCCCGTGAGAAGAACTGCGCCAAAAGGTAGGAGCCACACAGGCTCTTGAACCAATCTGCCCCCATGAACCTCTCTGGTTCATCTGCACCTGTATTATCAAGTTCTTATATAAAGATTAATAGTCTCAAATCACTTGTGAATCAGTACTAAAAACGAGTAATACTGACTTTCCTTTAAATGGGCTCTCAAAATGAGCAGTAAAAACAATGCCAGTCTAAAAATCGGCCAAGACCATCAGCCCCTAAAGCCAGGGGCCCTAAACGCTACAAGCGCGCCTCACCGGAATGCTGGGGACTTCTTTATGCACCTCGCCGATCAGCGCACACTCGCGCTCAGGCCCGGCCGGTCTCAGCAACCTCTCCGCCCGCTCTCAGTCCTTCGGGGAGCGGCGGGGAGCAGAGACGGCAGGCCGGGGGCTGGGGGCACTTCCAGGATTCTCTCGGCGAGGTCGGGTCAGTCTTCCCCAGTCCCGGCGGTGATCACGCGGCACTTCTGAGGTCCCGATGACGGGGACCAATCCTGTCGCGGCGTTCGGGCGAGCCCCCAAATGACGTCACGCAGCTTCCAGGAGTCAGCCAATTGCAGCGCGGCTCCTGGACCAGGCCCACGGCAAAGGGCCAATCAGAGCGCGGCTCTCCTTGTGGCTCGGCCAATCGGGTCGCAGCCTCTTCGTTGTTGTTTACACAGCTCCTGGAACACTCGGGTCACTTTCAGGCCCCCGGGCCGCGGCGGTGAAATGCGGGGAGATGGATTTAGTGCGCGCAAGGACAGTAGGGCGATTTGAATATCGCGAATCCCCCACAAGGATTCCTTCGTCCTGGAAACACTTCCAGGCGCACTGCCACCACTTCCCACGTGCCGATGAGCACATCGATATCCCAGCACAGCAGCTGGGGGGCAGGCAATTTGTAGCGCGGCGCCCTCAAGCCAAGCAGAGGACAGCCAGCGCTTCACACGGCCAAGTGATCGATAGCCTCAGCAAACAGCTCACGATCTCTGCAGCACACAGCAGCTTCAGGGGCACAGAAGAGTTTTGTAGTCCTTGGGCAACCTTTATGTCCCTGGGTTGCAGACAGGGGGCCAGCTCCTCTCAGGCCCTTGGAGATTCAAGTTTGAAGACACAGCACACAGAAAAGTCTTTGTAGTTCAAGCAGGCAGGGTCACAGCACACAGCAAAGTCCCTTTCTTCTCCTCTCCTTCAGTTGGATAGCAGGATAGGTCAGCCCTTAAAGCATACAGCAAGGCAATCTTCCATCAGTTCCTTCAGCAGTCCTTCTTCTGGCAGAGGTTCCTCTTGATTGTAGAATCTAACTTTTCTGTTGTCAGGGGTCCTTCTCTTATACCCCAAAAAGTCTTTGAAGTCCTTTGAAGTCTTTGTGCAAGTGGGCCCTGAGCCCGGTCTAAACCAGTTCTGGGTGTTGCTGAGGCACTGGGGGTTTCCTGGCTTCCTTCTTCCTCTCAGTATCAGGGACAGAGGTGACAGTCGCCCAGCAGGGGGGTGGAGCCAGCATTGTGGTCAGGCAGGCACAGCCCTGTCACTATCAGGTGTGATCTCCTCCCACTTCCCTGGCAGCAGATGCTGCCTTTCATCCACGGGCTGACTCAGACAACCTCCTGGGGCTCTGCAGCCCCTGTCATCCTCAAACCAGACAGTCAATCCACAAGCAGGCCCAGGCACTCTGGGCCAGGCTCACCAGCCAATCACACGCCAGGCACAAATTACACAAATATGCCAACTTCTCAAAGTGGCACTTCTAGACTAGACACAATCATGCTGCATACACCATTTCGCAGCATTCAATCTCACGAGTTCGCACATATCAAACTCGACCCTGCACTCCCCACACATCAGGAACTACCATGGGCATACATACTCCCCATTCATTCCTATGGGAGGGCAGGTCACTCACCACACATACACAGAGAGCACACGCACTTTACACTGTACCACAGTGAAAAAGTGCACAGAGGCCTAAAATCACCAACCCAGGTTCCAGAAACAGGCTAGGAAAAAGCAAAAAGTTTCGGGGTGAACCTGCCAAAAAGGGCCAGGTCCAACACAACCCCCTTCCAGCCAAAACGCAGGGTAGACCAATCACTCCACTGATGGGCTTCCTTGCTTTGGGCGACAAAACACGGACACGGGCCCGCAAGGCAGGGACACCTTCCAGTTTTCGCCACTCTGAACCTACATGGTTTCCTCCAAACAAGAACTCTCTGACCCAACTAGGATACCCCACTGGTACTCTCTAGTCATCCACAGTCAAGACCAGGCCCTAGGCCATTCAAATATCACAGGTCCTAACCAAACCACAGAGTGGGGGGCAGTAACCCCTGGCACACAATAGCCAATCTCCACTCTCCCTCTCAGTGTAGCTACAACTACCACTGATCCTTCAACCTAGGGACCACCCCCTCAGGCTGACCAGAGGGCACGGGCAAGCATGCCCCACCCTACCTCTCTACTTCTGGGTTCTCGCACCCTCACATGGAAGCACTCACCAGAACACAACTCTCCTACCAGATCAGGACCTCACTCCATCACTGGTCTACCACCTGGAAACTATTTAACTTCTGAGGTACAAAGCACACAGCACAGTCCCTCTTCAAGCAGGTGGGGGGGACACAGCACACAGCAAAATCCCCTTTCCTCCACCTTAGTAGAAACAACAGACTGCAGGTGGGCCCCAGAACACACAGCAAGGGCAGCCTCCTCAGTCTCTTCAGCTGATCTACTTTGGCAGAGATTCCTCTTGACCTGGAAGTTTCCTAATCTCCCAACCTAGGATCTAAACCCTCAGGTTGCACCGGGGTCAGAAGTAAGGACACCGTCCCTCTGCACCCCCTTCCAGAGTTCTGCACCCTCCCACCTTGGAGCGGTACCCCTAGAAGCCAAACACCAGGTCAGGACACTGATTACAGATGCCCTTCCCTCCAGGTCAGGCTGAACCTGAACCTGGCCTCCCCCCTCCTCGGGGAACGACCTCCAGAGGCCCCAAAAAAAATGGTCAAGCACTCTGGACGGTCAAATGCCCAGCGAACCAGGATTTCTGCACCCTCCACTTAGGAGCAGTACAGCCCAACACCAGGACCGCCGGAGTTCTGGTTACAGAAACTCCCCGTCCTCTAGACACAGGAAGATCCTCCTCAAATGACCTGTAAGTACAGCCTAGGCTACTGACCTGGCGCTCCCTTAGGGAACCCTCCAGGCCCTGAGACAGGGTTTCGGGCCAACGTGGGACACACCGTCCCACACTCACTCCGCCCCCACTGAGACAGGACGTGAGCCCCTACACCCCTACCATCCTAATGGGACCTAGCTGAGCTACACATGAACCTCTTCACCTACACAGGATCATCAGATACACAAGCCACTACTTTTAGAACCACTCCCTAATGCCTCTGCAAGACATCTAGCACACCGCCAGAAATAAACCTTCTTGTCCAGTGCCTCTGCAGGACCTCCTGCACACCACCAGAGGTACACCTCCTGTGCAAGCTCCTAAAAAAACCTCACACCAACTCCTCCAGTTCAAGACACCACTCATCCACACACTCCCCCTCCAGACTGGTGAGACAGTTCCTCACTGCCCCTGACTCTCAACCTGTACCCCTCTTACTGAGCACCAGGCACCATACTCTGGGAACTGGGAATGGGACTTCACGCACTGGACATATTTTAGCTGCCACCACAGGATCCTACCATACTGGGGAATCCAGACACACACACACTACACTCAAGGGATAACCACCCTCCCGAGCTAGCCATTTCTCCTCCACACTCCCTCTCTTCCATCTACCCACACAGGAACAGGAACAGGGATTGGACACTGGGCCCAGCAAGGGATTCCTAATCTATGGGAACCTCCCCCTCTACTGGCGTCCCGCCCTCTCACTTTCTCTCATCTGCCACTAAACATAAAGCGCAGAAACACAATCTGAAAATGACACTCTTGAGGAAAAACAAAATCAAAAACAATAATCCCAAACATGTGACTATCTGAAAAATGCAGAGTTTTGTAATGTAGCCAGTTGTCGCTGTGGCACTGCGCAAACACAAGTCCAAATCCGCACCGCTGACCAACAATGTTAGAACTGGCTATTTCTGGTAGGCTAAGGCTGACGCCAAAGCCAGGCAGAAACCACCATTTTAGTCAGGGCAAGGGAGTCACACGCCAAGATAACCCCTGCTCACCCCCTTGGTAGCTTGGCACGAGCAGTGAGGCTAAACTCGGAGGCAATGTGTAAAGCATTTGCGCCAGCGCACAACAGCAACAACATACTAGGCACACCACAAAAGGAACTCCACACAAGGTTATATTAAAATAACTTTTGTATTGTCAAAACATATCAGATAGAACCACACATAGTAGTAGGAGTAGTGTGGCTCACTGGTGAGAGGCGGCAGGCCTGAGAGCAGAAGTCAGCCTGGGACCAGGGTTCAATTCCCGACGCGGCAGGGTCGTGGACCTTGGTCAGCGGACTTGATAATTCTCGCTTCGGTGCTTACTCTAATCAGGGGTTCCACTCGGCAACTCTGGGCATTAGCTTGCCTAATCTCCACAACGGCCCCACCAATTCCGGGGATGCCTGGCTCCACCTTGGGGACTCCCAGCAAGGGACCATCCCACAGGGAAAGCCAGGACGGTTTCCCCAGAGTTATACAGCGCCGGGACGCCCCGTTGCTGGGGCAGCTGTGCGCTTTACAAGTATACTACATTTACATTTACACATTTACATATACATTGTGCCAACTGGCACGGGCAATATTCACATGGGATTATTTACACAGGACAGGGCCACATGGGCCACTGTCAGAATCAACACTTTTAGAAATAGTACTTTGTAGATCATAGAAAATAAGATATGCAACAAAATAACAGTTATAAATCACACCCAGTATCTACTGGTAACAGGTAAGTGCCACCTACGCAACCCTAACCACCTTAGGAGAATGTCACGCTGGGGACCAGGACCTCACTAGGACCACCTGTATCAAAAAGAACAACCACCTAAGTATCACACAGCATTTAGGGGTCTAGGAAAGAACACATTACCCATGATGCATAAATATACATTCAGAGGAGTAGTAAAGGGAAACACATGATGCATAAACCTACACATTCAGCGGTGTTAAGAACAAAGCACATGATGCATCACAAACACCTTCAGAGGTGCAGCGCTAGGAGACACATGACGCCTAAAACATTCAGAGGTGCAGCGCAGGGAAAGAAAGACACATGATGCATGAAAACATTCAGAGGTGCCCCAACACAACTCAATAGCGCAAAAACACACAGTAGGCAATTACCATCCTAAACATAGCAGGTAACCACATTGCGCAAAACTTCACATAAGCCACTACCTGTAGCAGTCCCTAGGCCAACTGGCCTTGTTGGGGCTAGGACGCCCTGTGTCTCAATGTCAGGGGCCTAAACGTGGCAGGTGCCCACTACTTGCTGGGCACCTGGGAACATCCCAAAACCTAAACGGTGCAGCTGCCCACTAATTGCTGGGCAGCTGGGGAACTTCAAACTTATGGCATGGGCTCTCACCAGCCCGTGAGAAGAACTGCGCCAAAAGGTAGGAGCCACACAGGCTCTTGAACCAATCTGCCCCCATGAACCTCTCTGGTTCATCTGCACCTGTATTATCAAGTTCTTATATAAAGATTAATAGTCTCAAATCACTTGTGAATCAGTACTAAAAACGAGTAATACTGACTTTCCTTTAAATGGGCTCTCAAAACGAGCAGTAAAAACAATGCCAGTCTAAAAATCGGGCAAGACCATCAGCCCCTAAAGCCAGGGGCCCTAAGCGCTACAAGCGCGCCTCACCGGAATGCTGGGGACTTCTTTATGCACCTCGCCGATCAGCGCACACTCGCGCTCAGGCCTGGCCGGTATCAGCAACCTCTCCGCCCGCTCTCAGTACTTCGGGGAGCGGCGGGGAGCAGAGACGGCAGGCCGGGGGCTGGGGGCACTTCCAGGATTCCCTCGGCGAGGTCGGGTCAGTCTTCCCCGGTCCCGGCAGTGATCACGCGGCACTTCTGAGGTCCCGATGACGGGGACCAATCCTGTCACGGCGTTCGGGCGAGCCCCCAAATTACGTCACACAGATTCCAGGAGTCAGCCAATTGCAGCGCGGCTCCTGGACCAGGCCCACGGCAAATGGCCAATCAGAGCGCGGCTCTCTTTGTGGCTCGGCCAATCGGGTCGCGGCCTCTTCGTTGTTGTTTACAGAGCTCCTGGAACACTCGGGTCACTTTCAGGCCCCCGGGCCACGGCGGTGAAATGCGGGGAGATGGATTTAGTGCGCGCAAGGACAGTAGGGCGATTTGAATATCGCGAATCCCCCACAAGGATTCCTTCGTCCTGGAAACACTTCCAGGCGCACTGCCACCACTTCCCACGTGCCGATGAGCACGTCGGTATCCCAGCACAGCAGCTGGGGGGCAGGCAATTCACAGCGCGGCGCCCTCAAGCCAAGCAGAGGACAGCCAGCGCTTCACACGGCCAAGTGATCGATAGCCTCAGCAAACAGCTCACGATCTCTGCAGCACACAGCAGCTTCAGGGGCACAGCAGAGTTTTGTAGTCCTTGGGCAACCTTTATGTCCCTGGGTTGCAGACAGGGGGCCAGCTCCTCTCAGGCCCTTGGAGATTTAAGTTTGAAGACACAGCACACAGCAAAGTCTTTGTAGTTCAAGCAGGCAGGGTCACAGCACACAGCAAAGTCCCTTTCTTCTCCGCTCCTTCAGTTAGATAGCAGGATAGGTCAGCCCTTAAAGCACACAGCAAGGCAATCTTCCATCAGTTCCTTCAGCAGTCCTTCTTCTGGCAGAGGTTCCTCTTGATTGTAGAATCTAACTTTTCTGTTGTCAGGGGTCCTTCTCTTATACCCCAAAAAGTCTTTGACGTCCTTTGAAGTCTTTGTGCAAGTGGGCCCTGAGCCCGGTCTAAACCAGTTCTGGGTGTTGCTGAGGCACTGGGGGTTTCCTGGCTTCCTTCTTCCTCTCAGTATCAGGGACAGAGGTGAGAGTCGCCCAGCAGGGGGGTGGAGCCAGCATTGTGGTCAGGCAGGCACAGCCCTATCACTATCAGGTGTGATCTCCTCCCACTTCCCTGGCAGCAGATGCTGCCTTTCATCCACGGGCTGACTCAGACAACCTCCTGGGGCTCTGCAGCCCCTGTCATCCTCAAACCAGACAGTCAATCCACAAGCAGGCCCAGGCACTCTGGGCCAGGCTCACCAGCCAATCACACGGCAGGCACAAATTACACAAATATGCCAACTTCTCAAAGTGGCACTTCTAGACTAGACACAATCATGCCGCATACACCATTTCGCAGCATTCAGTCTCACGAGTTCGCACATATCAAACTCGACCCTGCACTCCCCACACATCAGGAACTACCATGGGCATACATATTCCCCATTCATTCCTATGGGAGGGCAGGTCACTCACCACACATACACAGAGAGCACACGCACTTTACACTGTACCAAAGTGAAAAAGTGCGCAGAGGCCTAAAATCACCAACCCAGGTTCCAGAAACAGGCTAGGAAAAAGCAAAAAGTTTCGGGGTGAACCTGCCAAAAAGGGCCAGGTCCAACACAAATATGTTCAGTAGCTTTTGTTTATCAAAGCCGAAGGCCGAATTCAGAGTTCAGGGAACGCTGTGTACTAGTTTGCTTAAAAGTTATTCTTTTTGTTCGGGGGAAAACATCATTTTAGACAGACTTTCAAAAAAGCAGTCTACCGCTTCAGGTGAAAGTTCGACCAAGTTGGAAAATGCCGCAACTGTGCAGTCGTGAGAATGATTGCTATCATCGATGTATTGATCAGCATTGCTCACAGAAGGTGGTACCTGGTTGATGCTGCTCTCATCTTACACTTCACTACCCTTTAATCGCAGTGGTGAAGTTTCCACGAATGCCGTCATCAGGATGGGTAACCACTGGGGACAACACGATGCATGAGCCGTTACAGGACTTAGCAAAGTATCTGTATCCAATGGTACTTCTGATTGTAGTGTGAGACAGACGTCTAACACGCATTCTTCTCCGCACAGCATACATCTTAACACAGGTAAGATACAATTCTGCCAGATGGGTCTGAATGAAAGAAACCAGGTCATATTCAGATCTCTTAGCCGGGCTAATCCAAGGACTTTAGTTATGCGGTCCCGATAGCGTATAGCTAGGATCGTTTCTTCCATTGTTGCTGGAGTCTTGTCTGTGACATGGCTTGCCATAACGAAGCAGGAGAATCAAAAATAAAATGCCTGCTACGAGTCCCAACAGGAGTGGTAGGCCGCCAAAGACGAAATGGACAAAATTAGGAAAAATGCTCAGAACTGTTGTGAAGGGTGTTAACTGTCCCGAAAAAATTGTCTTAAATACATGCAGGATACCTCCAATATCGGACATATTTAGGATTTGGCTTAACATTTCTGCGAAATGTAGGGGGCAATTTGCTGATAAAAGGCTATGTATCTCTGTCGTTGTCCTTGCGACTTGCAGATCATACGTTTCTTTTGATGACGTCAAGGGCACAGTTGTCTGCAAAAGGACAGACTTCATCCTGCTTAAAGTATCAATTCGAATAGAAGCGATATTCAAAAATGGCCAAATGTGTTCCTCCCTGTCTGGAGTGCTGTTTGAAAACAATACTTGCATACAGCAAGTGACCATGGAAGAAACGCTCACTAGATAAGGTTTTCCTGGCACCAAGCCACAACATCTGTGGTCCACTATTAGAATGTAGCTCCCGTTAGAAAGCCGTCTAAAAAATGGCTCTATTCGAGTTGCCGGTGTGCCATGCTGGTGGCATGAAAGGTTATTTGAAGTCCCCTCACAGGCCCCATGTAGGTTTATACCCTGACACAGAAGTATACCACTTAGTGACCTTTTACAATTATCACCACTAAGAAATACATTCTGTCCTTTTTCACTATAACATGTGTGTGTGTAAGGTAATTTCCATGATGACTTAATGTATCCTTTTCCCAACCTTTCATACTGGCCTGCTCGTATATACTCTTGGCAGTATTTAAATTGGAAAGTAGTTATCGGAATAGTTATGATTCCGTGTATTATCCATTCAATGACAGGTCGTTCTGACATTGTCAATGGTAATCTCTCAAGTTTTTCAATGCTCTGAATTGTATATTCCGCTCCTTTTTGTGCCAAGCTGATTTGAGTATCAGGATGGTTAAAGATAGAGAATAATGACGTTGTGTTGATTAAACGGCAAGGCACGTAGCCTGAACGCAGATTTTGTAACGTCCAGCCAAGCTGTACAATAGAACGTAGTTGGGACTGACCGTGTTGTAACATTAGTAAGTCCTGTTCTATTATATCAATTGCAGATGATACAATACTGTCCAGTGAATATATTCTGGAAGACAGAGTCATTAACCCATTGTCCACAACAGAAAGTGATTTTTCCAAATGAATACGGTCAATTTCCCGTATTTTTTCTGCTGTTTCAATTTGTGTTACTTTCCAAGCTTCGTTGTAAGCCGCATATATACTGGCCGCTATGAAACGTTTTTGACGCTGTTTGCGTGGTCCCATTATGAAATCACGCAAGTCAGCACCTTCTTTAAGTAAAGTCAAGTGTTGCTTAATTTCTGCCAGTGTGGATGACTGTAGCCATTCGAGGCAGAGTTTTCCTACACTGTATGTTGTAACTATCCCTGGATGTTGTCTCTGGGAGTATCTAGGGTCTGGCCTGGTCAATTTGAACCCCTGTATTTTGTTCAGGAATCTATCTTGACAGTTATTTGTGTCTGTGGGCCAGATCAACCATTTTTTCCAATCAGGATGTGTTCTGTTTTGGTTAAAAATATGGGATACGTCTATCTCAACATCTGTAGTGCTATTACTGTCAGGTGTTGGTTTTGGAATAGACGGTTTGTTTAAGTCTTTCATTTTGGCTAGGCCAAGACAGGTTGTCTGTTGAATGGTATCATTCAAGAATATAATTTGTTCTGGGATCATGCAGGCTCTAAATAATGATTCTATACCTTGGACCTGCCAATCTTTGGTACCCCAGATGGTTTTTGTTTCAATATTATTTTTCCAAAAATCAAAACCAAATGTAGTCATTTAAAAAAAAAATGTTTCTGAATAGATTAATTTAGTGTTTGTCAGCATCGTTTTCATTCCTGTCTTATTTAACAGTTTGTAATAAAACGTTTCTGCATCACTTGTGTTAAACCCTGAGAAGTATGGGAATTTATCACATTTTTTTTAACTGCCTTTTGGTGGAGTTGTACAATGTTCCCATTGATTATAATTAAAAACATTTCTAGGTTGAGCAGTTTCATGCAAATAATGGTTAGCATAGTGATTGTAGCAGTACATCTGTTCATAATTTGATGAACCCTGTAAATAATCATGTTCTGTAAATTATGCTGACATAACTAAATCTGACATCATATCATTAATACTTAACAAAGTCCCAATCATCAGAGAATGTGCTCGGTTTTACAAAGTCACTTAATGAAACCTTGAATTGATGTGGATACTTCAAGAGCTCGACCGGGCCATACATTTCATAATCTGTTTTGTCCCAAGCTATCCCACCGGGTATTGGATTGGCTGTGAAATTTACTGATGATAGTTCTCTTTTCTCAATGTGGGATGACTTGTGTGGTTTTAGGACCAAGTTGATGTTCTGACTTGCTGTGTCCATTGTACTATATTTTCCCTCAATGAAATGTCCCAAGCACAGTACCATGATGAGCCAAAGCAGGAGGAAAAGTACACCTAGCACAAACCAAAATTCAATCCATGGAGAAATCAGATAGGTTTCTTTGAGTTGATGCAAGAGTTCTTTTGCTTTGTCTTTAAAAGTCTTTGTTTCTGTTGGCTGTTCCTTAGGTTCGCTTGGATCCTCAGAAAAGGCATCGAAATTGATGAAGTAGCCAGATGCAGTTCTGTCAATTGTTGGAACTGCTTCCGGATTTTTATTTGCTTTTGGAATTTTCTTTGTTTCATTAGCATAGTCTGTGGCTACATCGTTGTAGACAGGTGTTTCTTGATGAACTGTTTCAATTTGGGCTTCAAGAGGCATAAGTTCCATGGCTTTGTTACATAGTCCTTGTTCATTCACTGTAGTTTTATCAAATGTGATTAGTCTCTCAGTTTGAACCTCTTGTCTTGTAGCAAACTTTGGTGTTCTGCTATTTCTTGGGAGTCCACTTGGCCTACTACTTATTATTGGCCACATGATTGTGGTTTTACCAGGTCGATTGATACAACTCGGTTCTCCTTTTTACCAGCAAGGGGCGGTAGTACAACTGATCTTGTTCCGTTGACAGCTAAGACAGGTACTGCTTTTCTGTAAGAAGGCCCAAATTCCTTCTTCACCGCGATCTTCTCTCTGACCAGATCCCCAATCTTTGGAATCCAGACAGGCCTTGCCGGGACAGGTGGTTTCTCTTCAGTGGCTGTTGGCTGTTGTTTTAGCTTTACGTTGCTCAGGTCTTTTCTTGTTTCATTTAAGTCCTGTAAAGTAGCCAAACGATCTTTGATCTCAAAGCATTTTCCTTCTACCACTGAAGTCTGACTATCAAGGTCCTGGATATGCATTCTAGTCCCGAACAATAGTTCATACGGACTGAAACCTTTCAGAGAACTTCTTGGCAGATTGCTAAGACTATGTTGGACACTTTTTAAATGTTTGACCCACCCATCACCCGTACCTAATACCTTTGCCCTTATAGATTGCTTTATGTCTCGGTTTTTTCTTTCCACAATCCCGTTTCCCTCAGAATGGAAGGGACAAGAATACCGCAATGCAATGCCCATGCTGGTCATGGCCTCCTTATAAGCTCGAGAGCTAAAAGCAGGACCCTGGTCAGAATGTAGCATGCCAATTGCGTATGTGCAGATATAGACTCGCAAATCTTTTAATACAGTTCTGGCGTCAGCCGAGCGCTGGTGTCTACATTTTAAGTGAATCTAGTCTTAAATAATATACATTGGGACGCATGTTTCCTGTTTAATCATGCGAATAGATCGCTTTATGCTTTCTATTAGGTGTTCTGGCACTATGTCGGCCGGTTCGCCACTGCGATCTCTGTTGCAGTTTTCACAATTTTTTGCAAATTTGTGATTATCAACGCTCATTCCCGGCCACCAGTATTTTGATTGTAATTCTGTCAGAGATTCTTTGATCTTCTGAAGACTTAGACCTAATCCCATATGTGCTTCTTGTATTAAGAAGCCTCTCCTGTTCGTGTTTGGAATTACTCTATCCCCCACTCCAGGGATTCGAGCAAAAGGAACGGAGTTTGCATCGATTATGTATGTATAATTGAGTGGATAGTTCACGGGTAATGCTGCACAGTCGCCTTTTGAAGACGTTTTTACCGCCTTTACCGCCAGCACGGTTTCCACGTCTATGTATTTTTCGGAACGCTTTTTTGTGGCTACGGAAGCCGGCTTAGTTGCTTCCGCTGTGGCTGTCTCAGCCAATGAATTCCCTGCAGCGTGAACGCCATCACGCTGATGACTCAGTGTATGTATCACGTGAGTCTTTTGTAGTTCTTTTTTTACAAGAACTACTTGTTCCCAAAGCGATTTTTGCTTAATTGTGGCACCTGTGTCATCTTTGTAACCGTTTTCAACCCATTTCTGCAAGTCTGTATTGTATGATTTGACGCAGGAATGCGAATCGCACACTATTAGTGTCAGGAATTCGCGATCGGCAATGTCGAGCGCCATTTTTAAAGCTATTAATTCAGTTTGTTGACCTGAATTGTTTTTTACAGATTGTGACATTGTTACCAGTGGCATCAATTTACGTCCGCGCCACCGGCATTTGACAACCTCGCACGTAGCGTTATAAGCTTGTTCTCCCCAAACTGAGGGTTCTGCATAACTGTTTGTGTATATTACACAGGCGTAAAGCTGTATGGGCAGAATGTCGTCAGGCAGAGGATATTCGTTTTCATATGTTAGATATTTCAATTTTTTCATTTCCGGGTCAAAATAGTATTTCACTTTTTCTGTAGCAAGAGAATTTTCCCATTGTATCCATTTTGGATGTAATGCCACTGTAGTTAAATTACATGGGCTTGTTAATGTCTCGAAGGCTGATTCTGCTGTTAAAACAGTAATCCGTCTGCCTTGGGCTTGGGTACTTTCTTTTGCTACAGCTGTTTGAACCGCATTTACAACATTTTCGCAAGACTGAATGTTTTTTCAGCCTACAAGTACAAGTGTGATTTGTACGCTATTGGTACCTTTTCTCCCTCATTAGAGGTCAGGTACGTGAATCGGCATCTTCCTGGGATGACTCGGATTACAAGGTTGCGTGTATTATCGCGAGTTTGCAATTTTGTTTTTGCTAACATGTCTGTTTGCAAAGATCTCAACATTTTTGTGTGTTTTTGAGTCCAATTGATTGGTTTTAAAATCTGGTCTTATTAGTTCGTAGAGAGCTTTAACCCTCTCTGCATAATTTAGAATGTAAGTTCTTCCGAAATTCAGGAAACCTAGAATTGATTGTAAGTTTTTCAGTGTTTTTGGTGCTTGGATTACAGCGCATTTTTCTAAGAAATTGTCTGCCAGGCTTTTGCCTTCACTTGATAATTCATATCCTAAAAACAGGACAGTTAGATGGGCAATTCGTGACTTTTTAAAGTTGAATTTGTAACCCTCTGCTGCGAACCCAAGTATTATGGTGTTCACTCTTTTCAAGTGAGTATCCAAGTCATCATCTGTTAGATAGATGTCATCGACATAAGATAATGCCTCATCATCATACAGTTGTAGTAACTCTGTTACTCTTGCTGAGAATAATCCTGGACAGTTCTTGAACCCCTGTGGGAGTCGACAGAATTTTTTCTGCGAGCCCATTATTGAGAAAGCGGTCAAATACCTGCTTTCAGGTGCAATGTTTTGACAAAAGAATCCATTAGAGATGTCTAATGTTGTTTTGTATTTTTTGCGCACAATGTTATTCATTAGTGCTGCACTATGTGAGTTATGTACCGCAAAAGTTTTGCAACATGAGTTTAGGTGTCAGTAGTGTGGAAAAGTAAATTTTGCCATGTTCTGTGTCCCTACGCTTCATCCATCATATGTTATGTGTGCATGACCAATATGCATATGTTATTCCCCATGTCCGATTAAAGGCGCAATTCCAGTTGTGTCCACCTCTGGTATGCCATTTTCCAGTCCTCGTGAATACTACGAATATCAGGCCTATGTAAAGTAATGTTGCCACGTATCTTAGTGTGCACGTTATTCCATTTTAAAGTCCCCGTTTCCAGGCCTCAAAAGGGCCCGGACCACAGATTCAGCTCCTGTCTCCTGAAAGCCTCGCTAAGGAGCGATACAGCCCCCACCTGTATCCTCGACCCTTCACTTACTTCCTGCCTCGCAGTGCCCGGTGCAGCTTGGCTCTGCCTCTGAGTCTGCCAAAAGTATGTTATAGTTCCAGTTATCAGTTCAGTCCTCCTCCTCTGCATTCCTAAGCTACTGAACTGCATCAATAGTTTCCGTCATTGTCTAGCCTTCTCGTCTCCATGTTAGAGAAATACTGTATTTAATGGTCATTTAGTATTCTTCATCACGCACTACATGTAGAATAATGCATGGTCCAGTCTTAGAATCAAGTTAGCTTTTCCCCTCATGACTTCTAGTTTATATCAACATGTTCCCTAAACATCAGATACCAGATAGGGTTTAGGTACATGTCGCTCCGACCCTCCAGACTTTAGTCTCTGCTCCTAACACAGAGTTCATAGCCCCCAGCTTCTCCTAGTAACACGTCATTGCTAGTTTTCGCGCACCATTAGGTTAGAGGTCCCGGCTCCTTAGGTAGCCCCCTCCAAAATTTCCGCCCATTCATGACATATTCTGTTACGTTTGCATCACATGTCTATGTATACTCCCAGTTACACCTCTTTTTACTGTTATCTCTCGCGACTGCTACGCGTCACGCCTTCTGCTCCACCCACTGCTACGCCTACTGCAATGTAATGCTATGTGTTTGCGCTATGTATATATGCCTGTGTTTTGTTATTGAATGTTAGCGCGCTCATCCCAGACCCAGCCCCGGCAGCTGCCGGGCCTTATTGTCCTATTCCTATGCAGGTTGTCCTGATCCTGTCCTTATGCTGTAATAAACCTGCAGAAACTCCTACTACCTCGAATCTTGACTCTTATTTTATTGAGCTATCTGTTATGCTATAAGTCTAGTCAAAAATAGGGTATTATTTATTTATTTACCACATAATGGCGCCCGAATAGGGACCTGCCCTTTCCCCACGCGTCGGTGAAGCCACGCCGACCCCCTGACCCTCTGCAGTCGTGACGGAACCATACCGTGCACTGGCAGATATTTCTGCTCCAAGTATCCCTCAGGCCCACGGAGGAGACGGAGGAGGCGGTCCAGCATCCAAACGAGACGGTGGAGGAACGCGGCGAGTCCCGACCAGAGCCCAAGCCGAGAGTCCAAGGTCCGAGGTATCCGGAGGCCCACCCGTAACTGAAGTCCGAAGTCCGAAGTCCGTCGTAGTCCAGTCCCGTCCGAGGCCTTCCGTTCCGTGCTGCCCGGTGAGTACCATTGCTGGGGTAGTATCTAGACAGGACCAATCTAAATTGACTCCTGGTCCGTGGGTTGGTGGTACCCAGACTCACAAACGAAGTGTTCACCTAGGTGGATACGGGTCTTGATGCGTTCCTTTATGGGACCGGTATGTTCCGTACTGTTACAGCAGTGCATCCAGTAACTCTAGTCTGTTCCGTTCTCGAGAAAACCTGTTCTATTTCTGTTCTCAGTATTCCAGGTAATATTCTGTTCGAACTGTTATTTATAAATGTTCTTTATGTATTTTAATGTTGTGGTATGAGTGTGATGTGATTTCGTGTTTTTATTGTGTATTGTATTTTGTCCAGATTACAGTTCAGTCATGCCTATATTTTCCAAGTTACGTCAGTTAAAAACTAGAAAGGGTCTGTTAGAGGAAGCGGTTCCTGTCCCGCCTAGGGACAGTCCAGGTCATTTTATGTATCAGAAACATGGCATAAGCTCCATAATGTATCTAGATTTATGGGTAGAGTATACCAAACAGTTAGAAGAAAAGTATAGATGGCCCGTATCGGGTACATGGGATGCCGAATGTATCATGCGAGTAGAAGAAGCATTATGGAAAAAGAAAGCCAGACAGTCACAGAAAGATGCCATCGAGTTATGGCGCAAGGAAGCTCATAAAAGAACGGAAAAGGAAGTCAGAAAGTCAGAGTTAAGTAGAGAATCCCAAGAACGAGCCCAAGAAAGAGAATTAATCGAGATAGGTGAACAAGTCAAAGCCGAACAGTCAGACAGACAGAGGCATGCCCTTATTAAGGGTATGTATCCTCTTCTTGCCGAAGGAGTGCCAAAAGCGACCCCAGAGGCATCCAGTAATTTCCCGCCACCATTAATTCCGACCAAGCTACGTCACAAACCGACCGCAGCTGATATTTTTATTTCGTCCTATCTGGACGACACAGTCCCCGAATATGCAAATCCTGTCCGCGCTCCGCCAGTCCCTGTAAATCAGGCACTTCCCGCTTCTCCAGACACCGGAGTACCTGTTACGGTACCCCCGGTCCAGCCTACAGTTCCATTTCCCACTCTGCCAGGACGTAGAGCCTCAGTAGACGACTCTAGTCAAGGGGCCGCAGGAGGAGCTACTCCTCAAACCCCGCCGCCACACAAGCGTTTATCGGCACTCGAATTACATGCTCAAGCATCACAGCGTACTCCTAAAAATAATAAGTCTGTCACAGAAATCAGGCAAGCCCTTAACGAATGTGTCTATGATCCAGTTCCAGGCGAATATACTATGGTTTTATATTCCTTACGTGTAAGGAGAGTGACCGAGTATTTAGTCACCTTGCCGAATATGAAAGAAGATCTAGACAGAATATATCGTTTCATCCGTACAGGGGATGATCCAGAAAGTATTGGCGAAATTATGTCTCAAAGGAAAGCCGAGATTCAGCTCATGATATTAAAGTTCCTGATCAATTGTTTAATAAGAGAACAAGATTACCCGTCTAAAGATCCCGCCGAAATGAGAATCCTGACAAGGTGGAGTGATAATATAGCCGAGGGTAAGCACAAGACCGTCAGTGCCATGGAGAGTATGTACAAGAAAATTCGTAAAGAAATAATAAGGTTACACGACCAGCGTAAAGCAGCACAAGTAAGCGAGAAAGAAAGTATCTCTGATCCTGAAGAAGAGAACGAGAATCCCGCCAGAATAGCGTATGTAGGAAAATCCAGATTTCCAGATCGCCATTTACGTCTAGAACCCAAGTCTATTTTTCAACATCTAGCACCAGAACAAGGTTCCCTAGAACAAGTATTTCAAGCTACCGATCACATTCTGAAATCACGAGTCGGTTACAGTGAACTAAGTACTATGCATGAACAAGAACTAGCCCGATCAGCAGTCCGATGGATTACTGATTCTACCACTTTTCCAGATGAAATAGTGGCACAAGTGTTTCTGAAACTGCCCCCAGCCGAGCAACGACTGGTGGGTATGTATATGATCCAGCACCTCATTACTCAGTATGAGGGTCAACATTCTGATCCAGGCCCGTTGCACGATATCCTGAACGAGTTACTCCAGTATAGATGGAGAGGTCTAGGTACCGATTTAATAAGTGTCATTCTAGAACAGCGTCACAAGTATAGAACGTTTTTGAACCCGCATTTTGTTCATGTCTCACCCCCAGAAAGTAAATCATTCTACATAGACAGACAGAATCCGTTACGAGAAGTCCACCCAGTCCAAGGGGCGGGTGGCGTAATGCAACGAGTGTTTGTATACACTCCGATTTCAAAGATGGAACTTCTTGAAATGAAGAAATTAATTCCCTGTCATGACAAAGATCCAGCAGGGTTCCATAGAGAATTAAAAGACATGCTCCGTATGGGAGAATACACTTACCCAGATATCATTAAAATGTTAAAGGTCCTGTTACCCGCAGGGGTGTATGAAAAGTTAAAGGAAAAAGAATGGGAGGTGGGAGAGAAAAAGATCGATTGGGCAGCTCTAGAAGCTGAAGACAAGGCACGAGTACCAGGTACCGGTCTTGGAGATAAATGTAAAGATTTACCAGAATTATTGATTCAAGTTTTACCCAGATTATTGACAACTAGGAAAGAAGACTGGGATGCAATCTCAGCCTGTAAACAGAAACAAGATGAGGATATTAGTGATTTTTATTCTAGATTTGAGAAATGTTTCAGTATTAATAGTGGTCTCAAGACAAGTAGTGAGTCATACCCTCACCTTTTCGTCACCAAATTAGTCGAGAATTCAAGTCCACAAATTAAAAACCGAGTTTTGAAAGTCGAAAGCACCTGGCAAGCTAATACTCCGTCCCAGATGCTCCAGATGCTCCAGTACCACCAGAATAGAATCAGGGAAGAGCAAGAACACGAGAGAAAACGTATGAAAGACACAAAAATGAAAGTGCTAGTTGCACAATCTGTTCCTCAAGACAGTCAGAAGAGGGGTCCGAATCAAGCCAGTCATCCTGCAGCTCCCGTTAAAGGGAACTGCAATTATTGTAAACAGCCAGGTCATTTTATAAACGAGTGTGCAGTTCTGAAACACAACATAGCTACTGGTAAGACTAAAGAAAGACCACGTCCGCCGAGACAAGAACAAGTTTCACAGACTCCTCAGTCACAGAATGCACCACAGACAGTTACAGTACCGCAGCCTATTGCTGCAACACAGCATGTTACATCACAGATGTACCAGTATGCACAGTCTGAGTATCCAGAGTACCAGCCATATTCATGAAACAGCCTAGAGAGGGAGGTAGGCTTGCCTCTCATCGAGATACCTGTAGATCAAGAAGGTCCCTATGTTCACAGTCAAGTATTAGGGAAAGACAGAAAGTTTTTGATCGATACAGGGGCAAGTAGGACCACAATTAGTCATGCCGAAGTTCCAGGGGCTCCGCTCTCAGGCTCAAGAAATGTTTCCCTTGGATTTTCAGGAAAGCCAATAGTTAATGAATTATCAAAGCCAGTCACTCTAGAAGTAGGTCCATTGTCCCGTACTACTGATCTGTTACTTACTAAGTCATGTCCAGAAAATCTATTAGGTATTAAGACACTGAAAGAATTAGGTGCAGTTATATGCTGTTCTCCAGAGGGAATACGTCTGTTCCTACGTGACTTTAAGGGTCACTATGTATTACGAGATTTTGATTCAAGATTGTCTAAAGTTCCGCAGCATCTATGGGCGCAAGGTCCAACTGATGTAGGTTACATGCAAATCACACCCCATCGTGTGACTCTCAAGCCAGGTGTAGTGTTACCACGAATCAGACAGTACAGATTGCCACCCGAGGCTGTAGCAGCCTTATCCAAAATTATTGACGAGCTCATGGCTCAAGGAGTAGTTGTAGAAACTGACTCCAATGTATGCAATTCTCCGATCATTCCAGTCATGAAACGTACTGATCCGAATGCACCCCCAGTATATCGATTAGTGATTGATTTACGAGAGCTTAATAAATGCATCATTCCTCAGTACCCAGTTGTCCCAGATATTTCTTCCCTGTTAACTGCTATTGATTCCGAAGCCATGTTTTTCACTGTCATAGACCTCAAGAATGCATTTTTTAGTGTTCCAATTCATCCAGACAGCCAGTTTCTTTTCGGATTTTGTTTAAATGGAAGGAGCTATATGTTTACACGCGCTCCTCAAGGTTTCACGGAAAGCCCTAGTATTTACAGTCAAGCACTTAAGAGACAACTAGACAATATTCACATGCCAACTGACACTGCCCTGCTCCAGTATGTCGATGATCTACTGATCACAGCCCGTTCTGAACGTGCTTGCGAGCGAGCATCACTTACAGTTCTGTATTTTCTAGCCGAGATGGGGCACAAGGTGTCACCTTCGAAGCTTCAATTCTGTGTCCAGCAAGTGGTATACTTAGGACACTTGCTGTCCAAGAGGGGTAGGCAGTTGACACCAGACCGTATCCAGTTAATAGCGAGTCTTCCCCAGCCCAGAACCCAGAAGGAGGTACGTGCCTTTATCGGCCTTACTTCTTATTGTAGACAATGGATTCCCCAGTATGCATTTCTAGCCAAGCCACTGATACAGTTAACGACACAGGAGGCAGCCGTATCGACTGTCCTCCCTTGGACATCTGACCATACACTTAGTTTTAACGAGTTAAAGAAAGCCCTATGTCAAGCTCCAGTTCTAGCTACACCGAACTACAGTAAGCCTTTTACACTTTTCGTTACTGAACGGGAAGGTACAGCATTATCTGTTCTCACACAAGATCAAGCAGGACAATACAAGCCCTGTGCTTATTTTTCGAGCACATTAGATCCAGTCGCCCAGGCGTTGCCTGCGTGCCTCAAGTCAGTTGCAGCCACAGCACTAGCTATCAGACAAAGTGATTCCATAGTTTTAGGACATTCCTTGACAGTACAAGTCCCACATTCAGTAGAAGTTCTTTTAAACCGAACACAAACTCAGCACTTGACAATTGCACGTTTAACAGGTTATGAATTGACACTGTTCCAGCCACACATAGAAATCAGACGCTGCAACGTTCTGAATCCTGCTACACTGTTACCATCAGTTAGTTCAAATCCAGACCCACATGACTGTGTGGAAGTAGTTAACATTACGACAAAGCCAAGACAAGACCTGACAGACATTCCGTTACCAGATCCTGACCTGACACTTTATGTAGATGGTTCATGTATGAGAACTAGTACAGGAGAACTAGTCGCCGCGTATGCAGTGACTACTGACACTGAAGTTATTGAAACACACCGTATTGACACCCTGTCCGCTCAAGCAGCAGAGCTAGTCGCTCTGACACAAGCCTGTACACATGCCAAGAACCTGAAAGTTAATGTTTACACAGATTCACGTTACGCATTCGGAGTTGTACACGACTTCGGAGTGCTCTGGCAGGAGAGAGGTTTCATGACTTCTCATGGAACCAAGATTCAGCATGGTCTCCTTATTCAAGCCCTGTTAGATGCCATACATTTACCGACATCTATTGCTATCATGAAATGCAAAGCACATACGAAAGTCACTGACATTATTTCCCAAGGTAATGATCTAGCAGACCGCACAGCCAAGCTTACAGCACAGACTCCAGACATTCCAGTTAATATGACACATACTCCAGATCCGATTACATGCATGACAGTTAAGGACCCTACACAAGATGTCATAGATATACAGTTACATGCTACTCCCGATGAAATCAAGAAATGGTCTGAACAAGGAGGGGTCCAGACAGATCAAGGATGGTTAACGAAGGGTAGAGCCACATGGTTTCTCCCCGATTCTATGGTTCAAGTCATTATCAATACCGCACATAGTCCAGCACATTTAGGAGAAAAAGCTATGTTAGACAGTACCCAGAACATTTGGTTCAACAAGCATTTACGAGCTGCAGCCAAGCAGAAAGTCCGTACCTGTATGATATGTTGTCAGTTTAATCCAGGTAAAAGTGTCCCGGTGGAACAAGGTGGTTTCCAACCCCCTGACCACCCTTTTGAGGTCCTCCAGATGGATTATATTCAAATGGAGCGATGTCGAGGTTTCAAGTATGTCCTTGTAGTAGTATGCGCTTTGTCCAGGTGGACAGAAGCATATCCAGTCCCAGATTACACAGCCGCGACCACTGCCAAGCAGTTGGTTCGTGAATTTTTCCCTAGATACGGACTCCCTAGAGTCGTATATTCTGATAACGGTCAGCCATTCTCCTCAGAGTTAATGAAGCACGTTTCCCTTTTGTTAGGGTACCAGTGGAAGTTTCATTGTGTACGCCATCCAGAAGCAGCTGGACTAGTCGAAAGGCATAATCAGACTCTGAAAATCCGCATTGCAAAAGTCTGTAAGGACAAAGGTGTGGACTGGTTAATAGCTCTGCCAGTCGCTTTATTTTATATGCGTATGGTCGCACATTCCAGATCAGGTCTGTCCCCGTATGAGGTCGTATTCGGCCGCCCCCCTAACATGTGGGGTACTCCTAGACCCCGAAGTATTACCGATGTTTCATGTAATATGCTGACAGATTACCTAGCTTCCTTGATGTCTGCCCTCAACTCATGTCGTTCACAGGTTGCCGCCGCATTTCCAGACAATACCGAGGTGGCACCGCACGAGATCGTTCCAGGCTCCCTTGTGATGATCAGAAATTTCGACAGATCAAGTCCGCTGGAACCACGTTGGAAAGAGCCACGCCAGGTCCTCTTGACCACCCGAACTGCCGTCAAGTTGGAAGGCAGGAAGGGGTGGGTCCACCTTTCTCATGTAAAACTTTTCAAAGGATTGAAACCAGCGTCTAAAAACATTTCCCAGGATTCGAAAGACTGCCAAAATATTGCTCTTAAGGACTGTCCCGCACAAGACATTATTACAACCCCTCCCTTGTTAGAGAAAACTCCGCAACAGGAGTATAAGTTGAAGTTAAGGTCTAGTAAAATAAGTCAGTCAGTTTGATTGTATAAGTCCTCCCCTAGGTGAAACGGTTAAATTGTTTCTGACATGTATAAAATAGACCCCCATAGTGAGAGAGTCAGTCGAAGTTCACTTCAATGTATCGTTTTTCTGAGTTTCATATTATTTCTCAGCATAATGATTTCCTGCACCAGCTACGCACTTTTCCTGTGTTTTCCAGTTCCTCATGCAAATATGTCTGCTAATGCTACAGTAGAGCACACGTTTAGTGATCTGCCTCCTCACGAATATTCTTACCGCCTCGCTATGCGCAACAACACATTTATCCGTATGTTACATTATTCACACCAGACCAGCAATGCCACTAATTGTTGGGTGTGTGGTCGACTCCCCCCTTTCCAGACACCGAAGGGAGTTCTGCCACTTTTTCCTTATCCATTCTCACACAATGGTTCGTGTGGAGCATGGTCCACGTTAACGTCATCCTCAACAGATATGTCTTTTCTTAACAGTACATGTTTTCCAGACAAGCAAGGTCTCCCCCACAGAACAGGTTTAGATCTAGAAAATGAAGTATATAATTTAGGTAATTATTCGTCGAATTTCATGGTCCTGAATGTTCAGTCTGATACTACTCCAGACTTACCTGCTATTTCAGTACTACCAGTCAAAGGCGAATTATGTGTCCGTAGTTATGGTTCTGTACACATAGGTCATAGTGAATGTACTACTGTTATCAAGTATAGTGACAGTGGGAAATCTATTTTCAAAGCTTCACGTCATTCTTATTTTATTTGTGGTCAAACTGCATATGTCCGTCTGCCCCTCGATTGGGAGGGAACCTGTTACATTGCCTTCCTACTGCCACCTGTTTTCCTAGCCCCACCTGACTATCATAGGAATTCCTTCCTAGTACATACCAGACACAAGAGAAATCTCCCGATTGTCGATTATACTGAAACTGCTGCAGAGCAATTCATTGATATTGATAAAGGTGTGTTCCCTTATTTAGGCACAGTTGTAAACAGTAAGCTAATCCGTAGGTTAACAAGAACCCTTGAAGCTGTAGTAGATGAGACTGCCTCCGCTCTAGGTAACCTAACCGAAGAACAATCTGCTATGAGATTTGTCGTTTTGCAAAATCGTCTCGTCCTTGACGTCATACTGGCCGATAGGGGCGGGGCCTGTAGAGTCATCGGATCTAGTTGCTGCATTTTCATTCCAAATAACGCGCCGTCTGTTTATTCAGCTATAACCAGACTCCATAAAATTGCCCATCTGTTACACCAAGATCCAGGCACCTGGACATGGTCCGGTTGGTTCTGGAATGTAATTTCCGCATGGGGATGGAAAGTCCTGTCCTTTTTAGGTATTGCAGTAGCGATTATATTTAGCTGCTGCCTCTGTATACAATGTGGCCCTGCGATTTGCGGTATGTGTGCTACCTCTTGTATTCCTAGTCCCAAGCCCCGTTCTAAATCCCGTTCCAAGACAATTCGAGATGAGCAAATGGTACTGTATGAAATGATAGATGGTATCATGAAAATTGATGTTTCCTGATGGAAACGTAGTGACAAGGAGGGAATGTGGAAAAGTAAATTTTGCCATGTTCTGTGTCCCTACGCTTCATCCATCATATGTTATGTGTGCATGACCAATATGCATATGTTATTCCCCATGTCCGATTAAAGGCGCAATTCCAGTTGTGTCCACCTCTGGTATGCCATTTTCCAGTCCTCGTGAATACTACGAATATCAGGCCTATGTAAAGTAATGTTGCCACGTATCTTAGTGTGCACGTTATTCCATTTTAAAGTCCCCGTTTCCAGGCCTCAAAAGGGCCCGGACCACAGATTCAGCTCCTGTCTCCTGAAAGCCTCGCTAAGGAGCGATACAGCCCCCACCTGTATCCTCGACCCTTCACTTACTTCCTGCCTCGCAGTGCCCGGTGCAGCTTGGCTCTGCCTCTGAGTCTGCCAAAAGTATGTTATAGTTCCAGTTATCAGTTCAGTCCTCCTCCTCTGCATTCCTAAGCTACTGAACTGCATCAATAGTTTCCGTCATTGTCTAGCCTTCTCGTCTCCATGTTAGAGAAATACTGTATTTAATGGTCATTTAGTATTCTTCATCACGCACTACATGTAGAATAATGCATGGTCCAGTCTTAGAATCAAGTTAGCTTTTCCCCTCATGACTTCTAGTTTATATCAACATGTTCCCTAAACATCAGATACCAGATAGGGTTTAGGTACATGTCGCTCCGACCCTCCAGACTTTAGTCTCTGCTCCTAACACAGAGTTCATAGCCCCCAGCTTCTCCTAGTAACACGTCATTGCTAGTTTTCGCGCACCATTAGGTTAGAGGTCCCGGCTCCTTAGGTAGCCCCCTCCAAAATTTCCGCCCATTCATGACATATTCTGTTACGTTTGCATCACATGTCTATGTATACTCCCAGTTACACCTCTTTTTACTGTTATCTCTCGCGACTGCTACGCGTCACGCCTTCTGCTCCACCCACTGCTACGCCTACTGCAATGTAATGCTATGTGTTTGCGCTATGTATATATGCCTGTGTTTTGTTATTGAATGTTAGCGCGCTCATCCCAGACCCAGCCCCGGCAGCTGCCGGGCCTTATTGTCCTATTCCTATGCAGGTTGTCCTGATCCTGTCCTTATGCTGTAATAAACCTGCAGAAACTCCTACTACCTCGAATCTTGACTCTTATTTTATTGAGCTATCTGTTATGCTATAAGTCTAGTCAAAAATAGGGTATTATTTATTTATTTACCACAGTAGTCCAAAACTAGACGATATGAATCGTCTGGCTTGAAGACAGGAAACAAAGGATTGTTCATTTGTGAGGTGCATGTTTCAATCACCCCCTGGTATTCAAGTTGATCTAAAATCTCCCTGACCTGTTTTTTAGCTTCTTGCTTAATTGGGTACTGCCTTTGTGCAGTTGGTTGACATTTTAACTGGATTTTGTGAGGAGGAGAGTCCTCATCCCATCCTACATTGTTTTTATATAATGCAGGAGCTTGGGCTACTGCCCACTTTCTTGCAAGTGTATATTTTTTATGAATTGGAATGTGATTTGAGAAGGCAGGCATAATCATTTCTTCGCCATGAGGGACTCCCTGACAAACTCTGGTGGCCAGTCTTTTTCAGCTAAAAGGATGTCATAACCTTTGGAAAGGTTATCCCAAAATAGACCCCTTACTTTCCTAGTCTTATCTCCCTCTATATGTAATGTTATCTCGTATATTTTATGAGGTTTGCTAACTCTGGTATCTGCAGTTTCCACCTGAATGTATTAATTCGTGTCCACTGTCTCCAGATGATTCATCAGGATCTTGCGAGCTATGGTCACTTCTGCTGCGCTGTCTAGCACTGTCTGGTCCCACTCCCCGTTTTTCAGCTGTGTCCTCAGTATCCTCGGCATGTTTGACTATTTTAATGCTGGCTACCTTCTTTCTTGGAAATTGTAATTTTTTACTTTGATGAGCAGGTTCTTTGTCTTTGGACTTGACGTGCTCTTCCCTTTGTTCTGATCATCCTCTTCTTTCCGATTTCTGCGAGGAAGTCTGAAAAGATCGAGAGGGACGTGTATCAATATCTTGATATCTATCAGGTTTCTTTAGATTATCCGTATTTCTAAGGTTGTATCTTTTTTCAGAGGGCTCCCTCTGGGGAGACTTGTGTCCTTGGTCCGGAGATCTTTCTCTCCGCTGAGGAGACCTTCCTCTGGACTGGAATCTTTTTTCTTTGGGAGTGGATTGTTTTTTCCATCCCAGCTCATTTTTTGGAGTGTTTAGATTATTTTTAATAAATATCTTTTCAGGCTTTTCAGTTAGTTGGGGTTTTACTGGTTTCCCACCCAAACTATCTCTTCCTAGTTCTTCATAGGATTTTTCTATGATTCTGGCAAGTTCAAATGGTTGTTCTGCTATATCTGTTTCTTTCAATTTCTGGTGGATCGCCACAGATGCTGCTACCCCTTTTATGTTGGCTAATAATATAGCCGAGACCAGCTTGAAGTCTTTCAGTAATTTCATACCCAGAGTTAAAGCAGGTTCTGGACCGTATTCGTTTTGAATCTGTCTTAGCACATCTGGTATTACCGCCATTGACGGAACACCATGTGTTTTTGTGTAAATGGAAGCAAAAACTGTGCCCCAAGTGTCACAGTCCTCTACATGTGGTGTGATCCCCATTGGAAGACACATAGTCAGAATTTTGTGTTTCTCAGTAGGGGTAGTATCCGGAAATACTGCCTCTATTTGAGTGATTTTTTGTGCTAACCAGAATGGAATTTGTTCCCGTTTTGCGGGTACTTTACCCAGACATGATTGTATGTTCTGTGGTGTAATTTTGTGTTCCCCTGATGAGGGGTCAGCTGTGGAATGTTAATAGCTGGTTGGACTGTTGAAGTCCGCATTACATATTGGACTAATTGTCTATGAATTTTAATCAGTTGTTTTAGCTGTGCTAAAAGTTGTGGTACTGACATTTTTTCGATGTCGGGATGTGGTGTGTAGCTGGCTAGAACCGGCCACGTTGCTCCTGGTCTACCTAGTGGACCGAGCCTGGTGATGTGATCATTATGTTTTAGGGTGCCTTTAAACCAGAGCAGGTGCTCTTGGTATTTTAATGGGATTTCCACCTCCTCGAAAGGGGTGTACTCATCCGGTGGTTCCTCTATTTTGTAATAGTGGAATTCGTGTGTGACAGCGTTTGCTGCTGGAAAGTTTATCCATGAATAGAATACCTCTGTCTGCCGATATTCATGTGCCTCAATTACGAATATGACTGTACCACCTCTCGATGTCAGTCCATTTTCTAAAAGTTTAAGAGTTATAGTTTTTCTTATGTTGACCGGAATGAGTATTGCATCCGGGTCGGTCTGCAGGAGACTATTGTCATTCTCTAGGAGTCGAGCTGCTATTCTAGCTGTCTCCCTTTCTTCTTCATTTTCTGACATTTTTACTGACAGAAAGGTTTTTGTTGCAGATCAAGTTTCAAGGAAACAAAGATTAGGTGCACAATATTTTGGAACATTGTATCCATCAACATTGAATAAACCAAAAACTATACATAGAAATCTCTTCCTACTAAGTTCCGGCGGATTTTAACCTTTGACCCACTCCAGACGTCTTTGGAGTATTTACGGGAAAAATGGTATGTGTGAAAAAGCACGACTGAGTTACTCTAACGTCTTGCGTTAGATTTATCACCTTACCAAACGTTGGGCGCCATGTAGTGTTGTTCCTATAGTCCCAATAGGCTCTGCGCATTGGAATAATATATTCAGCAGTGTAGACGTAGGACTGAGGTTAACTAGGTCTCTACTGACTATATTAGACTTAAGTTTTTGCCAGCTAGCTCAGAGGTCACTAGAAACTTTCTCGAATAAGCGAGGAGGAGTTTAACCTCCCTGGATAGACAAGAAGGGATTTAGTTTCTGACAACCATAAAACATGACAACTTTGCTCTCCCTGATTAAGAGTATAGCTCTAGAGTCGTGTGAAAACAAAAGACAGCTATTTCACTCAGTCAAAGGTGCGTACTTAGTTTCACCAGATTGCAGAGAAAAGAGAGACGGGCATTTTCAATAAAGGTATTATTTATTGAGCAGTCTCCTTCCTCATGCAAGAGAAATGAATTGCTACAATTGCAATACTTATAGTAAAGTAAAGTGCGTACAGTAAAAGCAGGATTATAAAATAATACTGTAAAAGCATTGATATGGTTTCTTAGCCATATGATACTTTAAAATAGATAAAATATATACATACATATATACATTGGATAATCGTACTCAACTGGTGCTTCTAAATACGCCTACCCCGGTGTACCTGACCTAAGCCTAATACGTGGGAGGCAGTAAGTAAGTAGCAGTTTAAGTGAAGTTTGTTTTGCCAAGAATCTGACTCAAGAATTCTCTGTAAGGGTTTAGTCAGCTCCGTACCTGGGTAATAGAAAGCAGGAGGTCTGGTATCTCTCTCTCTCAGGACTCGATATCCCAGCAACCCGCAAGGGTAGGCTGGAAACGCCGGAGCTGGATTTCTCGGCAAGAGAAAAGACAGTGTCTTTCTCAGCGCGTCAAAAGGGAGGGGCAGCGTCCGTGGGCTCTCGCATCAGCTGGGCTCTCGGAAGTAGATAGTTGCTCTGCTCCAGATTCACCACCGTGTGTTTGCTTAAGGCAACATTGGTATATTTATACCTGAAAGGTGCCTGGGTTTGACGTAAGGTTGGACATAAGACGTCAATAAAGATGTCACTAAGAACTGGCCGTTCTTACAGTGCTTTACTGGAGTTCTAGGACGAAATCAAAACAATAGCAAGGGGGATTTCCCAGGTTGCTGGAGGCTTGGTTTTGTTTAGAGAACTCGGTGTGCTTACTAGGGGGCCGGAGAAGTAGCCTTGCTTAATGTGACAGCATGTGCTACGACTGAATTATGGATATGATTATTATGCCATTGTATGGATATTATTGATTATAGCCGGACAAGGGCATGAAATAGGAATATCGATTCAGGTTTCCTAGATAACACACTACAATATTCCTTATTTGCAATTTGCAATTTGCAAATAAGGAATAGGTGGGATTCGCAAAATATTTTGCTAATCCTACCTATATTGCATTTTGCGATTCTCTAATTGCGAGTCCCCAAAAATCGCAATTTGAGAATCGCAAAACACGTATTACCTACATATCGCCATTGGATAGTGAGAGGCTGCTGATTAGTTCATCCTGGGCGTCGTGTGCACGGAGCGTGGCTGTCACGAGTGTGACATTACGTGGCAGCTCGTGACTGTGTTCTTCCGATCAGTGTTGCATCCTTTAAATGTGATGGAAGGTCGGGAGGTGGGGATGTTTTACAGTTGGTGTCATTCTACTTCTGACTTGCGGATGGATGGGATGAATAAGCCTACTTGAAGTAACCATCCTTTTTCTGCCTCTTCATTATCCATGCAGATACACTTTCTTACACTGGCGACAAGCGGGTATGGATCCATTGCCCTTATTTCAGCGTTATTTTTTTTTTTAAAGTAAAAAAATTCCTCTTTTCACAGGGAATTTGGATTTTTGCGACAATTGCCAGAGAAGAGGATTGATGTTTGTGTGCTGCTGTGCAAGATTAACGATGCTCTAAAGCACTGCCGATTACTGGGATGTATCGAGTTTTCTCTCGATGTAATATCCATTGTTGTCGGCGGTTGTAGAGGAGAAGCATTTTGTGTATATTTGAAATACACATACCTTGACGAAGATCTATCGCTGCATGGAATCTCACCGGAGATCTGGAATCCGAACATGAAACATGAGTTGTGGATTGCTGGATTCGTATGACCAAGATCTTTACATGCAGTCGTCATTTGATGATAAGCGTGCAACATAACATACGTGCAGCCATTTTGGATCTGTCAATATAAACAGAATTACTTGGCAACCTGTACCGGCATACACCAGTTTGCCATACTGTGGTGATAAGCACACCAAATAAGTGCTTTACCCTTCTTTTTCATAAAGTATGCTTGCACATCGGTGACAAGCATATCATTGGACTTAAGGTACTTTTTGTTTATTATACCTTATGAAAATTGCATTCATTTACTCATTGCGTTTTGAACAAGTTACTATTTTACTGTGTGTCTTTCGGTGATACACACACCACGCTACACTTTTACTGTGTGTCTTTCGGTGATACACACACCACACTACAACTTTACTGTGTGTCTTTCGGTGATACACACACCACGTAGTCAAGGTACATTTTCACCAGTTACAAGTTTCCTGTCAGTGCCAATATTGAATAATTACACACACCACATACTCAAGGTACATTTTCACCACTTACAAGTTTCCTGTCAGTGCCAATATTGAATAATTTACTTATTTTTTTCTTCGCACTAAATTTTATCATTGTTGTGTAGGAGTCATTATTACATTATTAATGATTGCTGTTTATGTAATCTATATAGCCATGTTAGGAATACTCCCGCCTCCCTCCTTTCCTACTTCTGCAGGTGAACCTCCTATGGCATGGGAAGTGTGGGAACCCGTTTTTTTTTTTTAGCTTATGTGGAAGTATTAGAGGGAGAAGACTGTGAACCAGAAAGGAAACTTTCATTATTAAAATATTGCTATGGGGACATTGGGTTTAGGGGGGTGGCTACGCACGCAATGGCGGAGGACGCGCAAGGGTAGAGCTCCGTGCTGAGCTCCCCTTCCCTGGGCCAATTCTCCGTTCAAATTGCACGCAGCCGCCCAAAACTGTGAGCGGACCTTCACTGGACAATACTCGGCACTGTGGCCGACTTTGAAAACGGAGACCCAGCGAGTCCAGCACCGGCCTTTCCTGAGGCCCGCCTGCGGAGCCGGCGGCACCAGAATCGGCAGGGTGATCACGAGAGGCCGCGGCTTGGGCCCGACACGCAGGCCCCATACTGCGTTCTTCACCCGGGCGGGATCGGACCCCCCAAAGTCCGTCGCCGAGGGGCAGGAACCCTAGCTGCTGGGTGCCCTGTCCACCACGCTGCTGGACACCCACAGGGGGCCCGATTCAGGAGCGGAGCAGACGACTGGCCAAGATCATCCGGCCGCGGGACTAGCGGGGACCCGGAAGCGGGGCGCCCCTGCTCAGCTGCGCGGAGGCACACCAGGTGGAGCCGAGACCCAGGTTGGGAGGCCGAAGAACTAACGCGACCTACGGCGGCCCTCCCAGTGGCTCCTAGTGACAACGGGGGGGGGGGCGCGGAGCCACGAGAAACGGGACTGGCGCGCAGGCCCCAGCCTGCAACTTCCACCCTGCACCGCACGGCCCACGTGGAGGCCGCCACTGACCTCGGGGAGCCTTTGAGTGGCCGGGAGCTCGACCTGTAGAACGGACTTACCTGGCCTCCCCACAACCATAATCGAGGAGGCAGTGCCCCGGAGACAGCTGACGGAGTGCCTGGGAAAGACCCCCGGACCCACGTGGCAGAACTGTCGGGTGGCTGTTGGTGCTACCCGCGCCCAGCGGGCCCTTTCCTCTAACTGTGCAGCTGCAGTCCGGCCACATACTTTGCTGTTGAGCGGCCGCAGCTGGCAGGCCGACCGATCACTGCGCCGGGGCCCACATCAGTGCCTGCGACACGACCTTCATACTCACAGCGGGGAGCGCTACCGCCCGACTCACGAGGCGTACAACAAGGAGGCAACGGACAGGCCGGGTGATTGGCACCACGAGAGTGACTTACGACCATACCTGCTACGGAGGAGGGGAGCCTGCGTATAACCCAGGCCCACATCGGGAGCGGGACGACGAGAGCGGACCGGAGAAGGGGACTGCTGAGTTGGCACGTGCGTAGACCTGGCGGAGGAGACGCATGTGGCGCCGGCGAGCCACTTGAGAGACGCTGCCTGATGGCCGCGCCTGCCGCGGGAACAATCCTGTCCTGCACCAACTGAGACACCGGCGGAGCGGCTCTGCACATGTCCGGCGGAGTGAGTACGCGCACCGGGACAGGGGGAGCCCCGCCAAAGGGAAGGACAGGCAAGTCGCAGAACAAGATGGCCGCGGATCAAGTGGCTGCGAGGTTAGACAGCGTGCTTGCAGCTATGGAGCGCATGGAACAATCGCTTCAGCTGACCAGAACCTCCCTGGAGTCAAAAATAGACAGTGTCGCGATTGACCTCACCCACCTGCGAGACGACCACAGGAAATTAACGGACCGGACCAAGACGCTGGAAGGAGTGGTGAAAGACCTTGAACCCAAGGTCACCCAGACGGACAAACAAGTGCAGGATCTCCTTAACAGAGTGGACTTCTTGGAGGACCGGGCTGAGGACGCGGAAGGAAGGGCGAGACACAATAACATTCGACTTGTGGGAGTCCCGGAAAAATGGGAAGGGAACCGTCCCGCACAACGGGTGGAGGACTGGCTCAGAGAACTACTACCTGCGGACACACTTTTGCCACATTTCGTGGTGGAGAGGGCACACAGAGTTCCAACGAGACCCCACACCACTGGCATGAACCCAAGGCCACTCCTCTTCAGGATCCTAAACTATAGGGACAGAGACACAGTGCTGCGGGAAACAAGGCGTCTTGGAGAAGTCCGTATAGACAATGCAACTGTAATGTTCTTCCCGGACTACACAGTCCAAGTACAGCGTCAAAGGCACGATTTCTTGGAGGCTAAACGGAGACTCAGAGAAGCTGGCTTGAAATATTCCCTCCTCTTCCCTGCCAAGCTGAGAGTGGTGGCACGGGACAAGACCTACTTCTTCAACACCCCAGAGTAGGTCGGTGAATGGCTGGACAGTGGTACGGATACGGCGGCGAGACAGGTGCAGGGAAACGAGATAAGGCCGCGAAAGCGCGGACCGCGACACCGCCGTGGGAACAGAGGTCAGCAGAACCGACGACCGGAGGACACATCGCGCCACTCCCCGCCAGCGGATCAAATGCTTAGGGAACAACAGGATGCGCTCCGAAGAATCTCCCAACTGAGCAACTCGCCCGGATCGGACATTGCCATGGACCCTGGCCAGCGGATGAATCCCAGCGATGACGAAGCCATTTATGGGATACCGGACTCCCAGGTGTCCGTGGAACTGCTGGAAGTCACACCGCAGACGGCAGACATGCTCCACTGACGGAGATAACACACACATCATGATGATCCTGCTGCAGCGACAAGAATGGAGCAGTGACTGCAGGGACGGTCGGACATGCTACATGCTGGTCGTCTGCCGGGGGGGCCCCCATGACCAGGATGGCGGATGTCCTCACCGTCGCACTGTGAGTACTTCTCCTAGTCCCGTGGCCCTCGAGAAGGTAAGGTGGTGATGGGACAGTATGGCCATATTTCCCACTTCTCGCCCCCCAGGTCTGTGATATCACCTCCCCAGCCTCAACACATGGTCGGGGGCTGCGACAACCCCTTACATCATATGACGTTCTTGCACTGTGTTGACGGGGAGTCGGCAGACATTTGTGCACCCCCTACAAAGACAGGCAGAAAGGGTGAGTCCCCCCATGGGGCTCACGACGCCAAGTACTGGCGCGCTGACTTTGGCTGCATACACACTGACCCATATGGCCCATTGAAGGGCTTTGATCTTCCTTATTGTAAACCTAATTGAACCATCAAGACCGTGATTAGCCCACGATCCCCCTAGATTTGTAACGTTGTCCCTCTTCTTTAAAGAGTATGGACGGTGGCCCGTTTCGCTGCTGCCCTTTTGGTATTACAGGGGAGTTTCCCTACAGTTGGATTTTGTTATTACATGTTTTTTCCCCCCTTTTTAATGTTTTCCTGACCTTTCATGAGTGCGGTGGGGGGGTGGCCAAGGGAGAGTTGGAAGTAGAGATACTATGGACGGGTGCTGGACTACAGTTGCGGGGGTGGGGGAGAGGACTATACTGATGTACGATGACAACGAACAAAATATGTACCTGGAATATTAGGGGTATGCACACACCAGCACGACGTTATCAAATATACTCATACTTGAAAAGACACCAGGTACAAATCGCACTTCTGCAGGAAACACACTTGAACAAGGCGGAGGCGGTCGCACTGCGACGTAGATGGAGGGGGCAACTGTATGCTACTGAGTACTCCTCGTTTGCCCGGGGAGCGCTAATATGGGTGAAGCCGGGTACCCCCTTTGCGATGACTGAAGTGCTAACTGACCCGGAGGGCAGATATGTGTTGGTGAAGGGCCGCATGGATGGGCAATCTATAGTACTAGCGTCCATATACTCTCCGAATACGGAACAGGGGGGCTTCCTGGCACGCGTCTCGGAAAAGCTGGCGCCCTGGCACGGAGTCCCCTGGGTTCTGGGAGGGGATTATAATACGGTACTGGATCCCGCACTGGACCGCTCGGCCCCGCCTAGGCCTGATGCCACGTCTCTGGGAGCCATAAAGGCACTCACCCAGTGGGCGACACAGTGGGACCTGAGGGATGCATGGCGCGCACATAACCCTAACACTAAAATATACTCCTATTACTCAGGGGCACACTCGCTACATGTCCGCCTGGATAGATATATGGTGTCATCGGAACTGTTACCACACATAACGGATTCACAATACCTTGGCCGAACGCACTCTGACCACAACCCGCACACGCTACACATTGCCTGGGAGCGCCCCCATCCGCCCATCCCCACGTGGCGCTTACAGCCGGCCCTACTGCTGGACGCCCCCTTCCGAGACTCCCTGCAGGCAAGCGTGGCAGATTATTTTACTGACAACTCAGGCACGGCGTCCTCCCCGCAGATCGAGTGGGACGCCTTCAAGGTGGTGATGCGGGGTCACTGCTTGGGAACACATGGCGGTATACAGAAACAATTAGAGACCGACCTTCGCCGGGTGGAGGCTGACTTTCTCCGCCGGGAACAGGAGGCAGTAGAGGGGGCGGACACCGGGCTGGGTGAGGCCCGTGCGGAACATGAGGCGCTACTAGAACGATTGCGCCACGTTAACTATGAGGCACACTCGGCGCAAACACACCAATACAGCGACAAACCCGGAAGACTGCTAGCCTGGCTAGTCAGACAAGAGAGCCGTACAGAGCCGATATCAGCCATCCGGACGAACATGGGAATAGTAGTGCACACTCAGAATGCGATACATCAGGCCTTTGTGCAGCATTACCGGGCCCTGTACAGGACCCAGCTGAGGGTTTCGTCGGCGATCATAGCTGATTACCTAGAGAACATCCCACTACCGTCCCTTACAGAAGCGCAGCGGGGAGACTTGGGGGCGCCTTTCACACAGGAGGAGTTGCGTGAGGCTATCTTCGCGCTATCCAATGGCAAATCACCGGGCCCAGATGGCCTGCCTGCCGAATTCTTTAAAACCTGTTCGGATACACTGATTCCGGAACTGCTCAGAATGTATAATGCTGCGATAGAGGACTCGACGCTTCCTGCTACGCTAAATGAGGCTAACCTGGTTTCACTTCTGAAGACAGGTAGAGACGGAACCAACATGAGCTCCTACAAGCCCCTGGCTATGTTGAACACCGACTACAAAATCTTCACCTCTCTGCTGGCTCGACGCCTAGCTACGGAGGTCCCTGCCCTGGTTCATACTGACCAAAATGGTTTCGTGCCAGCGAGGAGCACCTCGCGCAATGTCCGCTGTCTCTTCCGTATACAGGAAGCAGCAGTATCACACTGGCCGAGATCGGGTTGTCTGGTCCTAGACCTCGAGAAGGCCTTCGACTCGGTGGAGTGGCCCTATTTGGGGGCGGTGCTGGACAGATTTGACCTGGGAGGCGCGTTCGAGGAGATGGTAGACCTCATTTATCAGCGGCCCAGTGTCAGAGTGCGAACGGGCAGGCTACTCTCAAAGGCGGTACGGGTGCGCAGAGGCACCCAACAGGGTTGCCCGCTGTCGCCCCTACTCTTCTCTCTGGCGATTGAACCCCTGGCAGCGCTACTAAGATTACGGGGGGCGGGCTGGGGAATCCCGCTGGCTGATGGCACATATATAGTTTCGCTGTACGCGGACGATTTACTTCTATACGTGCGAGACCTCACAGCAGTGCCAGATGAATTGTCGGATATTTTCCAGACATTCGAAACGGTATCGGGACTTAAGGTCAATTGGGCAAAGTCCGGAGTGTACTCCTTCAGCCATGAAACGCAGGAGTGTGACGTGAACCTTGGAGGTGTCAGGCTCCTCCTTTAAGTATCTTGGTGTGCACATATATAGAGACTTGGAGAACATACTGGAGGGTAACCTGGGACGTGCCATGTCCTCTTTACGAGCACAGATGGCTTTCTGGAAGACACTGCCCCTAAATGTACCGAGCAGGATTGCTCTAACTAAAATGATAGCATTGCCCAGACTGCTCTATCACTTTGCCAACACCCCGTCCTACGTCCCCGCGAAATTTTTCCGAGACCTAGAGTCAATGGTCCGCAGCCTGATCTGGAATGGGGGGCGCCCCCGTGTGGCCCTGACGAAACTATACTCCCCAGCAACAGAGGGTGGGCTGGCGGTTCCTAATATGGAACTGTATTATCTGGCAGCACAGCTGCAATGGGTGACGCACTGGCTGAGTGGCACGCACTTGGATGACACAGCCACCTCTACATATATATGGACGCACACACAGATATGCACACTGTTCCATCCCTTGACTAAAGGACCGCGCCCGCTGCCCCTCCATGTGGCTGTGGCCCGCAAGTGTTTCCTCCGCAGTTTGAAACTGACCCGGGAAGTCAAGCCATATGCCCCTGCGATTCCCCTGTTGGGCACACCCAGGAGAGGCGGAACAGTGACAGCGCGCACTCTAGAGTGTTGGACAGCGGCCGGAGTGGAGACAATAGGCGACCTTTACGCGGACTGAGCTATGCTTCTATTTGAGGAGCTGGCAGCGGGCACGGGTCTGCCGGCGGGGCAGTTCCTGACCCATGCGTCCATACTAAGGACATACACGGACTCCTGGGGAGATGTTGGGGAGGAGCCACAGATGCATCGTGTAATGCAATACCTACATGTAATGGGCAACGGTACTCACATCATCCACTGGCTGGCACAGGCCCTCCTCTTACACACACAGCGGTCCACACAGCCGGCACGAGACAAGTGGGCGACCCACCGACGGAGGGAATGGACGGATAAGGAGTGGTCCATGATCCTAGCCTGCCCTATGAACATCCCGCGCAACGCCCGCTTCCGAACCATCCAATTTTATATAATACATCAGGCATACTTGTCACCAGATAGGATCAACAAATACTTCATGATCAACACCGCTGCCCGTCCCAGATGCGACCTGATAGGCGCGGACCTTTTACACATGCTCTGGAATTGCCCCTCTCTAGACACATACTGGGGGGAGGTGACATCTCTCCTAACGCGCAGCGCTGGCCCAGGGCTACCACATACATGGGAGGCATGCATACTAGGTTTATATAGAAGAAATAAGCTAAACAAAACACACGCCAGGTTCTGGGATCTAGGCCTCATCACAGCCAAGCGGTTGATCACTAAACATTGGAAAAAGAGGGAGCCGCCAATCCCTAAGTACTGGTGTGCTTCCTTCACTAATTGGGCTAGAGCGGAAAGTGTGGCTTTACATCGGGAGGAGATTGCGGGCTTGAGGCAGTTCCCCATTGCGCAGCTTTGGGACGGTTTCGTGAGATCCCTCCAGAAAGAAGGTGCGACCAGGGGATTCATATAGGGACCGCGATGAGCGAGATGACGCGGACGGAATAGATGAAGGTACGCTAGGTGAGCGGATAGTGCTTTCTCCCCCCCCCCTGCGACATACGCACACTAAGGAAACTGGTGATGTGGAGTCTCTAGATCAGTGGGGAATGCCGCCTTCCCAGTTGCTCAGAAAGCTGACACTTGCACACACCACATGTCCGATACGCTAACCACTGGACTGGATAGTCATCCACCTGCAGGCACCACGCCGACCAGACCTGTTACAATGTCTTGCTGACTGCCCTTCACGGCGTCACTCCCTTCGATGCACTCTCCCTTCCCACAACCCCCCCCCTCCCATACAACCACCCCGTTTAACTGTTCTGGACTCTTACCTTCCACACGTAGTTTGTCAACTAAGGAACACACACGAACACCGACTTAGACAAGGGGACAGGCGCAGGCTACGTCTCTCCAAATAAATGACAGACTATAAAGCTACCCGCGCGAAACACCATACAGTGCAGGGATGAGATGTAAGGCTCGGCTGTCCCTCAGTAGGTGGAGCACTTCAAAGCAAAGGTAGGCCGCACACGTGTCTCACTTGCATCCACATTATTGACACGCAGCTACGGTCTGCGAGCGATCTTTCAGGGCCCGGACACAAGGTTGCTGAAATGTTCTTTGATGACACAGCTGACAAAATGGGACACACTGATGAGCAATGTCCAGTTTACAGAGTTGAAATGTTTTTCTCATATTTAATAAAACAAGACGTCCTTTATAGACACATTGTACGTAGGGGCACCTATAACGTAAAGGTTACTGTTCATGAAAAGCAAAGTTTGATGGCCGATATGCGACTGCATACATGTTACTTGTGCTTTTTTGTCTTATGCATGCATCCTCAAGTAGCGACCGGCCCTAAGGGTTGTAGGCTAAGCTATATGTACTGCATAGTGGAAAAATAATAAACGTCTTTAAAAAAAAAAAGAAAAAAAAAATGGGGACATTGGGTTTAAAGAATTTAAAACATTACCTGTTTTACTCAATCCTGGTAGAATTAATGTTTATCATTATGCATCCTCACAACTTAACTTGCGGTTTGGTAAAAAGAAAAATGTTGTAATGGAAAGATTTATTTTTTATTCAGGTAATCGAAGAGTCAATTGAGGACTTTGTATCTGCACTTAGATCCCTGGCCGTTTCATGTGATTTTGAGCAGATATCATATGAACAAGTTCTCAGAGACCAGATTTTAATGAGAACAAATAACAAAAAAGTCTAAGAGAGGCTATGGTCTACCTCTGATTTGTCTTTGAATGCTGCCATTGACATCGCTAAATTCATAGAACATTCTGAAAAGTTTGTAAAGAACTTAGGGGTAACGAGAAAGGAGACATATTCAGTATTGTTAAGGAAACTAAGGAGATAAATAAACAAAAGAAAACATTTCCCTATAGAAATGATAATGCCACAAAATTCGACAATAAATTTAGAAACACAAAATATGAGAGAAGAAATTTACAATTACTTTGCTACAGATGTTGGAGTAATGGACACCTGGCTAATTCTAAAATTTGTCCTGCTATTGAAAAAAATCTGTTCCAAATGTAACAAGAAAGGTCATTTTAGCAAAGTTTGCAAATCAGTCCCAAAAAGAGTGAATTTCATACAAAGTTCAGATGATTGTGATAATCCCTATGACACTTTTGAAAATGAAATTAACACTGTTATTAATGTTTGTGGAGATGGAGGTTTCACCAAATTTCCTTCTTGTTTCATCTCTGTAGATGATGTTGAACTAAGATTTCTTGTAGATTCCTGTGCATGGTACACCATTATATGTTCAGATATTTTTTTATGACGAGTGGCCTAACAGAGCTCTTCTTTTGCCTGATGTGTTACCTGGTGGTTACACAGGACACAATATTGATTTAGTGGGGGGTTTTTGGGCTCATTTAGTTTTCTCAGGACGTCACACATTTAGTAAAATTTATGTTGCCAAATCAGGACAATCTCTTTTAGGATGGCCACATCAAGAACAGTTTGGCATTAGACTTGATCCTAGAGTTGACCCTCCTGTTTTTGCTATTAATTCCCATAAAACTTCTCACCAAGTAAACCCAAGTTGAATTAATGAATTAGTTGAACGATTTCCCAGCGTATTTAGTGGAAAATTAGGGGAGTACCAAGGTTTTGAGGATGTTATTAAGTTACATGACAATGTTGTACCTGTCCGTCACAAAGTAACAAATGTACTTCTTTCCTACAGGAATAAGCTAAAAGACATGCTTAAAGACTTGTGCGAAAAAAGCATCATTGAACCCATTGAGTCTTCCCCATGGGTTTCTCTGATTGTTATTTCAATTAAATCTTCAGGCGAACTCAGACTATGGGGTGATTCCAATCCGGGTCGGAGGGGCACCGAACACGATCCGGCCGGAAAAACTACGAGCTGTACGCGTGTTTTCCGCCCGACTCATACAGCTGTACAAGCTACGTGAAATTCACCGACCAGGTGATTTCCGGGTCCGAACCGCTCCGTGCGTCTTGGCTGTAAGCTAACCGTGGCATGCAATGAATGCGATTTATGACCGAGCCAGTACGATGCACGCATCGGACAGCCTGTGCGAGCCGGAGTGTCCGGCTCACAACACGTCTGGGAAGTTGCCTTTGGGGGTCCGCGTTGGACCGCCTGTCACCTGCAGCCCTATGACTCGGGCACCTCCCCAACACAGGCATATACGATGCGGATGGCACAGACCCGTACCTACTGTAGGGTGGGGCCTGGTATGAGACGTGCCCATTCAGTCAATGGGAGCCCATGTAGGCATCGTATGACCTGCTCCCATTGAATCCTATGGGAATCTGACCGAACCGAGTCCGGCAGCATGCGGCCGCATCGTGCTCGCTCGGTCGGACTGCAGTACTCCGGCTCGGTGGGAAAACACTCCGTATTCGGCTCGGTCGGAGAGCTTTCCGACCCAGATCGGAATCGGCCCCTATGTGTGGACTTATGCGGTATAAACAATGCCATCTGGGCCGATGCTCACCCTCTGCCAAATTTGCATCATCAATGGTAGCTCCCTGTGGGATGTTAGTATACAAGACCTCCACATCGAGAGTGACTAGAAGGTCAATGTGTGGTCTGCATTGGTAGTAAACTCTATTAGGTTCAAAATGTCCCTTGTGTCCTGTACAAAGGAAGGTGTCTTTTGGGCCAATGGTTTTAAGATATGATCACCGAACTATGAAAGTGGTTCTAGTAAAGAACCTATCCCAGAGATGATGGAGCTTCTGGGACGTGGGGGTGGGGGGGAGCAAAACACTTTTATGGATTTTGGGAAGGGTGGAGAAGTTGGGGATTTTTGTTTTCTTATTCAGCTGGAAATCTGCCTAATTTTTGGACACCCGCCCTTGACTTCAGGCTGAGGTGACAATGCTGATGATGTGGGTCAGAAGATGATTGGTGGTGTTTTCTACAATTGGTTTATAGTACTGTTGATATGACAGCTGGCGAAGGCATTCTGTTTGCAGTCTGTAGTAGACATGATCACAATGGCACCCCCTTTATCTGCCTGCTTTACATTGAAGGTCATGTAATTGGCCAGATATTGAATGACTCTAGACTCTGTGTTTGGTAAGATGTGATACTTGAGTTGGGGGTAAATGTTGAGGGATTACGTACACCTGAGTCTGATGTTTCTTGTTCTGGTTTACCCGCAAAAAAGGCTTTGAGTCGTATTTTGCGGAAGAAATTGTGCAGTTCACAATTTGTTCGGAAATTGTCCCTTTGAGGCATGTGTACAAAACCCAATCCTTTTCTTAAGGCTTTTTTTGTTTCTGTGAGGATTCTGGAAGACAGATTAACTAAGAGTTTTTCTTCCCTGTGTGGCACCTAAGTTGCATGGGAGAGGCGGCGGTGGGGCCTGCCACCGAACTCGTTTCTGATGTTGGCCCGCTCTTCTTCTTCTTTGTCTGCCCCAACCTCTGCCTAAAAAAGAGAAGTTATAAGACGGTAAGGGCTGTTGTGGATCTTGTGGAACATGGGATACTGTCAAATGGGAGACCCTTGGAATGGGGTCTTTCCTTATCAGAACATAGCTGGTGGGGGACCTCTTCTTCCTTCTTTGCTCCACCAGCTATCTGAGCTTCTTTTGTCGCTATTGGAGGAGTTTCTCCTTCTGGAGGGCTGATTTTCATCCGGCGATTTGTCGTCACCTGTCAGTTGGGAGTCCTCTTTAATGTCGGGGTAAACATTTTCTTTACTAAACTTCTTAATATCTTTTTGAAGTTTAGGTATTTTTTGTTTCATGAGAAAATACAATTGTTCAGTAATTTCACTGTTTATTTCTGCCAGCTTGTTTTTAAAAGCCAAAATTAAAATACTAGCTTTTTGGGGCACCTTCAGCAACTGTTATCCTTACGATAATGTCATCAGATAACCGTTTAGCAGTCTTAATTAAAAGGACCATACAATCCTTAGTGCATTTCCATGCTACCAAGGGCCATTCTTCCTCAAATGTGGCGTCCTCCAAGAAGATACGTGGGATGTTGGTAACTATTATTCCATTGGGAGAATTTTTTGCCCTCAATTACTCCGTCATCATCGCATCGTGGATTGTGGAAGTTGTTTCTTCATCACTATTACATTGTGGTACTATCGGTGGCCATGCAACACTGCAAATAAGTGTACTCACCCCTCCTTCAAGTTTGCTAATGTTGGGTGAGGGGATTCATTGAGACAGGTCTGGGCAAATCCACCATTGGGGCCTACGATGACCGTTCCGTAACAGATCCTTCCAGTTTTCGAAGTATGGGTTGGGGGGAGTTCAGTGTTCATTAAATTGGGTTTAAAAAAATTAATAATTATTGAGCAGAATTGTAACAGAGAAGGCAAAACATTCACAATAAATATAGCTGTTAATAACTTAAAAAATTACATACTTCTTCTTAACTTGTGCCTGGACTCGATCAATTCCCGCAACTTCATCCTATACAGGCACAAACCCAACGCAGATATATAATGCAGATAATAAAATGCAGTGCAGAACAGCTTTGCGATGATTAGACACATAAATTCAGCTTTCTAAAGGCGCAAACCTCCCGCATTTCCAAAATACACAAACTAAAGTGCGGTGCATAGCAGCTTTTACATAATAACGCCATTAATTTCATCACTGCAGATAACATCCATTAAATAACTTTTTGAGTCCTCTCTTCTTTAATGATCCATACATTTTTTTCCTCCTTTCCCAAGGCAGTACATTTTATATACAAAGCAAAAGTTGACCAACCCGCATCAGTCTAAAGTGCTATACATTTTACTTTCTGCTTTATCCGTATACTTCCAAATTGCTGAGAATTTTTGAATAGCCCCTACCCTTTTAGCATAAGCTTCCTCAAAAGTTTTAGTACGTAACATTTTTTTATGCCAATTTAAGTATTCTGGGATTTTAGTTGCCCTCCAATTCTGAAGGATCAAAGACGTGCCATTAAAGAGGAAATCGCTATAAATGCTTTCTCCCCTTTGGAGATTGGTGCGTTTGAGTCCTGCCTTACAATCCCAAACAATGTTATCCCCGCCTCCGGTTTAAATTTTCTCTGTAAGCCCTCATTAAGGACGGAAAACACTTCCTCCTAGAACTGGGTTAAAAGTGGCCATGTAAAGAAAATATGAAGCTAACACCCTCTGACCCATTTGCTGGCAACGAAAGCACTTGTCATCTATTTCTGAGTACATCTTATGTAAGGCTCTTGGAGTTTAATAAGACACCCAGCGGGATAAGAATGCCATTCTTTTAAAATGTGTGGCTCTCAGTGCTTTATTGCCATGCAACGAAATCTCCTGTCATTCTAGTTCTGAAAAAGTGTACTGTGTTTCTTGGGAGATTTTGTCTAAAATGCTTATTACTAAAGAGCTTTCCTTTTGATTCTGCAAAAGTCTATACCAGTTTCCAACCCCCCTTAACTTGGCTCTATAAGGAGCTGTTAATAGGGGCACTGGGACAGAGCTCACTGTAGAGCAAAATTTTTTCAAAAATTGGATAACCTGAGACAACCCTGAAAAAACAGCGTACAGCTCGTTTCACATCTAGCCTGGGACTTGTGCCATTTTAAACATCTCCCCCCTACTATGAAGTGGCCGAGTTCCCTAAAACCATTGCTTTCCCAAAAGTTTATCTCACTATTCTTCATATGTCAGCCCCGCATTTTACATTCCGTAAGCTTCAGATACGCATACCCCGCTGTTTGTTCCGTCAGATGATAAAATTACCATATTCTAACCCCAAATTCCTGCAATGTCTTACATCAAGTTTTTTTATGGAGTTTAGCGGTTTTTGATAAAATCTGGAATCTGAGATTCTACTTCCTGCACCATCTTATCCACAAAAAACTAATTAATGATCCCTTGCCATTAACATTCAAGCTATTATATCCACAAAAGTAGCTTCATAATAAGTTTGCACCTGGGGGAGTGCCAACCCCCCTTGACTAATGTCGAGTTGAAGTACTGGAAGTCTTACTCTTGGTGCCTTTTTCTTCCAATTAAATTGACTAAACATAACTTCCAGCTCCTTAAAATACGAAATATAAATTTTTATCAGTACATTTGAAAATATGAATATGAATAAAGGTAAAATGGACATTTTTATAAGGGCTACCCTGCTGATTAATGTAAGTGGGAGAAGAGTCCATCTATCTAATACATTCCAAATCTTTGTAGCCATTTCTTAGTAATTCAGTTTTAAAAGTTCTCATATCTATTTGTAACATATATCCCTAGATACCTAATAGGGTCTGGAAATTGGGCTTGCTGTTGCAAAAAGTTTGGAAGGATTTGACTATCTGTATTAAGTAGCAGGATTTTATTTTTATTTTGATTCATTTTATATCCTCCAATAGATTCAAACTGCATGAATTCTGTCAGTGTTGTCTTGATGTTATGTTCCTCTGGCCTAAGGTACAGAATGTTATCATCTGCATACAGTTTTAATTTGGTCATCCCCTCCAGAGGTGCTTTTACCTGCAGATTAGTCCTAATCTTAGCAGCAAGTGGTTCTACAAAAAATGCAAACAAAGCGGGGGATAAAGGAGATCCCTGGCGAGTTTCTCGCCTTATGTCCCCCTTTCCTGCTAGCCGAGAGTTTATAAAGACTTGAGCCTGGGCCCCTTGATTTAAATTTCCCAACATTTGTGTTATTTGTATTTGGAATCCCACCCTTCTAAGAACAGCAAAGAGAGCGTCCAATTAACTAGAACAAATGCTTTTTCAACATCAACCATTATAATTAAGACAGGCAGTTTGTTGGAGTTAAAAAAATCAAGCGCTTGAGCTAAAAACCAAGTGTTAGATGACATGTATCTTCCTGAGACATATCCCATCTGGTCTATATGTATTACCTTCTGTGCTATTGGAGAAAATCGATTTGCCCAAATTTTCATTAACATGTCTAAGTCAACATTCAACAAACTAATCGGTCTATATGAGTTGAAATTTTTAGGGCTCTTATCCTTTTTAACAAAACTAACTATAGTAGATTTATTAAAAGTAGATGGAACCTCCCCTCCCTCTCTCACAAAATTAAAAAGCTCTACCAAAAAGGTTGTTAATTCCTCTGAAAATATCTTATAAAACTTTATTGATAGGCAATCATTTCCCGAGGTTTTTCCACACATCATTGAGGTGAGGGCACTCTTAATTTCAGTTAGGGTAATTTCGGCACTTATTTCATCTGACTGTTCGTTTGTCAGCTGCAGAAGATTAATGCCATCAAAATATTGACTTATCGCCTCCTTTGAGACCATATATTTGGTTGCATATAGTTTATAATAGTGGTCCAAAAAGATTTTTGCAATTTTTTTCCCTAGCAGTAGTCAATACCCCTGACTCTGGATCTACCAATTCTTTAACTAACCTGGCCTCCTGATATACTCTGCTTGACCAGGTGAAAAGTTTCCCCACCATCTGGCTCTCCTCATATACACACTGCTGATACGTCCGAGAACTAGTTATTTCTTTGAGAATAATAAATTCTCTGAGCTCCTGCTTAGCTTTAGTTAATTGTTCCTCCACTTCCAAACGCTGTCCCCTGCCACTAGTCCTCTGTATTAAAGAGTGTCAACAGTGTGTTGCAGTTTAGTTATTTTCTGCATCCGTATCTTAGATTGCGAAGCCAAGAAAGCCATCCTCTGGCCCCGCAATATAGCCTTAAACGCCCCCCAAACCGAGGAGAGAGCTGCTGTACCCTTATTCTCCTAAAAGAATGTCTTAATCCATTCCTTCATATCCTCTACCCATTTGGGGTTCAAAAGGAGGAGCTGATCCATCTGCCACCTGGATCTCCCCTGCCTTTCAGCTTCTATTTTCCTGTCAATTATAACCAATGAGTGATCTGAGAATGAATTAGCCCTGATTTCCGCGTTTAGACAATTAACATAACGAAGGATAAGAAACAAATCAATACTGGAAACTGTCTGAAATTGGTGGGAGTTGCGAGTATATTGGGTATCGCCTTAATGTGCCTCGCGCCACGGGTCTATTAGATGATAATCATGTTTCATAGAATTCAATACTTTTTTTGTCCTAGGCTTTAGTGTTTTTTTGCTTTATTAGAGGTGTTCCTTTTTAAATCTTGAATAAAGTTAAAATCACCTCCTAATATTATAGGACCTTCTAGGCCTCTGATCAACTCCTTAATCCTTATGAGAGCTTTAGGATTGTTGAGCTGGGAGTACCTATTCGTCCTTTTTCCAGTGCCTCAATTTTGGCCTGTGGTTTACTTCACATCTTCCATTGTTGTACACTGACTTGACTGCGTCGATGAGGGTGGCGTGGGCTTGGTAAGATATCTTCCCTATACAGCAGGGGACGCAGAAGGGTTACCTCCTGTCGCACCAGCTGTTTGCTCTTGTCATGGAGCCGCTAGAGTTGTGGGTGAGGATGGAGGCGCAGGTGAGGGTCTTTGAATGAGGGTACAGGTTGAAAGATAGAATTCTGCTATATGCCAAAGATGTTCTCTTCTTTCTTACAACTGTGGATGGTGTCCGTGCACTGCGTTTATGGTTAATTGAAAGTTTAAGGCGTATACCGTGCTCATAAGGAACACTCCCCGCTCAGGAGTATAAACATAAACTCTAGATTGCACTAACACGGCATGTGTTAGTGTCTCCTAAGGCACTGGCAAATATTTGCTGGGACCACCAGTTTAAAATTTGTGGAGTATGGTTTTTCAAACAAAATTTTTTTCCAATACGCTTCTCGATATCGTAAGTATTTTATTCATACTATTAATATCAATTCATTAGTTGGATATTATTCACTGTCCATTAGGCGTTAAACCAATCCATTTTTCATATATCCAAAACATTTATCTCTTCCAATGCATTTCGGCCCACTGGCCTTCATCGGGGAAGTCTGTGAAGCAGATAATATACTCATCACTATATTGTAAAATGTTCATGGATCACATATTTTAAATGACTTATATCACATCAATATATACACGTTCAATGAAAGCAAATATGAATGCAAATATACGCTAAAACAAATGAACCTATATCGACATTTATCTAGTTGTGGTTCGCGGGGTACTCTAATTCGCACGTCTCAAAATATGTTAAACCTCCGTTCTAGACAAGTTCTAATCACTTTAAGGCGAATGTCTCGCATATCTACCCAAATTACGCGCAGAGTTCAAAATGCTCCGTCTAGGTTGCTTACCAAATGTATGTATCAGCTCGGGCGCCGCGATGTGTATTTCCTTCGGTGTGAGGAAAGTTGGCGTCTGACGTCTAGAGGGTGTGATTTAAACCTTTGTTACGCGCGCAATTTCTTAAAGGGGCCGAGGCTTATGGCAAATAGTGTTTATGCGTGAGTGATCAACAAACTTTATCGACATAGTAGATACGAGGAGTAAAACAAATGTGGGTATATAGAATCGCACAAGAGTGATTGTCCATCATGGCAATAATCCAATAATACAATATTGATATATAATTAAACCAATGATACAACGATGTTGATGACGATTGCACAGCACACAATTCAATAGTCTGTGGTTATAGGTAACAGCTAAATTCTGTTCGTTCGTTAATCCCATTCGGGCTCAATGTTTGTAAATGATAAATCCAGTGATTCTCTCGTTTCAAGAGAGTTTTTTTATTGTCTCTTTCTTCACTTTTTTCCACAACTTCTAAAATGCAAGCCTTGATCTGGCTGATTTGATGATTGTGTTCAATGAAATGGGTGGCTACTGCTGATTTCAACACTCTCGTACGAATGTTACTTTTATGCTCTGTGAGCCTTACCTTGAATTTGCGTTCCGTCTGTCCAATGTACGCCTTCCCGCATGGGCACTTTATCATATATATGACATTTTTGGTGTCACAAGTTGCAGTTACCTGTAATTTGATTTTATTGCCTCTCATAGGATGCGTTATGGTGTTGCCTTCCATTATGTTGTGGCAGTTGCTGCAATTTCTGCACGGGTTGGTGCCTTTGTATTTAACAACCACTTTTGGAACTTTAGGATGTTTGATGATTTCTCCCAAATTTTTGGCTCTGGTATATGCAAAAAGTGGTTCATCGACAAAAATGTTGTTGAAATCTGGTTCTGTCTGCAATATTCGCCAATGTTTTTTAATGATCTTTTTAAATGTTGGACTCACATGAGAGAATTTGCTTACACATGTTATTTTGGTTGCTTTTTTAGTTGTAGATGTTGTTAATAAGGACTCTCTAGTTTTCAATTGAGCCCTCTCCATGGCAGAATTTAGCACTGTGTCTGGGTATCCTCTTTTTTTGAATGTATTCAACATGATTTTGGATTGCGTCAATGCTTCCTCTGGGTCTGAGGCAATACGCTTTACACGTAAAAGCTGTGAATAGGGCAAGTGTTGTTTGAGTGGAGATGGATGAAAGCTCTGATACAATAACAGATTATTTCGATCTGTGGGTTTTGTGTGAAGTGTGGTTTCCATTTTATTACCTGTCTTTTTAATCACTTTCACATCCAGATAGTTAATACAATTGTCATGAATCTCATATGTGAATTGTATTCGTCTGTCCACTTCATTGAGTTGTTGAATGTTAAACATTAGGTTTTCCTTTGTACCGTTCCAAAGTATAAAAATGTCATCAATAAATCTCAAATATAGACGCAAGTGTTGTTTCCATTGATCCTTCTGAAAGATGTGGGTATTCTCATATTTATGCATGAATATATTAGCATATGAAGGCGCTGCTGGATTTCCCATAGCTGTACCAGATTTTTGGAGATACCATTGATCTTGCCATCTAAAATAACTGCATTAATGTGAAAGTTAGTAGCTCCAATAGAAACACTTTTATGGATTCTTCATAGTCCATGTGAAGCAACGCTTCTTCTGTAGCTTCTATTCCCATATCGTGCGGTATTGAAGTATAGAGGGCTTGAACATCTATGGTACACATAGTAATTTCTTCATCCTCAGTCAAGTTTACTTTATGCAGTTTAATCAAAAAATCTGTTGTATCCTTAACATAAGAATCCATTGTGACAACATATGGTTGGAGATACTTGTCAATGAGCTTGCCCACCGGTTCATGAATACTTCCACACGTGGAAACGATTGGACGACATGGAGGTTTAATCGGGTCTTTGTGAACTTTAGGAGTCAGATAAAAGACTGGTACTTTAGGATGGTCTGTTGTCAAATATTTCTTTATTTTGTCATCTATACAACCTTTAGCCATAGCATCTTGTATGATTGTTTGGAGTGTAGCTTGGATTTCTTTGGTGGGATTTGAGTTAAGTTCCATATATGTGTTATCATCCTCTAGGTGCAATGAAGCCTGTGAATTGTAGTAATCTTTATTCATCACGACCAGAGCTCCACCTTTGTCTGCTTTTTGACAAATGATACTTGAATCATTAGCTATCGCTTGAAGAATAGCATATTCTTTTCGTGTGAGATTGGTAATTTTCGTTCTTCTCCGATAGTTAATCTTGTTTAGGTCCTGTTTCACCATTTGTTCGAATAGGTCTAGTGTCTTGTGGCTGATGGGAGCCATATATGTGCTAGGTGTAATAAGTCTTCTTTCTTACGTCACCAGACCCAATGGGTCCAAGATTGCTGCAGCTCATGCCCATATTTGGAAAAACCTTGGGCCTAAACATTAACACATCAAAGTCTAAAGTGTATGCTAAGGACTATGGGCCTCTTGATGTGAGATGAGCATTGGAAATGCGACTAGCAACCAATGGCTTTAAATATTTGTGTATTTATCTGTCCCCTGATGTGGCACTGGCTTGAAGTGCCATTTTTTAGCTGGTACTCACTCACCTCAAAGAAGATATAAAAATCTGGTTGGTGCTCTTGCTGTCCCTCGAGGGGCAGTTGGCGATCTTTAAAATGGTCTCCCTGCCCAAAATCCTTTATCAACAACAGAATTTCCCCACAACAGTGGTTTCATAAACTGAATTCCATCCTTAATGCCTTCCTGTGGGAAAGGTTACCCCTCCCGTTGCTCTCATCAAATGTTTCTATTCCACCAACTGTGGGGTCATTACAGCAGCAGATGTTGAATCCTATTATCTAGTGGCTCATCTCCTAATTAGAAACAACTGGTGGTATGATACACCGGGTGACCCAGCATATGCACTAGACAAATGGGTAATGGGTACTCGGCATATGCACTAGACAAATGGGCAATGGGTACTACCTGACTAGTGGTGTAAGAAGAAATACTAACCTTCTCCTGGCGACAAAAACTATAATTAAATTATGGCATTCAACACTTCACAGAATTAAATGATAGGGCAGATTGACAGAGCAGACTCCAATATGGTGTGGTAACTTGCTTCCACAGGTGTTCAAGCTGTCAGGATTCCAGAAGTGGGATCTCATTGGGACCTCCACTTTGGGGGACATCATGCAGGGCACAATTCTTACATTCTTTCAGGCTCTCCAGGTGGAATTCAAATACATCGAAGACAATTCTATAGGTATCTTCAGATCCGCCTTGCGCCGACCCCTTACATAAACTCTATATTGGACTTAAATGAATTTAGTCCCCTTGAGGGCAAGCTCATCATAGGGCACCTGGAGGACCACAAAGTCACCAAAAAACTACCATACACCAGTGGCGGCTGATGATAATAAAAAGTGATGGGGCAGCACGGGGGGGGGTAATAATAAAGGGCCCAATTCACAAAAGTAATCTGAGACAAAATCCTAACTTTACGACTTTCGGTATTCACAAAAGGCATTTTGGAGTAGTAAAGTTAGGATTTTGTCTTAAGTTTGTCTTAAGTTTTGGTCTTAAGACAATATCCTAACTTAAGTTAAACTTAAGTGAGGCTTTTGTCTTACGTTTGTCTTAAATTCTGGCCTTAAACTCACCTGCTCAAGTTTCTCAACTCACATTTTTTCTTTCCAGTCACCTCCTTCAATAATACTGTCACTGTATTCAAGCTTGTCGTCAGGCAATCATGACACCATTGCAACTGAGGCTAATTCAATACCCAGAAATGTCAATCAGGTGAACAGGCCCTCAGTCATATCTGGGACTAGTAGTATGCCAAACTGTTATGTTTCGTAGGGTACACCAATATACGCTTGAGTAGTCACCTAACCCTTCACCTACATTTACTGTACCATTGCACTACATAACGGGTTTCGGTATTGTCCTTTTGCCTAGTTAAGCACTGCATAAATGTTGTGTGGTTTTCCCCGAAAACTAGCCTCATTAATTATGCATGAGGATTCTCAGACTCACAGCAGGATTACAATCTTCTGCATAATAACTGTGTATAAGGATCATCTCTTCCATCTTCCTTAGCCCACATGACACAGTAAGGTAGAATCCCTTGAGGGTACCTTTTGGGTATATATATACCATATCCTTGTCAGGGCAGGCAGAGGAGAAAAAGACTTCCATGCTGACACACTGGTGTGAGACGCTGAGGTCCCTGCATGCAGACACTTCAGCTCGCAGTGGTCTGACATCCTTTGCGGGGTGTCCATTTCGAGATCAAGACAGGGTCCCACATTCTCTCAATTCAGGTAATGGGGTTGGCTTCTGCCTAGGGCGATTCTTGGCCCTACAGCTATATACATGCTAGGTACACATAGGTACATCTAGTTAGGGTTGCATCGTAGCAGTACACATATTATTGTCATGTATTTTATACCTGCCTGTATTCATTGTTTTAGCACTATGGTGGGAATCTACCATATATTTACCCTATTGGTGGTGATAATCATTTATATCTGTTTCTGTCTAATGGTTGTTTCAGTACACCTATTTTACACTAAAATGACGCTGGTTTAATAAATGCTTATTGAAAAATGATCCCACCGTTTATTCTGTGTTTCTCTCTGAGACAAAGTGAGCACGAGTGACTGAGCGGAAAGTACTGTACTGTTTCCAAGATCCCTGAGGGGATAGGTTGTCATGTTCGATAGTTGCCAAGAACTATTCTCTCCTTGGTAAGAGGAGTTTTTAGTGGTACTGTAAGCTAGCTGGTATACAGGAAAAGATACCCAGTGGTGGTCTCTAGAATCAGTCTGGACACCAATCCCACAGTGTATGATGTGTAAACGTGCAGATCCTATATAGCTTTATAGGAACTACACGACATCTACCATCCACTCTAGTATTTTCATCATTCTATATAGGAACTACATCCACAACTACCATCCACTCTAATATATTTATCATTCTACCACACTTGTCCTTCTCCACTGATCAACCCATTATCAAGAAATCATCCAAGTAGTGTAGCACCTGCCAAGATCCAGACACTTGCCCCACCACTCCACAAATGTGCTGGATCTCTCAAACACTGCACAGCCACAGAACATCCCATATGCATCACTTTGTCAATGTAATATTGTCCTAGCAATTGAAAGCTATAAGATTGAACTGGCAGTTGTCTACAGTTTGACTTTATGTCAGCCTTCTCCATTTCAGCACCCATACTGTTAAACCTTCCCTCACCTGAAATCCAGGCGGTTCAACTTGAGAGATGTGACAATATTTCTCTTCTGCCCCTATCTATTAAATCTATATATCTATATTTATATATCTATATAAATCTATTCCCGCCCGAATGAATTCACAACGTAGTCTGACAAGAATAGATCTCCAGGGGAAGGGGGGAAATGGGACAAAATAATAAACAGAAAGAAGCACTCCACTGTTCTCACTTCACTTGATGTTTCAGGTACTCTTGCATCTGTGAACTGCTTTCTATCTAAAAGACACAAATGAAATACAATAACTCTTCTTCATAGATTGTTCTTATTCCGTCTATCTATTAAACTCTATTAAATAAGAAAATACCTTTCAATACTTCTGGTTATTCTTTCACCAGAACAGTATTCGCTAAAGAATGCAGCTTAAATTATATTCTGACTAATATCTGCAGGAAAAAACAACAAAATAATAATAATCACTATATGTGCCAATCTTAGTTCATGACATTATGTGCTGCTGGTCCCTAACTTACTAGTAATAATATGCATTGTCTCTTAAAAAAAACATAAGTCTTGAAAAGTTTGTAATTATTGCTCTCTCTTCCTTAATAGGCACAGCTGTTGCCCTTCGTTGCATCAAAGTTCTTGAAAATAGATCCAAAATTCCAAGGTGAGTATTTGTAAAATTGTTTTACTCTCAAGATCGTTTTTTGTCCATACGCGCTAACAATGACAGCGTCTTGTCTTTAAAACCCTTGAATTACTTCTGGATAACAATGCGCATTGACTCCAAACTATAGTAATAATAAAATGAGGTTCATAAATGACTTACTTCCTTTGATTTTGCAATAATTTTACTTGACTATTTCTTTTGGTTTTTGTTTCAGGATGAAGCAGGAAGGGTTCGGGACTGGAAGGACGGATCAGCGCGTTGATGTCGCCAGGACGGAGCAGAAAGGGATCGGGACAGGAAGGACGGATCAGTGCGTTGATGTCGCATTGGAAACCAGCTGGAAATGGAAAACCGAAGTAGCTATCCTCTTGCTGCAGGAAGAATGGGACGACTCCGGAATTCAACGCGTGTAATTGAGGGTCGAGGGTTTTTATAGAAGTCCTGAAGGGTGGGGTTCCTCGGTTGGAGAGGGAAGGAAAAAAAACATGGTGCACATGTCTCAACTGCTTTAAGCAGACACGTGCAGTTTATGAAAATTATTTCTTGGCTTGACAATGTGAGCTTAAGCGGATGCCCCTTGATTCTCATAGTAGAAACAAGCACTGGCAAGTGTAATGCTAGTAACACGATTCTAATGCTCATGATGGGGACAAGATTAAAACAAGCACAAGCAAATACAATTATCCACTAGGCTTTTAGCACAGATAATAAAGCCTTACAAACCTTCTGCATATTAATAATGAACAAAGGTAATCTTAACAACTATTTCCACAGTGATTACACATATGTTATTATAACGCAGCTTGAGGCTGAGCTATGCTCCTTGCACAAACCCTAAAACATACCATACTTTCTCCTTTGTTCAATACTGGAATAGTGGACTGAGCAATCTCTCTGCTTTAAGAGTAATTGCTCAGTCCACTTGAAATCCTTGAGATGTTCCTTCCTGCAAGAGAATGATGCTTAAGATTAATTTGCCTGCCATTTTCGTTGGATCTTTTACAAGTGTTGAGACTATCAGCTCTCATTGGTCACTTGTAGGGTATCCTGAATCCCAGAATAAGACCAGCCCACAATAACAAAGCTGCTGCCCCAGCCACGGCCCGTGTAGGGCATGCCACCGGGCAGTGATGTGGGGCGGGAGAGGGGCAGAGTGGGGGGTTGTAAAATGCGAGATACGGACGATTTCATGTAAGTACCAAAAAAAATGTGTTTTCCTTTACTTACCTGAAGTTGTCCGTTTCCCGCATTTTACAACCCCCCTTCCTGTCCCTCCCCCGCCCCACATCACTGCCCGGTGTCACGCCCTACACGGGCAATGGCTGTGCTGCCCTCTTATAGTACAATAGCAACCATGGTTTCTTGGCTTCAGGCTTAACTGATGTAATTGCTCTTGCCTACCTTACCTATGTTCTCACCTCATCTTTACACCTGCTGTTTCTGTGATGGCCTTGTCCCCCCAAGCACTGCAGACAAGGTGTTCACCACTGCATTTTGAGTAGTCACACAAAAATCGGAACAGGAGTTAATGGCAGGCCCTTTGTTGAAATCCCAGCATGCCCCTTCTGGTCCTGCTCTGGATGCACACCCCAGGTCTCCGGGGTAGGATTCCTTTGAAACAGCATGTAGGGAAGTGGTTAGCTACTCACTGTGTGTACTGATGTTAGCGGCTTTATTGGCGTCATGAATTGTAGCCAAGGTTAAATGTCCAAGTTGCCCCACAACTTTGTAGGCATTATGCATTTCCTGGATCTAAATTGTTGTCATACTAAAGCCATCCAAAACTTATGCTGGCCGGTCTAACCACATCCTGGTACTTTCACAGAGCAATGATGTTCTCATGGAACTTTCTACATAAAATATGTACATGTATTCTTTTTTAGAGAGTTTTATATAGCGCAAACTTGACCCGAATCGGGTATAGGAGCGATTTACATAGGACCAGTTACATTACATGAGGACACACATTCATTTTTGTTAGGCATAGGGAGATTAAGTGATTTGCCCAGAATCACATGATGTTCAGCATCTTTGCCAAGACTCCAACCCAGTTCCACAGATTGGAGGTAGACCGCCCTAGCCGTTAGGCCAACTCCTCTCCTCAATACTCTTGAATATGGTGAGGGTCGCCATCGATGTATTTATGTTAACTGGTACTTTTTGACATTTCCCCATCTCTCTATCTTCTGCCTTAGAACTCTCTTTGCAATTGGTTTCAATGTGTAAACGTTTAAAAATTGCTACATATTCGATCACCCATATTTTAACTTTGGTGTTCACCAAACGATGACCTCCCAAAGTGTCTGACACTCTTTTGGAAAGGTAATTTCATCGCCTTCCCACTTTCCGCAGTAACTTTTTCCTTACTCGCAACCTCTCCTGTCTTTTCCCCTTAAACTGCTGAGTCCTTCCCCCAATGGCATCGCTGTCAATCTCTACCCTGGCACTTAGGATCTTTCTCTCTTCCATGGGCATCATTTCATTCCCCCCACCAATGACTGTTGGACTTCTGTCAAGCTAACATTCGCTTCCATTTGTACTTCCCTAGAAGTGGTGCATCATTTCTCAGCTAGGAATCAGTCCAAAGCCTCCCAGAATGCATTCTGCATGCTGGCTAATCAGTCAAAAAAACATTCTTTCAGCACAAGGCTATAAAAGCGCATAAAACAAAGTACAATAAATGAGTAAAGTTTCCTGCATATGGTGCAAATTGTCCAACATTTAATATACAGATATGATCAGGAAACAGATCCTAAATGGGAAGGTCCCCTTGTGAAGTTCAAAAAAGAAGAAAGAAATCCTAAAACAGTATATGAAATATCATCTTTAATGAAACTCATTAAATATGTAGCCATCTAATATATAGATGCCCATGACTAAGTGCTGCTTGCACGAAACGCGTCGGGCTGGACGTTCTACTTTGGGGTGACGTTGTAATCATTTGCCAGCATACCTAACCTGCTTCCATTAAAGTTCGGCTGATTTTCAATCCTGTTTGGGCCTCTCCTCTTTGGGCGAAAGTTTGGTTGATATTGAGCGGTCTCGCCTGGGCCGCGGAGAGAATCCAGCTGCTGTCAGCAGTCCCGCTGAGGCGCTGAAATTGGCCACGGTATAAGGAACGGGGTGCCAGTGATGCAGAGTACTACGAGGGGTGTGCAGCAAGATGGAAACAACACCCACCCACCTGGGTAATACTTTTTAATGACGTGCATTGAACGTGGCGACTCACATGAGGTTTTATTGCACTACAAGTACCATGAAGCCACTGTGTGGCCACACCCAGTGGGGCGTGTACCGTGATTTTTAAAAGCCTGAAAATGCCAGAGCTCTTGAGCTACAAGCCCAAAGCCCATGACTAAGTGCTGCTTGCACGAAAGGCGTCGGGCTGGACGTTCTACTTTGGGATGAAGTTGTAATCTTTTGCCAGCATACCTAACCTGCTTCCATTAAAGTTCTGCTGATTTTCAATCCTGTTTGGGCCTCTCCTCTGTGGGCGAAAGTTTGGTTGATTGATATATATATATATATATATATATATATATATATATATATATATTACCTACTGGCGGTCGCCAGTAGGTATATATAGTTAGGATTTTTTCCCTATGGGATTTTTGAAAATTCTATGTCTAATAACTTTGGCGTTTGTGGACGGAATTGGCTGAAATTTTCAGGAAAATGGAACATTTTGTTTCTGAGCAGCCCCTGAAAATTTGGGGGGGGTTCGTCCAGGGGGGGCCGAGAAAAAAGGGGGGTCCCAAAACGTGTTTTTAACATTGAGTTTTCCATAGGGCGGTTAGCCTCACTTTTAGCCCGAACGGCTGAATGGATTTGCACGAAACTTGGCAAAATTGTAGGGACTGGTAGCCCGATGTGCCTTTTGTAGGTCTCAATATATGTGCTCCAGTGGATTTTGAGAAATTAACGTTTAAAAAAAGATATATATCTGTAAGCGCGGACCAGGCAGCGCCCCGGTTCGCGGACCTTAAGCGTATCGGAACTTCGCGTAGCGAAGCTGATTGGCTTTCCGGTGTCTGTCAACATTCTAAACAGTCCGGAGCGGCCGCCATCTTGTCTCTCGGTAGGATCGAGAGACAAGAGGAGGCCAAAACAAAGGGGGAAATAACTATAAGGGGGCATAGTAGATCCTCGCTGACCCCCTAGGTTTAATGTGGAGGTTTTAAAGGGGCCCCGCGAAGCAAAAAAAAAAAAAATTTTTTTTGTTTTTTTTCGTGGTTAGCGCCCGGTACGCGAACCGGGAAGCGTTCTGGGGAGCGTACCACAATGAAAAATAAATGATAGACTTTTCAAATGCTGTATGTTAATTGATTGTTGGTTTTGTTGATTATTTTTTATTTTTTTTAATTTTTTAAGCTTTTTTTATTGTGTTTCATAATTTATTAAACTTTCTAACATTTCATTGTCAGAAATTTCATAATAATCATGGAATATAGATTGTAGTCTCTGAGGTTGTAAAATGTCCTCATTTGCAAGGAGGTTATCTACTGCTTGTACACATTGCAGTAGTTCTTGGTCCCAAGTTTCATCCATAAATTCAATCTCATTTGGATCAATGATTTCTGTGTTGGACTCTGGAAGGACAATTTCAAATGAAATGTTTTGTTCACTTTCCATTTTCCCTGAAATTTGCATAAAAAAAATATATATTAGTAGAGGTAGGGCACTGTTGGGATTAATTTTAGATAGGTAGTTTTTAACAGAGAATTTATCTTTGGGCAGTGTATAGTATCAGAGTGGAAGTAGGAATATAAAAAAGTGTATCTAAATTTATAAGTACTACAGAGGGATAGTATATAACTAACAGAAAAAGTTTGCCATATTAACTTAAAGTGCACAATATACTTCAGTTTTAAAAATAACAACTTACCTTTAAAAAGAAGTTGAAGTTATTAATGAAAATCCTATTGAAATGTACACCAGGAAGTAGTAGTCAAAATGGCTGTGTTTCCTTCTCTTCCTTTATATATATTCGGGTACATAACCAATCAAATGTCAGGTAAAAAAAGTAGAAAATGAAAGTAACATTTTAATTGGTTGTCAATTCCAACATTTCAGATGTGTTTTGTGAAGTAATTTACCTCACGGTATTTAGAGAGGTCTACAGGCTAAATGGCTAAATGGAATTCCAATCAAATTTGTGAAAATGGTAGGGATTGGTATGTAGTATGAGCTAATCTATATTTGGTGAAATTGTCTCAAGTGGCTTTTCTGTGAACTACTTTCCCACCTTTTTTGATGGTGCGCTTCCCAGAGAGCGACCCGGTACGCGAACCGTTGAGCGCCCCGGTTCGCGTACCTTAAGCGTTCCGGGAGTCCACCATTTTGTGTTTCGGTCGAATTAAGATACAAGATGGAGGGCAAATAATGTTCAGAATGGGTAGAAGGGGGCACGGTAGACTTATCTTGACCCCCTAGGTTTTCTGAGGGTGGCTGAGGAGGTTTATATGTGCGAAAAAAAAACATTTTTTTAAAAAATTTCGCGAGGTTAGCTCCCGGTTCGCGTACCGGGTAGCGCCCCCGGGAGCGTACTTTGTTGAAAATTAGTGAAAAATGTTAGAGTTAAATAATAATTGTGAGTGATCAGATGTAGGGTAGCTCTGAGAAGAGCTTTTGGGTTTATGGTACATTTAGGTACTTATAAGTAGGTACCAATGCACATTTTTAAATTCAGAGTGAAAATTCTGTTGCCCTCATCTGAGAAGTGAACTCCATCTCCTCTGTAGATATCTTGCATGTAGTAACGCAAGTTATTGTTGTACAGGGAGCCCATTCCATGGTCTCTCATGTAAGCTGAAACAGATTTGTTTACATGCTTCCTCGACTTCTCAATTTGTGGACAAAATTGGTTTGACCACCTCCATTTCTGTCTTTGGCATATATTTGAATATACCAAGGCAGTCTGAGGAAAAAGTGCCATTAATTGCTCAAAGGTGTCCTTTAAAAGCATTTCCAGACCTACACCAGTCAAAGTGCCCAAGTCATTACCTCCACAGTGCACAATTAACAGGTCAGGTTTTGGCAAATGCATAAAGGTTTTCACCAATGGTATCAATTGGTGACATTTTAATCCTCTGTGGCCAAACCACTTAATTTCCACATCTTGTAAATTGAGGTTAGGTAAATTCCTGCTTTCAACGTACCTTTGAGCCCAGTGAATATAACTATGACCAACAATCCAGACAGAAAACATGGTGAGAGAAGGTTCTCCTGCAGTCAGATGAAGTGTGGCAATGAAATGGCAGTTGAAAAAATGAGAGTTTGAAATGAAAAAAACTGTGGAGTTTCTGTGTTTATGAAGCAGTAACAGTGATTGGTGGATTTTGATTGATGAAAACAGAAAGTTAGGGTGTACAGATGTGTTGTTTGAAAGATGTATTTTGAGTGGTCAATAAAAAATCATTAAATGAAAGAAAGCACTGGATATGCAGGTGCACTGAGAGTTCAGAGTTCAATTGCAACATTGTTGTGTGAACTTGCAAACACCAGAGTTTCTCCAAGAGGTGGTTGCTATGGAAAATAGGCAGAAAGGGCAGAGGGGGAAGGGTTTTCATTTGAAAAAAAATGAGGGAAGAGTTTTGATTGGGTGACATGAGAAATATGTGTGAAGAATTACAGCATTTCTGTGCTTTTGATAGCTGCAGACTCTGGAGTGCATACCTTTTGCTCTGCTGAAGACAAATTGGTGTGTTTCTGAGACTGTTTTCAAACTCAAAGTATTTGCTAAGGTGAGAAAATATTTCTTTACTTTAGATAGAGAATAGTGTGCTTTAATGAGAAAATTATGATTTATGTGGCGCAAATTGCTTGTAAATATGCTCTCACATGTGCATGGAAAATTTTGATTTTGAATGTTTGTGCTACATAGCCATGTTAAAAGTGACGCAACCATGCTGGAAAGCCAATCAAAAAATGATTTCATGTGTTTTAATGACATTTTAAGTCATTTTCTGATGTGCAGTGTTTAGAAATTATGATTTGAAAATCGTTTTTGTGGAAAAGGAATTGTTTTTAAATTCATGACAGGGATATAATGGTGTATGGTTCTTTATAAGGCAATTGACTGTCCCTGATGTTATTTTTCTCATTTTAGTGTAAGACCTTTCTCTGTGGCGCAAATTGCTTGTAAATATGCTCTCACATGTGCATGGAAAATTTAGATTTTGAATGTTTGTGTTAAATAGCCATGTTAAAAGTGACTAAACCATGCTGGGAAGGCAATCAAAAAACGCTTTCATGTGTTTTAATGACATTTTAAGTCATTTTCCCATGTGCAGTGTTTAGAAATTATGATTTTAAAATCGTTTTTGGGGAAAAGGAATTGTTTATAAAATCATGACAAGGACATAATGGTGTATGGTTCTTTATAAGGCAATTGACTGTTCCTGATGTTATTTTTCTCATTTTAGTGTAAGACCTTTCTCTGTGGCGCAAATTGCTTGTAAATATGCTCTTACATGTGCATGAAAATTTTAATTTTGAATGTTTGTGTTACATAGCCATGATAAAAGTGACCCAACCATGCAGGAAAGCCAATCAAAAAACGCTTTCATGTGTTTCAATGACATTTTAAGTCATTTTCTCATGTGCAGTGTTTTGAAATTATGATTTGAAAATCGTTTTTGGGAAAAAGGAATTGTTTTTAAATTCATGAGAAGGACATAATGGTGTATGGTTCTTTATAAGGCAATTGACTGTCCCTGATGTTATTTTTCCCATTTTAATGTAAGACCTTTCTTTGTGGCGCAAATTGCTTGTAAATATGCTCCCACCTGTGCATGGAAAATTTTGATTTTGAATGTTTGTGTTACATAGCCATGTTAAAAGTGACCCTACCATGCAGGAAAGCCAATCAAAAAACGCTTTTATGTGTCTTAAGGACAATTTAAGTAATTTTCCCATGTGTAGTGTTTTGAAGTTATGATTTGAAAATCGTTGTTGAGGTAAAGGAATGTTGTTAAAATGTATGTGCGCCATATGCCCCCAAATTTCTTTTTCAGGGTTGCAGCAGGGTGTTCTTGAGACACCCCTGCACCTTTGGAATAAATTCCTAATTTGTGATGAGCAAATTGTTAATCGCAAATTGCACCTTCATTTATATGAGCCTCCTAGCCCATGGAAATGAATGGGTAATTTGCAATTAGCAATTTTCTCAAAGCAAATTTGGAATGGTAAAGAATCGCTATTTATTCCTTAAAATCCGCTTTTTTGGAAATGCAAAATAGTTATATGATACATATGGCGGTTGATGTCTAACAAGATAAGAAGCTTACGGATACATTTATGATGACTGGCGCAATGAAGTAGAAATCACTTACTTCATTGGTAGGCCTTTACAATAAATTATCTCTTCTGTATTCTTCATCAAGCGTAACTTTAATCTGCAATCCTGAGTAGGCCTCACCTTAAACAAACCTCTGGATAGGCCACATCTTATTGTCATCCTGAATTAATCATTTAAAATGCTAGGGACAGATTTATGATAGGTGTATACCTCTTTTGTGCCACTTAAAAAACATTGTCCATGGGGAAATGACTTAAAATGTCCTTAAGACACATGAATGTGTTATTTTAAAACGTTTGCAAATTTTTGGGGTCACTTTCAACATGGCTATGTGTCTGAAACAGTCAAAATCTAAATTTGCAATGCACAGGTGGGAGCATATTTACAAGGAATGTGCTTCATGGGGAAAGGTCTTATAATGTAATATGGGAAAAATGACATTAGAGATACTGAAATGCCTTATAGAGAAGCATACACCATTATGTCCTTGTCATAAATTTGCAAACCATTACTTTTCCCCAAAAACGATTTTCAAATTATATTTTGAAAACACTGCACATGTGGAAATTACTTAAAATGTCAATAATTCAAAATTTGTGATTCCTTAAATGCAATGTATCAAAAAAAAAATATGTAAAAAATGATATTAAGGATTTGGAAACTACCACCAACTTCTAGTTTGTGGTAATTTGCGAATTCTTTTCATAAAGCATTTTTTTCAAAAAAAAAAAGGTCCCATATGACGCCCATACATGCCATTAGGGCATGTAGGTGTGCCATGTGCTCCCAAATTTCTTTTTCAGGGGTGCAGCAGGGTGTTCCTAAGATACCCCTGCACGCTTGAAAAAAATCCTATTTTGTGATGAGCTAATTGCTAATCACAAATTGCAACATTAATTCCTATGAGCCTCCTAGCCCATGGAAATGAATGGGTAATTTGCAATTAGCAATTTGCTCATTGCAAATTAGGAATAGTAAAGAATTGCTATTTATTCCTTAAAATTTGCTATTTAGGAAATGCAAAATAGTTTGATGGTACATATGGTGGTTCATCTGTAACAAGATAAGAAGCTTAGGGATACATTTATGATGACTGGCGCAATAAAGTGCACATTACTTACTTCATTGGTAGTCCTTTATATGTATTATCTCCTCTGTATTCTTCATCAAGCGTAACTTTAATCTGCAATCCTGAGTAGGCCTCACCTTAAACAAACCTCTGGATAGGACACACTTTATTGTCATCCTGGATTAATCATTTAAAATGCTAGGGATAGATTTATGATAGGTGTATGCCTTTTTTCTGCCACTGTGCGTCACTTTTATGATGCAGCGGTGGTGCATAATATTTGCTATGAGGTGACAACATTAAAAATTGATGCATTTAGGCAGATATGTCATAGTGTAAAAAAAAAACGTACCACATAAAACCCAATCAGCAGTAATGCAAAAGATGCACCATGTCGCAAGACAGGCCTCACTTGGGGCCATATGTATCAAGCTAATTAGCATTTGCAAAGATCAAAATTCTATGAATTTCGGCCTTTGCGAATGTTAATTAGACAAATGGTATGTATCAAACAACTTTGATGCAAAATAAGGAGTAGCAAAATTTGCTATTCCTTATTTTGCGATTGCACTGAAGCATTTGTAAATTTTGTGACTACTTAAATGCAATGTATCAAACAAAAACTATGTAAAAAATGACATTAAGGATTTGGAAACTATTGTGGTAAATTAGTGGTAATTTGTGAATTCTTTTCAAAAAGCTTTTTTTCAAAAAAACAAAAGGTGCCATATGACGCCAACACATGCCCTTAAGGCATGTATGTGTGCCATATGCCCCTAAATTTGTTTTTCAGGGGTGCAGCAGGTGTTGTTGAGACACCCCTGCACCCTTGGAAAAATTCCTACTTTGTGATGAGCAAATTGCTAATCGCAAATTAAACCTTCATTCATATTAGCCTCCTAGGCCATGGAAATGAATGGGTAACTTGCAATTAGCAATTTGCTCATCGCAAATTAGGAATGGTAAAGAATCGCTATTTATTCCTTAAAATTCGCTATTTAGAAAATGTAAAATCTTTTGATGATACATATGGCAGTTCATCTGTAACAAGATAAGAAGCTTAGGGATAGATTTATGATGACTGGCGCATCACCAGGGATGTGACAGTCATCCTGCGCCACTGTTCCGCCACCCATGTTGTGCTGCATTTACAATGCGGCGCAGCATGGGGCAAAAACGGCACAGATGCGTGACGCATCTGTGCCGTAAAGGTGGCGCATTGCTGGAGTTGTATCGCAAGTGCGATGCAGCTCCAGCAAGGCTCAGGGGTGCCCCATCTCTACAATGCTGCGTCAAGACCTATGCCAGCTTCAAGCAGGTGCAGGGTTTTGACGCAGCTTTCTCCTATCTGATTGTAAGCAGTGTGTTATGTTTTTGATCACTATTACTGATTTACTGTTTGATAATAATGTTTATTAATATTTTTTATTATATTTTTCCTCAGACTCAACTGCAGATCATTTCAAGATTACAATATGCCTACAATACTAAGACAGATAAAGGCTGCAAAACGTCAAAGACAGCAGGAGAAAAAAAAACGCAGCAGTCCTCTAACAAAAAGATTTCTCAAGCCACGAAGAAAGCACCGGGTAAGAGCTCTAAATATTTCATAAGAAATATTTATAATAAAAAAAATATTACTACAGAAAATGTTTCAATCCATAACACGAGAAGTAAATCAAATGGAAAGAAAAGGACAAATGAAAATGTTACTGCTAGAGCAAGAGATAAATCTGTGCATGATAGTAGAAGGAAACAACAGTTTAGGGAGATTCGTAAACGAATGTTCCGTAACAGGATAATTGGCAATTTGTTAAAAAATATTAAGAAAGGTCAACAGAAACTAGTTTTTTATAAGAGAAAAAAAAAAGTTGAGAAAGTTATTGATCAGGCATTTGAAATTAAACGTAAGTTATTTATTTTGATAATCAATAGAATTAGGAAGCTAAACAAGGCAATTTTTGATTTCAAAAGAAATAGTAGATGGAAGAGAATAGTTAATCGTAGTAATTTTTGTGAAGTTTTTTCTGGAGAATGGATACATAGTTCAAGCTGTGAGGCATTTTTTAATGAAGAGAGTTATTTCCAGGATAATGATTTGGTGCATGCAGTTGACATCAGTGGTCGTGCTTATGAAGTGAAAGATGGTTGTCCAGTTGAAAAAGAAAAACTTGTGACAACAGAGGCAGAAGAGTTGTTAGGTAATGAGGTTTTAGGAAGACGTGCTAAGGGTCCTGTGTACACCTGGAAGTGTAGTAGTATTTGCAGTGTGCGACAGGATTCCATCAATTTGCTTTGTGATTTTGTACGGTCATTTAACAAAAAAAGTTTGAAGCAGAAAATGAGGTTGTTGCAAGAATTAGATCCTTGCAGAGTAAGAGAAGTGACAGGTTTGCATGGTCATTCACTGGCTTGTCTTTCCAGGAGAGTATGCCAGAGTGTTTTTCATCACTTCAGGATGCTAGCAGTGCATCATAACAAAGTGAGGAAGTTAGTTAGACTGTTGTATTATGCTAAGAGTCCAGCAATTATGCTGAAACAATTATGCGCTGCTCTTTTGCATGGTTCTGAAATAGATGTGAAGAATATATGTGAAGAAATTGAGTTTTGTTACTTTGGAAGTAAAGAGGAGAATGTTGAAATTGAGCAAGAAGTAGAGGGTCATTTGGAAGATAGTGTACATGTTTCCAGTACAGATAATTTCCAGAGGGAAATTGCGACGTTTGACATGAAATCAAGTGAGAGGCCTAATTTCACTTGTGTGTGTTGTAGACGCACTTATTATAAGAATCAGACTAAGTTAGTGGATTTATATGCAAAAAGTGAAAGGGAAAATAATAGTGAATGGAAGGATTTTGCAACATACTTGATGGTAGAAAATTGTTTTGATTTGGGATTGGATCAACGTGTGTGTACTTATTGTTGTAACAAATTAAAACAAAACCAGATGCCTGCTAGAGCAGTTCATAATAATCTGGAATTGGTTGGGATTCCTTCTGAATTGAAGGACTTAAATACTTATGAATCTATTTTGATTCAAAGTATCCATCCCTTTCAGGCTATTGTAAGAATGGAGCCAAAGACAGGGAAATTGCCTCCATCAGATTTACAGAGAGGATTAAAGGGAAGAGTTGTTTATTTGCCTCTAGATTTCAAGAAAAACATTAACACAATTGGAGTAGAAAAAGTGGAAGAGGAACCTCTGGTTATCTTAGTTAATGGGGTTCCGACAAAGAATAAGAAAATATGGCAAGATTTAGTAGATGTTAGGAAAGTTAAAAAGGCAACATTGTATTTGAAAAAAAATAATAAATACTATAAGAATGTATATGTTGCAGAAGAGGAAGTAAGTGAGGAAGAGGATAGCGATTTGTGTGCTGGTCAAATTGAGAAAGTAGAACCCTCTACTAGTGAGGAAATATATGAACATTATAGTGTTCATCCTTTGCATTCGAAGGAAGTCATGGGGAATGCTATTGAGTTGTTTCAAATGAAACAAGCCAAAGGGAGTCCCATTAGTGTTTGGGAGGAAAGTTTGGAAGCTCGGTGTTTCCCACAGCTTTTTCCAACAGGTCAGGGAGGAAGATATGATGAGCGACCTCATCAAATTCCTGCTTCTGAATACCGGACTTTGCGATTGTATGCAGGAGATGCTAGGTTTCGACAATGCATTCCCTATTTGTTTCATCTCCTGTTTGAAAGCGATCTGTCTGGACTGTCATATGCAGTGAACCACATCTTGAAAAGTGGTATACACATGCAAAACATCTCTGCAAGTGACTTTATGGATAAAGTGAATGTCCAAGATAGTATTTTGGATTCTCACCTGATTAATCTCATGGCGTGTCAGCGTGGTACTAATGAGTACTGGTACCGTCGTCATGGTGATTTAAAATGTATGCTGAGGAACTTAGGTACTCCCACATGGTTTCTCACTCTGAGCTGTGCCGAGTATGGCTGGGAAGACTTACTTGAATTTCTACGAGAGGCAAATGCTAACGTAGAAAACATCGAATTCAAGACACCCGGAGAACTGTGCTCTTTGGATCCAGTCAATGTATGTAGGTACTTCAATCATAGATTTGAAGCTATGATGTCTTTCATCATGAATAAGAAGAATCCACCTCTTGGAGAGGTGTTGGATTTCTTCTGGAGAAAGGAGTACCAAGCAAGAGGTGCTCCTCATATACATATGTTGCTGTGGATCAAGGATGCACCTAAATTTGGAACGGATCCAGAAGACTCAGTGATGAGTTTCATCCAACAGTATTCTACGTGTGCTGTTCCAAACGCAAAGGAGAAGAAAAGCCTAAGAGAAAAAGTTCTGCATTTCCAAAGCCATCGATGTGGAAAGTACTGCCGACGTAAATTCCGAAACAAAGACAAGTTCTACACCAAATGTCGTTTCGGCTTTCCACGACCGGTGATTTCTAAAGGAAGAGTAAACAGTTTGATGTCTTCGCTGCGACACAATGTGATGAAGAAATCACCTAAAAACACATACAATTTGAAGAGGAACGAAGAGTCCAAGTACATCAACGACTACAACCCGGTGATTTTGTCCATGTGGAATGCTAACATGGATATACAGTTTGTGGCTGATAACTGTATGGCTGTGGCTCGGTATGTGACGTCTTACATCACCAAAAAAGAGAAGACAGAATTGAAGGATATGTGGGAGGACATTTCCCATGAAAAGAGCCTCAGCAAGAAGTTGTACAGTTTCAGTCTGAAGATGTTGTCGCATCGAGAAATCGGAGCGTACGAATGTTCTGACCGGTTGTCTTCAGCAAGTCTCTATGCCAAGTCCAGGAGTATCGTTTGGGCGAGTCTTGGTCTTGCTGCAACGCGTAATCGAGTTCTCAAACCTGTGCGGGAAATTGAGTATTTGGCGGAAAAGGAGCCAAACAGTACCGACATTTTGAAGACAAACATGTTGGATACATATTATCCAAATCGAAGCAGTCACCTAGAGAATGTTTGTCTGTATGAGGTTCTGCAAAATTACATGTTCAAGAGGAACATCAAAGAAGATACTGAGAAAGGAGTGTATGCTGTAATAGGAAGTGAGGGATGTCTGGTCAAGCAAAGAAAATGCCACTTGATAAACCATCGAAAATTGAGTGGCGAATCTCCTGGAAAAAAAGGAGTTTTTCTATTTAGCACTTTTGCAACTTTTCAAGCCTTGGCGTGCAGAAGAGGAACTGCTTGGAGATTTCCTCTGTTACGAAGACTCTTTCAATGCCGCCAAGGAGACCATAGAATGTCCTGCTTTTCCCAAATATGTAGAAATGTTGAATGCGGAAATTGAGCAGGAAGCAACGATTGCAGCCGAGATTGCCAGAGACAGTTCTCAGGACAGTCAGAGTTCTGCTTCATTGAGTCAGGATCCACTAGGAGGACCTCTTATTGAAAATGAAGCTGCCACTGCTATGAATGAAGTGGAAAGAGCCATGGCACATGCTCAAGAGGATGCGGTTAACTTAGAAGAGTTGGAAAGGCAACTCAACGTTGAGCAGAGGAAAATATATGACGAAGTTACCATGCAAATTGATCATGGATTAAGTCATGATAAGAAAGAGTGCTCATGTACGTCGTTGAAGCCTGTCCGACTGTACGTGAGTGGAGAAGCGGGAACTGGAAAAAGTTTCCTCATTAAAGCAATTTCATGCTATTTGCAGGAAAGGACAGAGTCATCGCTGTCTTGTGTTGTCACTGCTCCAACTGGACTGGCAGCACATAATATTAAAGGGATTACTTTACATCGTTTACTGATGCTGCCAGTGGAGCATGACAACAAATTAGAATATCACAAGCTATCTGGAGATGCTTGTTTTGAAGTTTCAAGAATCTTGAGGAAAATGAAACTTCTTATCATTGACGAAGTAAGCATGGTTTCCAATGTCATGCTTGCCTTTGTGCATTTGAGGATGCAAGAAGTTCTCAAAACAGAGTATGATGTGTTATTTGGTGGCAAACACATCATTGTTTTCGGAGATCTTCTACAGCTGACACCAGTGAAAGGGCAACCTGTGTTCAAAATGCTCACGCATGAAGATACCAGGAAGTGCCTAGGCAGCATTGGCAACGTCAATATATGGTTAAACTTCAATTATGCTGAACTGCATGAAAATATGCGTCAGGCGAAGGATGAAGTTTACAAGACTATTCTACAAGATGTTAGAATTGGAAAAGTGACCGAGCATGGGAAAGAAGCTTTACATGCACGATTACTGTCAAATTTGTATCCAGAACAAGATGTTGTGCCTGAGAATATTTTTCAGAAAATTACTGATAAGAAATCTGGAATATGTTTGATGCCAACTCTTGCAGAATGTGCCAAATTCAACAACAAAATGTTGAATTTAGAAAAGCAAGAGATTGTGAAACTGGAAGCTATTGACAGAGTAGAGCATATGGGATCAACAATTATTTTGTCTGAGAATCTGAAAACAAAATTGGATTCATTAGAGAAGACTATATCTAAAACTGCAGGTTTTGAAAAGACTCTGAATGTGTGCTTGAACTGCCGTATAATTTTAAGAAGGAATTTACATGTTGAAAGAGGTCTGGTAAATGGGTCAATGGGTAATGTTGTTGATTTTGTAAAATACAGAAATAGAGATGGAATTGAATTTTAAAAAATTAAATTTGATGGCATTGAGGAAGTACAGCTAATTGGTCGTTGCTCTGCTAGATTTTTGCTTGTGAAAGACTTATATGTTCGCCGTAAGCAGTTTCCTGTTTGCTTGGCATATGCGGTGACAATCCATAAATCGCAAGGTTTAAGTGTAGACTGTGCATTGGTGAATATTGGCAGTTCTGTGTTCAAGGAGGGTATGGCATACGTGGCATTGTCACGAGTTAGAACTTTATCGGGATTGTACTTGATTGAGTGTGATGTCACAAACATTTGTGCGGATCTAGATTGTGTTAAGGAATACAATAGGTTAAGAAGAGAGTATGCGCCACATTTGCCTCAGTATCCTTTGTTTGAGAAACGTGTGGTAGGCCGGAAACGAAGAAATGTGACCAATACTGGGGAGGTTGTAGCAAAAAGACGAAAAGTCGATGAACCTAAAATTACAAGCAGAAACAAAGAGGATTCTGTTGAAGATGTTGTTGGTTTTCAGTTTGAAAACAGTTCTGGTGTCAACTGCTATGCTAATGTAGTAATTAATGTTTTGTTTTCTCTAAAAAATGTAAAAGAAGAGATTGTGGTCAATTCTGATCAAAGATTTTGCAGTTTGTTAAATTCTGTGTTAGAGAAATGTACCACTGATAGAAGAAACATAGAAAGTGTGTCTGAAATTAGAAATCTGTTAGATAGATGTTCAGGCCAAACACAATTCTCTCAAAATATTCAGCAAGATTGTCAGGAGTTTTTAATGTATATGCTTGATGTATTACATGCTGAAGGTGTAGATGTAGATCAGCTGTTTGGGCTTTCTTATCAATGGCAGCATGACTGCGAGAACTGTATGGTATCAAGTACTACTAGTGTAGACTCAGAAAGATTTATATATTTAACTTTGCCAGACAGTAAATCAGTCTCCTTTAATAAGCTAGTAAAAGCTGCTAATCACAACATGGAGTGTAGCCAATGTAAATCTGAAATGATGTCCACATTATTTATACGAACATATGGCCAGTACGTCATTTTAATGTTCCAACGATGTAGGCCTGATGGAACAAAATTGACAACTTTAATAAAAAAATTTGTAGCTTCGCAGTTGTCAATATCAGGAAGGACTTTTGTAACTACAGCAATTATATATCATGACGGCCCTTCAATATCATCAAGACATTACACAGCTTATTTAAAGTCTAGAAATGGCTGGTCATTCTGCAATGATTCTGTTTTAATTTTCAAAAAAAAATTGCCGTATGACCTTAAAAACTCTTACCTGGTGTTTTTAAAACCAAAATTTTAGGGAAATAATCTCGGGATGTGCTCTGTGGAATTTCAAGAAGTTCTAATGGCTCCTACACAATTTGGCCTTGAGGATAAGTGTAGTTCAGAGACATAACTTCTAATCATAGGATTGGACATCATGGAGATATATGTGCACTTTGAATGAGTTCAGAAAAACTGTTTCTTTTCATAAGCTAATTGAAGCAGCCAATCAAAACATGGAGTAGAGGGAATGTAAGTCTGCAATGCTGTCTACTGTTTTACATTGCTTTGAGATTAAAAGTGATGTAGAGAATTAAATAATTGTACTACTCATAGAGGTAGTGTAAGTCTGCTTCATATTAAGCAGTATCAGTGTCATAGGAAATGTAGAACATGACTGAGCAAGAAGGGGAAGATATTACTATTCCAGGATTGTGAAAATGATCTTCAACATTTTAATTGTGAAAGTTGCGGAAATGCCAAATGATGGGATTGGCTTACAAGAAATCCAAGAGTTATAAATATCTCTGACTAGATTTGGCCTTGTGGAAAATAGTGGTACAGAGCAAGAAGTCATTTATTGCATGTAACGTGTTTTTAAAAACGATGGAGGTTTTCTTTCAGAAAGTGGCGGGCTGAAAGTAATAACAGCACAAAAGAGTGTAAGCTGTTCATAGGACATCCTTGGACGTCATGGAAAGTAAGTTAACTTTAAGGAGTTCTGAATTTTAATTTCTGATGTTGTATGGGTTTTTTAAACACAATCATTTTGATTGTGTTTTTTTTTCCCCGCTGTTACATGATGAATACCTTCAAGTCACTGTTTTTAGTGAATTTTGATACATTCTGAGAACAGCAAAAATAAACCATTTAAGATGTATAATTAATTCTGTACTGTTTGCATTTATGATGTATATGTAGAACTGTGTAGGAGGCATGGAGAAGGTGAGGCTTCTGTAAGTGTCAAAGTTGTTGCATGCAGTGCTGCACTTCTGCGTATTCTTTGATATGCTAGACTACATCTGCACAATGAGATAAATAAGCAAAGGAAACACAAGTGACGTGATTGTGAAATGAGCAAAATAAATTGCATGTATTTCAATTACATCATGTGTGTTTCCTATCATTACGAATCACATTGTGCAGATCAAGTTTAGGTCTGTCCAGGGAAACATAGGAGGTTTGGACTTTGTTGAAGATTGCAGTGGACATGACTCACTTCATTGGTAGACCTTCACATGTATTATGTCCTCTATTCTCTTCAACAACTCGAAATTTCATCTGCAACCCTGAGTAGGCCTCACCTGAAACAAAACTCTGGATAGTAGACATCTTATTGGCATCCTGAAGCAATTATTTTAAATTTTAGTGTCTTGCGACACTTTTCTGAGACAACAGCAATGCAAAAGATGCACCATGTTTTAAGATAGGCCTCACTTCATCTGCATCAAGATAGTGTTAGTTTAAAATGTATATCTTTAGGACTGTGTAGCTTCTGTAAGTGTCAAAGTTATTGAAAAACTGTTTGTCCTTCAATCTTTGCCCTTGTCTTTTGTAATTTTTTAATACATGTTTTTATATTTTTCAAATGTTTGTTCTCTCTTTCACAGATTGAAAGTATAAAAATAAAAAGTGAGGAATTTAACGACAATTATAAGGTAAGTATTTTGTACTCTTTTCGTTACATTTCTATCACATTGAACTACTATTAGTTCCACTGCTTCATTTCTTTAATCCTCAGTTTCCTGCCTTTGCTACTTCCCTCATTCCTTTCTCTATTACCTACTTACTCAACTCCTTCCACTTTTTTTCTCAGTCCCTCTCTTCTCATAGTTCCTCACTCTTGTTCACTCACTCCGTCTCTATTACTCTTAGTGTCTTTGACTGATCACTGTATCACTATTTGTTCATAATGCTTTCTCTGTGTAGTTGAAGCACACTAAGGGGCATATTATGAATGCAGCCAATAAAATTATTGCTCTTTTTATTGGCAGAAAACTGGTGCAAAAGCGGCTTTAGCGGCAGTTTTCTGCCGCAAAAGCAGCTTTAGCGACACATTTCTGCCGATAAAAGCTGCAAAACTTTTATTGCCTATGTTGATAATATGCCCCTATGTTATTTACATTAGGGCTATATTGTCCAGTATAACAATCAAAATTGCTCTCCAAAGACACCAGGCAAAGCAGACGCTCCCTCAAACAGATCACCAAGCGCAATTTACCCTACTTACAATCTAGCCTGTTCTCTGTCGAGACTTTAGCAATCTTTAGAGCACAAGATAAGATTTTTTTACATGGAAGAGCCATACGTATTGCAATTCTACTTAAGAAACAAGCATTGGCATAGACAATAGGTCTCGCCTTTGTGACCTTATACGTGTTTAGCCATGCAACAGTTGATGTTGCTGCACCAAGGATATTATGCTGCATAACTAAAGACTTAGAAGGTCCAAAAGTCGATACCTATTGGCTATGCCAATGCTTGTTTTTCTTTCACTTCGTTATCTATTTTGTTTTTCACAATTATACCATCTTCTGTCTGTTCTTTGGTAAATAGATCTATTAAATAGTATCTCTTCTTTACTCCCTATAGCTGTCTTTCTTGAAACATCACTCTCTGTTTACTTTCCTTATACTTACTCTTTTTTTTAAAAAAGTTTTTTTTTTGGTTAGCTCCCGGTACGCGTACCGGGAAGCTAAACCGGAAGCGAACCAAAAGAAATAGAGCTTGCCAGAGTGCTAAACATTCTAGCAATTTTTTTGGAAAGGGAAGGTAGTTCTGAAAAGAACTTTTTTTTTATATTTTTGTTGTTTTATATTTTTTTTGTATTTTTTGAACATTTTTTGTTTTTTTTGTATTTTTTGAACGATTTTATATTTTTTTTGGTTTTTTTTGGGGGGGGGGAACAACAAAAAACAGGCGTTGAAAAGGGCTCAACAGGAGCAAAAAAAAATTACTGGGGGCGGTTAGGGCAATTATGATTGTCATAAGCCAGGTTGATGGCATTAATACTCATGTTACCACATGATATCAACGCACCACAGTGCATACAAGTATGTTTCATGTGCCCAAAATTCTCTTGGATGTTTGGCACAGTTTCCCGTGCCTCTGCTGGTGTCAATGATATTGACGATGTTGACCTGGCCACAGGAGTTGCTGTTGGGTTTTGTTCCATATCCCGTATTTCCGCCCGGCTGTAATTAAGTGGATGCTTCCTGGTCATGTGCCTATGCATGGTATAGTTCCCATAGCTATACTTTTTATCAGTCCCTCTTGATAATTTCTCTTTGCAGATGAGGCAGGTGACATACCTCGCATTCACTTTCTTTTGCCCTGGAGGGATTGAATAAAACTGCCAGATGAAACTGGCTTTCCTATGGGAAACCCGGGGCACCTCTTCCAAGAACTGTGGTTCTTCTCTCTCCTCTTCCTCTAGTTCTTCCTCTTCCTCCTCTGTGTTGGTGATCACCTGGGGAGGTGGTCCTCTCTTCCCATGAGGAGGTGGAGGTGGTGGTGGGGGTGCACCAGCTGAAGCAAGTACTGAAGTCATTTCTCAAGTATTAATAAAGGTCTTCCTCTCACAATGATGAAAGTCAGAGTGAGGAAAGAAGGAGGGGTTTTCATCATTTGGAAAAAACAATACTTCTCAACCAATGAAAAGTGTTATTTTTAGGTCACCTGACCTAGCCTTCCATAATTATGAAACTAAAAGTGAAATGAACCAATGAAAAGCTTTATTAACAAGTCACATGACTCTAACTTTCATGTTACGCGCTGCGGAACGCTCCCCGGTTAGCTTCCGGTTCGCTGCGCTTCGCGCCTCGGTCCGCGCCCAGGGACACTTCCGGGTGCGCTAACGCAGTACGTCACAAGACGCATTTCGCGGCAACGCGATACGTCGCGCTTTCGCGCCGCGGATCGCTTCCGGGGAGTTGCGTTTCGCGCCTCGGTCCGCGCCCCGGGGCACTTCCGGGTGCGCTAACGCAGTACGTCATAAGACGCATTACGCGGCAACGCAATACCGTCACTATGTTGATTTGTTACCGGTTCGCGGACGGGATCGCGGAATCGAATTGAGCTAACTGGAAGCTTCCCGGTTAGCGAACCGGGAGCGAAACCAAAAAAATATTTAAAAAAAATTATTAATAAACATATAAAATATATTTTTGGATTTAAAGAAGAATACATTTTACTTCTGTAGATATTAGCTTTTAAAAAACCAATGAAATTCACTGAAAAAACCATAGGTTATAGACCATATATAGTTAGGAATTAGCATTTACAAAACCTTGAAAATTCACTGAAAAAACCATAGGTTATAGACCATATATAGTTAGGAATTAGCATTTAAAAAACCTTATTTTACTCACACAAAAACATTGAAATTCCATATATAGTTAGTTGTACTAACTATATATCGCGCACCCGCAATCCACTGCTGATGATGTCACATATTACATCATTCATGACATGGTCAGTGACATCACTGATGACATCACTGATGACATCTCAAATGACATCACTGATGACATCACTGATGACATCTCAAATGACATCACTGATGACATCACTGATGACATCTCAAATGACATCACTGATGACATCACTGATGACATCTCAAATGACATCGCTGATGACATCACTGATGACATCTCATTTGACATTACTGATGACATCACTGATGACATCATTCATGTGATAATACGATGAAGCTCTTCAGACTCTAATATAACCTTAGATACAGTAAGTGTAAACAGACACTCACAGACTGTCACTCATCCATAGAGTTACACACACACCTAGTCAGTCATGGAAAGAATCAATCACACATCCATTTTCTCAACTATACAGTTATACACACCTTACTTATTCAAAGATATACTAACACATATTTACTCTCTTATACAATCCCTGATACAAGTTCACAATGATCCATACAGCCACTCACACATTCACTGGCTCTTATGCACAGTTATTTATATATGTCAACTCTCACATGTACTGTTTTTTACATATGTACTTACTTTTACATGCAGCACTGAGATATCCATTCACTCACCCATACACTCATGCACACAGTCAACCGCCCATACAGCTGTTTCCACATGCACTTTTGAACCCATACATCTAGTGAATCAACTGCTCACACATCTATGCACAGAGTCATACACCTACCAGCCACCCATACACACTCTCAGTCTCCCATACAAATACGTAGGAAACCAATCAATAACGCATATAGTTAATCATATAGCTAATGATCAACACATGCAGCAGTTTATAGAACAACAAAGATAATGATGCACAAATTGAGACAGTTTAGTCACTAACCCATGCACTCAGTGAGACACATTTAACCACTCACTCATACAGTCAGTCATGCACCTAATAAATCCTTCATCCAGACATTTATAAATCCACTAATTCTTAAATATGTAAGACATATTTTAACTTTACAGAAACATACAGTCACTGGATGACGTCATCAGTGATGTCATCAGTGATGTCATTTGAGATGTCATCAGTGATGTCATCAGTGATGTCACTGACCATGTCATGAATGATGTAATATGTGACATCATCAGCAGTGGATTGCGGGTGCGCGATATATAGTTAGTACAACTAACTATATATGGAATTTCAATGGTTTTGTGTGAGTAAAATAAGGTTTTTTAAATGCTAATTCCTAACTATATATGGTCTATAACCTATGGTTTTTTCAGTGAATTTTCAAGGTTTTGTAAATGCTAATTCCTAACTATATATGGTCTATAACCTATGGTTTTTTCAGTGAATATATATATATATATATATATATATATAAATATATATATATTTCTTTTTTTCAACGTAATATTGTATAACTTCATATTATTTAACTTATTTTCAAAACTCTGCAAAGCGATTTAAACTGTCATTTTTGGTTTAACCCAACCCTATCAGTTCAATCACAGGCGGGTGAGGTGGCTGGGATAATGATAGCCTCATTATACTTTAATGAAATAATGGGTGATTAGGCATGCCAAACATAGACCCTTGCAGTACAAAAGGGGGTGGTGATGGACGGAGCATCAGAACCAATCAAGCACTCACACCCAGTCAAAAGATCTGGGTTTGATCCATCACCGTTCTTTAGCCCACTCTGCCACCCCAGTTCAGACATGGCTATATGCAAATCAGTCTGACCCTGTGCCTCATGGGAACAGTCCAGCCCAAACCGCCAAGCCATGCCTTCCCTGGACCGGAAACAAGCTTCCGAGGACCGTTTCTGGCATTCCAGCCGTCTTCAGCCCGGCTTGCTTGAATCCAGTGGCAAAGTGAGCAAGGGACTCACGTCTGAGCATATCCTGCCACACTTATGGCGGCCAAAGCGGTACAAAAGGGGTTGGTGATGGACGGAGCATCAGAACCAATCAAACACTCACACCCAGTCAAAATTTCTGGGTTTGATCCATCACCGTTCTTTAGCCCACTCTGCCACCCTAGTTCAGACATGGCTATATGCAAATCAGTCTGACCCTGTGCCTCATGGGAACAGTCCAGCCCGAACTGCCAAGACATGCCTTCCCAGGACCGGAAACAAGCTTCCGAGGACCGGTTTCTGGCATTCCAGCGTCTTCAGCCAGGCTTGCTTGAATCCAGTGGCACAGTGAGCAAGGGACTCACGTCTGAGCATACCCTGCCACACTTATGGCGGCCAAAGCGGTACAAAAGGGGGTGATGATGGACGGAGCATCAGAACCAATCAAACACTCACACCTAGTCCTCGGAACCTTGTTTCCGGTCCAGGGAAGGCATGGCTTGGCTGGAATCACCAGTAATAAAAGTGAGACGTATCTAACTAGGTAGCAGCAAATAAATGAGCAAGAGGATTGTTGCTATGGACATATATGTTGTGCATTAGTTCTAGAATGGAAAATATTTGTTTATGATATATACTAAGTTCTTTAAAGGGTTGCATGATGGGGGAGCAATAAAAGGTTATTGCATAATGATAGCCTCCGGCCTTGTAATGAATTACCTTCTCACCACTGCATACTCTGCGGTTCTGAGGATTTGGGTGAACTATGTGATATTGCTGAAGGGCCTTATCGTGGAGTACACTCACAGACAATGTTTACTCAACCTTAAGCTCAACCCTGAGTAGCTTTGGCTGCGAGCAGTAAGGCTTGGCTAAGAAACTTGGTGTAAAGCTCTTAACAGCACCAAACAACAAAATAAGAAATCGCACACCAATAATACTGCAACAATGTATAAAAATAAAGCCTGCTTTTATTCGTTTTTAGAGACCTTGATCATTAAAATCCACAAGAGGGTTCCATAGATATCGATTTTGGAACTTTTTATCACTTATAAATGTAACCGCAAAAAAGCATTGGCAAATGTAAAGTTTCAAAACTTTTGAATAGTAAGTGCGAGTTCTCAGGCCCGACTTGGTTAATCAAATCCAGCAGGACCAATGTCTAGGGGGCCAGAAAGGATATTTTGGACCGTTACCTGGCCACCGGAGCATTTTTTAAGCAAGAACCAAACTTTACAGGACAACCGCCATAAAAGTAAATAGAGTGTCCCTGATGCTAAGGGATATGGGCAAAGATGCTCGAAAGAATGCTCTGGTTGAGGGGCATTCGACAGAGGTGTCTCAGTGGTGGTTCCTCGATCTACGGGTGATGAGGAATTACTTTTTTCACAGAGCTCAGGGTCCCTCAAAGTCCTCCACATTGTAGTAGCCAGACAGCCGATGCTGCCCTACTGGTCACGCGGATCACTGACATAATATCGACGGACAGAATATCGACTAGCAAAAATATCGATGACAAAATATCGACAGACAGAATATCGAGTTTGTATCTACAAACAGGTAAGTACAAAAATATTGAGTACAAAATATCGTTTACAAAAATATAGTTTATAAAAATATCGACTTTATTAAAAACAGTGTTAAATTAAATTAATAGTAAACATTAATTACTAAAATATACTTAAAAATACTTAAATTACCTTATAATAATTAAATAATTAATGAAAGTTATAAAAAAAATTGCAATCATATTTGTTAAAACATATATATATAGTAACATAATATAATTAAATAATATCCAATATTATTACCGTACGATAGCAGAAGTATAAAAAATACTATTCCCACTCCAGAGAGGGCAACAGTAGGGAAAGCGTTGGATAGCGTAGGGTTAAAAATTACTATTCCCACTCCAGTGAGTGCAACAGTAGGAAAAGCGTTGGATAGCGTAGAGGTAAAAATTACTATTCCCACTCCAGTGGGTGCAACAGTGGGGAAAGCGTTGGATAGGGTAGGGGTAAAAATTACTATTCCAACTCCAAAGAGTGCAACAGTAGGGAAAGCGTTGGATAGCGTAGGGGTAAAAATTACTATTCCCACTCCAGTGAGTGCAACAGTAGGGAAAGCGTTGGATAGCGTAGGGGTAAAAATTACTATTCCCACTCCAGTGAGTGCAACAGTAGGGAAAGCGTTGGATAGCGTAGGGGTAAAAATTACTATTCCCACTCCAGTGGGTGCAACAGTAGGGAAAGCGTTGGATAGCGTAGGGGTTACAATTACTATTCCCACTCCAGTGGGTGCAACAGTAGGGAAAGCGTTGGATAGCGTAGGGGTTAAAATTACTATTCCCACTCCAGAGAGGGCAACAGTAGGGAAAGCGTTGGATAGCGTAGAGGTAAAAATTACTATTCCCACTCCAGTGGGTGCAACAGTAGAGAAAGCGTTGGATAGCGTAGGGGTAAAAATTACTATTCCCACTCCAGTGGGTGCAACAGTAGGGAAAACGTTGGATAGCGTAGGGGTAAAAATTACTATTCCCACTCCAGTGGGTGCAACAGTAGGGAAAGCGTTGGATAGCGTAGGGGTAAAAATTACTATTCCAACTCCAAAGAGTGCAACAGTAGGGAAAGCGTTGGATAGCGTAGGGGTAAAAATTATAATTCCAACTCCAGAGAGTGCAATAGTAGGGAAATTAAATACTTCATATATTATTTCAATAAATATAAATTATTATCTATAAAAAATTAATTAAAAGTAATTACCAATTTAATATAATTTAATAATTAATCAATTAAAATTACTAATTTAAATTAATTATTACAATTATTTACCTATTAATACAAATTAATTACAAATTAACGATTAATAACTTAACATTTAAACATTAATTAACAAGTAATTCAAATTGAATACAAATAAATAAATTGATTTATTTAATTATTTATAAATAAATTACTTCCCACCCTATTCCCCTATAAACCCACAACCCACTACAGAAAATAAATTAGTAACATTTACATAATTAGCAATTAATCAATTAAATAAAATTAATTGGCAATTCAAATTTAATTAATTACCCATAAAAAAATAATAAAAAATTAATTCTAAAACAATACCAATAAATATTTTAACATATTTAATTAATTATAAATAAATTACTTCCCACCCAATTCCCTTAGAAACCCACAACCCGCTACAGAAAATAAATTAGTAAAATTAACATAATTAGCAATTAATCAATTAATTAAAATTAATTGCCAATTACAATGTAATTAATTACCAAATATAAATTAATTAACAATTAATTAAAAATGAATACCAATAAATAAATTTACATATTTAATTAATTATAATTAAATTACTTCCCAGCCTATTCCCCTATAAACCCACAACCCGCTACAGAATTAAATTACGCAAAAATTAAAAAAACACAATTCATTAATTAAAATAAATTATAACATAAATACACACTTTTCACACATATAATAACATAAAAAACACTATAAAAAATCGATATTATTAAAAATTCGATAATTTTATTAACCTATATTATATACTTCGATATTTTAACTGTCTATATTTTTAACATTCGATATTACATTACTTACCTTAAAAACGATATTTTTGATGTCTATATTCTGTCCAGTCGATATTTTGTCCATTCTATATTTAAAACTCGATATTATGTCCATTCGATATTTTGTAGTCGATATTTTGACTGTTTCCCGGTCACGCTGCACCACGATTGGATACACACTCCTTGGTGGGGGATGGTGTCCCTTGGTAATGATGAATCTTAACTTGGATAGAACTACTGGGTTCACCAGACTTGGGTGCAGATTTTGGATGTTTCAAATGTACCCTCTGTTGTGCCTGGTGACTGGTAGCGGAAAACCTCCGCGGTAGTTACCTCTTTGTCTGTTTGACCTCTTTCAGCTCATGTTGTCTGAGAGTTGGTTCCAGGAGATCAGCAGACTAATCCTCGGAATCACTGGTCTTGGTGAACAGGGAAATTGACTTTTCCTGGGGCAGGAGCCATAGGCACAGTCCCAGTCTCGCTAACCCAAAAGTGCAGCAGGTGCATTCCTCTCGATGGTGCAGCCTTTCTTTACGCAGTTCAAAGGCAGGAGGGCAGTCATTTTTTGGTCCTCTCTACTTCTACAACATGAACTGTGGTGCAGGGTGCCAGGGATCCCCAACTTATCCCAGGAAAGTGCCCCGAGAGGACCACGCAGTCACAAGCCAATGGACTGCTGGGTCCTCTCCTCTCTAGTGACAAAGTTCCTATGATGTGTGGCACTTGCTTATCCCGAAGTGCCCCATTCCTTCCCACTTCAAGAATGCACAACCCTTCTTCGGTTGTGGGGAGCAGAGTAGCCCACCCCAGATGTATGGCTACCAGTGTGTTACACACCCACAGGAAAACTGGTTTGGACCCAGGCTTCTCTCCCTTAGCTCCGTTTCCTAATTGTCTGCAGGAACAGAAGGAATCTGGCTCAGGGATGTGGTCACACGTGGTCCTTCAAAGGTGGCTTCCGCTATGAAGCCTGTCTTTTGGGCTAACACCCTGAGTGGCCATCCTGGGAGAGGAGGTGAAACCTCACTCTTTGGCAACTGCCCTTGTTCCTGGGGCTTGGAGTCGTTCACATGTCTCCCCATGCAGTCGGAAACCTGTCAATGTGTCAGTGCCTTTGTGAAGTTATTTTACTATCAAGAGTGCTGAGTGGCAACTTTCTAAAAGATGCCTAATATTATTAGTAGTTCTAAATCTGGACTGAGCATCAGGTTGGATTTAATGTCTCAATTAATTTGCGACCTTACTTGACCTTGTTAGGTGATCTCATTCAGGAGTTAGGCAGGTTAGAGTGCCAAACGTTTAACCCTGTATTAGCCAATAGGGAGCCTAACCTTCTCAAAGCAAAACAACAATTTGGAAGTGTTGATACTAAGACATATATACAATAATATGTATTACTTAGTAATATATAGCTCCCTCCCATAGGACTTGATAAACTTTCCTTAGGGGAGACGTACATAGATCACTTAAGGGAAGTGGTGGCTTTGCTTTTAGGTTTAATAGCAAAGTTGAACTGGCAGTATCACACACTATCCTATCAGTCTGCAGTGATACCATATACTATGGGCTTATAAGTAAGTCCATACTTGCCAATTTGGTGTATCCAATTCAACATGGCTTTATAAAGGTTAGAACATTGGCATTGAGGTCTGGTTAGCAGGCCTCAGTGCAGTCTCAGATCGAAAAACCAGCAGCATAAATCCAAAAATGTGGGGGTGAACATGCAATTAGAGGCATTTCCTTACAGCCGTCATCACATTTACCACACTTTCTCTCCATGCAGCCTAACACTTCCTCCATACTTCAATACTGCTCCCTTGCCACTACACCACCGGCTGTCTGTCCCTATGTTTTCTCTCACCTTCCTCCTATCTTCCACCCCCTCCCCATCAAAACAATGCTTTTTTACCCTGCGTACCTCTTTCCTTCTGCACCTGTGCTCTTGCCATTGTCTGATAGCCTCCCATGATCTACTGGTGTTTCTGTCTGGTTCTGTTATCTGCCGTCATGTCTTCTTAACTTCCCTATGCTCCAACTACTTCTCTAATCCCTGTTTTGTGATGTTTCACTAGCGGATCTTCGTTCTTCTGTTTCAAACTGTCCATCTTCTATCACACAACCCTCTTGTGGTTGCCCCGCACTGCCAAGATCCTGTCTCTGTACAAACACCACTGTAGACCTGGGAGCAGCCCGATATTCCACCGCCCCTCTGGCTTTTCTCTGGTCATCCCTCTCATCAGAAATATCCAATAGTTCATTGCCCATCCATCTACCCTCCTCCTGGTGCATCCTCTGTGCTCTTCCTGCCATACTTTTGCACATCTTCTGGTCGGCTGCCTTTTGAAGACTCGTTCCTGGTCTTGAGTTGTGGGCACTTGCACAAGTCTGCCTGCCTCGTAGGACTGAGATCCTGGGGGGTGGCAACCCTCTCTCTGTTTTCCGGGTGTTCACTGCGACAATCTGATCCTGACCTGACTGCAGCTGGGTGTGAGGAGGACCCTGGCCCTGCAGCCCATACGTTTTTCCAGCTGTTCTGCCCAGGTCCCACTAGTGTAGGGGTGTCCCAGTACCCCTTGGTCCCTCACTCCATGTTATCCTCTCAGTTTGGAAATGCCCAGTATTAGGTAGTAGATAAATAATATACAGTGTATTAGGTAATTTGCAATTTATATTGAGCCACGGTGGAGGGTGCACCTATTATTGACTCTGCACACAATAATAGGCGCGCCCTCCACCGTGGCTCAATATAAATTGCAAATTACTTTATACAGTGATGTCATTTTGTCACCATACTTGAGCCACCCACTGTATATTATTTGCACTACTGTTTACAGTGCGCCGTCCACGCTGTTCACCCTATCACTTGAGTCGCCACGTTTTTCACTTACACGTTCTCGAGCACCAAGTGCATTATGGTTGTCACACGATTTGTCTTATACAGTGCTGCTTTAACTGTATATGCCCGACCATGAAAATATTTTTTTTGAAGAAATATAAGATGATTAACAATCTTAAATCAATCGAATAGTGGTCTCCTTATTTCTGTCACTGTAATGCTTGTTGCATACATGCTTACTCGTCTTGTACTATTACCTGTTGGGATACTGTTTATTTATCTACCTTCATAACCCAGTCCCGACGTGGTTTATGGGTCACACTCCTGTAACTTTTTACTACCTCTTTGGGGGGTCGCAAACCACTGACCTCGTTGAGGTTGCCCTCCACGGCCTCAATGCTGGCATTTCTATTAATGGCTGGGGCTGAAAGGCAGGTGGCAACCTTCCTGCTGCATCCAGAATGGCTAAAGCACTCTCCCCATGTTCCTGGAACAGAGAGCTATTCCCTAACATCTTTCCAGCTTTGGCGCTGCGGCAAAATGCCCCCACCGTCGGCAGAGGTGTGATGACGCATTACGGTGGCTAAGTGGCTGGTTGCATTTTTACGCACCTACCCCTCACACCTCCACAAATCTCCTGGGCATACAGAGCACTACCCTCATCTCCCCTCGGGCAGAGACATTTTAAGGCATGGGCAAAGTGGGCTTTGGCTCAAGGCCCCAGCCTTTGAGGGGGCCCCCCTTATTGAGCCACCTCTGTTCTGCAGAGAGTCTTGCCCTGATGACCTTAAATACTTTTTAAACAGATTGTTTTAAATACCATTCTCCTTTAAATTATTTTTGATGTAGGTGATGTGTGAGAGTATCTCTATTACAGCCATTTGCAGAGAAATGCTGTGTTTGTTTCATGGAACATCCATAAAAATAGTTCTTTTAGATTCAAATCGGACCTCACCTTTGAGACATGAGAGGGTGTCACAGAAATTATTTGCAGTAATATTAGTGAGCTGCTGCTGTGTTGCAATATTGGAAACACTCATCAGTATCCCTGATTATTAGATGTATACACGTTTAGAATTTGGACCATTCTGCCTGTGCTCTCAGTCACTTGGCCAAAGAGGCCATGAAATAGCAGAAAATGGATCATAAATTCAAAGCTGTTCCGAACAAGACCCCCCAAAATAAGTTTGGCCCAGGGACCCCAAAATCCTTCAGATGCCCCTGCCCTCGGTGCCCACCCCGGTGATAACCTGTAAGGTCTGGGTGTTCATAAGCTAACTTGGAATTCACGCCCTGTAACGTCCACTCCAAAATGCAGTAAATTTTACTCACATGAAGAAGTATTTGAGTAAACGAATAGATATTTTTTCTGAATCAGAAAGTGGTTTTGCAATTGTAAATCAGTGATTTCTTAATATGTCTTATATGCGGAAGTACCATTGTATATTTTCCCGACATTTGGCTCTGGAACTTGTTTCTTTATCTTTATCCCCTTTGCACCCCTTTCTGACATGAAAAAAAGCCTTAGATCCTCATTGCAGCTGGCTGAATCCCGTAGCCTGAAGCAGGTATTGCTATCAATCTTCAACTTACGAGATTTCTTCTTTTCCCAGTGTTTAGACCCTCTGGTTATGAGCAAAAGCAGTAATTTTTAATAAAATAAAAGCAATCACCTCTTACCTCTGAATGTGAAACTAATCAGTGTGATTACGTTGGCACGACTTGAAATAAATGAAACAACAAGGTCGGAGAGAAAACCCGTCTTTAATGAATAACATGGCCCTATAACGAGTTCATCTGAAAGCGTGTTGGGAATGCTACTGTTTGAGATGGGAGCAGGTAGGTTGGAGAGAGGAGGGAGAACACGGAGGCGCCGCTGAACAGTGACAGCTGAAATCTGATGGGAGTGAAGCTTGGAGCTGGATATTATCTTAGTAGGACAAACACGACCTTAGCACTGCAGTGCTACAGCTGACTGAGTGTGAGCCCAAAGAGACAGACAGGAGCTGCTGCCTGCTTTAAATGCCACGGGGGAAGCGCGTCTTTTCATCAGCCCACGGCTATTATTAACCCTGTTTACATAAGGACTGCACAGAAGAAAAAGTAGGAGGGATCTCTGGGTATTATGTAAAACAGTAAATATTTGCATTAGGGTAAACTGAACTCTTTCTACTGTCAGAAACTGCTTGATAGATGGGCACACTTCCACGTCAAAGTAAACTAGACCCTGTGAAGAAGGCAAGGCTCACAGCTTTTTAAGCGGCCTTTGTTAGTAAAATGTCGCAAGTTAAGAGAAATTATCCAGTAGGTAAATGGTTTGTGAGGGAAATAAACATTTTATGGAAAGCAAACTAGATTAATCTCAGGAACGGCGAGGCATTACGGGGCTTGTTAGATATGGCAGAGTGAGACAAAGGGCAGGAAAGAGAAAGAATGAAAGAGAAAAGGAGGAGCGGAAAATGGAAACCGGTAAGGAAGGACTGGTGGGGGAAATATAAAGGCAATCAGAAAGGAGCGGAGATGGAAAAGAAGGTAGGAGGGATGGGGGGAAGAAGGTTAGAACAAGTGGAGAGGGGAAAGTGGAAGGGGGAAAGCTAAAAAAAAGGGGGAGGGAATGAAGTGAAGAGAAGGGAAAGAAGACGGACGAAGAGGGGATATGAAGCAGGTATATTGTCCCCTGGGTCCACTCCTTTCCAATGTCGTCCCACCCACAGCCCAAGGCCTGAGGCTCATCTATTGCCCCACCGTTCCCAGCCCTGCCCCCTCCTACCCAGCCTAGTCCAGCGGCTGTTTTGCCCCTCCCTAACGGCTACACTCTTACTCCGAGGCCTGGCCCCCGCCCTACCCTTAAGGCTCCAGCTCTTCCCGTCTGGCCTGCGCCCTCCCGTCCTATCCACCCCCTGGGCCCTTAATTGACTCCTACTGGACTAATGGGCGCCATTGCGCAATTAGTAAAAACCCCGCCCAGGAGAAGGCGATTAGATACGTTCATGCTGAGATCAGGCCTGAGTCATGAGCATTTTCTTGCCCATCCCAGGGTACCCCTAAGTGGGGTTCTGCCTCCTGTTGGCTTTGGCGAAGCTTTGGGGAAGGGAGCATTGCAGACAGGGATGGCCAGGCGACGGGCGCAGCTTTTACAAGCGGGGCTAGGAGGCAGGAGGGAGGCTGTTTGTACAAAAGGAAAGTGCAGCTTGGGTATGGGGCATAACGGGAGGGGGAGGTTGTGCGAAAAGTGTATGAAGGGAAAATGGCGGAGCCGGGAGCGGACTCTGGCTCGAGGGGTCCATGTAGACGGCACGGCGCTGGATGAAGTGATAAGGCACGGGAACTGGAGGGTGTTAGCTCACGTACCAAGAAGTAAACGCCGGTGGGTGGCCAACGTCAGTCTGCCTCCCGCATCGCCTGCATTCCAGGTCCTTAGCACGGCTCCTGCCCTTGGGGGAGGCACCAGAGCGCAAGACTGTAACAATCCCTCGAAGCCCTTTCAGAAGGCTCGTTCACGCACAACAATTTCCATCAAGCATTAGTCAGGGGCGCCACTTCCGGGTTCTGAACCCCCGGTTTCACACACCGGGCCCGCTTCCGGAAGGCGTTCGGTCACACTCACAGCCTATGCCCATCTGTGGGCAGAAGAGACGTGGTACCAATATTAGAGTACGGCGGGTGGGCAGTATGTGAGCGATGGGACAGGTAGATACAGGTATGTGTCAAGAGGTCACCTTTTGATCACTTAAGACCCTGACCCCAGATATAAATTCACCCGAGATCACAGCAAGCGGTGGCATCTAAAACAAGCCCCAGGCCGCAGTGAGCCTGCAACACAGCCATGCACCCGAGGTGTAGTGGAAGGATCTCTCAGCAAGTGGTCACCAGGCCTCCTTAGTCTCTGGGTATTGGATCAGGATGTGAATCAGGACCCATTCACTGCGAACACCAGCATCACGCCTCCGGATGAAAGTTAAGGAAGACCCCTTGGGATTCAGGGTGACTCGGGCTCCCTGGACAACAAGCTCGCATGTAGCACTGAGAAACCTATCAGTAGAAGCAGTCACTCATCCCGAATGGCAGCCAGAGTGCCATGTAATGCAGTGTCATGCTACCATATGTTATTACATTACATGATGCTGGACGTTAAGGTCGCTTGCTTAAATCACCCTACCATAGTTTATCTGCGGTCCACCGTTTCTCCCACAACAACTAGGACAGCTTTCTGCCTGCCTTAGGGTGCGGTTGCCAGAGCTCACGAAATAACGTTACCTGGGTTGTTTTCGTGTGTTATTTGTCAGGGCACTTAATGCCACAGTAAAGTTGTGTCAACAGCAGCGGGGACGACAGCTCAGGGTTACAGAGGGGACAGGGCCCGAGGCAGCGCGCGCAATACTTCCCCGTGGAGGACAAGGAAGGCTCAGAGACAACCTGCTGGGCAGGGGACACAAAACACCTTTATCACACTGCGAACTCCGCACCCTGTGACTGGGGCAGGGCGGCACGCAGATAAACAGCCTCGAGCGGTTACAAGGATGCCAGCAGTCACGTCAGGAGGCCGATCGCAATAGTTTGTGTATTTAACGTCACATGCAAATTACAAGACAGTAGGCTTTGCATACAGTTATTCGCTGAAAATAATTTAGGATTTGGAGGAACAAAAAATAGTCCACATATGTATATGTATCTACTCACGTTCAGGTCGATACATATACATGCATACATATATACATTTGTATATAGAAAGTGCAACACTCTATCAACATTGGAATAAGAAAGCCAAAATATGAAATTAAATTATAGATTAAATAGAAATAAAAACAAAGCGTCCATACAGATTTTAACAGACAATTCAGGGCATCCCTGGTCACTCACAACCAGGAACTCTCTCTTCTCCTTTAATCTGACTGGGAGGCAGGGCATGGCTGTCAGTGGTGCTGCAGCTGCAGTGGCACCTGGGTCCAAGCATCTCAGGGCCCACTGCGCCCCAAATGTGTCTGCTTTTCTACTACTAAACTAAGAGCGTGGTGGGGGGACCATGTAACCTTTGCACCACGGAGGGGAGGACTGCAACAGAGTTTGAGGGTTGGATGGCAAAATGAAAGGAAGGCAAAATGTTGAGCCTCAGATCCTGATAGTAAAAGTGAAGGCTCAGCAATATGAGGGCTACAGCCTTAACCCAGCGTAGGGACAGGGAACAGCCAAGAAAGGGCACAGCAGTGTCACAATGGCCCCTGTATGACGACCACAATGGTAAAATGCCAGGGCGGCATAACATAAAAGCGTATCAAACTACACGCCAAAAGAGCAGCTGGAATGGGGGTGGGGTGCTTGAAGGGAGTTCTTGGATGCAGCACCCTATTTATTTATTTGTTTATAGTATTTATAAAGCGCTCTGCAACCCTACGGGCATCCTGGCGCTGTGTGTATATAGCTGAAACGCTGTGCATCAGGGGTGGAAGGGATATCATTTGATTCTGGGTAGTTAGATTTTAGGGAAAAGTCATGTTTTCACCTTTTTTCGGAAGGCCATCAGTTCATCTGTTTTTCTAATGTCAGTAGGAAGTCTATTCCACAGATGAGCTGCCGCTATGCTGAAGGCTCTGCCACCATAGGTGGCTTTCCTAATCCTGGGTATACTGATGAGATTAGAAGAGGAGGATCGAAGGGTCCGAGTGGGTTCATACCATTTAAATTTGTTTTGAAGTGGTCAGGGGCCCATCCCATGCACTGCCTTAAAGACAGTGCATAGGGATTTAAAGAGGATCCTCTGGTGTACAGGTAGCCAGTGTAATTCAGCCAATGCGAGGGTAGTAGAGGATCTTCGCCCTCGGGAAAGTGCCAATTTTGCTGCAGCCGCCTGGATGCTCTGAAGTCTGGAAATCAGGTAGACAGGGGATTCCAGTAGCAGAGCATTACAGTAATCCAGGCGGCTAAGAATGGTACTCCTAACTATGGTGGCTGTAACCTGTGTTGGTAAAAGGGGCAACAGTTTTCGAAGTCCTCGCATTAAGGCGATGCAGCTACTCACCTGCTTATTGACATTAGTCTCTAAACTCAGGCTGTCATTGAAACTGACTCCAAGGTTCCTCGCTGATTTCACTGGGGTTAATAACTCCCCTGGCTCCAGAGGCCAGAAGTCAGTGGGTAGATTTCTAGTGATTCTACCTACTTTGCAATGCAATATTTCGGTTTTGTCACTATTAAACTGTAATGAGTTCTGATTTAACCAGGATGTCATTTCCAACATACAGGTGTGGAAGGTCTCAAGTGAGTCTGCGTGGGCACCATCAAGAGAGATCATCAGCTGCGTGTCATCCGCATAGTTGATCACGCTAATGCCGTGAGCCTTGATGATGCCCATCAGGGGTTGCATGTATACGTTAAAAAGTATCGGACTAAGGATGTGAGGGCTCCCCCCCTGTGTGCGTGGAGGGCCGGATTGGACTTTTGCATGGGCCTAGAACGGCCGGTATTTGAGGCGCGCGGTTGCCCCCGCAAACATTTCAAGATCTGGAAGAGGTGGGCTGAGTATAGGGGGCTGACGCTTGACCCTCCAGAGGAACTGGAGGAAGATCCCTAGACGTCTGTTATTGGCGAGTCCTTGCATTTTGCCACGAATCCTATCTCATGTTGAAACGTGCAGCAGTTGTTACACGCGTGCGAGGGGTGGGGTGGGACACATGGGTGGGGTTGGGAGGAGTGGGTAGTTGGGGTTTTTGAGGATGGGGGAAGGCATCGTGCTGTTAATGTTTATCTATCTTTCATGACTGACTGGTTGGTCACTTGGTCCTGTGCTGTCATGCTATCATGATGTTTGGTGGTGTTCTCCTGACTGTGGGGAGCCACGCATTTTACTTGCCCGATCCTGTCAATAAATAAAATAAAATTTGTTGTGAAAAAAAAAAAAAGTATCGGACTAATTGCAGACCCCTGTGGGACCCCATGTGGAACTGTAACAAACTCTGACTGGTTTGGAGGGATTGCTACTGCCTGCCATCTGTCCGTCAAATAGGAATGAAACCAGTCGAGCGCAACTCCCTCAACTCCAATGCTCCTCAGTCTTGTCAGCAGAATGTCGTGACTCACCGTATCGAATGCGGCGGACAGGTCCAGCAAGATCAAGATTGCTGATTCTCCCCTGTCCGCCCTCATTCGTAGGTCGTCCAGAACCGTCAGCAAAGCTGATTCGGTTCCATGAGCTGGTCTGAAACTGAATTGCTCCTCTTCCAGGATGTTGTTAGTTTCCAGGAAGAGGGCCAATGCCCTGCTGACCAGCCGCTCCATGATCTTAATTGGATATGGCAGGAGCGATATAGGTCGATAGTTTTTGTGACAGTTCGGGTCTAGATTTGATTTCTTCAATAGGGGGGTGACAACCGCCAATTTCCAGTCTTTTGGTACAGTGCCTGTGTTAAGAGATTGGTTACACAGCTGTCGAAGTACTGGAAAGAGTTCGTCCCCGAACTCCTTTACTATTTTATGAGGTAGATGGTCCAATGGGGATCCTGATGTTCTATTGAGGGCTGTTCGTGTGAATTCTTGTTCTGTCGGGGTCTCGAAGTTCTCCAAGATGGCCTTTGGAATGGGGCATCTTACATTTCCTTCGCTCTTCTCCCTATTCTCGGTATTACTATTATGCTGCACTAGAGGGGTAGGGGCATCCTTCATATCCTCAATGATTTTAGTGATTTTTTCCTGAAAGAAGGATGCCAGACCATCACATAATTCTTGTGAAGGCTTAATTTGGCTAATAGCACATTCAGGATGGGACAGCTCTTTGACTATCCTAAAGGTGTCACGAGATTTGTTGGAGCTGTTTAGTATTAGGTCTGCGAAGTAATTTGCTTTGGCTATGGTGATCTCTTTTTTATACTGCACAATTGTCTGCCTCCAGATCAGTTTCTCCTGCTCTAAATAGTTTTTTCTCCAGTGCCTCTCCGCCTTTTTACAGGCATTTTTCAGTTCTTTCAGTTTATCCGCATACTAGGGCGCGGAGGGTTTTCCTCTTTTTCTGATTGCTTTCAGTGGTGCAATGTCGTCAAGTTTCCTAGTTATCTCTTCGCATAGTAGATGATAATTTGTGGTAATATCGTTCTTTAGATTAAACGAGTTCCCCACTTGACGGAAGTCAAACTTCCCTTCCTCTTTTCTTTTTAGCAGACCCTTCCAGTCACGGCTAATGAAGGTCCTAGTCTGCGTGTTTGTTGGTCCTGTATTGACCAAGGTATGGATTTTAAATAGTAGGAGATGGTGGTCTGACCAACCTACTGGTAGTGTTGTTCCCATAGTAATGAGATCCTCTGCAGCGAATATTAAATCCAGTATGTTTCCTTCCCTATGTGTGGGGGTAGTTGTCCATTGTTTTAGACCTAAATTGTTACAGGATTGTGTGATATTATGAAAGGCTGTGTGTAATTGGCCGTTATCCCACAAGTTAAAATCTCCCAGTACCAACAGTCTGCTGTGTGAGATTGACAGGTTGTTAATAACAGTGATCAATTCCTGCTGTTGCATTGCATTGATATGCCCCGGTGACCTATAGCAGATTAGGCCCGTGAGGCAATGGCCTGAATCATGTCTGATCGATATCCCGAGGACTTCAGCACATGAGACCATATCAATATCCAATGTTACAATGTTTAACTCTTCCCTGAAAATGATTCCTATTCCTCCCCCTCGTCCCACAATCCTGGGTTTATGAACAATCTTATATCCTACTGGACATGCCGGCCCCAGCTCTGATTCCATTCCCACCGCCGTCCATGTCTCGGTTAGAAATAGAATATCCAGGTTGTTGGATTCGATCAATAGCTGTATTTCAGTGGCGTGTTTCGGGAGGGATCTAACATTTAGTAATCCACTGATTAATTCTCCCTTAGTAGTATGCTTATGGTCAGCATGCTTTAGTGGGATGTGCCTGTTGCCTGGGGTCTTATCAGATTTAGGTAATGATTGAAGTGGGAGGGGATTGATATGTGGCAAACACATTAGGCAATTGGGGCAGGGATTCTTGTCCTCAGATGTAATGTTAGGGGCTAGGCGTGGACAGATAGCTCTACCAGCCAGTGGATCCAGCAGCATCAGTGCTTCCCTACTATATCTACATGTCTCAGAGTCCGGAGAAAGTCGGGAAGGGGGGTAGCCCTGGGCCGGATCTCGGCGCGGACGAGCGCAGACGAGCTTGCCTTAAGCGCGCCTTCGGCGCGCAATCGTTGCGCCCGCTGCGCTCGTCCGCTGCGCTTCCGGATGAAGACACATCCTTTATGGAATTGGGATAGAAAAAGGGGGCGTGGCTAGTGTTGGTGGGCGTGCCTTGTGATTCCGGCCAATGGCGTCCGGACTGCAGAAACCACCCACCCGCGTCAGCGTTCTGCCCGCTGTGCGGGGATATTAGTGCCTTAAATCATTTAAAAACACAGTATTACACAGTTAAAAACCTCAAGAGTCCCTACTCCCGGCTGTGCCTCAGGAGATTCAGCTAAGACGCCGCGCTCGTAGTCAGCGCGCGTTTTCTACCTGATAAGGGGGCGTGGCTAGTGTTGGTGGGCGTGCCTTGTGATTCCGGCCAATGGCGTCCGGACTGCAGAAACCACCCTCCCGCGTCAGTGTTCGGTCCGCTATGCGGGGATATTAGTGCCTTAAATCGTTTAAAAACACAGTATTACACAGTTAAAAACCTCAAGAGTCCCTACTCCCGGCTGTGCCTCAGGAGATTCAGCTAAGACGCCGCGCTCGTAGTCAGCGCGCGTTTTCTACCTGATAAGGGGGCGTGGCTAGTGTTGGTGGGCGTGCCTTGGGATTCCGGCCAATGGCATCCGGACTGCAGAAACCACCCACCTGCGTCAGCGTTCTGTCCGCTGTGCGGGGATATTAGTGCCTTAAATCGTTTAAAACACAGTATTACACAGTTAACAACCTCAAGAGTCCCTACTCCCGGCTGTGCCTCAGGAGATTCAGCTAAGACGCCGCGCTCGTAGTCAGCGCGCGTTTTCTACCTGAAAAGGGGGCGTGGCTAGTGTTGGTGGGCGTGCCTTGTGATTCCGGCCAATGGCGTCCGGACTGCAGAATCCACCCACCCGCGTCAGTGTTCTGTCCGCTGTGCGGGGATATTAGTGCCTTAAATCGTTTAAAACACAGTATTACACAGTTAAAAACCTCAAGAGTCCCTACTCCCGGCTGTGCCTCAGGAGATTCAGCTAAGACGCCGCGCTCGTAGTCAGCGCGCGTTTTCTACCTGATAAGGGGGCGTGGCTAGTGTTGGTGGGCGTGCCTTGTGATTCCGGCCAATGGCCTCCGGACTGTAGAAACCACCCACCCGCGTCAGCGTTCTGTCCGCTGTGCAAGGATATTAGTGCCTTAAATCGTTTAAAAACACAGTATTACACAGTTAAAAACCTCAAGAGTCCCTACTCCCGGCTGTGCCTCAGGAGATTCAGCTAAGACCGGCATCAAGATTGAATGGCGGGATTGGGATTGGCCTTGGCGGGGCCCGACATCTGGGTGGAAAAGACCTATTGTGGGCTTACCAGGAACTTACAGTGGGCTTACAGTCCTCACATTGCTTACCATTGGTTTACTTTATTGTCACTTTCATTTTCTAGCATCTTATCCAATATCTTTATTTTATTTATTTAATTATATAGTTGTATATAGTGCAAACATGACCCAAGCGTGTATCAGAGTGCTTTACAAATTATAAAGGAAAAAAGAGAGGGAGACAAGTGTGTCAGTAATAGCAACAATAGTATGCAAGATACAGAGGAACAATATATCGCAATAACGCAAAGAAAATATAAATGAGCATATAAGAGCAAAATAAAATACAGAAGTTGAAAACAATCATATGATCACATGCGCAACAATATGTAGCAGTGCCAATCTGGGCGAGGAAGTCCGTAAAAGTAGGAAAAACAAGCTTGTTGAGGAACCATCATTGGTACCGAGTGGGTATAGGTACATTTCAGATCAGAGAGTATTCATCAGTAGTGCTTTCACTTCTTTTTTGAAAGATGCCTTTGAGTGATTCAGTCTGGTTTCCAGAAGCAAGGAGTGCCAGATTCTCAGGGCAATACCCGAGAAGGCTCGGTTATAGGTTTTCTTTCTTTTGAATTTTTTGAGGTTTCAGCAGCAAAGTGCTGGAACTCCTAGAAGATCTGCCACCACTAAAGAGTTCCCGATTTTGGGCTAAGTACAAAGGAGTGTTAAGGTGAAGGGCTTTGTGTGCCACGCAAGCAATTTTAAGAGGTATCCTAGCCTCAAATGGAAACCAGTTTAGGGATTTCAGATCTGGTGTAATGTGGTTATTTCTTCTGGATCCTGTGATAAGCCTTGCAGCCGAATTCAGAGAGGCCCTGTGCGGTGCCAAGTTGTAGCTATGTAGACCACACAACGTTGCAATATTATAATCCAACCTGGAAATACCTAGCACTTGAACAGCAGACTTGAAGTCATCTGGGATTGGGAGGGATGGAAGGGTTTTATCTTTCTTAGGATGCTTATTTGGAGTCTTTCCATGTCCATTTAGTTTCATCTTGAGTTTGTCCCTCCCTAGTGCATATCCTCTTTATCACTCTTTGACTCATCTGACTTCTGTCCTTCTAACGTTCACTTCAAGGGAAATACTTTTTTCTTTTTGCTCAAGCACTATAAGACAATGCATGTAGTTTTTAACTATCCCCATGCCAGACATCTGCCCGCTCTCCATGGTGCAGCGTCTCTCGTATTGCAAGCTATCTCTTATGTGCTTCTGCCCCAATCAACTCCTACATGTTCTGTGTTGCTTTCTTGCTTCAATACCTCTGCCCCATGCTGCTCGCCCTCAACCTCGACAATCAACTGGACCCCAACACCACATCCCTCCTGGACAACCTCCACAACATTGGACTCCGCCAGATCGTGACCGAGCCCACGCACTCAGCAGGACACACCCTCGACCCCCTCTTCACTACAGGAAACTCCATCACCTTCAGCCACACCACCAAACTCCCATGGACCGACCATCGTTGCGTCCACTTCACCTTCAGAACACCCACCATCCACAGACACCAGCACCTGCTTCCACAAAGAAACTGGACCAAAATCACCGATGACCAGCTCACCTCCTCACTCAACAACTCCACCCCAACCATCGCGGAAAACGACGACCCCAACACCGCAGCCCGAACCCTGCATAGATGGATCTCGGACAGCACCAACACCATAGCCCCCCTCAAGAAAAACAACAATACCCATGCCAAGAAAGCCAGATGGTTTACCACCGAACTTCGAGAGTCCAGGCGCACATGCCGCCGCCTCGAAAAGGCCTGGAGAAACACCAAATCCACAGAAGCCCACAACAACTTCAGAGCTGCCACCAACGCCCACCATCAACTCATCAGAGAAACGAGGAAAAAAGCGATTGAAGACAGAATCTCCACCCACGCACACAACAGCAAAGAACTCTTCAGCATCATCAAGGAGTTCGCCCAACCCACCAGCGAGTCTACCGACATCCCTCCCTCACAAGACCTCTGCGACAAACTCAGCATCTTTTTCCACCACAAAATCAAGAGCATCTACGACAACTTCGACGAAGACAACCAACACACTGAACCCTCACCAACCACCCCCGACACCCGGAAACCAGCGATTGATGACTGGACAGCACTCACCACCGAAGACACACTCAAGACAATGAAGTCAATCCACTCAGGGGCCCCCACGGACCCCTGCCCCCACCACATCTTCAACAGAGCCGCCAACACCATCGCACCCATGCTCCGCCAAACCATCAACCGCTCCCTGGCGACCGCCTCATTCCCCGACGACTGGAAACACGCCGAGGTCAACCCCCTCCTAAAGAAACCCTCAGCGGACCCCACCGACCTCAAAAACTACAGACCCATCTCCCTGCTCCCGTTCCCAGCGAAAGTCATTGAGAAAGCCATCAACAGCCAACTCGCCACATTCATTGAAGAACACAACATCCTCGACTCCTCCCAATCCGGCTTCAGAAAAAACCACAGTACGGAAACCGCCCTCCTCGCCGCAACAGACGACATCCGCACCTTACTGGACAAAGGAGAAACAGTAGCCCTCATCCTCCTCGACCTATCAGCGGCGTTCGACACAGTCTCCCACCGCACCCTAATACGCAGACTCTACGATGCAGGAATCCAGGACAAGGCCCTCGACTGGATCTGCTCCTTCCTCTCCAGCAGGACGCAGCGGGTCAGACTCCCCCCTTTCCTCTCGGACCCCACACCTATCACCTGCGGAGTCCCCCAGGGCTCCTCCCTCAGCCCGACGCTCTTCAACGTCTACATGGCTCCACTTGCCCCCATCGTCAGAACCTACGGACTCAACATCGTGTCATATGCAGACGACACCCAGCTCATCCTCTCCCTATCCAACGAGCCCAACACCTCCAGACGCAACTTTCGAGAAGGCATGGAAGCCGTCGCCAAATGGATGAAAAACAGCTGCCTACAACTAAACACCAACAAAACAGAAGTACTCATCATGGGCCCAAACCCCGAGGCCTGGAGTGACACCTGGTGGCCCACCGCCCTCGGAAACCTGCCAACCCCCACAGACCACGCACGCAACCTGGGAATCATCCTGGACTCCGAGCTCAAAATGGACCGCCAGATCAACTCTGTCTCATCTTCCTGCTTCCACACCCTCCGCCTCCTTCGTAAGACCTTCAAATGGATCCCCCTCGAACACCGAAAGACAGTCACTCACGCCCTGGTCACCAGCAGACTCGACTACGGCAACGCACTCTACGCCGGAATAAACAAAAACCTCATCCGCAAGCTACAGAACATCCAGAACGCCGCCGCAAGACTGGTCCTCAACCTGCCAAAACACTGCCACATCTCCCAGCACCTGCGCACACTCCACTGGCTCCCCGTCGAGGCGAGAATCACCTTTAAGATGCTCACCCACGCACACAAGGCCCTCCACGGCACCGGACCAGCATACCTGAACAGCCGACTCAAATTCCACGCACCCCAAAGGACCCTACGATCAGCCCAGCTTTCCTACGCTGTGGTCCCCCGCACCAGAAAGACCAGATCGGGAGGCCGCTCCTTCTCCTTCCTCGCGGCCAAAGCATGGAACGCCCTTCCGCTCCACCTCAGACAGACAACATCGCTCCCCATCTTCGCAAGAAACCTCAAAACCTGGCTCTTCGACAGACCCCCTCCTTGATGGAATGGAACCTGCACCCACCCAACCCCCCCACCCCTAGTGCCTTGAGACCCTTACGGGTGAGTAGTCGCGCTTTAACAAACTCCTGATTGATTGATCCTGATTGAAGTTGGATTTTCAACTACCCTGCCCACTCCCATGGCTCCCCCCACTTCCAAGTTGATGTAGTTTTTTTTTTCTTTAATATTTCATGTTTTAATATAATTGATGCCCCCTCTATTAAAAAAAACGCTTTCTCACTACATCTGTTAAATGTTTTTAATATACTGATCCATCTCAAATCTGTAAATAAAAAATAGACACCTTTGTCATTTTGTAGGTGTAGGCATGCGTAATGACCCATGGGTGCACACTTCATCACACTTGTGCATGCCTACAAAGTGACACAGCCTCTGTAACTGCATCTTAGCACCTTTTTTCTTTGTTTATTTTCTTTCGGCCATGACGCACAGCATCTTGTCAATGTTATACAACATTGCCAAAAGGCACAGACAAAGACAATGCGCCCTAAAAGCAAGGCCTGTTGGCTTTGCCAATGCATGTTAAACAAAAAAAATCAGATTGTGAAGAAGTCGGGATAAAAGACTCCAGACTTAGATGGTTGTACATTCAATCCACAAACCCACAGCTACAGCAAGTAGTTACAACTCACCGTCCCTGTTTAGGGATAGGAGGTACAGTGGTAAAAGAAAGCTAACACTTTCAGTTAAAACCCTCAACTGGTACAAGTGGTTTGAAAGAGGACAGTCGTTAACCCGGTAGGCTCTGGGATGGCAAAAGGTGGGGCCAGCAGTTGAAGAGAAAAAATAATCCCCCCAAAACTACCCCAAATTATGACACAAACAAGGCACTTTATTGTCACCAATAAATTCTCTTAGAGAGCTCAAAACATTCACCACTCGTGTACTTCACTTTATCAAGATCATAAGCACCTCTACACCCTTCTTCAAAAAATATTTTCGGTTGTCCCGAATAAGATGGTTTTATCCTGTTAACCCACCGTAACTTGTCAACGACTATTTGTGTTAAATTTGAGGAACACAGGGTTATATTTGAAAAAGACTTCAAATATCAGAATTATTCCATTGATGCCTTCAAATTAACGAATGCTTAATGACAAATGTATATGTCTTTTGTGTTGTCTCTCTTGTTATAATATATTTGGGATATCATGTGCAATAATTTTCATGACTAGGTTTTGAACTGTTTTTAATTGGATGAATTTTATTAAATTGTGTATACTAATTGATCTGGTTTTATATCAAAAATTGACTATCAAGAGTTACCTTGATGGTCCTTTTGAAGACAGGTGTAGAGGAGCGTATGATTTTGAGAAAGTGAAGTACACGAGTTGTGAATGATTTGAGTTCTTTAAGAGAATGTAATGGTAACAATAACGTCTTAAATGGAACTATGTCTCTTGGAGTAGCAGGGTCTCTCTCTTTTAGTTTGATACAAACGAGTCACTGACAGACCAAGCTTGGCAAGAGCCCGGCAGATATGGACATGATGGCGTTTAGAAATATAAGTCTGGTATGGATCTGAGAGGAGGGGTTAGCTACCCTTCAATGAATAAGATCAGAAGTCTCTCAACAGCAGCTAATCTCAATAGATGGATATGCATAGCGATTGATAATGACTGCAACATAAAATGAGAAATGTATAGTTTGATAAATAGATGATTCACTAATTGACTGCCAGTGAGCTGTTGGCTTAAAATAATATATGAATACATCTGCATTAAATCAACTCGCTAGCTTGTCTTAGGAGTTGTCAGTGGAGGACGAAAGGGGGTTGGATAGCCAAGTGTAACTAGTGCCTGGTTAATGCTATTGAGCCCATGTAGATTCTCCCACGGGCCTACTGTATTGTCTGTGACACTACTAATTCCAAATTAAGTGTTGACCAAAGCAGTGGGTCTGACTCTCTGTTTTCAGTGGGTGGCTCTTGTGTGAAGGCCACACAGCTTTTACGGTGAAATCTAGTTTTGTTGTACAAATGGAGAAACATACCATTAGCATGATGCAATAGGTTCCAGCAATATTTCAAACCATTCCTTATGTGAGAGCAAAGGCAGAGGTAGACTAATGGAGCAGGACAGCATGGTGCCTCAAACCAACGATGAATGTACAAGGTAAAGATCCAAGGTCATTATTAGAGTGAACATTTCATGCTAATTGTGCACACACACCCATGCACGCATACACACACACATGCACACCCACACCCACACCTGTGTAGGCCAGGTATGCCAAGTGAAGATGTTGTGTTGGTTAACCTGGTGGCTCCCTGGCTCACCAGTCCCTACCTCTGCATGGTGCCTCCTATTCCACATAGGTCTAATGTATTAACTCCTTCTCCTGATGCAGTGTCAACATGGTTCTCAGAGGTACCACACATTCCACCCCCGAATCATCTCTTACTTCGAAGCATAACAAAATGAGACCTTTGGTTTAGGAGTTGGGACACTCAGATTATGTAACACAGTGAATATAAAAGGACTTCTACATGGCAGGTTGAACATCTGTGTTAACGCGGGATTTCTGGTCTATAGTTATAGATCTAGATCCCAACTCAGGTCGACTGAACCGTTGGTACCTGTCATTGAGTAAAAGGCAATCCACTACTAGGTTAATCAGTTAAAGACTTACTCCACTCTAAAGAACCACTGAAGCTTAAAAGTTTTAAAAGTTTATTACAAAGCCAAACTTAACTGGAGATACAAACATCTCAAAATAAGATTCAAAAGATATACGGGTATCAATACAAACATGAATTTTCTAAATGCTCTTAGTCGGCAGAAGAATATCACCAAAACAAACTCTAGAATTATCAAAGTTACGAGGATAAACACAAGCTGTAGCTTATGTGTCATTTACAGAAAGGAAAGAAATCAGATTAGACTGTCCCTACACTAGACTAAGTGACATCCCTATTTAGCAAGATCTTAACCTAAAAAGGTGTCAGCAGTGGTGACTTCCAAAGAAGATCACGCACTTCCCTCAGTCTTTGTTCCAAACGATGTCTCGCAGTTCCCTATCTGCCTACCCATCCGCTCTCTTAGGTTCCTCAGATCATCTGCCTTGCCTCCACCCAGGGGTGCTGTCCCTAATACAAGATCACATTTACATTAGAAACGCCCTTTAGAGACGCCCCTCACGTGGTGTTGGTGCTCCATGCTGGTACTCCTTCTAGGCCCATCGTTAGTGTTGACCTTGCTTCCCAGGCTCCTCTCCGGCAGGACGGTACCCCCAGGAAATTCCTGAAGACTCCTCCAGGCCTGTACCAGGCTCTCTTGAACAAAAGTCTATTCATCACTTTCCTGATTAAACCCCCTCGCACCTGCAAAAGACACTTTCTCTGTGGGCCCCAAATTCCGGCCTCCACCATATCTTTAAGTCGTAAACCATGTAACAGGCTCTGCGTCTTGTGTTTAACCTGACCTTTCTCTAACGAGCACATGCAGATCAAAAGAAATGACTTTATCTATTCAGGCCTGTTAGGATTCCATGAAACGGGCCTATGCACTTCTGCAAAACATTTAATTTCTTTAGTTTAAACAATATTCTAACTTATTACACACAATGATTATATAAACGTCTATAAAACATATATATCAGTCCTAGGTTCAGTAATACTTGAATCATAATAACATTAAAATCCAGATTATGTGGAAATACATCAGTTTCTTGTACTCTTTGTGAACTGCCATGTGGCCTACACATTTCCACGTTTAGCCGAATTACATTTTCCCTTACAGTCACACAGCATAGGATTTCAACATCTCTAACATCCCTAAAAACATCTACATTAGCTTTTCGCACTCTATATACGTATTCTATTCTAATTAAACACTATTATGTACTTTCACTCTATAATTTCGACACTCTTATATAATGTTTACTAAACTAATACAACGTGCTTGTAAATATGGTGCACTTCTACAATTTTTCTTAATTTGCGCTCTCTCATCTGTAAGGGGGTTAATCAATCCCTCTTTTTAAGGTGAGTTGAATTTTAGTAAAATTTTTAGACAATCATTTGCACAGCCTGTACGTCGGGCTTTCATGTGACAAAGTATGTAAACACAGACATTCACAAATGCTATTTAGATCCGCAGCATGCACAAATGCTTTTTAACACATCGAAGTCTGCCCTATTACTTTGCTGACGCTGAGAAAATAGTAGCAAAAAATGATTCCATTCTGTATAGAATTCACAGAGCATAAACAATTGAACGTGACACACAGTGTGATTACTGAGCATACTTTTCAGATGTAAAATACTCCCTTATATAGTAGAATGGATGCCCTTCCTGAAAGTGGAATGGTACATCAAGCAGCCAACACAATACAGTGAGAGGGTGATACTTGTGAGGATCTGGCTCTATCATATGATATGTCTATGTAGCCTTATTATGAATGCACTCACAGAAACCTTTATTGAGTTCAGTCAGGCTAGTTTATAAACCTTAAGCTCAACCCTGGGTAGCTGTGGCTTCGTGCAGCAAGGCTTAGACCAAGAAACAAGGTGTAAAACATTTAACAGCATCAGCCAACTAAATAAAAAGCCACACAACACACAAAAGAAACACAACACCAATTTATAAAAATAGATTGTATTGATGAGCAAAACCACTGGAGGGTTCTGGAGATCCAGATTTTTAAGGATCTTATCACTATTCATTTTGACTGCAAACAAGCATTGGTCTACAAAAACTTCTCAACATTTTCAATAGTTTAAAACAGCTAGTTCAGTTATTTCGGCGCAGCTTGGACAACCAAATCCAACAGGGTGAAGGTCTACGGGGCAGTAAGGATACTTTGGACAGTTAACTGACCACTAGCACATTTTCTTGTCCAGGTCCAGCCTTTACAGCATGACTCCCAAATATGACAATGGAGTGGTCCTGATGCTGGGGATGCAGGATGAAAAGATGCCCTTAGATGCTCCGATTACAGTGCAGTTGACAGGGGTGTCTTTGTGATGGTTCCTCGGTTTCTGGGTGATGTGGGGCAACTTGGTCCATAGAGGTCCCATGACATCTTCTTTCTAGGGATGGAAGGGCAGTGACGGCTGGCCTTCGGATCACCAGATACAACATTTGGAGGCAAATCCTTCAGTAGAGGCTAGTGTTCCTCTTGGGCAACCAATCCAGACTCTGACAGCACTCTTGGGTCTGGCTGACTTGGGTGCCACTTTTGTTCATTGAGGATTGATATCTTGGGGCGCCTAGTGGCAGCTAGCATCAAATCTTCTCTGGTCGCTAGTAAATTGGCGGTTTGAGCTTCTTCAGCACTTTTGTCTCTGGAGATCTTTACAGGAGATCAGTGGGCTGATCCTTTAAGTCACTTCGCTGGTCTAGAACCAGGGATCAATTTTTCCCTGAGCTAGGAGCCACAGGCACAGTCCAAACTTCACTAGTCCATATGATGCAGCTGAAGTCCAGCAGACAGAGCAACTCCTCTTTGCGAGGTTCCAAGAGCTGCAGAGCAGTCTTTCTTTGGTCCTCTTTCTAAATCCAGGGTGATTTAAGGGTCTAGGGTGCCAGGGGTGCCCATTTTCCCATTAAAGTGCTCTGAGGGGGACTACACGGTCACTAGCCAATGGACAATTAGCTCCTCCCTTTGGGTGATGATTTTCCGTCAATGTGTGGCATCTGGCAATCCCAGAGTGCACCATTCTGGCCACTCTCACAATGTCAGGACACTTCCTTGGATGTTAGGAGTCCAGTAGCCCACCTTAAAGGTATGACTACCTGGGGGCTACACGCCCACTGGCAAACTGGTTTGGTGATGGGTTTTCCTTCTCTGGCCCTATCTCTAGCTAGACCAGGGTAACAAAGAATAGCCCCTCTGGAGTGTTATCGCCATTTGCCAGTCAAAGGTGGCGTCCCCTTTGATGCTTGCCTTTTGAGTCAATACCTAGTGTGGATTCCTGCGAACGGGTGTTAACACCTCACTCTGTGATAGGCTGTGTTTGATCCTAGGCTGGTAGTCATTCACACCACTCTCCAGGCGGGCAGAAAGCTGTCTATAGGTTGTAGCCAGTTTGAGGCTACTGGACAACTGGTGACCAGAGTGGGCAACTTTCCAAAAGTTGCCTCATCTTAATAGTGACATTAAATTCGACTTGGGCATCAGGTCGAATAATTTTATACCTTGCAGTATCCAGTTATTTTGTCCCATTCAGAAGTTATCCAGTCGGCTGTAATGGCAGCCGGTAATGTTAGCCAATGGGACTACTAACTCTTCCGCAGCAAAAAAACAACTTGAGGGTTTTTTCTGCAAGGACATATTTAAATATACATTGTCTACTTAATAATATATAGTTGTCTACCTTAGGACTCTTTAGGCCTTCTTTAGGAGAGACATACATGTATTGTTAAGGAAAGTGGTTTTAATGGCAAAGTTGAACTGGAAGTGTAAATACTGCCATCCCAGTCTGCAGTGGCAGACTGGGAGCCATTTTGTACGTGGTTGCACACAGGATGGCACAATCAGTGTTGCAGCCCTGAGTGGACACTCTGACTTACACACCCTTGGTACCATATACTAAAGACTTAGAAGTAAGTTAGTACTTGCCAATTTGGTATAGCCAATTCGACATACACTTTGTATGGGGTTAGAACACTGGCACTGAGGGCTGGTTAGCAGGCTTCAGTGTGCTGTCAGAGTCAAAAAACCAGAGGCATCAGTCCAAAAATGAGGGGGTGAACATGCAAAAATTAGCATTTCCTTTCAATACTCCTCTAGGCTGAGCTAATTACTCTATATATATATTTTAAGAACTAGTATCAGTATGTCTTGCAGACAGCTGCGCTGTATAACCAGGGATAAAAAAGGAGTTCATCATTTGTTTCTAATACATTTAAATCATATATTTTAGAATCTGTATTAGATTTTTGGTATGGCCATTAATCGAAAACTCAGTGCGTTTTAGGTAAATACCCTTTAACAGGAAGATTTGTTTAATCCAATATTTGTATAAGAGAGCAAACAGGAAAATAAACTATTAGAACAAAACATTCATACCGAGAGGTTGTAATATATTATATGTCAGTTGATGTAACAATTAGTTTGACCATTTGGCAAAGACTTTCAGTACTTCCTTAACCCATTCCGTGCTCCCAGGTGCTGTGAACTACCATTGGCCATCACAGCCCTGCCCACCCTTCAGAATGGCCGCACCGCAGTGGAATTGCCGCCGTGGTTAAGGCGTTAAACAAGAGAACAAGTAACAGAAACAAGCATTTGCAATGCTATAGGTCTCGCATTAATTAAGTTTGAGCTATTGGCATTGCTAAATATTGCAACACCAATTGCAACAAAAATCTATAAATTGTAGGCCAAAAAAATGTGTATTTATTTTTGTAGCAATGGTGGCATGCTGCGCTTTAGATGAATATGTTTAAAAGTAAAGTGTGCCATACTGCGATTAATGTGTGCCCTGATGGCTGGTGGTGTGTGTGCCTGTAGAAATTGTGCACTGATGGCTGGTGGTGTTTGTGCCCGGTGAAAGCTTGCACGGGTGACTGATGGTGTCTGTGACTGACGGCCGGTGGTGGGAATGCCTGGTCAAAACGTGCACTAGCGGTTGGTGGTGTGTGTGTTTGGAAGCCTGCACTGAAGGCTGGTGGTGTGTGTGCCTGGTGCAAAAGCATGCACTGACATGTTTAAAAGTAAAGTGTGCCATACTGCGATTGCTACAATAGTTAATTGTGGATGCGTTAACAATTAATGCGTGCACTGATGGCTGGTGGTGTGTGTGCCTGTAGAAATTGTGCACTGATGGCTGGTGGTGTGTGTGCCTGGTGGAAGTGTGCACTGCTGGCTGGTGGTGTGTGTGTGCCTGGTGAAAGCGTGCACTGATGGCTGGTGGCGTGTGCCTGGTGAAAGCGTGCCCTGACGGTTGGTGGTGTGTGCCTGGTGAAAGTGTGCACTGATGGCTGGTGGTGTGTATGCCTAGTGAAAGCGTGCACTGACGTCTGGTGGTGTGTGTGCCTGTTGGCAAAGTGTGCACTGACGGTTGGTGGTGTGTGTGTCTGGAAGCGTGCACTGAAGGCTGGTGGTGTGTGTGCCCGGTGGAAGCATGCACTGACGGCTGGTGGTGCCTGTACCTGGTGAAAGTGTGCACTGATGGCCAGTGGCTTGTGTGTGCCTGTTGAAATCGTGCACTGACGGCTGGTGGTGTGTGTGCCTGGTGACAAAGCATGCACTGACGGCTGGTGGTGTGTGCTGGTGGAAGCGTGCACTGCTGGCTGGTGGTGTGTGTGCCTGGTGGAAGTGTGCACTGCCAGCTGGTGGTGTGTGTGCCTGGTGGAAGCGTGCACTGACGGATGGTGGTGTCTGTGCCTGGTGAAAGTGTGCACTGACGGCCGGTGGTGTGTGTGTGCTTGTGGAAACCGTGCACTGACGGCTGGTGGTGTCTGTGCCTGGTGGCAAAGCGTGCACTGACGGCTGGTGGTGTGTGTGTCTCACAGACGCTAATTGCCTTGTTGGTGCTAGTGTGGTGCAGTGAGGGGCAAAGATGCTCGAAGGGTGGTTAAATAGCAATGGTGTGTGTTGAGAGGTGACAGTGCCGAGGCACATCGGGAAGTGTCAGCACCAGAGGAATGCCCTTTGTGTGCCCTGGCACCCTAGTCGAAGTCTGGGTGTACTTGGACACTTTCACCACCTGATCATATCAGGAGGTGCCAGGCAGAGTAAGCAACTGGAGCGGAGCTCAAATGTGCCATGGAACGTGAGCTTACGTCGGGGAGCATAGATACGCCGAGAGGCTGTGGGCACTTTGAGCAGAGCCTGGTGAGCTGGCTCTGCGGGCACCTGCAACTGAGCTGGGATGTGCTTGCACAGAAAAACTAGTGCAGTCCGTGGAAGTGCTTGGGCAAAGCCTCGCTGTGCGTGGGTATCGTAAGGTGCTAGGCCTGTTAGTACAAAGTTAATTTCACCTGGGGGAGCACGGCAACCGCAAGAAAATAACACACAGATTTCAGAGGCAAGAAATTTCACCAGCCCAGGGGCTGCGCCAAGTGCAGAAGGGCTCAGTGCGCCCTGCTTCTTCAACTGTGCCTGTTGCAGGAAGGGGCGGGAGTGGCAGGGCTGCACACTGCTCGTGTAAACTGAGCCATGGACGAGGTCCAAGCCTGGCAGAGGAATATTGGCTAGGTCATACCCCACAGCAGCCGCCTCACCCAGGCTGGTGGTATAAAACCAGCAGATGCAATATTTAGCAAGCAGACACTGGCAGAGAGGAAACAACAGTCTGCCTCTGCGAGCAGAAGGCGGCAGAGGCAGGGAGTGGGAAATCAACGCTGGAGGAGACAGAAGCAGGTGGAGAAAGCACACAGGAGAGGGAGGAGGAGAAAGACAGAGGAAGAAAGATGGAGAAAGATGAAGGATGGAAGGATAGGGAGAAATATGCAGATAAAATCAGTGAGGAAGGAAACGATGGGGAGAAAGGAATGGACCTAGAGCAAGAAATATGGAGGTAAAAGGCAGAGAGGAGGCTGAGAGCGGGTGGCTAACTGAGAACATCAAAGCGCCCGAAAGGGGAGAAAGGAGGGGTGAGTGCACGCCGAGGTGAAGGACTGAGCGAGAAGGGAGGGGAAATGCCAGAAGAAGAGGAGCCTGCAGGCTGTTTAAGGCTCAAAATGAAAGCAAAAGCAGAGGCTGTGGGGATTTGATCCCCGAAGTGTCTGGTGGCAAATGGAAGCTGTGCACAATGCACGTGGTTGTGCTCACATGCACTGTACCTGATCCACACTTTGGGTGCACTTTTGAAAGCCCTTACTTTAATCTCGCCAAAGCATCCCTATCGGGATGGCTTCAGCGAGACCTAAAAATAAGATGACCAAATTTCAATAAAATTGAGCCCACATCTACATGGCACAATAATACCATGCCATTTACAAGTTTATTCTCTTTGCATGGATTATTAACAAACAGGGCCATCATTGCAGACTGTACTAAGGAAAAACGTTCTTATGGTTCACATATGTGCATGGTACATTAAATGTCACGGGGAGTTCAAAACAAAAATTAAACCCACCTTTAAAAACACCGGACTTAGTTAGCCCAACATACCATGTGTGCTCCCTCGAGACACAGCGTTCCTAGAGCTCCATGGGAGGGCAGTATTAGGAAAGGCCTAAGAGTGGTTGGGACTCTTACCCAGGTATGGAGCTCATGTTATATTGCATACAAAGTAGAGAGGCCAGATTTTTAGAACTAAAAACCGCGACAGTCTTAAACATGGAAATAGGGCGAGACTTTGGCACCGACTGTGGCTTTTGAAGTAACACGATGGCAATGCGAAGACATAGGCCTACATAGAAATAATCTACAAATCTAATAAAAAAGGATCTAAATAATGAAACAAAAAAAATGTTTCAGAACTTGTACCCCTCGTTCCTTCTCAAAAACTTCAGGCTAGCTCACATTCAGTTCAATGTTTTTTCCTTCTGGGACTTGTAGTCCTCTATTTATAGTTGTAAAACAAGACTACTAGTACCAGAAAGCAAATGAAAAGAAAAAAAACAGAGCAATACAAATTACAGTTTGTGATTCTGTAAGGGCGAGCTGTAGGCGATGGAGATGAGCAGTTCACCTTAGATCTCTGTGGCCTGGCTGAGATGCCTCCTGCTCCTCTGCACCCCACCCCTACATCTGCCTGAGGCACATAGCTGCTCTGACCACTCTCAGTAGACCTCACTTTGCCAATTACGACCTCACCTCCACTATGCTGGGAGGAGTCTGAAGGGTGATGCTGATTCACCCCTCATTAAAACCTGATATGTTACCTGAAAGAGGTAGCAAAGCAGACAACTCTTTCAAGCATAGAACGTCTGTAAGTAGTGTGAGAAGAGGGCCAGTGAAAACATGAGCATCACATCGTCATTTACACACTTACCTGACCCTCTTCAAATACTGGGACAAACATTTACTTTAGACAAACATTTACTTTACATAAAAGTGTCGAGATCCAGGACATCCCCTGAAAAAAAGTGCTTTTCCAGGGAAATCTGGGACATCTGGACACCCTAACACAGAGAGATCAGGAACAGTAGGGCTGAGGGCTGCAGGTGGCAGAGACATTAAGTCCCAAAGGTAACACTCCAAAGAAAAGAAAGAATGCTCTTACATATCAACATCACAAAATAAAATGATGGACAGAGTGTTGACATTTTTCAAACACTCACCCCCAGTCACAGATCCGGGTTTAATCCATCGTTATTTTGCTCGCCACATCAACCTAGTTTGGACCCAGGCTTATGCAAATCAGTCTTCACCCTGCTCCACCTACGGACAATCCAGCCTGAACTGCCCGGCTAGGTCCTCCTTGGACTTGAAACAAGCATCCTGCAACTTGTTTTAGGGTATCACCGCTCTTCAGCCAGGCTAGCTTGAATACAATGGTGCAGTGAGCAAGGGGTCCGTGTCTGGGCATACCCTTAGTCACTTAGGGTGCACATTGCAACATCATAAAATAAAATGATGGACGGAATGTTGAAACATTTCAAACACACACCCCAGAGCAGGGTCAAGACTGATTTGCATATGGCTGGGTCCAAACAGGGGTGGCATAGTGAGCAAAACAACGGTGGATTAAACCCAGATCTGTGACTGGGGTTGAATGGTTGCATTGTTCAGCATTCCATCCATAATCTGTTCTTTTGGCTTTTGGTGTCCTAAGGGGGAAGGGTATGCCCAGATGTGGGTCCTGTGCTCACTGTGCCACTGGATTCAAGCTAGCCTGGCTGGTGAGTAGTGATAGCCCAAAAACGGTCCCAGAATGCTTGTTTCTGGTCCAGGGAGGACCAGTCCTGGCAGTTTGGGCTGGAGTGCTCCCATAAGTAGCAGGGTCAAGACTGATTTGCATATGGCTGGGTTCAAACCGGGGTGGCACATATCATTTAAAACGTTTTCTAAGTACAGTGCTCTGAAACTAAGATTGGTGGAGTCCATGCTTTGTAAAAGAACAGATAAAAAAGATTAGAAATTTCTGCCAGCAGGGAAATCGTCCTACACCTACCGTTGAGGTGTTCTGGTGACATCATAAGGCATGAGGCTGAATACCAAGTGGTACACCAAAACCCAAGCTGGCTATGGAAGACCATATTACCCATGGTACCTGTTAAGTTTTTTTATAATACATATTTATTTTGTGATAATTAGAATGAAGAGGATTTTTTCTTCAAAGTGCAGCTTACAATGGTTACTGATTGGAATTAGAATGTTTCGGTTTTGTTTAGCATTTGTGAATAACTTGTTGTGACACACAAAGCATGGTGGTGATGACCACTGGATTTGGGTGAATCTCTGATTGCAGCATTTAACACTTAATTATGGATTTATTGTATTTGCCACATAATATGCATAACTTGCAGATTTCACAAAAATGATGTTTCTAGTGAAGGTAGATAAATATAATACTGCAGGAGAATTTAACACATAACTTGTGTATTTTGATGCATATTTTAGATAAACTTACTGCATGGTTTGGTCCTCTATACAGCATTATCCTAGTAACCCTGACAATAGTACCACTTTGCAGAACAGTTTTGGGCCATCTTTTTGAGATTCAAATCCAAACTTCACACAAACTGTGAAGTATTTTTCATATGTCACAGATGTATGAGTTATATACCACTGAATTATTTGCAAACAAAACACCCAAACATGTAACATATAAATTACACGATCTGCAATAGCGATTCTGTAGTTATGTTTCAGCTAGGCTTTCCATTGAAAATGCATGTTTTTAGGTATCGCCTACACAGCGCACATGCGCTACTTAGGAAAAAAGACCTTTAGCCATTGGTTCCCTTTTTCTCCCAAAAACGTGCACCCGTTGCATTGCTTTCAATGGCAATGCGTGCACGTTTGGTGATTCCCTTGCGGGAGCGAGCAACGGCGCCATATGTTATCATTTATCGTGGCTTTCCGCTCGCTCCTGCAAGGGAATCGCGCAGGCCCCCTCCTCTCTCCCTTCCCCCTGCTGCCGCGCGAGGCGCGCGAGCTCCTGCTTGTTTTGCTATTGTGTTTTGACATGTGTTTCCACTGTTTTTAGTCCGTTCGCTTACCCATTCAAGTAATTTCCTTGTGTGTATTCGCTTTTTCATAAGGAACAGCAGTTTTTAGTCTGGTATTCAGCCTTTCCAGGCAGCCTCTGTTTGCTTGTCAGTTCTAGTGCGGTGCCTGTGGTAGAAATGTGCTTGTCTGGGGTGTTAAACGCCTGCTGTATGTTTAGATTAAGTTGGTTGTGTCACATAAATGGGCTTTGGAATATTTTAGATAGAAAACGCTATTAACTTAAATACCGAAAAGGTATAGCTTATCCCTCCTGCAGTATTAGGTGGTTACCGCTATCGGTGTTTACGGCAGTGGTAGTGTCATAGCGCAAGCAGTAATTACCCCACTTATGGGAGTGAAACTAGCCGTGCCTGTTTCCTTAGATAGGGCACTGGGTGTGTATGTGGTGTGGAACTGCCAGGCGACCGCAGTGCTCACACAACTGGGCAAATAAGTTGCGTCAAATCATATTGTCCATGACTTTTAATTGATCATATTGGGTCACGTTATCGGGGAATTGGGACAATTGCGTGCGAGTGAATGTCACATTGATTGGAAAACAGAAGCTCCGAAGAAGGCCGGTGTTGCTTTCCACGGGCTTCCCTGCCTTTTTCTATGGCGACTGAGGTAATTTCCCATCTGAGGATCTCCGCTGCCCTCTGATTGCACTTCTGCGATTTCAGCCAGCAGTGGCAGGGCAGCGTTAAGACACGATAGCTTCCTTCTCTCTTAAATAGCTTTGATTTAGTGTGAATCAACAATGCACGCGGATTTTGCATTGTTGACATTCACGAATGTCTCCATAAGAGCTTTCTTGTTTTCTTCCTAATTAAATAGACCACTCTTTAATTATGTGGCTCCTGACACACGCTTTTGCAGTCACAGTGTATGTGATTTTTCGCTAGGAGTCTTGCTGTGGTATTTTGTACAATGTAGTCTACTGCAGTCCAGTAATAAACCTTAATGTGCATGTCTGCTTCTAAAACAAGCATTGGCACAGCCAATTGGTCTCGCCTTTGGGACCTTATAAGTGTTTAGTTATCTAGCACAATATCCTTGGTGCAACAACATCAAGTGTTGCATGGCTAAACACTTACAAGTTCCCAAAGGTGAGACCTATTGGCTATGCCAATGCTTGTTTGTATTGGTAATACCATTGATGTTGGTTGGCGATTCTGCACGAAATTTTCCACACCTCTGGCAAAAGTGACAGCTTCCACATATCAATATTCATACAGTCCCTCCAGGAGAAAGAAAAGTTAAATGGGGAGTCTTAAAAGTTGCTATTCACATTGAAGCTCTCATAGTAAATTATGCTGTACACTTCAGTCAAAAACCGCCGAATGGATTTGTAACAAATTTGGCATGAAAACTGAACTTTAGTCAGAATGTATTTTGTATTATTTTCTGCAAATCCATTCAAAGATTTTTATGATAGCAGCATTTGAAAAATGTGTCGATCGGGCTTCTAAGGTGCAAAATTTAGAGTAGGAGGGGGCCTGCCAAGTGAGGAGGGCCTGAAAGCAATGACCATGCGCAGGAAAACTATGATATGCCATCTTGTGGTTTCAAATGCATGAAAGTCCATATCTTTGTTTACTAAAAAAATAACAAAATCACAAGCCAATTATTCAACAAAAAAAACCATAAGCGTAATAAACACATCATGTGAGGGTAATGCTACATACAATTGTATTGTATTGTAATTGCATTTATATAGCGCTTACTACCCCTGACGAGGCGTCGAAGCGCTTTTTCGACTAGTAGCACGCTAGAAGATTAGTGTTGAATTAGTATAGTGAAACATGCAAGTACATTTTAAGTGTTGGGTAGGTTAGTCAGTTATTTGGATTTGGAATGATAGCAGAAGGATAGAGGAGCAAAAAGGTATGTATTTATATAACGCTTGTTGACCCACGCTATTCAGCAAGCCCATAAAGGATTAGTGGTGAATTAATATGGTGAAATATGAAGTAATTTCAGTGGTGGATATTTAGTCAGATTTTTGGGAGTGAGAAGGATAGCGGAGGGATAAAAGGGAAGAAAGGTTTGCATTCATATAGCACTTTGTTACCCCTGATGGGTGTTGAAGCGCTTTTCTGGCGAGTAGCACGTCACTCTGGAACCCATGAAGGATTAGTGTTGAAAATTAGTATAGTAAAATATGAAGTAATTTGAGTAGTGGCTATGTTATTCAGTTATTTGGGTAGAGAAGGGAGGTGGCAGGATAGAAGAGGGAAAGAGGTTTGTATTTATATAGCGCTTGTTACCCCTGATGGGATTTTGGAGCACAAGTAGCACGCTACTCTGGAACCCATCAGGATTAGTGTTGAATTAGTATGGTGAAACATGAGAGTAATTTTAGTGGTGGATATGTTAGTCAGTTATTTGAATTGAGGAGGGTTGGGGAGGGGTAGAAAAGGAAAAAGGTTTGCACTTATATAGCACTTGTAACCCTGATGGGGTGTTGAGACTCTTTATTGGCGAGTAGCACACTACTCTGGAACCCTATAAAGGATTAGTGTTGAATTAGTATAGTTGAATATGGAATTTGAGAGGTGAACATGTTAGTCTGTTAATCTTGATTGAAAAGGATAGTGGAGGGATAAAAGAGTGTAGGATTTTTTGGGGGGAGAGAGTCTAAAAAAGGGTTATTTTGGCGATCATAGTAGTGGCATGGAGTTTAGGATAAATGAGAGAGTGGATGTAGAGGATATATTGATAGATGTATAGGATGAGAGCTAGGGTAGAGAATTGGAAAGAGTAGCATAAAGAAGTTTGAGATGAGTCAGAAGGTTGGGCTAGAAGATATATTGAGCGAAGTATAGGCTGAGAAATAGGGTAATGCATTGGAAATGCTACATTAGAAGAAAGTGATAAATATATAGATTCATAAGTATATTGAAAGTATATATATGCATAAAGGAGGTAAGTATATGTAGATTAAAGATATTGATAGGAGGCACAGGATGAGAGATAGGGTAGTGCATGGGATAGGCTTTTTCAGGAGAAAAGTAACAGACACACAGATCCAGTACATGGAAGGTACATAGATGCACAATGGAAGTATGTACATGTAGACCAAAGATGATTTTTATTTATTTATTTATTATTATTTTTTTTTCTCACAACAACATAATTATTTTACATGTTTATACAAAGTAGTCCACAAAGATACATATATCTATAGTGAAAACAAATGGTTATATACAGAGGGATGTGCTGTAAATGTCTGTTGTCGTATGGTGCTTATGTGGGGAAGAGACACATTTTGAGTAGTTTTCTTAAGATAAGGTGGTTGTTGGTGACTCCCGCTTCAAATGGCAAATGCCATGTGTAGAGAGTGCTGGGTGGCTGCAGTGGGCTAAGAGCAGTCATACATCTGGTACATTGTATATAGTATATTTTCAAGAAACCCAGAAATTCACTTAAAAGGCCACAGTTAAAGATTAGTTAGGAAACAAACGAAGAAAAGACACTGAAATTCATGAATATGGCATGCAACGCAAAATGTACACCATAAGTGTCATCCCTGTCATACTCAGGACACTTGGTGGTTGAAGGCATGTGAAAAAACCTTTTTAGAGAGCCATTAGAAGAGCCTGCATATCCTCACCTTCCATGGAAAACTTGGAAAGGCTAAGATCAGTGAGAAACTCTTGCAACAAAAGAATCAGAAACTCGAATACCAATTTCTTGAGAACCCAACTGGATCAAGCCAGAAATCGGGGCAAAAACTTTTTGAAATTGTCAAGCAACAATCCAACAACCAACCCTATCCGCCCCGTATCAGTTTCAATAAGATTCCTAATTGCGAAATATTTGCCTCCTTCTTCATGGAAAAAATGGTGATTATTGAAAAGGAGTTACAGACAATGAGGGAGCTGATACCATCTAACTTCCCCACCAATTATCATCCATCATAGTCCGCTATCCTGATTGGTCACCCTGAGCTCTCCCCCAAAAACAATGCTTCCTGGCACACATTCAGCCCTTTCAAGGAAAGCGACATTCACTACTTGCTCACATTGCTGAAACCATTGAATCACTTAATCAACCTTTTACCTCAGTTTATCTTTAAGGAGATCAAACTGTCTATCCTCGCTCTATGGACGAAGAACATAAATGCCACTCTCCTCCAGGGCACCAACCCTGATTGTCTAAAAGTACGACAGGTAACCCCCACCCTCGAAAAAATAACGGCAGACTGCGCAGACTTAAACAATTTCCGTCCTATCTCCAATAATCCCACTCTGGCGAAGCTTATCGAGAAATGTGTGCAGATCCAACTCTGCAATCACATAGCTCAGTACCAACTCCGAGACCGATAGCAATCTGGTGTCCGCCAAGATCACAGCACAGAAACAGCACTCACACACCTAGTGGATGACGTCCTACCAATGCTGGATCAGAATGAAGCTTGTCTTCTCATCCTCCTTGACTTATCCTCAGTATTTGACACTGTGAAACACGTCAACCTTCTAAACCTACTTGAAAGAAGGATGGGTTTATCAGGAACCATCCTCCAATGATTTACTTCATTCCTCCATAACAGAACCCAAAGAATCAAGGTCAACCACTGTCTGTCAAAGCCCTCTATGGTCACCTTCGGAGTCCCACAGGAATCTGCCCACTCTCCCATTCTCTTCAACTTATTCATGGAACTTTTAGCAGACTCCTTAGCATCCTACAACATTCATTACCAAATGTATGCAGATAACACACTAGTGTACCTGAAAATCTCCTCTGCAGATGACCTCAATACCCTCAACATTATTTTACAGAATACTCAGGACTGGGTAGCGCTCAACCATCTCAAACTTAATACCATCAAAACGGAATTCCTACTCATTACCCCACCCAAATACAATCTTAAGATCAACCTTTGGATGAAACATCTAACTGCTCTCAATTATACTCCTCACTTTGTAGACTCTACAAGATCTCTGGGAATTATACTAGACAAACATCTGCACATACAGAACCAAATCAGTAATGCCACTGAAGGAGCAAATTACCAGATGAACATTCTAAGGAAACTAAAACCTTTTCTCCCCCAGGATGATCTTAAATCGGCGGTCCAAGCCCTAGTCATCCCGAGGCTTGATTACGTAAGTGCCATGATCAGTGGCCTTCCCTGATACAAACTGCCCCTTTACGGGCCTCGGTTAATGCTGCAGCCAGACTCATCACCGGAACAAAAAGACACAATCACATCTCCCCTGAAATCCCTAAACTGGCTCCCATATGAAGCACAAACTAATCTGAAAATCGCTTGCATGACCCATAAAGCCATACATTTCGACACCCCCAGATACCTAGCACTAAAGCTGGAACTATCTGGCGAATGTAGATCATCGCGAAGCAGCAGCTCCATGCTGCTGAAACCACTGATTTTTCGCAAGAAGAAAACATGCAACACAGCTTTCTCAGGCATTGCACTGAAAATCTAGAATCCTCTTCCGAAGAAAATCTGTCTGATTCACTCTACCGCCTCCTTCAAATTAGAAGTGAATTAATTACGAATGTCTAAATGGTTAAACTAAAAGTCGTCATCATACTATATATCGATCTACCTTACCTGTTGAAATCTTATATTGTTGACCACCTCTGTCTGATATACTAACGAGATCGCGTTCCTAGATTTGATACTCTTCTATCCTTGTATTTATGTCGTAAATGCACTTTATTATTGTCTTTTACTGATGTATCCACTCCACCTCTTGTAAAGCGCTCTGATACCCTCACGGGTCTTGTTCACGCTATAAAAAACGTAATAAACAAATCAGTTATGGTGTATGTTGCATACCATAATGGAATGTTTCCGTTTTTTCCTTAATTTTTCTTGCTCCCTGATCAGCACTGTCCTGCCAATTGATGGGAGAGACCCTCCCAACACTTCTGACATCACTTCCTCGTGATGCTCCAAGCTGAGCCGAACGTTACACAGATCGCCGCTGGAAACTATCTGCATTCCTCTGTTAACGCTGCATTTCACTGTCTAATTCTTGCTTCCGACGATGCTGCTGTGGTCACTGGAAAATCCCTCCAGTCTCTCCCATGCTGGACCGAGCTGAGAGAGAGGACAGAGGTTCCAACATTAGGTGTCTGGCACAAGGCATGGACTTAGGCGTGGAGAGCCAAAGTCAAGGAAGTTAGGAGGCTGGGCAGAGGCAAGCAAGATGAGTGAGGCCTTCCCAGTGGGTTACACACAGAGGAGGCTGTTGGGTTGGCAGACAGTCCATGGGGGAGGCCGAACAAGGTCCCGGTGTGGCTTGCAGTTGCAGCCAGCCTAACTTCACATCTCAGAATTAGGGCTTTATTATAACTGTGACGGTCCGACCGCCAGACCGCCGAAGCCGCATATGCCACAAGACCACAATGCCGGTGGTCTTAAGACCATCGCATTACAACTGGACCACCGGGTTCACATTGTGCCGGTCGCGGTCTTGCACTGTCTGCATGCTTCAGCTCACTGAGTGAGCCTGAAGCCAACGCCTCAGCCCAGCAGCACCTACACTGCTGTGTGTGCACTGTTGGAATGTACCATGTCATACATGCCACACAGTGCATGTACAACCGTGCAGGTGTAGGGGAGGGGGCACAACTTGTGCCCCCAGTCACATTGCAAAGTGGGAAATGACACCCGGGGGCCCTGTTTGGTGCTCGCTCCTTGCCATTCAGGCAGCATTTTCATTGCGGTGAAAAAGCTAGCTGAAAAGGCTTGCAGAAGGGCAAGTCGTAATATTGACGGTTGTACCAAGTTAGGACCACCTCCATTCCTGGAGGTGTTGCATTGGGCTGGTGGTGGTCTGATTGCGAAACTTGTAATCAGGTGGTCAATCTGCCTAGGTTACACTGGTCAGACCGCGACCACGGGTACAGCATTATCAAGACTGCCCTACTCGTAATAGGCGCCTTAGCGAGCCAAAGGGGCGAGAGGACCATAGGGCTCTGGGACGTGCAAAGGCCCATGCAGGAGGGTTCAGGGTGCCCCTGATTGCCCCCGGGGTGTCCTACTTCTGGGAGTCTCTGTGCCCCTATCTCATGTCTCCTGCCCCTGCACGATGGTCTGTCTTGCTGTTGGAACTGCTGACTTGTGACCGAACCAGGGAGCGAACCAGGGAGCACGGAGTCTTTAGCCTAGGAGCAAGTAGGTGGCCAGGTAGCATCACAGTGCGACTAGCGACTGTCAGTGACAGCCCTCCTTGCTTTGCCCCCCCCACCCCATTCGGCCAAACTTTTGCACCCTTTTGATCCTTTACCACTAGTGCTATCAGTCATCAGTGTCCATTTTAACGCGCCACCCTTACCTGCCTTGAAAGGAAACCCGGTCGGTGGTGGGCAAGGCCCCTCCCCCTACATTTGTTTAATAATGACCTTTTTCAAATCAACACAATCAATCTAGTGGGGTTGTCTGGAGAAGGAGGTAGTTAAATCACCTGAAAATATGCTAGGGGGCACGTTGAAGTGACTGAACTGATTGTACTGTTTTGTTTTAAACTGTTTGAATGTGCCAACATTTTTTAATTATTAAAACCTTGCATTTTTTTAAATCATCCTAATTGATAAGCACTACTAAGAGGGATGATAACACATGAAACCCATCTTTGCACAGGTGGATAACCAAGCATTAAGACAACCCGAAGACCCCAGAAGCGGCAAATAACATCTCCTTTATCTCAGCTCCCCATAGAATATAAGCAGGCCAACCAGGCCATTCAGGGAAGAGAATTCATTTTAATAAAGGAACTGGAATCACCTAGATCCAAGATATCAAAACAAGGCAACGCCTCTTTATGCCAGTAACATGCCAGAAAATGGGTAAATAAAGCTGGCATGAAAGAGATGGGAAAAGATACAAGGAGATTCAGAGGGAGAGGCCCCTTACCACAGCCACCAGGGATATCATGTCGACATCACCCATGAGTCACTCAGCAAGTTCTAACTTCCTGCCCCAGGGTGTGGGGGAGTGGTGGCCCACTGGATAAAGCATTCAGCGAATTTATTTTTGTCTATACTCAGGATGACGAAGTGATGTGCCAGTAAGTTGAAAGTGAGGGGATTTTCAAAACTCCATTGGCTGTCCCCTTTTCTCCTGTTCATTTAATTAGGAACAAACCTCTATTGATAACTAACACTAATCCGGAAGAGGCAGGAAAAAAGAGCATGGACTCCAGCAGGTGAATAATATGGAGGACTGTGATCTGATTTTCTCCACAATAGCAGCAGATTATGATAAGATGCATGACAAAGAAACCTTAGACCTCAAGTGGGGAAGCTAGAAGAATAATCAACAAATGGCCACAGCTGTAAAAAAAAATTGACCAAAGAGACGTGGGGCAATGGCTTAATAAGGACCGTATTGGTTATAACAAATGCTTGCAGGCTCCATGCAGAGAAATTGGATATACAAATAAATGTATTACAATGGCTAGACTCTCATACCATGGCAATTGATACCAAATTGGAGCGACTGAATCAGTTAATGAAGCAGGCCCAAGACTTTGCCAAGGATAAATCAGTTAATTGCCCCTGTGATCCAATAGGAGAAAACATTGCAAACGTGCCTGAAGTTATGACTAATCTAATCACAGACTTAAGGAAGGAAGCGGCAGCTAACTCCAGGGTAAGGAAAGAAAGAGTTAAAAAAGAATAGTCAATAAATAGCCAAGGAAATCCCCCAATGCCTGAATAATAGATTTTCCCATATGAAGATGGGATCCTTGGGGCTAATGAAAATCAAATTTATAACCCAAATCAATCTGAAACAGGGTAAGATTCAAGCATGCACAATCACACAGTACCTTATGCTACAGGAAGCGAAAGTAGTACTGCTCCCCTAATAGAAGCTGATGAAGCAGCGAAGGGCGTATCTTCCCAGGAGAAAAAAATGATGACAAAAATCAAGAAAGAGTAAGCATCCTCCACTGTGACGCTCGAGGGACTTAATGACCCACGTAGGAGAGGCAGGCCAGTCACCATTGGTAATAAAGACTCAGGCAGTAAATGACAGCTGGAGTGGTGCCAATGAGTCTTTTAATGTCACATTATACCCAGACTATAAATCCTGATGTAGATGGGACGTTTTAAACAGACAGAACAGCTTAAAATTAGCTACAAAATTGGCAGGCTTGGAACATCTGAAGTCATATGGCATTGGATATGTTGCTATTGGCCAGGGTGAAACAAACGAACAAACAGAAATAGTCCTTACAGAGGGGAACATTTGCACAAAGCTACGGCCAAAATAAATCGTAATTGGCAGCATGGGGCATAAAGCTGATCTGCAATAAACCTAACCGATATCCGCAAGTTTGAAATCCAGTCTTTCAACCAACATGGCATCAGCAGTGTCGGGAACAACAGGCTGGGAAAACTTCATCAGTTGAAAACCACAAAAGGAGCAACAACAAAAAAAATGAGAGATATTTATATTTACTCCCATCACAAATACAGAAATGCGGGAGTGCTAGGATTCTGGTGGAGAAAATAGAGAGAATTGCATTTGAATGTCCTATGCACTGTGGTGGTGATTTCAATAAGGACCTACTTTGGCCCAGTACCAGGGCAGAATGGAAAAACATAGAAAACGCACATTGGGATACCCTTGGGGTGACCTCACAACCACGGAAAAAAAGGGAAAAAATGGCCTTTGATGAATATTTATCAGAGACTTTGGAAGCATTGGGCCTGTGATGCCTGAATGGCAGGTCCAAAAGAGACACACCCGCTGCTTCCGCACACATCTCCACATTCAGGTAAGCAATGTTAGATTACATATGGGCCTCCATTGAACATTTCCATAACATCTATGGCTTCAATATAACCACAAAAATCTCAAGTGATCAAGGAGCATAGTTATGCAAGATTAGTACCACTCTGCAGCAACAGCAAAAAATCCAGCTGACGGGCAAACCAAGTAGCACAGAGCCCCTCAACTATATCGCTTAGAAATGGGAGGAATCCCCTAGAAGCAAAAAGGAAAGAACAAGCAATATAAACAAATTGGGCAGGATTTTAAGAGTAATACCAGCCCAATAGAGGGCTGATCCCAATTATTACATTCTCTACGACTTATAATGGAGGGAAGCAATGGAATAGAAAGAGCTCTCAGAGTATACCCCAACATACGTGGGATCATGATGCTCGGAAAATAAGGAACACTTCCGTTGTCAACAGACACGCCAGTGCGCAATAGCCGTACGAGTGAGTTTCCCGTAAAGAATAGGAAACTCGCACCTAAACCAGCATTAAAAACGGAAGGCCAGTGATACGACCATTTCCGTTGCCAACATACGAGATAGTGCGGGAAGCTGGAGGAGTGAGTTCCATCGTTTAAAAGAGCGAGCCAGAAAATGTAAGAGTTACGTATGAAAGTGGAGAGATACAAGGGAAGTGCCAGTTAAATGCCACATGCAGGACAGAGAATCAAGATTTGGGTCCAACCCCAAAGAGAGTCCGCATAAAGAGAATTGCCTCGTCATTATCGCCAGCATATTCACTTAAGGATCTAAACCACTTACCCCACTGCCTATTATTGAGAGCTGTCTGGTCTAGCAGGATGGGCTATAGGACGAAAAATAGCAGATGTTTCCAATGTGTTGTTACCAAGGAGCCCTGATGAGAACCCGTAGAGAAAACCGCGGGGCTTGAAACGCGTCGGCAATGTCAATGTATGATGACAAATAGTTGAATAAACGTATAGGCAAAGTCAATTGATGAATTCAGGACATAAGAAACGCCAAAGAAAAGATTGTGGCGTATTTTTGTACATACATGTCATATTTGTTTTGTGTTACAGTTATGTTGAAGTTTATGACATATTGGTATTGTGTTTTATTTATGTTTATTATGTCAAATTAATGTCAATGTTATTTGTGGTGAACATTCTAAATGTTATATAAATTGTGTATGTCATTTGATATGTGTTTTTCTATAAGGATATGAGTTTCCTTACACAATAAGAAATAGAGTCATTAAGAAATTAGGGTGAATAAACAACCAAACGCTAAAGGAATATAGTGTGGTTGCTGTATTTAAATTAATTAGGATACCAGGTGTTCTTGTGTTTTTTCATTCGGAAAATAAGGAAGGCACTAAATAAAACCCTACAAGTTATAGTAGCAAACATCTAACATCTGAAAAGCTGAAAGAGAACATTTAAACTTTGAGGCCAGCTCACAGAAAGAAAAATGGGCCAATATGACAACAGATGATGATGTAAATGGGGCTAAACTCCATGAAGCTCTTACTTTTAAGATACAAGGAAATTCTGGGGTCTTGTAAATAAACTCTGCTAAAGCAAAAAAAACATCAATCTGCAATATCTCCTCAGAACATTGGTCAGATTATATACAAGAATTATACTATATGGAAGAAGCCCTTCCTGCAGGAGGGCATATGCTGGAAAAAAGAAAAAGTGCAAACACAGGGATAGAGGCTCCGAGTGATGCAGGGGAGCATATCCCCAATAACAACTTCCACTTTGATGAATGTCGTACTAAGCCAAATAGCTATTGGAGAGCCAGTCCCCAAGGAAATGACAGCCACTCCTGAAAAGGCAGTGGAACACTCTCTTTGAGATGGAAAGCAAGAAGCTGATACATCAATAGACCAGAAGGTTGAGCACGTTCGATCAGGAGCTCCAGCTTATCTTAACAAAACAAGGGTCACAGGCGCTCCTGGTCCTAACAACTTACTGGCTGCACTTCTTTAATCTGACCCCACATTATGGGCACAATTTCAAACTACAGTCTTTGTGGATTGCTTCTGCTCAGGCATGGTCCCTGCTCTCTGGCAAGCGCCAGCTCAGGTCCCAATCTAAGAAAGGAAGCCAGCATTTGCCAGGCAACTACTGAATAATAACACAACTTGCTGCTGAAGGAAAGTGTTATGTCAGTCTTTTAAACAAGGAGTTGGAAGCTTGGGCTGTTGGGCCGGATGGTTCCAATCTGGTTTCCAAAGAAATTGTGACATTGATGATAATCTGCTATCCTTGTCTTGCCTAATTGATGAAGCTTCATGTCCCAAATCACTACCTTGTTATGCAGCTTTTATAGATTTCACAAACGTTTTTGACACTGTTCCAAGAGGAAGGCTATGGGCAACGTTAAGCAGATGGGATATATCCCCACTACTTCTGAGAGCAATTGAGACACTTTATAGTGACACACATACACTATGGAGCAAAGAGGGAAAGAGAACCCTGGTAGCCCTCCACTCAAATCATTAATCCACAAGAAGACCAGGGTCCTAAGACTACAGAGATCATAATATGTCGTATCCCCTCAATGTAGTCCTATTTAGAGGTTTATAGTTTTCTACATAACACTCCTTGTACTCTATTTTGTAGTATTCATATATGTATAATTCTAAAAAACCTAATCTCACACTTTTGTTGACAGTTTTTCAATATATGATGGGATCAAAAACTACACAATCTCAACTGTTGCAGTCCCAATCATACAATCCTCAAAGTGAAAAAAAATTGAAGCGAGCGTAATGACACCTCACGGACGTACCACCAGGCGGACCACTGATAGGTACTCACCAGTTGAGTCCATTGTTATCATCATTGGCAGACATTACGCTCTTAACAGAAAAGGTGTCCAACGAAAGAGAGTAAAGTAACAATAAAGGTGCGGAATGTGAAGTGCAGGAATGTATCACACCTCACGATGTGGAAAAAAAGGATAAAATTGATAGGATTCACTCAATGCGCAACAACTTTATTCTTTCGCTCAGTGAACACAGTCAAAATAAAAAACAGTGTAGGTTGCTATTTATGCATACCACTGTTACATGTCACTTTATAGTGAGACATGGGTGAAGACCAAGACAGCTTCAGTCTGAACGACCTCAGAAAAGATAGCCATAAATAAAGGTTTAAAACAGGCTGTCTTTTCGCTCTGCTGCTTTTTAATCTATATATGGTGGACCTCGGAGGCTATTTGAATATTCTTAGGATCTGTCCACCAAAAATTGCTGGCCAACAAATCCAAATCTTCCAATTCACTGATGATATGATCTTGTAAGACCGCACACAAATGGGCCTTCAGGGATCCCTTAACACCCTGGTCCACTATTGCTCTGATAATTCTGTCATTATCAATCTAAGTAAAACTAAAATAATGATCTAAGTAAATCAAAAACAATGATATTTGGAAGGAAGCTGATCAACAGGGTGCATGGTACATTGAAGGAACCTGCTTAGAAAGCGTGAAAGTGGGGCAAAAGGGTGCAAGAAGCATCCATGAAGATCACGGCTGAACATCTGATGTGCACAATGGGCTACTTAAAAAAGAACTTGGCCGGCGAAAACACCAGAGCATTGCTCTCTGTTGTAGGATGCAAACTGATGCCCACAATATCATGCAGCCCAACTATGTTTAAAGATCAACCTTTAGGTTGGCTGGACAGACATCAATGTGTGTGCTTTCGTGTTTTTTGCCTTTCCTAACTGCACCAGCCTAACTCAAATCAGGCCGGAGTTCAGTCTGATCAAACAACAGCTGGTGCTTCGTGTAAGATATGTGACGTACAACTTTAAATTAAAATCAGCTTCAACCAGCATAATTAAACAACTACTTTGGAAGACAATTCAAGAGCCAAATTCAGTGTGGGGGTCTTCTTTGACTTATCTCGTTAGAATATTGAAAACATAAGAACTCGTTAAAGCAACCGTCTCTAGGAAAGTGATAAAAGTGCTAGTGAAAAAACGTAAAGTCCCTGTCTTTTGACCAAGATTTGAGGGACCTGAAAACCAAGTCACACTATCGCAGGGCGGTAGTCCTATATACCCGTGGTGTTCTGTCTGACTACTTGAGCCTCCCGCACCATAACCTGGTTAAGTACAACCTGATGAGTCTGCGCTTTGTTCTAATACTGTTAACATCTTATTAGTATGGCCTCATGAACGAAGAAGGCTGTAAACCCATCTCCCTACTAGATTGTGAGTACAAAATATATGCCCAAATATTGGCCAGAAGGCTAGGGAAAGTTGCTGGGCAGTTGATACATCAAGATCAGAAGTGTTTTGTAAAGGGAAGACAAATTCAAGAACTGACACCCAAATTGGTTTGGGCAATAGATGTAGCTTCCCAGGAGAAGATCCCCTTGTAGGTCTTCACCTCTGATGCAGCAAAAGCCTTCAATAGGGTTAGCTGGCCCTTCTTGTTTAAAATGATTGATCGGCACAATCTAGGGGGGTATTCTCAGGGGCGGTAACATCTCTGTATAAAAACCCAACAGCTAAAGCTTTGGTTAATGGTAACCTCACAGAGAAGATCGACATTAAAAGGGGCACCAGACGGGGATGACCACTCTCCCTGCTGCTTTTTAACATATGTATAGAACCCTTAACCTATGCCGTTAGACACAATCATAAAACTACCCCTTTTTACTATCAGGAATAGGAAAAAAAGCCGCCCTATATGCTGATGACCTAATGGTCTTCACAACCAATCTCTCAACCACATTTTCAATACTACTAAAGATCCTGGAGCAGTTCGGGAAAGTCTCTGGCCACCTAGTAAACCAACAAAAAACAGAAATCATGGAGGGGAACTCCCAAAGTAATAAACCATTATAATAAATAGGATAACATTTCTAGGCATCCTAATAGTACAAAACAGAGATAAAATAGCCTGCTTGAACTTTAACAAACTTATCTCCAAAACTAAGAAGCTATTTAAAAGCTGGGGGGCTCTCCCTTTAAGCTTTATCGGCAGGTCTAACATCTTAAAAATCTTAGTTCTACCAAACCTTACGTGTATTTTTAATACTATACCACTGTAGTTTGGGAGAGAGTGGTTTAAAAAACTACAAGGAGAGCTAAGCAGCTTTATATAGGCCTCTAAGGGAGTTAGAATAGCCTGGAAAAAGCTCCAAAGGAGACAAGTACATGGAAGGATAGCCACCATAAACTTTTATCAGCACTATAGAGCCTTCCAATTAACGACTGCTATTAAAGGAATGCAGAGCCTACCCCCATACCTGCTAGCCATGACACAGCTGAAGGCACCATTTCCTATACAAGTTCGCCCACCCAAAGTTAAATAAAAAGTGAAATTGAAGGTGTTGTGGGCCTGTAAATTATGGTACCAGATAGGTGAACCATAAAAATACCGTAGTACAGCTACTATGCCACAACCTGGGACTCCCCAGGGACTCCAGACTGCCTGAAGGACATACTTGCAATCCCCTTAAAGAAGGAAGGGTTAGCAAAATGGGGTCAGCTGTTAGAGGAAAATAATCTAATTGGATGGGAGCGGCTCACAATAAGGACCAGGAAGAAAGGATCTAATATAGCCTGCGGCAAAAAAAGGAAGTATCAAGATAGTACTGGAGTTGAATATCAGCAGAGAATGGGGACTTTACCTTGTCAGCCGAGATTTGGGAGAAAGACCTGCCAATGCTCGAGCTACCAGATTTATGGCAAGTATCAATGTCTACATGTTGGTATACTACTAAATCTGCACCTCTCAAAAATAATCATTTATTTACAGCACACAGAGCTTACAGGGTGCCCAAAAAACTGACAAAGCTGAATAAACAAGAGGTGGCGTGCTGCCCTAAATGCAGAGAAAAAAGGGTGAATGATATACACATGTTTCAGCAGTGTCCCCTGCTCCAGAGCTTCTGGCATGATGTGAGTAAGCCACTTACAGAGGAGATGGGCCAAAATATGGAGGTAAGCATGGAATTAGTCATATTTGGGGTATTAAGCTGTAATGAGGAGAAAGTGAAACTAAGCAACAACAAAAATAGAAATCTACTCTATATAATGATCTTACTGGCTAGACGAGAGATTTGCATTAAGTCGGCACCTAATGTTTCGCTCACACAAGGGGAGTGGGTAACCTCAGTCCAGAAAGCTAATAAAATGTACCGGATGGGGACACAAAGTAAGAGGACAAGTTTCTGGGCCATCTGGGAGAAGAAATATAATATAGAAAATAGCGGTTTAGACAGCAAGAACGATGTCTAATGATTACGCAATACAGCAATGATCCACAAACAAGGTACCGGCCCTGGTAACCCCAGGAAACAGCCTACTCGGTGGAATTAATGGGATGGGATGGGATGGGAGATTAGGGGTCTATTGGAGTAAAGGGCCCCTCGGAACCGGAAACAGACTCAAGTCGGCACAGAGTGAAGTGACACCCCTGATATCTCCTTAAACCCTATTTATTGCACAAATGAGGACCAAACAAAACAGGAGACAGTAAACAGTGCAGAATGTGTGCCCAAGCAGATGAATTATTGGCTCATTTGATATGTATATGTGAGAGATTAAAACCCCTGAGAAGGTCCTGGCCGTGCCGATGTTGCGAGCTCTAGATATTAGATCCAGCAGCGATGCAGTCCTCTGCTATTTAAAAGGGGAATCTTGGCAACTATCAGGGCGCTTTCTAAAATTATTAAAAGCTGTTGCAGAGGAACAGCAAAACACAGAAATCACTGACATATAATAACAAATGCCCTCCCAAGCAGAAGCGGATTATGAAAACAGTATGAGAGAGAACTCATTTTGTAGTTATCAATCCCCATGTAACTCTTATAAAAATCAGCACCTAGCACTTTAGAAATCACTGATATATAAAAAGAAATACCGTCCCGAGCGGACGTGGATTAAGACAGTAGCAGGAGAGGGAACTTTTTTTTTAATGGAGTTTTATATAGCGCAAACTTGACCCAAGGGTATTGGGTATCAGAGAGCTTTACACAAGCACCAATTGTGTTACATGAGGACACATTCATTTATTTTTGTTAGGCACCGGGAAGGTTAAGTGATTTGCCCAGAATCACAGGATGTTGCGCTTACTTGCCGAGACTCGAAACCGGTTGCCCAGATTTGAGGTCCACCACCCTAGCCCTTAGGCCAACTCCTCGCCCCAAAACTTGTTTTGGATATATCAAGCTTCATGTAACTCCCTTAAAAATCATGCATCGAGTACTTTAGTGGTTTCTTCTTCACATCTTTGCCTTTTAATCTTCGTGTATTTTGGGACATTTGAGTTCACAACAAAAAAATGCCCACCGCAGCAGAAGCGGATTAAGACTATAGTACAAGAGAGAACTTGTTCTAGAGACTTTTCAATCTTCATCTAACTCTAATAAAAATCAAGCACCTGACGCTTTATGGGTTACTAGCAGCCCGTCCCGACGTTGTCCGGGTATGAAATAGAATGTGTGTAATGTGTGTATTTGGCAAGGGCAATTTATTTTAAAATCTCGCGGTAGACAAAGTTTTTTGTTTCATTAGAATAGGGACGGAGAAGGCCCAGCTGCAGCCCTTGTTGATGTTAGCAGGCGCGTGTAATTGGTGTAGTGATCCGCCGCCTGAGCCCGGCTACAGCCCTGATTGATGTTAGCAGGCGCGTGTAATGTCGTTGAATGAGAGAGGTATTAGCCGTGGGTAAATCCGTTTAATGAGAGAGTTTAGTGACAGCGAGTAGGAGAGGCTGCAGTAATTGTCCCCGCAGACACTCTCATTTGCGTGTTCCCCCGCTTGAGGCCCAGATGCAGGCCTGTTTGATGTTAGCAGGCGCGTGTTCCCCCGCTTGAGGCCCAGCTGCAGCTCTGGTTGATGTTATCAGGCGCCTGTAATTAGTGGACTGATCCGCCGCCTGAGCCCGGCTAGAGCCCTGGTTGATGGAAGCAGGCGCGTGTAATTTCGTTGAATGAGAGAGTTCAGTAACAGCGCGCAGGAGAGGCTGCAGTAACGTTACTTACCAGGCCTCCAGGTGAACGCGTTTGACACGCCCCCAGCACACGGCCACAGCAGACGATCTTCTGATTAATGTACAACCCACATGGCATGAAGGGCGGAATGTAGCACACGCCCCCAGCGTTTCTCACACCCCCAGCATGCCCCTTGATGCGGCGCAATTGCGTTCACATGGCATGAAGGCTGGACACACGCCCCCAGTGTTTCTCATGTCCCCAGTGTGTCACGCCCCCCCAGCGTGCCCCTTGATGCTGTGCAGCAACGTAATTGGCGCTTGTATATACGACTCACATGTCAGGAAGGCCGGACACACGCCCCCAGTGTTTGTCACGCCCCCAGCGTTTGTCACGCCCCTAGCACACGCCCTCAGCCCACGATGTGATGGCCGTACCACACCCCCCCAGCGTTAGTCACGCCCCCAGCCCATGCCCACAGCACAACGCTGACACGACCACACGGGACTACTTTGCTGGCACGGTTCTTTTATCTTTTAAATGTGTAGAGGAGTTGGCCTAACTGCCAAGGCGCTCGTCCTCGGACCTGGAGATCTGAGTTCGAGTCTTGGTAACGACGCCAAACATCCTGTGATTCTGGGCAAATCACTTAATCTCCCTGTGCCTAACAGAAATGAATGTGTGTCCTCATGTAACATAACTGGTGCTATGTAAAGCGCTCTGATACCTGATTCAGTTCGGGTCAAGTTCGCGCTATATAAAACTCTGCAAAAAAAAATATGGTGGCCGTCGGCATAGCTTATGTCCTTCTGCTGCAACTGCCCTTTCCAACGTTGTATTGGGTGTTGTGATTGGTGCTGTGGTTACTGAAATTACCCGCCTCAAATGTTTGGGCTCTCTCTTTATAATATTAGTATGGATTTACATTTTATAACATCAAGCAACCAGCACTTGAGGACTTTATTAAGCTCCCCGCACTTGGACTTTCACATCAATATGGGTGTCAGTGAGGAGTTTAATCAAAAAGGGCAATGTGCAATTTTCCCTTGGGTAATATCTCACGATAGTTGTAAGGAGAATCATGTGTAATAAGTAAATATTTTAAGAAGCTACTTATAGTAATAAATATTTTGAAAGTCTAGCATGATTGTTGCGTCACATCTTTTATCCTACGCATTGATCAACAAATCACCGTGTAAAAACCATCAGGAATGCCACCGTGTATTTTTAAATTAACAGGAAGTGGTGCAACCTAGCCCCACGCACTCAGGGTTTTTTTTACCCACAAACAGACTTAAAGGAGATTTCCATGCAACAAGGGGAGGACCTTCGGGAACTACAAATTATACTGAGTACTTTGTATAACTTGTGCAATTGCCAGGTCTAAACTGTATTTTATTTAATGATTTTTTTATTTGTATGTAATGATTTTAATTAACCGAACATAAATATTCAGCTGCACTTTCGTTATAAAGGGTATTTTTTGATTTTCCTATAACGTTTGAAGCTGTGGACGTATGGGCACCAAATTTGAAAGTCACTTGGCGTAGTCAGCTAAAGCCCAGTTTTCCAAAATTCATGCATATACATCCAGGGGAAATAATTTAAGGGGAGGTGAAAAAAGGTTGTGTTTTGCCATTTCAGTTCCCATATAAAATTTCGTTCCCGACTGCAGCCCAAACCGATGAACGTATTTTCACCAAGCCTGGCATGATAGTAGAGCATTACTCAGAAAGCTGCTTTTGTGGTTTGGTCTAAATCCATCTAATAATTTAAGAAACATAAAGTTAAAGTATCTACAATTAAGGGGGGCCTTCATGTTAGACCACCTCACCTGAGGGTGGGTAATTATGACAGGGAGAGACCCAACTGTAAAATGCTCTAAGTGCAAAGCCAACCACTTGAAACACTTAATGATACCTGACGTACACAAGAGTAATATTGGGATATACTGCCCACTGGATAGAACTCGAAAGGCAAAGAGAAGGCATCTTAAAACGACGTGGCATTCATGAGGACATGGTTAGGACGAGAGGAGGTATTATACCTACTGTGCAGGTTACCACAGAGTAAAATAAAAGTGACTCAGAATCATTGGTGGATTTGATCATGCACTATAAAGTGAGGTTATACACAGTATAACAGCCGAACAGGCGACATTGGCATTCCGCATACCCAGCGTCCCCGGCCGAGGCAAGAGGACAAGGGAAAGCACACCGCTGGGGCTAGTGCTAAGACCATGTGACCATTTCCTCGCACAATTTTTAATACAACAACTCCATATGCAGGGGCGACATAACGCGTTACGTAACGGACTGACAACAAACTAGAAAGTACCAAAACTCGCGCTACCGCTGTCAGATAACATTCTGGGTTAGTGAGACACAAATTAGGCAACGCACTGGGAAGGACCTTTGGGCAGTAAGTAATGGCTCCTTTGATTTTTAACTGCTGGTTCTTACCCGCCTTCTAAGTGGATACTACAGCCTGTGGCACTTGTGACTCCCTGTAATTAGATTCACAAAGTATGACTCAAGGTCCACCCATCGCTAACTCCCTGTGGGGCAAGTTTAGGCCTAAAGATAAGTATGAATTTTCCTTTTTTTGTACGTAACTACTTACTATACATGCGTGAGTGCAGCACTCGGTGAGACTAACCCCCAGATTCATCAATGTCCCGATTTGCGAGTCCTTAATAGCGATTATTAAGGAATCGCTATTAAGGACTCGCAAAACGGGATTCATGTAGAAATCTCACAATTAAATGCAATTTCTACAGCTTCCTTATTTGCGAATCGCAATTTGCGATTCGCAAATAAGGAAGCGATTTCCAGGGTGCCAGGGGTGTCCAAAGGACACCCTGTAGCACCCCTGAAATGCAAATGTACACAGGTGTTGCGCACACACATGTCCAAAGGACATGTGTGTGTGTAACATGCAACTTAGAAAAATGCACTAAAGTGCATTTTTCTAAGTTTCCGCTATTTACCACGAAGTTACACTTCGCAGTAAATAGCGGCCCCATATTGCGAATTCGCAATTTTTTAAACGTTCATGAATAGCATTTGAGGAATCTCTAATTGAGATTCCTTAAATGCGACTCTTCGCAATTTTGCGCTTTCTGTATTAGCGATTTTTGCATTTGGGATGATGAATCCCAAATGAAGAAATAGCGCTCGCAAAGGGCCGGATTCTCAGAATCTGGCCCTTTGCGAGCCGATTTTACAATGATGAATCTAGCTGAAAGATATTAGATACAGGCAGTGATAGGATGGAGGAAACCAGCCTTTGCACAACTACGTCGATTGGCTGAAGTGGTTAAGAATAATGAGATAATACCACACTTAGGCACGAATAGCCATGTGTGCAGTGTACCGCGAATGTCATTACAAGTTTAGCAAAATGATTATTGATGTGACCAAATAATTATGTTATGTTGTAATTTCCCTGTAGCCGCAGATCGTAACAGGGAAGGAACCAACTGCCACATGCATCAACAGAAGGAATTGCGATTCCTAAATAGCGATTTTGAAGGAATCGCTATTTAGGAATCACAAAAGCTTATGCATGTAGGAATCGCTACAAAAATAGCGATTCCTACACATTCCTTAATTGCTACTCGCAAATTGCGAGTCGCAATTAAGGAATGCTGTCCCATTCATTACTATGGGTCTCCAGGCCCACAGGAATGAATTGGAGATTGCATGAGCAATTTGCGAGTACCATTTACTCGCAAATTGCTCATGCAATTTCAAGGGTACAAGGGTGTCAAAATGACACCCTGTTGCACCCCCTGAAATTGATCCATGCACATATGTTGCACTAAGGGCATGTGTGCGAGCAAGATGAAACTTTGAAAAATGCACAAAAGTGCATTTTTCAAAGTTTTTGCAAATTACCATGAAGTTCAACTTCATGGTAATTTGCTACTCCTATTAGCGAAATCGATAACTTTTTAAATTTAATGCATTGCATTTAAGGAATCTCAATTTGGGATTCCTTAAATGCAATCGCAATTTATGGAATCGCAATTTAGAGATTCCTTAAATTGCGATTTTTGCATTTGGGATGATTCTTCCCAAATGCAAAAATACCGGTTGCAAAGGGGCAGATTCTGAGAATCTGACCGTTTGCAACCGGTATTTCCTTTGATGCATGTGCCTGCAAATGGTTTGTATGTTATGAATGGTTTGGATGAACGAATAGATGTGAATCCTTGTTGCAAAGAGCATGTCAGGAGTAGTGATTTGAAATAATATCAAGCGAATTAGAGACATACGAGGTCCTGAAGAAAGCCAGGTGACCCTCTGGACAGAAAAAGGACGGCTGAAACATGTAGACCTGGAATACAGATGTGGGGGTTCTAATGATCTCCATATACCTGACTGTGTTTTTAATTTGCTAAAGGACCACTGTAAATAAAAAGAGGAGAGAAGTGAGTTATCTTCAGGCAATTTTTACTTGGTTGTGAGGATCCCTTAATGTTGACACAAAAGTGCTCCCACCAAAGGAGAGATTGAGCCCACTGGGAGGTATTAGATATTCCAAGCTAGGACTAAGGGGCAGATGTATCAACCACTTTTTTGTTGTAAAAGCTGCGAATCCCAAAAAAACAGAGTTTGCGACTAAAAAATAGAGAAAAGGTATGTATGAAAGAATTCGCATCACAATATAAGGAATCGCAAAAATTGCGATTCCTTACGTCGTAAGAACGTCTTTTTTGCGAATATAATAGCGATTTCTTATTTTGCGATGTTTTATGTTTGCGAACTTCGCAACCTAGAAATCGCAAAATAAGAATTCGCAATGACATGTATGAAAAATTTGCAAATTGCAAATTTATGAAATTCGCATTTTTAGAAATCGTAATTACCACCAAGTGCATGCAGGTGGTAACCAGGTTGTAAGTATAAATAGGAACCCACAATGCAACAGAAATTTCCAAAATGGCAGGACTATACCTGATAGCCAGGAGGCTGCGTATCCATGCCCTTGCACAGAGCAGACAGAGACAGGAGCGCATATTCAGACTGCACATCACGCTGTTTCAGCAGACGGAAGAGGACATCTATGACAAGTACAGGCTGCACCCACACACCATCTTGGACCTCATAGATGAACTTAAACCTTTTTTGGAGCACCCAAGAGGCAGGACATAATCAATTCCTACCCATGTGCAGGTATTGTGCTCACTGCACCTTCTGGCCTCAGGGTCTTTTCTAAGCATCATAGCAGAGGTTGGTGGGGTGTCCCAGAGTGCTCTTTCGCACTTTTTTCATTCCTTTTTGGATGCAATGCTGAACAGGCTTCAACATCACATCTACTTTCCAAACACCCAACAGGCAGTGCATGAAACAAAACTTGATTTTTACCAAATTGCACGTTTTTCCCATGTGATTGGCTGCATTGATGGCACCATATTGTCATCACACCACCAGCAGCTACAGAATATGTCTTCAGGAATCGGAAGAGCTACCATTCCCTGAACATCCAGATTCTGTGCAATGTCAAATACATAATCAATGATATTGTGGCTAAATAGCCAGGCAGCACACATGACTCCTTCATTTTCTGACATAGTGGGATACATGGACGTCTGAGTGCTGGACAGTTTGGAGAGGGATACCTGCTTGGTAAATATATCTCACACATCCATCCTTCCATACATTAGTAAATTGTCAGTGGAACATACACTTACTCTTACTTTCCTTCCATGCAGGTGACAGTGCCTACGCAGTGCGCAACTTCATCCTAACAGCTTATTTAAATCCATTGAATGCAAGTGAGAGAAGATACAACAGGGTACACCGGTCAACGCGCAACATCATAGAACGCACATTTGGCATTTTAAAAAGCCGTTTCCGGTGCATACACAAAAGTGGAGGGGCATTGCAGTACAGGCCTGAAACATGTTGTAAGATTGTAACAAGCTGCACAATGCTACACAACATGGCAATGAGGAAAGGCACAGACATTGAAGTGAGTGACTCAGACACATCTGATGATGATTGCATACCTCCCCCTGGCAAGGCAACAGCAGGAATAGGAGCAGCGGCTGGACGGCAGAGACGGTCTGAGATCACACGTAATTACTTTTAGGTAAGAACAAAGGTAGTCTCACAACATATCTGTGTTTTGCAGGTGCTGTGTTTAATCACACTTCACACACCTTATTTGTTTAATAACCATGACATGTTACAGCACAGTCATAACACTGTCCCATAAAGTAATTACCCAAACTTATGTTAAATCAACATGTGAAAACGTAGTGCACTTTAGAACTTCACTTTCTACGGTGGCCGCTAGGAGCAGGGCGGTTTCGGATCCTGTGCTCTCCATTGCAGGTGTATTAGCAGCACCATGTCTGCCACTTCTGCACTGAGTGACTTGCAATGTTGGAGTCGGATTGTTACTACTCCTGCTAGAGGTGTCCTCACTGTCTGGAAAAGCCATTCTGGTGCTGGCACCAGATTTGGCAGTTTTTTTTTTTTAAACATATTTTTATTGCCATTTTATAGTTTAACAATGACAAGTCATAATTCAAGACATGCAATCAAGTAATATACTTCATCTGTTTTAGTCAATTATATCGTTAGTGATGTTTGGAGCTGATTAGCAGGTCTTGTGTCAACGGTGGTGCTTGGAGCAGTGTGAATGCCGTATAGAACCGGGGTGTAAAAACTGGGGATAGGTGCATGGGTTTACAAAGTATGGGTATCAGACGCAGGTCTGGGTGTTGTGTGTCTCGCCAGGCGACACAGCGGTGTGCCATTGCCATGTGGGGATGGGTACTGATGGGCCAATATCATAGCCCGATCGCCTTGTGCGATAAGGTGCGGGGTGCAACTGGCAACATTACGGATGTGCCAACGGTGAGAGTCTAATGTCTGCCGTCGTGACTTGCGGTAATGGTTGAGGGGCAGTTTGCCTGGACGTGCCGGCATCCGGCTCTTCGCTGCGTGTTGATTGCTTGAAGCTGTTTAGCAGTAGGGCCCACTCCATGGATATGGGATGTTTACGTATCCCTTTGACCTCTTCCTCGCGTAATGCCTCCTCCTCTGCAGCCGCCCATTTATGTACAGCGCCCACCCACGCAGCTAGCGGGGGCCCGTGGGGGTTCGCCAGTGCATGGCTATGCTCCTTTTGGCTAATAAGACAGCTAGCGAGATGAAGCGTGTGTGCACTTTAAGGTGTCTCTGCAGTCTAAATATGCCTAGCGCGCTGGCCTCCCAAGTGTTCAAGATTGTGAGCCCTGTGAGGTCTCTCAGAGTGTCATGGATATTTTGCCAGAAGGACCGAATTGTAGGGAAACTCCAGAACATATGTTGAAAGTCTGCTTCCGGGGAGAGGCATCTGGGGCAAAGGAACTGTGTGTCAGGGTAGAATCGTTGCAAGCGCGCCGCTGTCAGATCCGCCCTGTGGAGTATGTAAAATTGTATGTTTTTAAAACGGGCATTTCTGGACACCTTTTTCGGGAATTCGAGGGCTCTCTCCCATTCCTTCTCATGCAATGGACACCCAATTTCATCTTCCCAGGTGGTGCGTAAAGTCGTTAGGGATATATTTGCGAGTTCTCGGAGTGCTTTATAAAGCCATGTGACTAAGTGTCGCCCTACTCTCGTGTAAAATGGTATGTATGACCGGATGTGTGTTCGGTTCCCCGGCTAAGAGATTGTGATGTGGGCGGAAGCACTCGAGGAGTTGCGGGGATTGTAAGAATTGGCCCGGGGGAGATCGTACTCGTCCATGAGACGTTGGAATCATTTGATCTGCCCGTCTTCAAAGAGGGACTCCATATCGGTAATCCCACAGTCCGTCCATGCCGCTAGCATATTAGCCATGTAGTATGTTCCGTGCCTAGGCCAGCCGACAAGCGGGAGCATTGGGGAGTATGGGGTCGTCCCTGGCGATATGCGATGAATGCGTAGCATGCATTGGCGTGCCACTGCTACTTGTAGGGGGTAGGTGCGCCGTGGCTTGGTACCGGGCAGGAGAAGGCGTGTGAGTTCTGGGGTTAGAAATACTACCTGTCATGGTGTGTGTCTCATTAGTGTGTCAGCCTGCCGTCCAATAGGATAGCCATTGAAGTTCTGCCATTAGAAAATAGGATTCGAACGATGGGGCTCCAAGTCCTCCCTGGGTTGTAGGTAACTACAGTGTCTTCAGTGCTATTCTATGCCTGCCCGACCCCCAAATTTATGTGCCAAGAAGGGAGTTTAGGTCACGGAAGAAGGTTCTGGGTGGAATCACTGGTAGGTTTGTGAAGTTGTATAACAACTGGGGGAGCATTATCATTTTGGCCAAGGCCACTCGGCCAATCGGGTCCAACGGGAGTCTTTTCCAGAAACCGACTGCTGATCTGATGCCAGCGAGCGCCTTACAGTGGTTGCCCTCGAAGATATCGGTCGGGGAGTGGTAAAGGCGGATCCCGAGGTAACGGGGGGCTTCTGCACTCCAGGACACCCTCTGAGTACCCATCCATATGTTGCGAGTGGGCAGATTCGGATGGAAAGGGTATACCGTGGATTTGTCCCAGTTTACTTTCAGTACAGAGGCTTCCACAAATTCAGTGAGTGTCGCCCAAATAGGTGTCAGGTCGTCTGTAATGTCCTGTACATATATTAAAAGATCGTCGGCGTACATGGAGATGCTATGTATGGTGTCAGCAATAGGGATGCCCCAGTGTATGCCCTCTTGTCGTAGCCGTATGGCTAGTGGTTCGACCGCGAGGGCGAACAGGAGGGGCGAGAGGGGACAGCCTTACCTCGTGCCCTTTTGTACCACGAATTCCGTAGAAATGCGTTTCCCTAGTCAGACACGTGTGGTGAGTTTGGTATATAGAAGTCGTGTATATGCCAGAAGAATGGGGCCGATATTTGTGCGGTGTAAGACGGAGAATAGATACTGCCAAGTGAGGGTGTCAAAGGCCTTCTCAAGGTCTAGGATGAGACAGGCTGATCGGGGGTGCGTGTCCCTCACCTGATCCTGAATGTGAAAGATGTGACGTATATTCTGGTATGTGTTTCTGCCGGGGACGAACCCGCATTGATCCGGATGGATCAAGGGGCGTATAATTTGTATATATCTTTCCGCCAATATCTTCCCGAGGATCTTGCAGTCGGTGGAAAGGAGTGTGATGGGACGATACGATGCCATAAGGTGTGGGTCTCGATGCGGTTTCAAAAAGGTAACAATTATAGATTCCCTAAGGGATTTTGGTAATTCCCCTTGTTCGAGCACCGTTGCAAACATCTGTACTAAGCGCTGGACTAATAGGGGGTAAAAGTCGTATAATATTCCAGTGGAATTCCGTCTAATCCTGGTGCCTTGTTACGGGCCAGGGCATGCAGAGCCTGGGTGATGTCAGTGGACGCTATCGCCGTGTCTAGTGCCAACCTGTCTTCCTTCAAGACTGTGGAGAGCGTTAGGCAGACCCCCCAGGATATAGCGGCATGGATTAGCAAATTTAGCGGCACAAAAATGGAAATTTAGCGGCACAAATATGGAAATTTAGCGGCAATTTAGCGGCATTTTATTTGGTGTTTTTCCCTACACAAACACAGATATCTTAGTTTTTTGTGTTTGTGGTCTGCGTGTGTTGGTCCCTGGTGTGTTTGTGGTCTGTGTGTGTTTGTGGTCTGTGTGTGTTGGTCCCTGGTGTGTTTGTGGTCTGTGTGTGTTTGTGGTCTGTGTGTTTGATGCCTGTGTGTGTTGGTCTGTAGTGCGTCTGACGCCTGTGCCGCCGGGTCACTGATGCCCTTGAACTCTCTAAAGCTACTGCTGTCTGCGGACACTGAGCCCTCCTGGGACCCCTCGGGGCCCCGGGCAGTGCATGTCTGCAGACAAGGGCCCATTCGGGAGCCAGGAGAGTGCCATTGTAATACAAGTGTATGTGCATTGTCTGTTTTGTGTGCATTGTTCACGTAATTGCCTGGATTGTCAGTCAGCTGTTTCCCTTTTCGATCCATGACTTTTTAAGTCGATCATTTTTTCACTGGCTCATTACCTGGATGCAATGTACAGCGCCCTGAAATCTGACTAGGTGGACATGGCGCTCTAGAAAACAACTGTTAAATAAAAATAACATTAATATGTTCAGAACCATAATTATAAAAGTGAACGTAGACTTTGGGGGGGGACAGTAACAATTTTTCAAAGAGCCCCATGTGTTATTGTCTCAGAGTTAACAAAGCTGGGACCCACGGCTTAGCAGAGGGCAAAATGATTTGCTTTTCCTTCTGCTATGGGGGATCGTCATACTGTCAATTTCATACAAACAGAGAAATCCAGAGGAATACAAATTGAACATTGTTTGAAGAAGGTCTTTCTCCAAGGAGAGGGAAGATATTTATTCTTTGGTGGATTACAACGTCAGAGCAAAAAAGTGTGAGCTTACTAAAGGCGGGATGTACTAGGCGCCTTGGTGCTTTGCGTCAACTAGGAATGGAAACAAAGTGTGCTGCAAAGTGAGGGAGGTCTTCTAGGCACATCTTCAGTTCTCAAAAGCTCATCAACCATGCTCTTGGGAGCAGAATGTATCTATAAAATGCTTTGTTGTGCCAAATTTTCCAAGTATCGAATGGCAACTCGAATAAAGACCAGGATAGGAAGAAATCGCTTATTAGAGTTACATTTTGGACTGTGAAAACAGAGCAAATATAAATGCCTGAGTTTGTATGAGAAGTTAGTGCTGAATCAAGAATAATGTATTGATCAGATTCCTACAGAAGAGCTTTTGACAGGTATCTTTGGAAGCATCACTTTTCGGTAGTGGGTGACAACTTGAAAATGTATCCTGACTGTCACTGATTATGTCTTGTCGCTTGATTTCGCGGGCACTTTTTTAAAAATCCCGCCATTTTTACAAAAGTGCCGATTTCGCGGGCACTTTCGGAAAAATCGCGGCATTTTGTAAAAAGTGCCGATTTCGCGGCAAATCGCGAAATCGCGAAATCCTGGAGGGTCTGGTTAGGGGATCTAGGAAACGGTCAATCATAGTCTGTGCGGTTGGGGGTCGGGTTGCTATATACCTTCTCATAATATTGTTGGGACGCCAAGTGGCCAAGTGGATCTCGTCTTGGGAGCGCACTAGGGTGCCCCCAGGGTTATGGATTTCAGTTATAGGCTTCATGTCCGTGTCCTGCTGTGCCAACCAGGCTAGCATCGTACCTGTTTTATTTCTCTCTATATACGCTCTGAAGTTATACCGGCGGAGATCAGCACAGGCCGCTTGATAATCTGTTTTAGCTTTGGCCGTGAGTGCCGCCCTTTCCTCGGACAGGTCGTCTTGTTTAGTAGTCATGGCAAGGTGCTGTTCAGCTTTAGTGAGTGCCTGCTCTAATATCCGTCTGACCCCTGTTATTTGTTTGATAAACTCTCCGCGGGCCACTACTTTAGATGTGTCCCATTCCACTAATACCGATGAAGCCATATCTGCACTGTGGTTAAAGAAGTCTTGGATGCTTTGTCCTTGGTCATGTTTAAAGACCTGATCTGTTAGGCAGTCTCGGGGTAGGTGCCAGGTGGGGACCGGGGTGTGCGGGGGTCACCAGTTTAACCGCAGCATATGTGAATCATGGTCCGACACAATCCTACACATATAGTCTGTGGAGGAAATCTTGGGGAGAATTGCCGCGGAGCAGAGGAATCTGTCTAGACGTACCCGTAGGTTATGTGGGATGGAATGAAATGAATATAGCCGGGTACATGGGTGATTCTGTCGCCATGCAGCTGTGAGTGCCCAGTGTGTGACCCAAGCCCGAAATTTCTCAGTTTGCTTGTGGACGGGGGAGTTTTAGGGGTGGGGGTGGGATCGGTCAAGGGCGAGGTCCAATGTACAGTTGTAATCTCCACCTAGAATCCATGGGATCGTAGTGAATTGTGCTAGGATCCCCGTGAGACGATCCCAGAATTTGTCCTGCTCTATGTTGGGAGCGTAAATGCTACCTAAGAGAACTGCCTGGCCATCTAGGATCCCTCTAGTAGGGCGTATCTGCCATCTTTGTCCACCACCCGCCTAAGTTCCTGGAATGGAGTCCCTGGCCTAACCCAGATCAGGGTGTCACGTGCGTACGCCGAATAAGTCGAGGCACAGATTGTGCCATGCCATTTAGCTTGTAGTTTGCCCGCTTCAGTGCTAGTGAGGTGCGACTCTTGGAGGAATGCGATCCTGGCGTTATGACGTTTTATGTATGAATATACAGTATAGCGCTTCCTCGGTGTGTGAAGGCCCCTGACACTGAGTGTGAGGATACTAATGTCCGTATGTTGTGCTGCCATTAAAATGTATCGGCACGAGGGGGATTTATATCTATCGGGGTCTCTAATCCCATAATCCTCCTGCCTGGGGAGGCACCCACGTGACCCACAATGTTTCTTTCCAATGTGTGTCAAGTTCCCTGACTTGTACCATGTTATGAGGGGAGTGGGACGGAACTGAACCAGGGTGTGAACTTGTGTAACTGGGGTTGGGAAACAGTCCCAATACCTAGGACCCATAGTTGGAAACGATACGCCCAAACTAAATCCCTACGAGGGCAAAGGGTGCGACACGAAACTGCGGGGTGGCAGTGTGTGTGCGCAAGGCTACGCACTGATCGGGCCTTTGGAGGATCAGAGGATGTCTCACTAGAGCCGTCAGAATATGGTTGTGTTACATATGTATTGCAAGTGGAGTCCAGTTCGGGTCGGTGCTCACGATGACTTTCGTGAGATCCTCTCACGTCGAAGAGGTGCTCATTTGTCCATCTAGGAGAGCATCAGCCATCTGTGGGGCAACCAGGGGAGGCGTGACGGAGTCCCCACCAGACAATGTTCCGTTGCTGTCGTTTTCTCCCTCCGATGTGAATATGTGTGGGGGTCGATCTATGTCCTGCGTTAGGGGAAATGTCTGCAAGTCGTTCACTGCCTGTAGTACCTCCCGGCGTACCTTCACAATTTGTGTCAAGTCTGGAGACTCCTGGGGGAAGGACCCGGTCACTCTAGTGGTCCCGCCGCGGGGTCTTCTGGATCGCGGCGGTTTGGGGCTGGGGTTGCGTGTGGTCTCAGCTCTGGATTGTAGTGGGCAGTGCTGATCCGCCCAATCATGAGCTTCTTCGGCAGTGGAAAAGAAGATGGCTGAGCCCTTGTGTAGAACCTTGAGGCGAGCCGGGTAGAGCAAGGAATATTGAACATTGTTCGCTCGTAGCCGCCGTTTCACATCCAGGAAGGAGGACCTTTGTTGTTGTACTGCACGTGCGTAGTCTGGAAAAATCATTATTTGCTTATTTTCTACTTGCAAGGGGCTTGCCAATCGGGCCACCCGCAGTACCGCATCCCTGTCGCGGTAGTGCAAGAACTTTGCAAGCATCGGTCTCGGGGAGGATCCCAGCGGCGGCTTTCGGGCTGGGACCCTGTGGGTGCACTCGACGGAGAAAAATGCAGTCCGGTCCGTAGTCGGGGTGAACGATTTTACCCACGTCTCCATGTAGTCCAGGGGGTTCGAGCCTTCAATTCCCTCCGGCAGGGACAGCACACCAATGTTACAGCGCCTCGACCGCCCTTCCAAGTCGTCCGCACGCTCCTCCATGACAGTTAGGCAGTGGAGGACATCCTGCAGCGTGTTTTGGTGTGTCTTAACAATGTAGGTCAGCTAGCGTCTTCTCCCCATCTTTCACTTTATCTGCCAGCTTACGATGGTCGTCGCGGATTAGGCTAATATCGGTGCCCAGCCGCTCCTCCATAGACAACCTGGAGAGTTCGATAGCCACCAGCACTTGGTCCAGTTTAGCTGATACTGTTGGGTCAGCCTGCGATGCATTAGTGTGTGACCATGCTCGCGTGTGTGGCATGTTCTCCCGGGCAGTTTCCGGCACTGAGGTTTGCTGCGTCGTCCTCGGTTTCCCCATGGTGGCGATCACGGAGTCACTGCACAGTGCCAGGGCAGCGAGGAGTATGTCGCTGGGTGGGCCTTTTCTCCGGACAAGTGGATCGTGGGGCTAGTCGGCTCTCACCAATTAGTTCTGCAGGCACCCAGTCAGGAGCACGGGGCGTCAGCGCACTGTTCGAGGTATGTCCACTGTGCTCCGGCCCTCCACAGGACCGTGCACCAGATGGGGTGGCAAGTAGTATGCAAGTTGCAGGTAGCACAGGGGGGCGGGTCTTGTGTCCCCAAGATTGATTGGGACCAATCTGTTGTAGGGGTAAGTTAAGCAATTGCGCCTCCACGTTAAGGTCAGGCAACTCCTCTTTGCTATGAGTCCTGAAGGACAGCAACGGTGACCTGCCGAGGGTGCCCGCCCAAGGGAACTCTCCAAGGAAGGGGTAGGGGTGCGCGGCTCACCTGTGATTGTCAATCTTGCAGGCACTCCCCGGGGGCTGCAGTGTCTGACTCGTCAACCCCGGCGATCCACGGTCGCCATCTTAGAATCAGGCGGCCGATCAGAGGGACTCCTCCAGGGGGCCCGATGGTCGCAGGTGGGCCCCCAGCTCTGAGGCCCCGGTGAGGAAGGGGGGAAGTGTTCCTCCGCTCTGGATCGTCATGGCATGGGTTGCCGGGGCGGGACGGCGTTTTGGAAGGTGACGGTCTGCTCCGATCAAAATGGCAGGTCCGCGCCCGTCCGATGTCGCCACTCGTCCTCAGGTAGAGGCCGCAGTAGGAGCACATCCTGGCGGATGGCCTCACCGGTCTCACGCGTAGTGGTAGCTGGCAGGTGCTGAGCGCCCATTGGCTGTCTGTTTCTGCGGGCGCGCTAGCGGGGAAGTGCGGGCGCCATCTTACAGCTTGGCGCCAGCGTCCATTGCGATCAGGCTTCTCTCCAGCTGGGCACCGATTTCCCGAATCTTAAAGGCTGCCCCAGGTGCCGGGTGGGTTTCGATTGTGGATTGTGTCGTGGACGGCTCTAGGCGGTTTCGGGAACCGGGAAGTATGCCGGCCCGATCGCGGAGCCTCAGCGAGCCACAACCGCCATCGTGGCTTACTTAGCCACCACCAGAGTTGGCAGTTTGTAAGATTTCTACAGCATTTGTCACTTGATCCAGGCCTCTAGCAATGTTTTGAGTGCATTGACTCATCTCCCTCTGCATGGTGATTCTGCGCCTAGTAAAGTTTGATGTCACTGTACAGAGGCGATTAATAGCCTTTGTGTAGCTAGGCATTCGTCCATGAGCACGATGAGCAGCCATGTCTCTAGCTGTCTCTGTGCGCTCTAGTGTCATACATAATCTGTCTATTGCAGCTGCCATCGACATCATGCCCTCACCCATGTTTTGCTGATTGTTGTTTAATTTTGGGATCTGTCTATTAATTGACCGCAGTGCCTTATGTTGCAGGCGCTGCACATCAAGCATGTCCTGCTCCAGACCAGCAAATACTGTGGGTGTCTCAAAATGAACACTGCTACTCCTGGATCTTTCAGCACTGTATGTTCTTGTTCTTCTTTGGGGTTGCTGTTTGCCTTGGCTCTCACCAGGGTCCACATTGATTTGGCCACTGTCACTTGCATCCCCATGTATGTCCATATCATCCTCCAAAGGAGGCAGAGGGGGCACATGTCAGCGCTTCCTGCGCACAATTGGTGTGGACACATGTTCCTCACTTCTTTCACATTCTGTCCCAGATCCAACAGGACTTGTGATTCATCTCCCTGTGCGAGGTCCCTTGGTGCCCTTGATTGTGCTGTGGATGTTGAGTGAGACATGAGTTTGTGTTTTGTTCTGCATCTTGGAACAAATAAAGCATTTTGTTTTGAACGTCTATCAATCCTGACACTCTCATTTTGACTACAAACAACACCACAATGTGAGCCTGTGTTTCATTGCTACCAAATACAAACTATCCTTGATAAGACTACCACTCCCATGATGCATTTGTATATGTATGTTAAGCTGTGTACCTGGACTTCAAACTTCTTTGCTCAATGTACATCTATCTAAACTGTGTGCATGCATCACCTAGCTAGTTTTAACTTTCTCACATGCATCTTACCTTGAGAACTGGGAGTAGGGTCAGAGCTGTCAATTTGAGCCACTCCACTGACACTCTCAGGCAGTAGAGTGGCCTCCACAAGTTCTTCATGTGGTGTTGGTTGCTCAGCTGTAGAACTACCACCTCCAGTCTTCTGTGCCTCCTTTAACCTTTCAGCCAGCCTTTCTTTGGATCTCTGGCGCATATCGTACCATATTTTCCTTAATTCTTCGATGGCACGTGTGGTGACTCCCACTGCATTCACCTTCTGTTGTATATCAAGCCAGATCTTCCTCTTTCTGGATTCAGGAACTTTCAAGGCTTTTTTTTTTCTCTCCAAAAAAGCAGTTCTTGGCTGCACACCATCTCCTCTATTAAAACTTCCTGCTCCTTTTCAGAAAACGTATGGTTTCTTTTCCTTTTTTCTGCATCCATGCCCTCCTGTCTTCTCTGGGACTCCATTGCAGAGCTAGCAGATCAGTTCAGCCTCCAAACACTCTCCTAACTGCCACTGGGTGTGGCTCAGGCAAGCAGGTGCAGGTGATCACTCCCTCTTCCTGGTTGTGATGTCATCAACCTGCTCCTGCTTTGCAGATTCCCGTTTTTGCAATTTCTTAATTTGCGAATTTCGTTATTTAAGAAATCGCAAGGGATTCTGCGAATTTTTAGCGATATTTAAGAAATCGCAAAATATTTGCGGTTTCTTACATACATCCTGTTTTGCAAATCTGCAACTGCGAATCGCAAAATTTCGCAATTACAGAATCACAAAACGGATTCTTGATACATCTGCCCCTTAGTGATGGAATCATGCCACAGAATTTATGTGGGCTAGAGTCCTTTGAAAATATATTATATCTGTCTTAGGTGGGAGGAGAGGCCAGTGTCTTTTTGATCAGTAGGCATCCTTTTGGTTAGGATGTGTATGTTGATTTCAGAGTTAGCCTACTCAAAAACTTCTTTCTTCCCAATGTTTGTGCTTTTTTAAATAATACTAGAATGGACGGTGGGTGGGAAGGTCGCCCTAACCCAGCTGACCACACAAGCTGGCGCGTGATTGCCGCCTCGGCGCCACCAGCCTGAGGCATTACTGTGTGGCCACGTAGGGCGCAGCCTACTATGCATCGGATGACATCATGGCAGGAGGGGACCTAGGAACGCCGCCGCCCTACCTAAGCTTGACAAATTTGCGTTCGAGAAACATCCGGTGGCGCAATCAGAAGGGCGCGCATCCACAGGTAGGCACCAAGAAGGAGAAGGAGAGAAAAAATCACCTTGGAAGACATTATGACGGCCTTAACGGGTGTCCAAGCCACGGTCGGCTCGATCTCCACAGATGTATCACTCCTACGGGCAGACCTCCACAAAATGACGGACTGGGTGAGAGAAGTTGAAATAGTGGCGAAATCACTGGTGACAGACACGACCGAACTACAAACTGAAGTCTCCCTACTGAAGAAGGAAAATAAGTTGCTGGCTGACAAACTTGACAACCAGGAAGGACACGCACGACACAATAACGTGCGTATAATTGGTCTTCCGGAGTCGGAAGGCAAGCAGGCGATGGACTTATACGTGGAGGAGCTAGTAAAGATGGGACTACAACCCAAAGGGCTCTCGCACTTCTTCACAGTGGAGCAAGCGCACAGAGTTCCTGGCAGGAGACCGAAGCCGGGGGCCCACCCGAGACCGGTACTTGCACGCTTATTTAACTACCGAGATCGAGACGTTATACTACAGGCCGCCAGAACCTCTCCGCCGGTTCGGGTACAGAACTCCACAATAACCTTTTTTCTGGATTACACAGCGGCGGTGTCCAAGCGTAGGAGGAGCTTTCTGAAGGTGAAAAATATATTGAGGACGAGGGACCTGCCCTATTCCATGCTTTTCCCGGCAAAACTCAGAGTAGTAGCCGATGGCCGGGCATGGTTCTTCGAGACACCGGAAGCGGCACAAGACTGGATCGACGAATGGCGCCAAGTAGGAAGCGGTAATCGAGGAAGCAGGCAGCCCCGCCGACATGAGGGACAACATCTACCCGAAACGCAAGAAACAAGGAACCCAGACCCAGAACGCTCACCAGGACAAGAAGAGGAAGAGTAGGCTGTGACGCTACAGCACTGAATCAAGCAACTACCGGCAGACAGCAACAATGTAATGAAACCACGGCTGGGGCGGCTCTGGAAGGGGAATAGGGCCGGCCTTGGAGGACATGAGGGTCTGGGGACTTCACTGGACCTTCTACCCCGGACACGCAAGTACTATAATGTTGGGAGGGGGAGAGCACTCTGCTAAGTTGGGGTGGCGGGATGTTTTAAAACCGCGAAGCAGGGAGGCAGGGAGGGAAGGGAGGTCTAGGGGTAGGGAAGTTACCAGTTTTTGTAATGTGTTTGTAACTGTTAGAGGCAATAATAACAAAGCAGAATATCGACCACTGGACAGGTTAGAGCTTCAAACCACACTACTCGCTAGAGGTACGGCGTTGTCCCACACACAATGGAAGGGCAAGATACACAGGCACCTACTGACGCGATCCTTTGTGTCCCCCTCAGCAGAACATCATGCTTATGGCTCATAACACACGGCCTGCCGAAGCGGATGTGACACCACAAGAGGCCGCAGTTAATCCCCTTAAAATTATGACTTGGAACGTGAGAGGGCTGGGAGACAAGATAAAGAGGGGATTGGTCCTACAGGCACTTAAGCGACACAGCCCAGCATTGGCACTCCTACAGGAAACACACCTCACAGGGTCGGCTTGTAAGGCAATGGACAGGTGGGGATACAAAATGGTTGCACACTCTGAATTCTCCACGGGGTCTCGGGGAACGGGCATTCTAATTAAAAAGACGTCACCATTCATACTACTGCAGACTAAAGTGGATGACCAGGGAAGGTTCGCAGCGGTGCAGGGTCAGTGGGAAGGCAGGCTCCTAAATATTGTATCGGTTTACATACCACCGGCACTCCACACAGTGGTGCTTCCGGCGCTCGGTGACTTCCTCCTGGGGCTGCCAGAAGGGGATCTAATCATAGGCGGGGACTTCAATACCGTGGTAGAGGTAACACTTGACAGGTTCCCAGCGCATTACCAGGTAGCTGGGCCTTGATGATTCCAAGGGTTCCTGGAGGCTATGGGACTCATAGACGTATGGAGACACACACATCCGGAGACGCAGCACTACACATACCACTCCACAGTCCACAACAGTCTCTCCCGTATAGACTACTTTCTCATGCTAGACTCGAGACTTCAAGACATTGACGACCTGGAAATAAAACCTAGAGGAATATCGGATCACTCCCCAGTGCTGCTTACACTCTCCTGCCGAGAACGGACTCATAAACGTTTGTACCCCATATACCCAGGGTATCTTACAGTCCCGAGTGTTAAGAAAACGCTCCGCAAAGAGGCCAAACTCTACTTTGCAGAAAATGCGGCATCAGTGGATTCCGCAATTATACTATGGGAGGCCTATAAGGCAGTATTCAGGGGGCAGGCAATTGCATCTATCACTGGGTTCAAACGGGAGTGCCACAAAGAACTGACAGAGCTAGAAGTGGCGCTTCTGGCGGCAGAAACAGCACACTCGACAGACCCAACTCAGGACACAGCCCACACCCTGCACTTATGCCAACAGCACTATCGAGATTACCTGAGATTACGGATGGTTGAGAATATAACAGCGACGAGAGACAAAGTGTATGATGTAGGGGACAAGGCTGGCAAAATGCTAGCCTGGCTAGATAAGAAAGGGGAGGGCGCAAGAGGAATACGGCAGCTACGGACGAGAGAGAGGGCGCTGGCATCGCACCCTGACAACATAGTGAGCATCCTAGCTGATCACTTTAGGGAGGTTTATACCCCCAAAGGGGGCTTAGCGGAAACGGACATACAAGTATCTCTCCGACACATAGAGATGACCACCCTTACATCGGAGGCAGCCTTAGAGTTGGAAACGGACTTAACGCTGGACGAACTCCGAACTGTGATACACTCGGTAAAATCGGGGAAAGCCCTGGGCCCGAACGGCATACCCGTGGAGTGGTATGAAATAATGGCAGAAACGGTGGGCCCGCATCTCTTGGCTATATTCGAAGAGAGTCTGGAGAAGACCGAATTACCATTAGATCAACAGATCGCGACGATAGTGGCGATCCCAAAACCGGGGAAATCACCAACGGAATGTACATCGTATCGCCCGATCTCGTTGCTAAACGCGGAGGGCAAGATCCTAGCAAAATTATTAGCGAACAGATTAATAACCTACCTGCCCCAGTTGATACACCCGGATCAGTCGGGATTTATGCCCCACAGGAACACAGCCCTCAATCTCCGACGGGTGCAGGGAGTAATAGCAAGGGCCTCAGAACTGGTAGAACCGGCTGCGATATTGTCCTTAGACGCGAAAATGGCGTTCGACATGGTGGAGTGGCAGTATCTATTTAGAGTCTTGAAGCGTGTGGGTTTTGGCCCTAATTTCTGCGCTTGGGTAAGACTTTTATACACTAAGCCGATAGCTTGAGTTGCGGCCAATGGTCACATTTCGGAAGAAATAGCCCTGGCACGGGGTACTCGACAGGGCTGCCCCCTATCGCCGCTGCTATTCGCGCTAGTACTGGAACCCCTAGCCACACTAATAAGAAAAACACCATTGTTGAAGGGTATCACCTGGAAGGCAGGATGGGAGGACCGTGTCTCGCTATATGCGGACGACATGTTGGTTTACCTTTTGGAACCTGAGGGCGGTATACCAGAACTATTTAATATATGTAACCTGCATGGTACACTCTCAGGTTATACGATTAACTGGTCTAAGTCGGTTATGTTCGTACTTAGGGGACCGGAACCCCCCCTTCCGGCAGATTGTCCGTTACTAACCACGAAAGACTCGTTCAAATACTTAGGAATTCACATCACTAAATCCACGACAGATTTCTTCACCAAGGATCTAGCCCCCCCGCTGGAAAGATTAAAATGTGACGTGACATAATGGGCGTCTTTGCCCCTCACACTTCCTGGAAGGGCAGCACTGTACAAAATGAAGGCCCTCCCTCGGTTCCTATACGCCCTTGAAAATTCGCCCAAACTGATCCCGCCCCGCTATTTTAAGCAAGTTGTGGCACAAGTCTCAGTCCTTCTTTGGGGCAACCGTCCGGCCCGTATAGCACAGGTGAAACTATATAACAGCTGGTACGACGGAGGGATAGCGCTCCCATATCTCCAACTGTACTATTGGGCCGCGCAACTCAAAGTCATAAACTATTGGATGCATGTACCCCATAACGACCCAGCATACAGTGCAGATAGGGCACAATTGGGAACCAATAACATGATGGCGGCGCTTTATGACAGAGGTATGGTTGCGACACTAGTGGGCCCTACTAAACACACAGCGCAGATTTGGTATGCTGCACATGCCAGGCTGGGATGGAAAGGGGTCATAACAAAAATGACCCCACTCTGGAACATAAAGGCACTAGGACAATTAAGGCGGTACAAGGGCTTTACAGCATGGGACAACATAGGCATCTCCACGGTGGGGGATTTGTGGGACAAGGGAACGGTGGTCCCATTTACCCAATTGCAACAGCAGTACAATCTAGGCCAGAACGAGAAATTTAAATACATACAAATAAGACACGCTTTACTGACGACGCTCACACCAGACTCGGAAGTCCCTGAAGCCACCCCGTTAGAGGACAGACTACTGACGGAACATATGCCCCAGGGTGCCACGTCCTTCACGTACCAGAAACTTATAAATAATCTGCCTGACCCCACAGGTGTATTGAAAGAGAAATGGACGGCAGAAGTAGGTGACATGGACGAACCAGAATGGAGGGAGGCCCTAGCGTCACCTAAAGAAGTAGGCAACTCAGCAAGGCTGAGGTTGGTGCAACTTAAAATCCTGCATAGAATATATTATACTAGGAAGACCCTGCACAAAATACAGAGGGCGCCAGACCCATTTTTTTTAAGAGGTTGCGGAGAAAAGGGGACCTTTTTCCATACAATATGGGACTGCCCCATAATAGCGGACTATTGGAGACAGGTACTACGCACTCTTTCACAGACCACAGAAACATCCCTCCTGCCAGACCCAAGAAGGTGTTTGCTGAACATATGGGAGCCTAATGACCTCTCACGTTATTGGCTGATATGGGTTACTTTGGGTCTACTGATCGCCAAAAGAGACATTGCCCAGAAATGGGGAGCGGCAGAGGCACTGACGCTGTCTACATGGTGCAGAAACATGGACCTAACAATGATGATTGAACGTACTGTGCATGCAACTAGGAAATGCCCGCGAAAATGGAATAAGATTTGGGCAGCTTGGAATAAATACAGAGGGGACATTTGTGAACCGTTGCCAGAATCCAATGAAGATAGTTCAGATGAAGAGATAGAAGAGTAGGGGAGTAGGGAGCAACCTAGAGGGACCATAGACATTGTAACAGGATGCTTAAGATGTTAACAAGCTGAATCAAATTTTAGAAAACTGTATCTAGAAAATACTGGAAGGTCATTGATTTCCGTATGTATTGCCAAGCTTACTGTTCTTCTAATATAAACAGTTTCCAAAAAAAAAAAATGGTAACGGAAGAGATTATTCCTTCTATAGTCGTAGATACAGGCACCACTCTAGAATCGACTTTTTCCTTATAGATCAAGTATTACTCTTGGCGGTTGACACCGTATCATACATTCCAGACCTGCTATCGGACCACTCTATGGTAGAATTAATGATTAAGCTTAAGCAGGGAGAGCAACTAAGAAGGTGGACCCTTGACAGATCAATACTTCTAAAAGGGGAGGTGAAAGACGATCTGGAGAAGCAGACAGCTGAGTATTTTAGGATAAATATTGGCACTGCATCTGATCAAACTGTATGGGAGGTCTTTAAGGCCTATATGAGAGAATCCCTAACTACTCTAATGATTGGGAGAAATAAGTCTAGAAGAAAAGTGGAAGAAGATTCTCTCTCCAAAATAAAACAAAAAGAACAGCAGCTACAGAAGGCCTCGTTAGACCAGTAGACTAATCTGGCTGCTATACAGAGCGAGTTAGATTGTTTAAGGGACGAAAATCAGGCTAATCTTGATAAAATAATTAAAGATAGGTGGGATGCAAGTAAATTGCAAAATTTCTCTTACGGGGAAAAATGCAGACGACTTCTTGCCTGGAAGGCCAGGTCTGATAGGGTCAGAAACCAAATCCGGGGATTAATTGTGCACAGTACAGGGGTCATAACTCACGGTAACGATTAGATCTCTGAGGAAGCAAAACTGTTTATGCAAAATCTCTATACAGAAGAGAACGGTTTTTCAACTCGAAGAGCAGAAAACTGGCTAAAACAGCTTGAATTACCACAGTTAACGGAGGCAGATAGCGCTTTTTTGAGCTCAGACATCAAAGAGGGTGAGGTATATAATCAGATAAAAAAATGGATAAGGGAAAAGCAGCCGGCCCAGATGAGCTCCCGGTAGAGATTTATAAAATAGGCTGTGATAAAGTCGTCCCTGTTCTTACGACCCTGTTCAACAGGATACACCTGTCAGGTGAGACTATTCCACAAACTTGGTCAGAAGCCACAGTCACTCTGATCTTGAAGCCTAATAAGGACCCTCTAACCATCGAGTCCTATAGGCCAATCTCGCTGCTAAATACGGATTATAAGATCTTTGCAGGGTTCTGGCGGCGAGATTGGCTAAAGTCATTAAATCTTTAGTACACAAAGATGAGAGAGGCTTTATTCCGGGCAGGCAGCTAAACGAACTAACCTTCCAAGCTATTGCTGCTATAGATGTCGCTACCGATAAGAAACTTCCTTTGACTATTGTAGCCATCGACGCCGCTAAGGCCTTCGACCAAGTAAACTGGCCTTATTTATGGTCGGCACTATCTGGATTTGGTATTCCGATAAATTTTATATCGTCGATTAGATCACTCTACTCCAGTCCTAAGGCAAAAATTCTTGTAAACGGACTCTTCACGGACTGGGTCCGCATCTCGCGTGGAACCAGGCAAGGGTGTCCCCTCTCCCCGCTGTTGTTCAATTTGTATATTGAACCTTTTGTTAGCCAGCTAAGATCAGATCCTTTGATTAAACCTTTTAATATCGCAGATCTAGCCCTAAAATTTGCTCTATACGCAGGTGATCTTTTAATGTTCACCTCTAACCCAGAAGAGGCAATCCCCCGGCTATTTGATCAGGCAGAGGCCTTTGGGGAAATCTCGGGTTATAAAATAAATTAAAAAAAAACTGAGATTATGCAATGGAACCAGGAGGTGGTGGCCCCAGGTGTTAAGTCGTGTATGAGATACCTCGGAATACATCTGGTTCAGGATATCACAGAGATATCTAAAATAAACCTAAATAGAGTCTATAAGGAGGTTTGCGGTCTTTTGCAACGTTGGTCAGGTCTCCCGCTGAATATCTTTGGGAGAGTGAACCTAATTAAAATGATCATTTTACCCCAAATCACCTTTCTTTTTAATTCAATACCACTAATGTTTAGCCCTAATGATAAAGCCAAAGTACAGGGTAAAATTGGTTCCTTTATTTGGAATACGAAGACATCAAGAATCTCCTGGAAAAAATTGAGGAGAAATCTAAAAACAGGAGGGTTAGCTCTGCCAGGCATACTTATTTATTGCCACTCTTTCCACTTTAAAACTTTAGACTCTTGGCAGATAAGGCTGATGCATAAGCCTTAGGCCTACTGTTTCAGGCACTACTTCATGGCATGCCACAAGGGCATTGTTGGACCTGCGATGGGCAAGCCCAGCACAAAGGGGGTAGCTTGGCTCAAGTGACGAGGCAAGTGAAGGCTGTAGTGTTAAGCCGGCTCTGACCCAATAATAACTCCCTGCACACCACACAAAAAGAAGGACACCACACCACTGTTATAGAAAAATACGTTTCGTTTATGTAAAAGTTCTCTGGGTTTGAAGGAAGTTCACTTAGGTAATCACATTCACATTTCTTACATGGGTTTGATTAGCTGTGTACTGGTTTCTCAGGAATAAATAGATGGACTCTAATAAATAAATATACTGGATAAATATCAGGATTCAATACATTAGAATAAATATCAGCAATGACTGGAATAAATATCAGCAATGACTGGAATAAATATCAGCAATGACTGGAATAAATATCAGCAATGACTGGAATAAATATCAGCAATGACTGGAATAAATATCACAGGGTCATTCTGGTATCGCTGCCACCAATGAATCACTTTCAGGGTAAACACATTACGTTTGTCATTCAATGCGGAATGCGTGCTCTTACAGTTTTTGAAGTGTTCACGGGTTCGGGCTCTCTGGGCACAAGATACGCGTGATAATCCCTTAGTTGCACTCACAACTCATTGCGCGTATATCTGGAAGATAAAGGCATAAAATGACTACGGCAATTACACTCCGCGGTCAGCCGGTTCAATGCTACTGCTGCCGGAGGAGTCTGTGCGCTTCTGTCAGCGCAGGCGGGGTTTCCGAAGGCGGCTCCAGTTCACGAGTCTTGGGACCGTCGAACGGGCTGCCGGAGGGGCCAAAACACCTGCGCGCACAGTTCAAAATGAGACCGCATCACAGTTCCACAACAACGCGGCAACTTCAGGGGTAGAGACGGCCCACCTCACTTCGGCGGCGCCGGTAAGCGCTCCAATCAGTATGGCACTTCTCCCAAGGGCGAAGGGGGGTTCCAGGGGCTCCGCGATCCTCCCTCCGAGCTCACTCACGGGGGGGTTCCCGCCCACACACCAGCTCCCAAGTCACTCGGGCAGGGCAGAGACAGTAATCTCGCCCCAATGAAGGCCAGCCTTTCCCCACCCCAGCGCAGCACCTCACCTTCTATCCACAAACAGCGCGTCGACGGCGGTGGGTTCGGAGACATCCGAACGCCCGCCAGGAGGCACTTAAGTTGAAGGTGGCACTTTAAGAGTTGCGGTTGCGATCTCACCACTGGGGGGCGGGGAGGCTCTAACTATGGCCAAAGTCTCTGAGGGGCAATTGGGCATCGCTGACCAGGCGCTGAAGGCTAGAGGACACTGCTCACGCTTCTGACTGGAACGCCAGTCAGGGTCCACGCCAGTAACCTCTGCTGCTCTTCTGCCTGAACTATCAGCTGCCTCAGGGGGTTAACAGGGCAGGTGTCAATCTGGGGTCAAGTCCTCTTCTTCCAGTGCCCTAGGATGCCAGCACGAGCCAGAAGGTTCTAGAACCTTCCCTGGCTATGTCAATGACATGGCCCTTTCAAGGTATCTTTTTGGTCATTAGGAGCCACCGTACTGGGCTTCCTAAGGCAGCCATTTTGTGTACTTGTAACTCCTGAGGGGATTCCTGACAGGTTTGCAGGTTACACAAAGTGCGCCAAAACCTTCAAAGGGTCAGAGGTCAGAGGGGCTCCAATGGGAGTCACTCTCATAGGGGACAATGGTGTTCACCATTTTAGGGTTGACAACCCCAGTTGGTTATGCCACCGGTTCCGTCAGGCGCCTTGTACATAGGTGCCAGGAACTTGGTGAGCAACTGGGCATCAAAGATCATGTAGCCCCATGGGACAACACACAAAAAGGTCCTGGTAGACAAAGAAAAAGCGACAAATTTTAGGAGGCACGGGGGAACAAAATAAATCATAGTGTGAGGGGACTCTCAGAAGCAGACAGGTCTAACACGCGTCCCCCCCAGCTGAAAGTGGGGAGAGCTACCCAACCCCTTGGGAGTTCTCAACACTAAGGCGGAAATACCTGGAGAGACCGTCTGCATTGGCGTGGTCAGCTCCGGGCCGATGTTCCACCCGAAAGTCCATTCCATGTAGGGAGATAGACCACCTCAACAGTTTTGGGTTTTCCCCCTTCATCTGCATGAGCCAACGAAGGGGTCGGTGGTCTGTCTGAAACAGGAAGTGCGAACCAAACAGGTATGGTCGCAGCTTCTTCAGTGCACAGACCACCGCAAAGGCTTCCCGCTCAATGGTACTCCATCTCTGTTCCCGGGGAAGTAGTCTCCGTGACAGGAAGACCACGGGTTGATCCAGACCCTCTTCATTGAGTTGCGATTGCACCGCCCCAATGCCAATGTTGGATGCGTCTGTCTGGACAATGAATTCCTTTGAGAAATCTGGAGCCTTCAAAATTGGAGCGTTGCACAATGCTTGTTTCAGGGTGTCGAAGGCTCGTTGGCAAGCCTCGGTCCAGATGACTCTCCTGGGTTGCTTCTTGGCCGTGAGTTCAGTAAGGGGAGCCACGATAGTGCCATACCCCTTCACGAACCGTCTGTAGTAACCTGTGAGGCCCAGGAAGGCTCGGACCTCAGTCTGGGTCTTGGGGGGTTCCCAGGCCACGATTGCCTCAATATTTGCCTGAAGGGGTTGCACCGTTCCCCGGCCCACCAAGTGACCTAAGTACACCACCGACCCCTGCCCAATCTGACACTTGCTGGCCTTGATCGTCAGACCAGCTTGTTCCAGGGCCTGGAGAACGTCTTGCAGGTGCTGCAAGTGATCCTCCCACCTGCTACTGAAGACGGCAATGTCGTCCAGGTAAGCAGCAGAGAAGGATTCCTTCCCAGTGAGGATCGTGTTCACCAGTCGCTGGAATGTTGCAGGAGCGTTCTTGAGCCCAAAGGGCATCACACAGAACTGGTAGTGTCCATCAGGTGTGGAGAAGGCTGACCTTTCCTTTGCTCCATCAGTCATGGGAATCTGCCAGTACCCTGCTGTGAGGTCAATGGTACTCAGATATTGGGCAGCTCCCAACCGGTCAATTAGTTCATCCGCCCGAGGGATCGGATGAGCATCGGTCTTCGTGACCGAATTGAGTCCTTGATAGTCCACGCAGAATCGCAATTCTGGCGTGGTGCCAGGTGGTGCAGCTTTGGGAACTAAAACCACCGGGCTAGACCAAGGGCTATTCGAAGGTTCAATGACTCCAGCATCTTAGCTACTTCGCTTCGGATGCTGGCCTTCACCTTGTCCGACAGCCGGTAAGACTTAGACTTCACAGGTGGGCTGTAACCGGTGTCCACGTCATGAACACACAGATGGGTCTTACCCGGGACAAGGGAGAACAGAGGAGAGAATGACCCCAAGACCTGGCGACATTCCTCCTGCTGCTCCAGAGTTAGGGATGGTGAGAGTTTCACTCCCCCCACTGGCCCATCCTTCTCTTGAGACGCAAACAGGTCGGGGAGAGGCTCAGTGTCCTCTTCCTCCGATCCATCAGTCACCATGATTAACATGACTTCGGGCCTCTCATAGTGGGGCTTGAGGCGATTGGCATGCAGCACCCTATGGGGATGCCGTGGGGTCTTGACGTCCACCAGGTAGGTAGACTTGCCCATCTTTTCCAATACCTCATAGGGGCCTGTCCAACGGTCCTGAAGAGCGCTCAGCTCTCCCGGCTCCATCACCCACACCTTCTGTCCAGGCTCCAGCTCCACTGGGTGAGCGTTGTGGTCGTACCACGCTTTCATCACTGCCTGGCTGGCTTCCAAGTTGTCAGAAGCTTGCTTCCACAACTTAGCCATTTGGCTCCGGAAGGCCAGCATGTAGCTCACCACATCCTGGGGAACTTTCCGGGGAGACTTTTCCCAGGAGTCCCTCACCAGGCTGAGAGGTCCACGTACAGGGTGCCCGTACAAAAGCTCGAAGGGGCTGAAGCCCACTCCCTTCTGCGGCACTTCCCTGTAAGAAAAAAGTAAACAGGGTAGGAGGACGTCCCATTTCCTCCGCAGGCTTTCGGGTAGACTTCTGATCATACCCTTCAACGTCTTGTTGAATCTTTCCACAAGGCCATTGGCCTGTGGGTGATAAGGAGTGGTGAACCGGTAGGTTACTCCACACTCCTTCCACATTGCCCGCATGTATGCTGACATGAAGTTGGTCCCCCTATCAGACACAACTTCCTTGGGGAAACCCACTCGGGTAAAGATCCCCATCAGGGCCTTTGCCACCACCGGTGCAGTGATGGTTTTCAGAGGAATTGCCTCTGGATACCTTGTGGCATGATCCACCAGTACCAGGATAAACCTGTGACCGGAGGTTGTTGGTGGATCTAGGGGCCCAGCAATGTCGATGCCCACCCTTTCAAAGGGGGTGCCAACGACGGGAAGTGGTTCCAGGGGAGCTTTCAGCTTCATCCCTGTTTTCCCACTAGTTTGGCATGACACACACGACCGACAGTATGCGTCGGACGCCACCCTCATTCGAGGCCAATAAAAGTGGGGGACAAGCCTGGCAAAGGTCTTGTCCTGACCCAAGTGTCCTGCCAAGGGAATCTCATGAGCCAACTGTAACAGGAAGGCTCGGTAACACTGTGGGACTACCAGGGCCCGTGACAATCCGTGCACTGGCGCTCTGGGTTCACTGTAGAGAAGGCCATCCTCCCAGTAAACATGATAGTTCCCAGACTCGTTACCCGCTGCTTGGGCTTCAGCCTGTTGCCTCAGACCCTCGAGGGAGGGACATTCCCTTTGTCCCTTGCTCAGTTCCTCCCTGGACGGACCTCCCTCCACTCGCCAATCAGCGGGGATAGGTAAGTTCTCCAACGGAACCATGTCCTCCTCCGTGAACTCCGGGTCCACCTCCGCAGGTGGCCTATCCGCCTCACTGGGCACGGACGTCGAGGCAGGCTCCTCCTGTCCTCGACATGCTCCCTCATCAGCAGCTACGGGGCGGGCCATTGTTCCAGACTCCGACCCCTGCGACTTCTCCTCTCGAGCAGTCGCCGACCTGGTACTCACACAGGCCCAATCAGGTGTACCCAGCATCTCAGAATGAGCCCGGTATTCCACCTCCTTCCAAGCATTGTGCTCCCTATCATTGCCCAGCAAACAATCGACTGGCACGGCGGGGCTTACAGCGACTCGAAGTGGACCTGCAACCCCTCCCTACTCAAAGGGAACCTCGGCCACAGGATAGTGACCCATTCTGCCGTCAGCCATTGCGGCTGGATGAAGTACGCCTGGCATCACCTGCTCCGAGGACACCAGATGACTCCTTACCATAGTCATACTGGCTCCTGTATCTCTCAGAGCTTCCCCTCTATGGCCATTGATGGTGATCCACTGCCCATACTTGGTAGTATTCGCGGGCACCTGGATCTTTGGAACCATCTCCCGATCACCCAGGGACACTAAGGTGACTCCCGCCCACTCCCTTCCCTTACTTAAGGACATCTCCTCCCCGAGCGCTACACTAGCGACTCCCGGGGCCTTTCCTCCAGTGGGAGGGGGTGGTCTCTTTGGTCATTTCGGGTCTCCTTTGTAATGTCCAATACCACCGCACTCAAAGCAATGGACAACCCTTGGCTGCTGACTCTGGCCAGGGTTAGGGTTCTTCTGCGGGTTAGCCTTAGAGTTGGAAAAGGTGTTTTTCCCCTTAAAGTTATTTTGGGGACCTTTGGAGAACTCTTTCTTATTATCTCCCCCCTCTTTCCTCTGGGGAGCGCCCTGTCCGGAATTCTGAGAATCTCCTCCAGTCCCCTTCGTGGACACTCGGGTACTGGCCCAAATATCCGCCTCCTCAGCAAGCTTACGGGGGCAAGTAAGTTTGCTGTCTACCAGGTGTTGCCTCAGCTCGGGAAGACATTTCTCGAGTAGATGCTCCTTGAGGATTAAGTCATACAACCCTTGATAGTCCTCCACCTCACTACCTTGGACCCACCCTTCCAGGGCTTTCTTGGCAAAATCCAGGAAGTCAACCCAATTTTGTGAGCTCAGCTTGTGGCTGCCCCTAAACCTTTGCCGGTATTTCTCGGGGGTCAACCCAAACTTTCTGATGAGCGCCACCTTCATGGCGGGGTAATTAACCTGTTCCTCCCGGTCTAGGGCCAATAGGGCATCCCTACCTGTCGGAGGCATGTACCGGTATAATCCACCACCCCAATGCTTCTCATGGATCCCATGGGCTCTTAAGGAGACCTCATAGGCTGCCAGCCACTTGGCTATGTCGTCTCCAGCGGTATAACTGGCGACTACGTCCTTGGGTAAATGGGGCCTGGGCTCCATGGCAAATTCCTTTAACTCGACACCCTTCGGAGTGATGTTAGGGGCCTGGAATTTGAGTTCTCGTAGCTTGAACTCGTGTTCCATCCTTTTCCTTTCCATCTCCAGCTTGGACTCATGTTCCAACCTCCTCCCCTCCCTCCTTTCTTCCAACTCCATTTTTGCTATTTCCCACCTTAACAGTCTTTCCTCTCTCCTGTCAGCTAACTCGGTTTCTGACAACCCTCTCGATGACACACTGCTGCCCTCCCGTGAGGTTGCCGTGGGGCTGATTGACATCTCACCCACCCCCGGGGGACATTCCGCAGTCCTATCAATGACAGTACCTCTGTCCGATTCCTCCTCCTCCACCGTTCCCTCCGTGTGTGCTTCCACCCATGCTCGCAGACTAGTACAGAGCTCCTCTCTTTTGGCCCCTCGCCTGACAAACACTCCCCTCTCCTGACAGAAATCCTTGAGCTGGGCCACAGTATAGGTCTCCATCTCTGACATTTCGAATTCCATCTTGTCAGTGAAAAGTGTGGACCACCACCCCGAAGTAGGTGACCAGGATAAGAACTTTGAGGGTCACTTCCACCCACCTCCAGGAAAGAATGTGGAAAAAGCAAAACGTTGAATTTGAGGGCCGCTAGGAGAAAACTCCGGGTGTGTACCTGTGGTGCACACTGAATTATTATGGGGTTCAAAACAAGCACGACTCGCAATCACACCCGCTGAGCACCAATTTTATGTTGGACCTGCGATGGGCAAGCCCAGCACAAAGGGGGTAGCTTGGCTCAAGTGACGAGGCAAGTGAAGGCTGTAGTGTTAAGCCGGCTCTGACCCAATAATAACTCCCTGCACACCACACAAAAAGAAGGACACCACACCACTGTTATAGAAAAATACGTTTCGTTTATGTAAAAGGTCTCTGGGTTTGAAGGAAGTTCACTTAGGTAATCACATTCACATTTCTTACATGGGTTTGATTAGCTGTGTACTGGTTTCTCAGGAATAAATAGTTGGACTCTAATAAATAAATATACTGGATAAATATCAGGATTCAATACATTAGAATAAATATCAGCAATGACTGGAATAAATATCAGCAATGACTGGAAAAAATATCAGCAATGACTGGAATAAATATCAGCAATGACTGGAATAAATATCACAGGGTCATTCTGGTATCGCTGCCACCAATTAATCACTTTCAGGGTAAACACATTACGTTTGTCATTCAATGCGGAATGCGTGCTCTTACAGTTTTTGAAGTGTTCACGGGTTCGGGCTCTCTGGGCACAAGATACGCGTGATAATCCCTTAGTTGCACTCACAACTCATTGCGCGTATATCTGGAAGATAAAGGCATAAAATGACTACGGCAATTACACTCCGCTGTCAGCCGGTTCAATGCTACTGCTGCCGGAGGAGTCTGTGCGCTTCTGTCAGCGCAGGCGGGGTTTCCGAAGGCGGCTCCAGTTCACGAGTCTTGGGACCGTCGAACGGGCTGGCGGAGGGGCCAAAACACCTGCGCGCACAGTTCAAAATGAGACCGCATCACAGTTCCACAACAACGCGGCAACTTCAGGGGTAGAGACGGCCCACCTCACTTCGGCGGCGCCGGTAAGCGCTCCAGTCAGTATGGCACTTCTCCCAAGGGCGAAGGGGGGTTCCAGGGGCTCCGCGATCCTCCCTCCGAGCTCACTCACGGGGGGGTTCCCGCCCACACACCAGCTCCCAAGTCACTCGGGCAGGGCAGAGACAGTAATCTCGCCCCAATGAAGGCCAGCCTTTCCCCGCCCCAGGGCAGCACCTCACCTTCTATCCACAAACAGCGCGTCGACGGCGGTGGGTTCGGAGACGTCCGAACGCCCGCCAGGAGGCACTTAAGTTGAAGGTGGCACTTTAAGAGTTGCGGTTGCGATCTCACCACTGGGGGGGCGGGGAGGCTCTAACTATGGCCAAAGTCTCTGAGGGGCAATTGGGCACTCGCTGACCAGGCGCTGAAGGCTAGAGGACACTGCTCACGCTTCTGACTGGAACGCCAGTCAGGGTCCACGCCAGCAACCTCTGCTGCTCTTCTGCCTGAACTATCAGCTGCCTCAGGGGGTTAACAGGGCAGGTGTCAATCTGGGGTCAAGTCCTCTTCTTCTGGTGTTCTTTGATCATTCTTCTCCAACATGGCTGCCAGGGACTGGGCCTTTTATAGCCAGTGCCCTAGGATGCCAGCACGAGCCAGAAGGTTCTAGAACCTTCCCTGGCTATGTCAATGACATGGCCCTTTCAAGGTATCTTTTTGGTCATTAGGAGCCACCGTACTGGGCTTCCTAAGGCAGCCATTTTGTGTACTTGTAACTCCTGAGGGGATTCCTGACAGGTTTGCAGGTTACACAAAGAGCGCCAAAACCTTCAAAGGGTCAGAGGTCAGAGGGGCTCCAATGGGAGTCACTCTCATAGGGGACAATGGTGTCCACCATTTTAGGGTTGACAACCCCAGTTGGTTATGCCACCGGTTCCGTCAGGCGCCTTATACATAGGTGCCAGGAACTTGGTGAGCAACTGGGCATCAAAGAGCATCTAGCCCCATGGGACAACACACAAAAAGGTCCTGGTAGACAAAGAAAAAGCGACAAATTTTAGGAGGCACGGGGGAATAAAATAAATCATAGTGTGAGGGGACTCTCAGAAGCAGACAGGTCTAACAGGCATGAATATTTTTTGTTTAAGTTTGGTGACCCAAGGTTTTACAAGAAGGTGAGGTTAAAGATTCTGGGTGCGGCCCTGAAAAATTGGATATTTAATAGGAAAAAGCTGGGAATTTCCTTTTATGCGCCCTAGGCCCCGATATGGGATTCTCCAGGGACACCAGAGTACCTCAAGGATCAGCTATCATGCCCCCTTAAATCAGCAGGAATAACATACTGGCGGGATTTACAAAAAAATTCACAGCTTATGGATTGGGAATCCTTATCTGGATTGATTGGCGGAACTCTTACTAGGTTCAAGTACTATCAGCTGTCAGGTTGGTGGGCTACTGTATCATGGGACTTCAATACATCTAATCCAAAGTTTGATTTAGTAAGTAGAAAGGGCGGATGGAAAAAAGAGCTATCCTCTGGTACTGGGCCATGATATAGGCAGGGGGAGTGATAGAACCCGAACTCCAAAGATTATGATGCAGCACTGTGGGCCTAGATTCTAACAACTTAAAGGACCTGTGGGTGGACTCCTTCACTATGCTTAATGCAGTGGTCAAGTCAGCCCCCTTAAAAGAAATCATCTCTTCACCATGTACAGAGCATATATATCACCTAAAAAACTAGTCAAAATCACGAGTGTAGAACACTGCTGTCCAAGGTGTAAACTTCCAGCCGCTGATGACCTTCACATGTTTGTAGAATGCCCAATGCTTACAAATTACTGGACCAAAATAAAAGATTTTCTGGCTGAGGTTCTAGAGATACAACTATTGGTCACCCCGAGGACGATTCTGATTGGGTTAGCCATAGACTATCATCCCAATGATATGGTGGCTAAATTTATCTTTTATGTGATGATTTTAGCAAGGAGAGAAATATGCAGGGCCTGGAAAGACGAGAATGCCCCCACTTTTTCAGAGTACCTGAAATATATCATCTTCACAAGTGAGTAGGACATGGCCTGCGATAGCACAAGGTATGATAAGATCTGGGCGGCCCTTGTGGCATGGCGGAACAGATGAGGGTATTACAATGATTTCACCTGGGCACTGTTGGTTCTTTGTCTCCAAACCATAAAAGGGCCATCCAGATAAAGAGGAATGGAGTGGATTAAGAAAACAGTAGTTGCTAGATGGGCTTCCCCCTTTCTCTCTATCCTCGGGTCTCGAAAAACGGAGCCGGAACATCTTGAATAGAGGAGAGAGGGGGGGATTCTCTACCTAGAACGCCCACATTGGTATGTGATGAATACAAAAAAAAGAACCGCCTATTTGGTTAAAGATAGACAAACTTGTATGTGTTGTATTAATTACTGCAAGGGTAATATCTGAGTCATTGTATGAGTGCATGAGTACTGCCTGAGTGAATGAATGAGTGCAAGGGTAATGCCTGGGTCATTGGATGAGTGCATGGGTAGTGCCTGAGAGAATGGATGAGTGCATGGGTAGTGCCTGAGAGAATTGTTGAGTGGAACAGTAGTGCCTGAGTGATAGCATGAGTGCATGGGTAGTGCCCGGTTGATTGCATGAGTACAGGGGTACTGCCTTGGTGATTGGATGAGTGCATGGGTAGTGCCTCACTAAATGGATGAGTGCAATGCTAGTGCCTGGCATGATTGGATATATAATGCCTGAGTGAAAGAATGAGTGCATGGGTAATATCTCGGTCAATGGAGGAGTGCATCAGTAGTGCCTGAGAGAATGAATGAGTGCATGGGTAGTGCCTGAGGGAATGGTTGAATAAAACTGTAGTGCCTGAGTGATAGCATGAGTGCATTGGTAGTGCCTGGGTGATTGCATGAGTACAGAGGCACTGCCTGAGTGATTGGATGATCGCAAAGGTATAAAAGAAACATACAAATGCATGTATACCTAAGTTTTATACCTTTACCATCTTCATACTCATAACACGTGTGAGAACACATGTGCAAATAAAGACATGAATTAATGAATACGCACTTGTATAGCGCATGGCTACCCAAGGGCATCCCAGCGCTTCCTGTGTCACCTTATCATTTATCGCTGATCAAGGAAAAAGAAAGGTTTTCAGCTGTTTGCTGATCTGGAGATAGTTTGGTTCAAGACAGATATGGTCAGGAAGCTGGTTCCAAAATTTAGCCGCGTGGAGAAGGGAATCGTCGGCCTCCCGTCCGTGCCCGTTTAATCCTCTGGACTACCTAATTAGGTCTGAGAGTCCGGGTGACCTGATATAATTGCATCATGGTCTGAATCAGAGGGGGTACGTTGCCCATAATGGACTTATGGGCAATGCACATAACCTTAAACCAGATTTGTCCTGAACTGGGAGCAGGTGCAACTGAAAGAGTGCTGTCTTAGCAGAGCTATGTTTTGGGACATTCATTAAAAGGCAAGCCGCACAATTCTGGACAGTCTGTAGAATTGTAATAGTTCCTTGTGGTGCGCCAAGGTAGACTGTGTTAGCGTAGTCTAATCGCAATAAAATAAGGGCTTGGACCAGCATACGCCTAGCTTCGAAAGGAAGGAGAGGCAGAATCTTCCTTATCAATCTGAGCAGTTAGCGCCTACTTCACGTGCTTTAACTGAAAAGTTACGGTTGACGTCCAACCACACACCCAAGCTCTTGATTTGTTTCTTGTGTGGAGGTAGGGGACAGCTAGGCCACATAAAATCTAAATTCAGGGAGGCCACATGTCCTAGTATCATTATTTCTGTCAAGGAGCCATTGAGTTTGAGGAAGGACAGATCCATCCACTCTGATACCTTGACCAGACAAGAAGCCAGATTCAAGTCACTTTTATCATGTCGGCAAAGGGACACCACCAACTGGGTGTCGTTAGCATAGGTGACCAACTGGATTCCCCAGGGGAGCACCACGTCTGCAAGGGACCTCATGTAGATGTTGAACATGGTGGGGCTCAACGAAGATCCCTGGGGGACTCCGTACTGCAAGGGGATCTGTTTCGAGAGAGCATCCTTCAAAGACCACAAATGATCTATCTGAGAGGAAGGACTGCAACCATTTCAGGGCAGTCCCTGCTACTCCCACCTCTCTAAGTCTTTGAATCATGATTAGATGGTTTACCGTGTCAAAGGCTGCACTGAGATCTAATAAAATGATCGCAGCACAGCTACCGGTATCCACAATTTTTCTGGTTTCTTCAACCACAGCAAGAAGGGCGGTCTCCGTTCCCTGATTGCATCTAAAGCCTGTCTGAGTAGAATGTAGGCATTTATTTTCCTCCACAAAAGCTGCTAATATGGAGTTAACTTATTTTTCTGCCAATTTACTAATACCCGGTAATAGAGAAATGGGGCGATAGTTAGCCCAATTCTCAGGATCTAAATTGGGCTTTTTCAGAAGTGCTTTGACTCTTGCTTGTTTCCATAGAAGCGGGACCTGTCCCGTTACAAGAGAGGAATTTATTACATCTCGAATGACTGGGGAAATGATCTCCGAGACCAAATTAAGAATGGAAGGAGGGGCGGAGTTTGCCGGAAATCCCGATTCAAGTTCCCTCAAAAGTTTCTGCAGGGTAGGTAGAGTGAGCGGGGCAAATTCTTCCAACCTAACTTGTTGAGTGGGTGGAGGAAGTTGTATATCCAGAACATGTTGTTAGAATAATGAATAGATGTTATAAACCTTTGTGGCGAAGAAATTAGCTATTTCATTACATCGTCTGCATACCGCAGTCATAAGATCATAAAGTCCCTTAAACTTGACAAACTGCACTTCACATTTCAAGGAGACACCTAAATTTATAAGGCATACTTGGAGTGTTCCTTTACATAAGCTGATACAAGGTAACCTAATTGCTAATCTTTCTACCAACATGTCATGAACCACACTTTTGTGCTGCACCGTCACTATTCAGCAACTGCTGAGAGTTTTGGGCCTAGCTAAATACAAAGCGGCAACTTTTTCAATGTGTCTGTTGTATGTCTCTTTATATTCATAAAAGCATGCAGGCACGTGTCTTTTCCTTCTGGCATTGTTGTATGGTGTTTTAGGATCTGAGCGAAATTTCCCGATTCATGCACTTATATAGGTACAATTCACATTGCCCTAATATAGGCATAGAAATCATGCCCACATTTAGACATAGCCCATGCAGTCCAAATACAGGAATGGCTACTTCCACCCGTACCAAAAAGCCACACCGATTTCTTGGAAAATCGGCTTAAGCAGTCAGGAACATACTCTTGCTTGAATATTGATTTGTCCAAGAACTCATGGAGTTTAAAAAGAACTACCATTCCCTTGGGGTTCCTTACTGAGGTTATTATGCCCAGCTTTACGTCAAACTAGGCACCTTCAAGGTATAAATATGCCTTCACTTGCTCTAGCAAAGACACTGTGGTTCAGAGCAGCTCGACTATCTACTTGCCCGACGCAGCTCGCTACAGCAAGTGCCGAAGGAAGCCGACCCTCCAGCTGACGTACTGATCGAGAGGCTGCATTTCTCTCGGAGAGAATCCAGCTCCATTGTTTCCAAGCTCCCCTCACGGGGTGTTGGGAAATCGAGCCCCGAGACAGAGATAGCAGACCTCCTTCATTCTAAACTAAGGTAAGGAGCTGATTAGACCCTAAAGAGAAATCTTGGATACATTCTTGGCAAATAAACTAAACCTATGCTACACCACACTTACTTCTTCCCTCGTACTAGACTTAGGTTAGGTACATCGGGGTAGGCGCATTTTAGAAGCACCAGTTGAGTACTTTTAGCCTTTGATATTTATGTATGTATTTATCGATGGTTTAGAAACCGTACAATGCTTTTACAGTATTATTTTATAATACTCTTCACTCTGTATGCATTATACTTGCAGCCTGTATTACAATTGTAGCAGTTCACTTTACTTGCATGAGAAAGAAGACTGTTCAATAAATTCCTTTTATTGAAAACGCCCGTCTCTCTATTTCTCTGCACCTCTGATGAAACGAAGCATGCACAATTGACTGAGTAAAATATCTATCTATTGTTTCCACGACTCTGAAGATACGTTTATGCTTGGGGGAAACAAAGTTGTCATGTTTATGCAGTTGTCAGAAACTAATCCCTTCTGGTTTATTGGAGAAAGTTTCTAGTGACCTTTGAGCTAGCTGGCACCCGTAATTAAGTCTAATATATTCCATAGAGACCTAGTAGACATAAGTCCTCCGTCAAATCTATAGGATACATCATTCCAATGCGCAGAGCCTATTGGGAATATAGGAACTACACTACAGCATCATACATAAAAGCAAAATATTTATTTATTTTTTATTTATTTAGGATTTTTATATAGCGATAGCCAGACCCGAAGGTATCAGAGCATTTACAACATAGATGGAAGGGAAATCACAAGAAACAACAGTAGTATACAAGTTGACTCGTTGCGAGTCAACATTCTCAGATCAGCATAAACATTGCATAGCAGGAGATCATAAAAAAAGTAGTATAAATGTAGACTTGTGGCGAGTCAAATGACTCAGATCGAAATATACATTGAACAACAAGAGATCACAGAGTCTTAGGGAGTTATATACCTAGACTTGAGGGTAGAACGTTCCGGTAGGGGGGCATATGAACGAGTCAGAAGGGGGGTGAGGTAGAAGTCTTAATATTAAGGTGGCTGAGTGCTTCAATAGACAAGAGTCTGCATTCAGGTGGTAGCTATCCATTTGGAAGGGCGCGGTTGAGGAATAGGTCTTTGAGCTGCCTTTTGAATCTTACAAAGGAGGGGTTAATCCTGATATGGACTGGGATGTAGTTCCAGATTTTCGGTGCATATCCAGAGAAGGATCGAGATGAGGTGTTTTCTTTGCGAGTTTTCGGGGGGGGTGAGGAGTGAAGTGTTGGTGCTCCTGAGGTTCCTTGTATGGCCGGCTTTCTTGAGTTTGGCGACCAGGTAGGTGGGTTTCCCAGTGTGTAGAGCTTTGTGTGTGAGACAGGCAGTTCTGAAATAGACCTGCATTTCGATTGGGAGACATTTTTGTTCTCTGAGTTCGGCGAAATGTGTTCAAACTTCTTCACACCGGTAACCATTCTGGCTGCTGCATTGAGAGTTGATCTAAGGGGAGCTAATCGGGATTTTGCAGTTCCAGTGAGGTTTGCATTTCCATAGTCCAGTCTGGACATCACCAGGGATTGGGTGGCTTGTTTGAGATCACTGGGAGGGATGAAGGGTTTTATTTTGTTGAGCAGTTTAAGGTTGAGGAAGGCTCTCTTCGCGGAGTTCTTGATATATTTGACCATGTCTAGTTTTGGGTCCAGAGTGATCCCTAGTGATTTTACGGAGTCGGTCAAGGTGAGATTGCAGTTGAGTGCATCTATGACTTTTAGCCATTCTGCGACTTGGGGGTTCTGCTCCTTGTTGGAGATGAGTAGGATTTCTGTCTTGTCTTGGTGGCTGAGTTTCAGGTGGTTGAGTGTTAGCCAGTGTTGGACTTCTCTTAGAGTGTTGTTTAGTCTGTGAATATTGTCAATGGAGAAGGTTTCAAGATAGATCTGGGTGTCATCCACATAAAGTGAAAGGGGATGTTGTTTTTTTGAGAATGTAAGTGAGGGGTTCCATGTAGATGTTGAAAGGTTGCGGAGAGAGTACTGATCCTTGGGGTACCCCCCTGCTGAAGGGGTGTAGGTCGAACAAGAAGTTATTGATTTTTATTCTTTGTGTGCGGTTCTGTAGAAAGGAGGTGAACCACTGTAGGACCACCTCATCCACTCCTACCCTTTCTTGCAGTACCTTAATGAGTAATTTGTGGTCAACTGTGGCGAAGACTACCAATAGGTCCAAGAGAATGAGCAGACAGCATCGGTCATTGTCTAGAAATTTGTGGATGTCATCAATGACATCCAGGATCACTGTCTATGTGCTGCAACCTTTTCTGAAGCCAGATTGGTGAGAGTCTAGAACACAGCTTTCCAAACTGTGTGACGCAACACGTTTCTGTGTCGCGCCCCATGTGTGGGTGTGTCGCCCGACGCGACACACCCACGCGATCTGCAGGCCGATATTAGGGGAATGCGAGCCTCAGTCAGGACGTGTGAGTGCGACGAGCAAGGCGGAAGGCAGAGCAGCAGCGGAGCAGAGCCACATGGTTCGGAGCTCAATTCCGCTATACCGAGGCTCAGTGGGGCATTGTCCAAGTCTCAGCGGCGGACTGACGTGGGTCTGGATTTAACCAGCGAGAGACCAGTGGAAGTATTGACCCCCCTCTCCGGGAGTGCTGTGGGGCTGCTCACGGCTCTGCCCAGAGTGCTTTTGAGTGCGCGGCCTTGTTGTGATGCAGTGGCCACCGAGCCGCCACAACCCCCATCCCAGGCACTCGGTAAGTGAGATTATGACATTAAAAAAGCTGATGGCATACAATTAATATAGCTCCAATCTTAGAGGTGTAGTTTGTATCCCCTTGTGCTAGGTTACTTAACTAGTATGGCGCCACTCTCAGAGGTTAATAATGTGTATATATCTAGGACCCCCTGTGAAAGTAGATACTACAAGTCCATGGTCAGGGATAGATAGCATGAGAGATAACAACCAAGGCACTTTAACCAACCAACTGTTTTTATCCCAATAAAAAAATCATATAAAACGAAATAGTGTGAGTAGGTCTAATTAAAATATTTTTATTATAAAGTATATAAACAAAGAGGAGTCAATCATATAGAATATATAATTCAAATCTTAAAATCATGAACAAATTATTTTATAACAAATTAATAAAGACATAAAGAACAATCAGTGCTATACAATATATTAACAAAGAGAATTAATCACATAAATTATATAATACAATTCATGAAGTTAAAAGCAAATTATTTATCAACAAATTAATAAAATGCATGAAAAGACAATCAATACAAAAAAAGACATATAATCTTATTTTTAAAAAAAGTGGCATAAAGGAATAATTATCTACGGGCGTTTCGGCGATCAGCGCCTTCTTCTGCATTAGCCAAGTATTTCCTAAATGTAAAGAGAAAGAAGAATACAAAAAACAATTCTAAATAAAGACAATATCACGGATTTTTGATTTCATAATAATCAATATTGTTTCAACAAACAAAAATTACAATGCCGTACATGACCTACAACATCAAAACTATTTCACATTTACAAGACAATTTAAGAACTTTACATTTCAAAAGTGTGACCTAATATAGGGCCTTCATTTCTCTGTGCATTTCAAAGGGGCTGCATACCAGCCATCAGAAAAAATGGGAATTAGATATCAAAATCTTTTTGGAAAAATGGAGCATGATTGCCTCTAGGTGCTCACGCGACCTAATGATGTTAATCATTGAGACTGCGAAAGAGCTTGCAGCTGAGGTCAGAATGGAAATTGATGAATTAGAAGATACAATTAAAAAGATGGGAAACATAGACGAGGCCATGAAGAAAATAGAAGAGTGTAATAAAGAACTTGAGTCTTTTACTAGTTATTTAGAAAAACGGAAGAATGACAAGCTTCTAAAAGATAAGAGATTCGGTACAATTGAGAATACGTATCCCTATTTGAAAGTTGATTTTTACCAACATAATCATTATTTAGAAGAAAATAGAGGTCCTCAACAGAGAGTAGAAACTTTTTCTGAAACAAGACTCTGACAATGATTATAACGATACGTATTATGAACCAGATGCTGCCTTCAATTCAAACCAAGGTAGACGTAACCAACGGCAACCTTTTTTAGGGAACCGTGGGATGGGTCGAGGACGCCCGAGAGTTCACTTTCAAGGACAAACCAGAGGGAATTACCAGCCCCAGCATCACCATCAGCAAGAAGAACCTCATTTTGTCCGCGAAACAAGGAACAGACAATACTGGAAACAGGGAATGTAATTCCCATATTTAATTTAACAACTACAAATCTAGATAATTCCACTATTAGTCTCCTTTCCAAAGGTTTATCATATGTACCCCACTCTTCAGTTAATTTATTTGAACTCTATCAGGACATAATTTCTTTTTTTCGAAAGATTCGTCTGAAAAAATATTTTGCCTCTTGTCCTTCACTTGAAAACACTGATGACAACAAGACATAAAGAACAATCAGTGCTATACAATATATAAACAAAGAGAATTAATCACATAAATTATATAATACGATTCATGAAGTTAAAAGCAAAATAAAAATATTTTGTTCGTGATTTTAAGATTTGAATTATATATTCTATATGATTGACTCCTCTTTGTTTATATACTTTATAATAAAAATAGTTTAATTAGACCTACTCACACTATTTCGTTTTATATGATTTTTTTATTGGGATAAAAACAGTTGGTTGGTTAAAGTGCCTTGGTTGTTATCTCTCATGCCACTCTCAGAGGTGTAATTGTAACTACACCTCCAAGATTGGCACCACACTAGTCAGCTAACCTAGCACCAGGGGATGCAAGCTACACCTCCGAGATTGGTGTCATAATAATGTTATGCCAATAGCGTTAATGCATTGGCCTCTGTATGTGTGTTTGTTTCTTTAGTATCAGCCTTTATTGTTAACTGTGCCTGAAGGTCATTGTCATTATTAATGCCCAGCAATGATTGCTAACATTTGCATGCTATGATCAAGACTGGCATATTATCTGAGTGTTTGTATGGGAGAAAAAGGAAGAGAGAGTGCGAGGGCGAATATGTGTGTGAACAAGATAAGGAAAGAGTGCATGTGTGAGTGAGATTGTGTTTGTGAGAGTGCGTGTGTTTGTGTGTGAGGAAGAGAGCGAGGGTGTGTGTGTGTGAGAGAGTGTATGTGTGTGTGCATCTATCTGTAAGTGTGTCTGAGAGTGAATGTATGTGTGTGTGTGTGCACGTGTATGAGAGTAAAATTAGACGGAGTAGGGGGCTACTTTGAGCTAGGTGATAATGAACATATCTCTGAGTAAAGGTTTGCAGCATACCTGTCCATACAACGTTTTCTCCTACTGCCACTACCTTATTTAGAAGTAAGAAAAGCTCTGTGTTTCCAATGGTGGAGCAAGAGCTGATGGCACTTCAGAAGCACCCTGTGCACGAGCCAGCTGCCAGCTCACATGGAACTGGAAGACCCATTCTATTCAGGGAAGGTCTTCTGATGCTGTATGAGTTGTGGATTTGAGCATGGAACTTGGCAGAAAATAATTCAAAAATCTTACCTACATGCTTGAAGAAAAATCTGCTTTGGGAAACTGAAATAAATTATATTGGCTGTTCCATCATGCTGCCATGGCATCTCTGTTGTCCAGCATGTTCAGATTTGCTGAAAGTGATCTAGCAGGGGAGTTTTAATATAGTACAGTCCCGAAGTAGGTATCTGAGATATGTTAGTAAATTCTATAAGCCACATGAGGCCTATTGTGCCCAGTTCTAAACACCACACATGCAGTACTGTGCTATTTTTAGGCTACCTTATCTAGAGTATTTTGTCAATATCAAGGGGCATATCCTGGGGAAAGACATTGGAATACAGGATTGTCAATCTAACATTGTGTTGATTGATGTAAATATGTCATCTCTGGGGGAAAGGCTATTGTTAGATTTGTGGGTCTCTAGTTGGCATAGGTAGGTACATGTGACAAATAGGGACCCTTGCGTCTAATCAGGGCAAGGTGGTACACTCCTAAAATAACTTCTGCTCACAACCTTGGTAGCTTGGCACGAGCAGACAGGCTTATCTCAGAGGCAGTGTGTAAAGCATTTGTGAACACATACAGTAACCAAGTAACAACACTACAGCTGGACACCACACAAGTTGTATATTTAAAATAAGTCTCTTTTATATAGATTTAACACAAGACCACAAACGACAAAAATCCACAATACTGTGCTTAAAATAGTAGAATTAGCTTAGTTCTCTTTTGGATGTAAAATGCGACACTTTGAGTCAATGTACCTTAAGATGCGTAATGCTATACAATGAAAGTGTTGCACAGGACAGTAGGTCACTTGAGAGAGGTCCGTTCGGAATCGGTGAAGTTCATTCAATCGGCAGCCGGACGAGGGCCCTCTCAAGGCAGGTATACTCCAATCGTTCAGATGTTCACCCCATCGTCTGGACCTCTCTTACCGGACCTTATGTCGCTGATGGGCCCAACGTTGGGCGCCAATTGAGGAAAAACAGCCCAATTTACAACCGATGCCCAGGCTGCTGGCACACGACGCCTCTTAGTTCCCATTTTGACCAGTTACCAAATAAAGAGACGGGCGCTGGAAGCGGGAGTGCAAGAACAGAGTTTTATTTCTCATGAGGAGAGCCTGTCATTTCGGACATACGCACAATGTCTTCAAGAGGTGTTCTAACAAGTTTCTCTGAGGCTCCGTCTTTCATACACAGGTTTATGATGCACAAACATTCCTTATTGCAATAAAGAAACTTTGAAGTACGAAAAGGCATGTTTGGAATCCCAGCTTCAGGCCTATTCCCACACCAGTCGCTCGGATGTCGTTTCCCCTCCCAATTGTAACATGTGATTGTAATCTTGCAGCCGGACATTCCAACAGGACACGAGGGCAAGAGGGGGGCGGTCAGATCTAAGGTTGGGCAAGCGATAAGATCGGGCACTTCGGTTGGTGTATCACGTTTTGCTATGCGGGGCCAGGGGGAGTACATCCATGAGGCTTTGTTTTATGACTTGGGACCGGGTCAAGAGGCCAGGTGTAGCCGGGGGGGGGTCATCAGAAGAGGGGAAGGGTGTTCCTGGGAGGAATGCAGGGGGTGTCGGTCAGGCAGGGGTGTCATTTTTAGAGCGGGGTCGCGCAGAGGGAGAGGGTTTTATGGCCTATGCATGAGAGACCGGGGGCTGTCGGGGATGCTTGCGAGGCTGGGGAGTGAGGGGGAGAGAGAGACGCTGGCTATCGGGAGTGGGCAGAGAGGCCTTGGTGCCTGAAATGGCTGTCGTGTACGTGCGTGCATGGGCCTATTCTGGCGAGATGATGCGGGCAATGCTTCGCGGTATTCGTTCTACCTACAGCTAGGGGTATGGTGAACACAAATGAACGCCGCTTATGTACATATACAATGTCATTTTCCACAGTCGCCGCTTTTTAACATAAGTTAGTTCATTTCCGTGTTTATCATAACTGACGGGGTGTACATATAGCCATGGGTGGTCAATGAAATAGCGTTTGTTAATACTGGCGGATTGCATATAACTATGTGCAGTTGATGCGATAGACGAGGTGCAATACAGATGAATTTACATTTGTCGTGTTATGTACACATTATGGAACCATGTTCTGACTCTCTCTCCGGCGGTATCAATGTACAGTTAAAAGTGACCGATGAAACATTTTGAAAGCAATACAAAGTGGTTGAGGGAGGAATTCAGTTCAATACAAGCAATTAGTCCAGGGGGGGGTAGAAAGTCCAGAAAGGGGAGGGGGGGGGGGTCTTCGCCACAGTGTCTTTTTAGCAGCGAGCCATCACTGGTAGGTTCTAGTAGTTCGTTTTCTTCCGTTGGCGCTGTTGAGCACCGGCGGTGGAGCTATAGGTCCAGCTCGGATCCATCCTTACACGTCGCAGGGTGCGATCTGTCCTCTGCTGTTAGACCACAGTCCAGTTTCCTAACTAATCTTTTTAAGGGTGCCTCATGCTGGGCACCTGCATTTCTTTCTCCTTTCGTGGCAAACCCTATTCTACCTAAATGCTGTTCTTCTTCTCAGAGTCAAAATCCATGTGAAAGAAAGGGGGGGTTGTCGGATAATCGAGGGAAGAGAGGGCGGAGCGGGATCAGATCTTTGAGACAAACCAAGGGAGCAAAGGATAACGAGCAGGCAGGCCCATCAATCGGGCTCAAAGGGGCGGGGACTTCTGGCACGCGTGGGTCAGCAAGCAGAGGGCTTCAAGGCAGCCCTCCATCCTTTCATTTTCCGTGTTCGAGAGTGGTGCCTCGTCCCGCGTCTCGTTGCTCTGCGGCTCCACCTTTGGTCGAGGTCACATGTGCTTCATGATCTGCGGCTAGGCTGTGCGTCACGTCCGGCCCCTCTCCTCCGGTGATTGTGTATCTTTGAATGGGTACAAAACAAGCTTTAGAGAACTGGCAGGAGAAGACATTTATACATTTCAATTTTGCCCCCAATCTCAAGTAGCTGGGGATACGTTCATCGGTCACGGTCAGAAGTTATCACTATGGAGTATGTTTGTGGACATTTCTTCTTAGGTTGTACCAAGTCTATTTGGCGTTCATTCATGGCGTATATGGAGAGAAGTCAGACTCCTATCAACTGCGTATTTCCATCAACCTCGAAATCGGATCCTACGGTGGAGACTCGTCTTTCTAACCCAAGCCTGGCAATCTTCTATTATCATGAGAGAGGGACAGAGGCTAAACATTCTTTTCTCGGGGAGCAACGGTTAATCAGGGTCATCAGTTATACTTCGGGATATGGAGCTGGGGTCAATCGGGAGAAACGAGGACGCTTTGGACATCCGTACTTGGGTGCAGAGAGGTGGGGCAATCTGGGCATTGGGGATTGCGTTTCTAACAAACTGAGAACAGAAGGCCACTGACATATAGTCCCCCTAAAAAATAAAAGCCAGATTAGGGGACATCAGTCGTCTTACCTGTCCTTTCCTTCTTAGCCAATTCAAGTTCCATCATTTTACAGAAAGGAGAGGTAGTAATATGGCAAATTACAATTGTTTTAGTTTCTGTCAATTTTGCCGAACACCTTTGTGTTCAGAAACCAATTAGGCTTGTGCCGGCGGGGCACAACGTTACCACACAAAGGAAGAGGGAACAGGGGGACCCTCAGAGAGAGAGAGTCGTCCGCATTTTAAACGAACTATTCGGTACACGTCTGACATGGAGAGAGAGAAAGAGAGAGAGAGAGAAACGTGTACAATAATAGGCCATTTAATGCGCACACAACACAGAACAGCAGGGGTCAAGTTATATAGAAACACAGACTGAGGGACGACGTAGATCCATACATTACGTACACATGAATTCAGGCGGGGGGGGGTAGTACATGCATTATATACAAGAATCCAAGACAAAACATAGAACAGTACTTGGCCAAAAGGATTTCTTCCTGCATGCTGCGCATCCTTAGTATCCTACTTAATTCATCTGGCTGCCTTTGCTGGTGGCCTCGGTTGCAAATACTTACGCCTTTGTCAATTGTTCGGGAACTAACCTGGTTGGGCTAATACTCACGGTGGGATCTTCGAATCATTTTTAGCGAATGGGTATCCAGGCTGAGGCAACGGAGGGTGTCAGTCGGGAGAACAATGGGGCAGCTTTGAGTTTCATGTCTATGAGGGTGCAAGAAGGAGGTGGTAAATCTTAAACATTTGACAATTTTCCTAGTCTTCCAGGAGGAGGGCACTTGGGCAGACCTCACCCCGGAACATTCCTGAACTTTTCCCTATTTAGTCACCGTATGAATTTACTCATAGGTGCACGTCATTCTTGGTTGCATTATTTGGGGTGCCGGTTGGAGTCATATTTCAACATACTGCAATAACCCGTCAAGTTTCTGCTTCAGGCCACCCTCCCAGTCGCTGGGTTCGGAGAGAGAGAGACAGTTGTTTCTAAGTAAGGGAGTGCTATATCTTTGTTTGTTCGTCGTGTATAGGCACCATGTTCAGACCCCTTTTCCCCATTCCATCGGCCGTTCGATCATCACTTAAGTCATACATAAAACATTTCTCTTATCAATCCAAGCGTGTGCAACGCGTATTCAGTCGAGCTATACACATCAGGGCATACACGCGTGCATTCATATCACACAAATTCGTCACGTTCTCAGGGGCAGTCCCCATAGACAATATACAATTTTTCCGTGCGGAACCATGGCGTGTTGCTTAGGTTTTCTCCATACTTTGGTCGACGTTCCGAGGTGTCCTGTAGAAAGAAGGGAAAAAGAAGGGGTGGGGGGCAGCGTTTTAAAACATATCAGCGCGCATAAACCCGAAAATGCCTTTACTTACCACATACTCGACCTATCTCCGCGGGATGCAATCCCTTTCATCTCGGCATTTAAGCCCAGAGGGACCGGTAGTGCGGGAGAGATAATCTTCGATGGACTGTGTATTGCATAGATCGCCCAAGTGTGGTATTACGGATCGTGTGTAGGGAAGGGTCAAAACAGAGGGCAGTCAGTGTAGAGTGGGGGGTGAACTCGTGCTCTCCTTCGAGGAGGAGGGATGGTCCACAGTGGTACAGGGTCGTTTTTGTTCCCTAGGCACGGAGACTAGAGGGGCTAGGTGGCATTCCTTCGGAGTGGCTTAGGGGCATCTGAAACAACTTCCCTGATACATGTGGCACATAAGGTAAAGGCTAAATACCGGGACCTTTATCGATTGCTTTACGTTGCACAAAAATAAAAATATATAATAAAAAAACATATACACAACAAACCTGGACCATTCACATTTGCGATATTTCTGTGTACTCTGCTTTTTAACCTTCAAGTGATCGAGTGGCTTTATTTCACCTGTATTTTACTTATATCGGAAACAGTGGCCATTTAATCGAAACTTACCAATTTAAGCGCTACAACTAAGTTTGCTTTTCACAAAACCTTTATTTAAAAATGTTGGCGCACAAATACGGGTCTACAACCACGTGGGCCAGCCACGGAGCAGACTGGAACTGTACATGAGGGGATATTTATTTGAACAGAGTCAGTGACCGTTGATTTCATAAAGGTGCGACAAGTGCAATAAAATCATATCGAAAATTCATTGTGGGTAAGTACCATAAGTGTCGAAAATTCGAACTTTCAATAATACCGTAATCAATGACGCGTCAGGACTTAATATCAATTCATTGTCCAAGTGTTCAATCAGTACCCATCCCCTCCCTCCACGTGCTTCAAAAAAACTGCATTCATATCTCATGATATCAAGGCTGAGCAACCGGAACACAACAGGGAGTTGCGAGTTTCATTTGTACCGGCGCCATTTTGGGTGAGGTCAGGCAGGTCCAAGTATAGTCAAAATGTCTCCACCAACTCGTGGTTGGACCAGAGCCTCTTTCGGCAGTCCAAAAGTTTCGTTAAAGGGCACAGAAGGGGCCGCCGATAAGAACCATCAGTCAAAGGGGGGAGGGAGGCAACAATCTTTCCTACCGGGTCATACTGGTGTTCCACCGGAACTGATCAAATTGGTAGTCGGCAGGATTTCGGTCATTCAAACTGAGGCTGGCGCCAGCATGAAAGCGCCAACGTCTCGTGGCTACGTCTTGGTCGTTCCGTGGGCAATCATGGCAGTCATTCTCCATCGGGGGCTCGCGGGGGTCGGGGGCCCCTGCGGCTCTCATAGAATCTTCAAAGCTGAGGAGAACGCCTCTGGACGGAGGGGTTCATTTTCTAGCTGGCAGGCGATCTGGCCATCTTTGCACGCCGGGTCCAATCTTGCAGAGTCGACCGCCATTTTACGAGTTCTGCGGCAACCGGCAGTCGTTGGATCGCAAGGGCAGACGGACTCCAGCCTGTCGGGCGTGGTGCTGCACCGCAAGAGTGGACGAACCCTTGTCGGGTGAGTGGAGCATTGGGGGTGCAGCTGAGGGGCCTCCACCTGGGGAGGTGGGAGAGGCTCGTCCGCGCCGCCTCTCCCTCCCAGTGCACCCCACGCCGTCTGCCGGCGCTGACTTTCGTGATGGCCGGACCAGGCGATGAGAGAGGGGGGGGTCGGAGGCATAAGCAAGACATCCCCCCCCCCCGTGGCCTGCAAGGCGCCAGAAGAGGAGGAAGGGAATACCAGTACATTCCGGCCCATCCATCCCACGACTTCTCCGGCCGCTGACATTCGTGGTGGCCGGACCAGGTGATGAGAGAGGGGGGGTCGGAGGCATAAGCAAGACATCCCCCCCCGTGGCATGCATGGCGCCAGAAGAAGAGGATGGGAAGACCAGTACATCCCGGGCCATCCACCCCTTCTCCTCTCCGGCCGATGGCGGCCAGCCGGGCCCCGCCCTGCACGTGTCGAGGCCTCGTCTTCCGGATGGGCGTGACCGTGGACCTGTTGCACTTCGGGAGCTTCCGGAATGGGGGTAGGTATCTGCTGACTTGTATCTGTCTTATGTTACCGTTATTGGGCGTGGCGGGCGGTGGGACAGACATGTTGGGAGCAGTGAGGGGCGGCGGAGCCTAGCTACCTCGTGGCTGCCGTGATGTCAAGCTTGGCTTCTCTCACCACTTTCATGTTTCTTATTGCGGGCTATTTCTAACGTTTCTTATTTCTAGCAAAATCAAATAACTCATCAGTGGCCTACTGATTTTGCTCGATTTCTTTTTCCTTCCTTTTCTAGGGTGTTTTTTTTTTTTTTGCTCTAAAGTTTCTGTTAACAGGATACGGTGATTACTTCATATTTTACATATGTCCTTTTTATTAGGGGCGCCCTCCGGTTGAGCCAGATGATCTGCCTCTAATAAATGGTCCGGGTGGAACTAGTTTACCAATCAGTGGGGAGTAGATAGGCATGTCAGATTACAACGGGGGACAAAGGTCCGCATTACCTACCCTTCACTACTTGCAAAGACTAGACAGAATATTTCTATTCCACGTTATTTGCAAACAGGGAATACCTCAAAAGAACTATTCCTTGAACAATAAATGTCCAGACAATCAATCAATCAGTGGGGAGAAAAACAGGCATGACGGATTACAACGGGGGACAAAAGTCCGCATTACCTATCCTTCGCTATCTGCAAAGGGAGACAGAATATTCCTATTCTTCTCTGTTTGTAGACAGGGAATATCTCAAAAGAGCGATAATCGATAAAAATCGATAACAAACAATCAGTGGGGAGAAAAATAGGCATGACGGATTACAATGGGGACAAAAGTCTGCATTACCTACCCTTCACTATCTGCAAAGGGAGACAGAATATTCCTATTCTTCCCCGTTTGTAGACAGCGAATGTCTCAAAGAGCAACAGAACAACCAATCAATCAGTGGGGAGAAAAATAGGCATGACGGATTACAACGGGGGACAAAAGTCCGCATTACCTATCCTTCACTATTTGCAAAGAGAGAGGAACGTTCCTATTCGTCGCTGTTTGCAAATAGAGAATGTCTCAAAAGGACCAATACTTCAAGTAGCAACCAAGGCTAAATGAACCAATCAATGAACAATACCAGTATTTAAATACCGATTCCAATATAAACAATCAATCAGACGTAAAGACGTCCTACTTAACCTTACCCGGACCGGACCGTGTGGACAGTTCTTCGCCTTCCCTTTCCAGCGCCCGATCGTTCTCTTACTCCATGTTTTTACCGCAGCATTCCTGTGGGATCCCAGTCAGGACAGTAGGTCACTTGAGAGAGGTCCGTTCGGAATCGGTGAAGTTCATTCAATCGGCAGCCGGACGAGGGCCCTCTCAAGGCAGGTATACTCCAATCGTTCAGATGTTCACCCCATAGTCTGGACCTCTCTTACCGGACCTTATGTCGCTGATTGGCCCCACGTTGGGCGCCAATTGAGGAAAAACAGCCCAATTTACAACCGATGCCCAGGCTGCTGGCACACGACGCCTCTTAGTTCCCATTTTGACCAGTTACCAAATAAAGAGACGGGCACTGGAAGCGGGAGTGCAAGTACAGAGTTTTATTTCTCATGAGGAGAGCCTGTCATTTCGGACATACGCACAATGTCTTCAAGAGGTGCTCTAACAAGTTTCTCTGAGGCTCCGTCTTTTATACACAGGTTTATGATGCACAAACATTCCTTATTGCAATAAAGAAACTTTGAAGTACGAAAAGGCATGTTTGGAATCCCAGCTTCAGGCCTATTCCCACACCAGTCGCTCGGATGTCGTTTCCCCTCCCAAATGTAACATGTGATTGTAATCTTGCAGCCGGACATTCCAACAGGACACGAGGGCAAGAGGGGGGCGGTCAGATCTAAGGTTGGGCAAGCGATAAGATCGGGCACTTCGGTTGGTGTATTACGTTTTGCTATGCGGGGCCAGGGGGAGTACATCCATGAGGCTTTGTTTTATGACTTGGGACCGGGTCGAGAGCCCAGGTGTAGCCGGGGGGGGTCATCAGAAGAGGGGAAGGGTGTTCCTGGGAGGAATGCAGGGGGTGTCGGTCAGGCAGGGGTGTCATTTTTAGAGCGGGGTCGCGCAGAGGGAGAGGGTTTTATGGCCTATGCATGACAGACCGGGGGCTGTCGGGGATGCTTGCGAGGCTGGGGAGTGAGGGGGAGAGAGAGACGCTGGCTATCGGGAGTGGGCAGAGAGGCCTTGGTGCCTGAAATGGCTGTCGTGTACGTGCGTGCATGGGCCTATTCTGGCGAGATGATGCGGGCAATGCTTCGCGGTATTCGTTCTACTTACAGCTAGGGGTATGGTGAACACAAATGAACGCCGCTTATGTACATATACAATGTCATTTTCCACAGTGGTCATGCGTCAGTTCCTTACACTCAAGAACAGTGATGCGTTGGTTCCCTACTGCTGCGTAGGTGATGGTGATGCGTCGGTTCTTCTCTGCGAGGGAGGGGATGCGTCAGGTCCTTATTGCGCTTCCATGGCGATGCAGCCCGCAACGCCGTGATGCGATGAAGATCCGGTGCAAAGAAACAAAAAAGGCGTCTTCTTGGTGTGACACGATGCACCACAGGAGGTGGAGTCAGCATTGCGGAGGAAAGGCACAGCCCTAGTCAGGTCGCAGGTGCAACTCCTCCCTCCCATCTAGATGCAAATCTCTCTATTCAGCACAGTGCTGACTCATCCTGTCTCCTGGAATCCCCCAGCCCCTGTCACTCAAACTCCAGACAAGGAATACACAACCTAGCAGAGGCATGCTTGGATGATTAGACAAGAAAATGCCTACTTTCTAAAAGTGGTATTTTCAAACACAGAATGTTAAAACCAACTTCACTAAAAGATGCATTTTATCATTCTGAGTTCAGGCATACTAAACTTGAATTTCTACCTTGTTCCCTGAGTCAGTTAGGATTATAAGATGCAATATTCAAACTGCCCATTCTGGCCTATGGGGAATAGATAGCCTTGCAATAGTGAAAAACGAAAATGGCTGTAATTCCCTATTAGGACATGCCACACACGTCAGATCTTGTCCTACGTTATACTTACAATGCACCCTGCCATTGGGGATACCATAGGGGTGTCTGATATGAAGAAAAGGGAAAGTTTAGCTACTGGCAAGTGGGGGCACTTGCCCAGTCAACATGGCAGTACCAGACTGCACACAGACACACTTTTACAGGCTGCTTCTGTGGGTGGCACAACCAGTGCTGCAAGCCCACCAGCAAAACCACCAGAAATGCCAGTACTGATAACTATTCAAACGATTTTACTGAACACAGAAGCCACCAGTCAGTCTGTGATCTGATTAACAAGTAATCTTTATTTCATTGAAAAGCACAGTCAATTTTTTGATCAACTTTTTATCAAAAGAGAAGTCGCCAGTTTTAACAAGACATGTAAAAAAGAGTTAGACAGGTATAAACACCACAGCTGATGTTCAGACAAAAATTTGTCGATGTACAAGAAAAAAATCAAAAGGATCAAAAACCCAATTCATTCACCCAAAAATGTCATCTTTCATACCACATTTCCTCAGTCATCCTGCTTAACATTCACACACATGCTCATGGCCCCATAGAAAAAAGGGAAAGCTTTTCAGGAATTTAGACGGACTAGGGGGCCTACAACTAAACAATGCAAGGTTCAATATAAAGGCTTTGCTGTGCACAAAGTCTTAGGTGAAAATAATGAATTCAAAACACAATTTAAACACCGCACAACCAGCCCTATCTGTCAAGACAGAGCATTTGTTTGATATACAACATAAAACCACAGGGTCTACGCATTTCAAACCCCTTTTAGTTTTGTGGCGTTCTCCTCAGGACCCATAATAACTATTTTGTAGATCAACCAATGATAAATAAAGTTAATGTTCAACCAAGGGGGCGTGGCGAGTCGATTTATAGCAAAATGGTGTCATATGGTCGTTGGATTGGCTGACTTATGAATTAGTTGCGCTTCCTGAAATCCCAGGTAATATCTAATATGGTCGGGCGTCAGGCACGAACAGCCGGTTGGTATTACGTAATTCTTGTTGCTTTAAAGTTACAATGGCTAAATTTCCAGCATCTTGTGTTGAGTGCAAAGTTGCCGTAGTCGCGGTCGTATTACTTTATGCTTTTGAAGGCTGTGTTCTATTTGTACGGCGTGAGTCGTCAGGATGCAGCAAGGTCTGCACTTACTGCATTTGAAGCTGCGTTTACTTTGAACAGCGTGACTCTTCGAGTGGCAGCGAAGTCTGTAACAAGTGCCTCCGGGTGTGGCTTCATTGTTGTTTTTGTTGCTTCGCGGTATTCGTTCTACTTACAGCTAGGGGTATGGTGAACACAAATGAACGCCGCTTATGTACATATACAATGTCATTTTCCACAGTGGTCATGCGTCAGTTCCTTACACTCAAGAACAGTGATGCGTTGGTTCCCTACTGCTGCGTAGGTGATGGTGATGCGTCGGTTCTTCTCTGCGAGGGAGGGGATGCGTCAGGTCCTTATTGCGCTTCTATGGCGATGCAGCCCGCAACGCCGTGATGCGATGAAGATCCGGTGCAAAGAAACAAAGAAGGCGTCTTCTTGGTGTGACACGATGCACCACAGGAGGTGGAGTCAGCATTGCGGAGGAAAGGCACAGCCCTAGTCAGGTCGCAGGTGCAACTCCTCCCTCCCATCTAGATGCAAATCTCTCTATTCAGCACAGTGCTGACTCATCCTGTCTCCTGGAATCCCCCAGCCCCTGTCACTCAAACTCCAGACAAGGAATACACAACCTAGCAGAGGCATGCTTGGATGATTAGACAAGAAAATGCCTACTTTCTAAAAGTGGTATTTTCAAACACAGAATGTTAAAACCAACTTCACTAAAAGATGCATTTTATCATTCTGAGTTCAGGCATACTAAACTTGAATTTCTACCTTGTTCCCTGAGTCAGTTAGGATTATAAGATGCAATATTCAAACTGCCCATTCTGGCCTATGGGGAATAGATAGCCTTGCAATAGTGAAAAACGAAAATGGCTGTAATTCCCTATTAGGACATGCCACACACGTCAGATCTTGTCCTACCTTATACTTACAATGCACCCTGCCATTGGGGATACCATAGGGGTGTCTGATATGAAGAAAAGGGAATGTTTAGCTACTGGCAAGTGGGGGCACTTGCCCAGTCAACATGGCAGTACCAGACTGCACACAGACACACTTTTACAGGCTGCTTCTGTGGGTAGCACAACCAGTGCTGCAAGCCCACCAGCAAAACCACCAGAAATGCCAGTACTGATAACTATTCAAACGATTTTACTGAACACAGAAGCCACCAGTCAGTCTGTGATCTGATTAACAAGTAATCTTTATTTCATTGAAAAGCACAGTCAATTTTTTGATCAACTTTTTATCAAAAGAGAAGTCGCCAGTTTTAACAAGACATGTAAAAAAGAGTTAGACAGGTATAAACACCACAGCTGATGTTCAGACAAAAATTTGTCGATGTACAAGAAAAAAATCAAAAGGATCAAAAACCCAATTCATTCACCCAAAAATGTCATCTTTCATACCACATTTCCTCAGTCATCCTGCTTAACATTCACACACATGCTCATGGCCCCATAGAAAAAAGGGAAAGCTTTTCAGGAATTTAGACGGACTAGGGGGCCTACAACTAAACAATGCAAGGTTCAATATAAAGGCTTTGCTGTGCACAAAGTCTTAGGTGAAAATAATGAATTCAAAACACAATTTAAACACCGCACAACCAGCCCTATCTGTCAAGACAGAGCATTTGTTTGATATACAACATAAAACCACAGGGTCTACGCATTTCAAACCCCTTTTAGTTTTGTGGCGTTCTCCTCAGGACCCATAATAACTATTTTGTAGATCAACCAATGATAAATAAAGTTAATGTTCAACCAAGGGGGCGTGGCGAGTCGATTTATAGCAAAATGGTGTCATATGGTCGTTGGATTGGCTGACTTATGAATTAGTTGCGCTTCCTGAAATCCCAGGTAATATCTAATATGGTCGGGCGTCAGGCACGAACAGCCGGTTGGTATTACGTAATTCTTGTTGCTTTAAAGTTACAATGGCTAAATTTCCAGCATCTTGTGTTGAGTGCAAAGTTGCCGTAGTCGCGGTCGTATTACTTTATGCTTTTGAAGGCTGTGTTCTATTTGTACGGTGTGAGTCGTCAGGATGCAGCAAGGTCTGCACTTACTGCATTTGAAGCTGCGTTTACTTTGAACAGCGTGACTCTTCGAGTGGCAGCGAAGTCTGTTACAAGTGCCTCCGGGTGTGGCTTCATTGTTGTTTTTGTTGCAGGCCCACCAGCAGCATTTGGTTTACAAGCCCATACTCAGTGCACTGTACGAGGGTTTGACAAGTTAACCAAACCAGCCAATCATGGAATCACTAATCCATACATCAATTTACAACAGGGAGCACTTGCACTATGGCACTGGGCAGCAGTGGCACAGTTCCCAAAGCATCTAACACCAGTAAAAACACATGAGGCAACTGAAAAAATGGAAGGGAGACCCACGCCAAGGTGCCAGGTCTAACACATGTCCCCTTTAGCTGAAATGTGGGGAGAACTTCCCTACCTCCTGGGAGTTCTCATCACTAAGGCAGAAAAATCTGGACAGACCATCAGCATTGGTGTGTTCTATACTAGGGCGGTGTTCCACCGTGAAATCCATCCCCTGTAGGGAAATTAACTACCTAAACAGCTTTGGATTCCCACCCCTCCTCTGCATCAGCCATCTGAGGGGCATGTGGTCTATCTGAATGCGGAAGTGAGTCCCAAACAGGTATGGTCTCAGCTTCTTCAGTGCCCAGACCACAGCAAATGCCTCATGTTCAATAGAACTCCACGTCTGTTCCCGTCAAAGTAACCTCTTACTGATGAAGGCTACAAGTTGATCTAGGCATCCTCATTCTTCTGTGACAAAACAGCCCCCACACCATGCTCTGAAGCGTTTGTCTTAACGATAAATTCTCTGAAGAAGTTGGGTGCCAGGAGCACGGGTGCCGTGTACATGGCAGCTTTCAGGGCCTCAAAAGCTTTCTGACAGGTGTCAGTCCAAATCACTTTCTTGGGCTGCTTCCTAAAAGTCAGATCTGTCAAGGGTGCAGCAATGTTGCCATACCACTTGACAAACCTCCTGTAATACCCAGTGAGTCCTAAAAAGGCTCTCAACTCTGTCTGGGTTTTGGGGGGCTCCCAAGCCAGGATGGTCTCAATCTTGGGCTGTAGGGGCGCCACCTGGCCGCTCCCAACCTGGTGTCCCAAGTACACCACAGAACCCTACCCGATCTGGCACTTAATCGCCTTGATCGTGTAGCCTGTCTTCCACAGCGCCATCAACACTTCCCAGAGGTGGTGCAGATGTTCTTCCCAACTGGTGCTGAACACTGCAATGTCATCCAGGTAAGTGGCACTGAACTCTTCCAGTCCATCCAACACCTGGTTGACCAACCTCTGAAAGGTGACAAGCGCATTCTTCATCCCAAAGGGCATAACCCGGAACTGTTAGTTCCCATCTGATGTGGAGAATGCTGACCGCTCTTTTGCCCCATCAATCAAGCTGATCTGCCAGTACCCAGATGTTAGGTCAAATGTGCTGAGGTGTAGTGTAGTTCCTATATTCCCAATAGGTTCTGCGCATTGGAATAATATAAACAGCAGTGTAGACGTAGGACTGAGGTTGACTAGGTCTCTACTGACTATATTAGACTTAATTAGTTTTGCCAGCTAGCTCAGAGGTCACTAGAAACTTTCTCGAATAGACAAGGAGGAGTTTAACTTCCCTGGATAGACAAGAAGGGATTAGCTTCTGACAACCATAAAACATGACAACTTTTCTCCCTCAGAATAAGAGTGTATCTCTAGAGTGGTGTGAAAACAATAGACAGCTATTTTACTCAGTCAATCGTGCATACTTAGTTTCACCAGAGTGCAGAGAAATAGACAGACGGGCGTTTTCAATAAAAGGTGTTATTTATTGAGCAGTCTTCTTTCTCATGCAAGAGAAATGAATTGCCACAATTGCAATACTTAGTATAAAGTAAAGTGCGTACAGTAAAAGGAGTATTATAAAATAATACTGTAAAAGCATTGATATGGTTTCTTAGCCATATGATACTTTAAAATGGATAAAATATATACATACATAAATACATTGACTAACGTACTCAACTGGTGCTTCTAAATACGCCTACCCCGGTGTGCCTGACCTAAGCCTAATACGTGGGAAGGAGTAAGTAAGTAGCAGTTTAAGTTAAGTTGGTTTTGCCAAGAATCTGATTCAAGAATTCTCTTTAAGAGTTTAGTCAGCTCCGTACCTGGGTAATATAAAGCAGAAGGTCTGGTATCTCTTTCTCAGGACTTGATATCCCAGCAACCCGCAAGGGTGACTGGAAACACCGGAGCTGGATTTCTCGGCTGGAGAAAAGACAGCGTCTCTCTCAGTGCGTCAAAAGGGAGGGACGGCGTCCGTGGGCTCTCGCATCAGCTGGGCTCTCGGGCAAGTAGATAGCCGCTCTGCTCCAAACCACCGTGTCTTTGTTTAAGGTAACGTTGGTATATTTATACCTGAAAGGTGCCGGGTTTGATGTAAGGTTGGACATAAGACGTCAATAAAGATGTCACTAAGAACTGGCCGTTCTTTCAGTGCTCACAGGAGTTCTAGGACAAATCAAAACAGAAGCATGGGGATTTCCCAGGTTGCTGGAGGTTTGCTTTGTTTAAAGAACGCGTTGTACTCTCTAGGAGTCTGGGGAAGTAGCCTTGCTTAATTTGGACTGCATGGGCTATCACTAAATATGGATATGATTCTTATGCCTTTATAAGGTTATTATTTATTATAGCCATATAAGGGCATAAATTATGAATATTGAATTAGGGTCCTAGATAGAAATACAACACCCACTCCACGATCTAATGTCCCTCATTACTAAAACTAAGCAATAGTAAACATATAATGGTGCATGTGTTTTCCAACCCACCCCAAAATACATAATTTGCATTTGAAATGGAATATGGTAAATACACGAAAATGAGTATTGGTACTGTACGCTTTTCAAGCAGTGGTATCATTCAGTTAAAAAATGCATATGTATATCAGCTGAATGAATTGCGAAAATTACACAGGAAATGGCTCTGAATACAGAAGAGAAGTCGAGACCATTCCATCACATCATAATACAAATGCTGTACATGTGCTAGAGGCTGAGGTAAAATATTGTCTCTAGAGTTCCTAAAATAGAAGCTCTGTTCTCTAAGAATAGTTCTACTTTAAGCAGAGTACATGTGCCAGAAAAAGGTAAATATTTTGGAAGTGAAAAAAAAAAATTCGCTTTCAGGGGAAAAAATAGTTCCAAATGTTTTCAGTAGCTTTTGTTTATCAAAGCTGAAGGCCGAATTAAGAGTTCAGGGAACGCTGTGTGCTTGTTGCAAGTTATTCTTTCTGTTCAGGGGAGAACATCATTTCAGACAGACTCGCAAAAAATTGGTCTACGACATCAGGTGAAAGTTCGACCAGGTTTGAAAATGCTGTAACAGTGCATGTGTGAGAATGATTGCCATCATCGATGTCAGAATCAGCCATGCTCACAGAAGGTTGTACCAGTGTGATGCTGCTCTCATCTCGTACTCCACTGCCACATACTCGTAGTGGTGAAGTCTCAACGAATGCCGTCATCAGAATGGGTAGCCGCTGGGGGCAACACGATGCATGAGCCGTTGCAGGACCTATCAAGGTATCTGTATCCATTGGTACTGCTGATGGTAGTCTAAGACAGACGTCCAACACGCATTCTTCTCCGCATAGCATACATCGAAGCACAGGTAAGATGCAATTTTGCCAGATAGGTCTGAATGAAAGAAACCAGGTCATATTCAGATCTCTTAGCCGGGCTAATCCAAGGACTTTAGTTATGCGGTCCCGATAGCGTATAGCTAGGATCTTTTCTTCCATCGTTGCTGGAGTCTTGTCTGCGACTTGGCTTGCCATATCGGAGCAGAAGGATCAAAAATAAAATTCCTGCCACGAGTCCCAAAAGTAGAGGTAGGCCGCCAAAGACAGAATGGACAAAATTGGGAAAAATGCCCAGAACTGTTTCGAAGGGTGTTAACAGTCCCGAAAAAATTGTCTTAAATACATGTGCGATGCCACTGGTATCAGACATGTTTAAAATTTGGCTTAGCATTTCTACAAAATGCACGGGGCAATTTGTTGATAAAAGGGAATGTATCTCTGCCGTTGTCCTTGCAACTTGCAGATCATACGTTTCTTTGGACGAGGTCAAAGGCACAGTTGTTTGTAAAAGAATAGACTTCATTCTGCTTAAAGAATCAATTCGAATTGAAGAGATATTCAATTAAGGCCATATTGCCGCCTTCATGTCTGGAGTGCTGTTTGGATACAATACTTGCATACAGCAAGTGACCATGGAACTAATGCTTATGAGATAGGCTTTCCCTGGCACCATGCCACAACAGCTGTGGTAATTTATTAGAATATAGCTCCCGTTAGAAAGCTGTCTAAAGAATGGCTCTATCTGTGTTACAGGAGTGCCGTGCAGGTGACATGTAAGGTTATTCGAAGACCCTTCGCAGGCCCCATGCAAGTTAATACCTTGACACAGCTTAGTGATCTTTTACAATTTTTACCACTAAGAAATACATCCTTTTTCTTTTCACTGTAACATGTGTGTGTATAAGGTAATTTCCATGTTGACTTGATGTACCCTTTACCCAACCTTTCATACTGGCCCGCTGGTATATATTCTTGGCAATATTTAAATTGGAAAGTTGTTATCGGTATTGTAATTATTCCGTGTATTATCCATTCAATGACAGGTCTTTCTGACATTGTCAATGGTAATCTCTCACGTTTTTCAATGCTCAGAATCGTATAGTCTGCTCCTTTTTCTGCCAAACTGATTTGTTTATCAGTAAGGTTAAAGATAGAGAATAATGACGTTGTGTTGATTAAACGCCATGGTACGTAGCCTGAACGCAGATTTTGCAACGTCCAGCCAAGCTGTACAATAGAACGTAATTGGGACTGACCATGTTGTAACATTAGTAAGTCCTGCTCTATTATAGCAATAGCAGATGATACGATACTGTCCAGTGAATATATTCTGGAGGACAGAGTTGGTAACCCATTGTCCACCACAGAAAGTGATTTTTCCAAATTAATACGACCAATTTCTCGTATTTTGTCTGCTGTTTCAATTTGCATTACTTTCCAAGCTTCGTTGTACGCAGCGTATATACCGTCCGCTATGAAACGTTTTTGACGCTGTTTGCGTGGTCCCAGAATGAAATCACGCAAGTCAGCACCGTCTTTAAGTAAAGTCAAGTGTTGCTTAATTTCTGCCAGTGTGGATTTTTGTAGCCATTCGAGGCATAGTTTCCCTACACTGTATGTTGTAACTATCCCTAGATGTTGTCTCTGGGAGTATCTTGGGTCTGGCCATGTCATTTTGAACCCCTGTATTTTATTCAGGAATCTATCTTGACAGGTATTTGTGTCTGTGGGCCAGATCAACCATTTTTTCCAATCAGGATGTGTTCTGTTTTGGTATAAAATATGGGATACGTCTATCTCCATAGCAGTAGTGCTCTTACTATCAGGTATGGGCTTTGGAATAGACGGTTTGTTTAAGTCTTCAATCTTGGCTAGGCCAAGACAGGTAGTCTGTTGAATGGTGCCATTCAAGAATATTAATTGTACTGGGATCATGCAGGCTCTAAATAATGCTTTTAAACCTTGGACCTGCCATTCTTTTGTACCCCAGATGGTTTTTGTTTCAATGTTGTTTTTCCAGAATTCAAAACCAAATGTAATCATTTTTTCATAAAATGTTTCAGAATAGATCAATTTAGTATTTGTCAGCATTGTTTTCGTTCCTGTCTTATTTAACGTTTTAAAATAAAACGTTTCTGCATCACTTGTGTTAAACCCTGAGAAGTATGGGAATTTCTCATGAAATGTTTTTGAGCTGCTTTTAGGTGGTGTTGCACAATGTTCCCATTGGTTATAAATAAAAACATTTCTAGGTTGAGCAGTTTTATGTAAATAATGATGACCAAATTGATTATAACAGTACATTTCTTCATAATTTGATGAACCCTGTAAGAAATCATGTTCTGTAAATTTTGCTGACATCACTAAATCTGACATCATATTGTTAATATTTTCAAAGTCCCAATCATCAGAGAAAGTACTTGGTTTTACAAAGTCACTTAATGAAACCTTAAACTGGTGTGGATATTTCAAGAGCTCAATCGGACCAAAAATGTCAAATTCAGTTCTGTCCCATGCTACCCCACCGGGTATTGGATTGGCTCTGACGTTCACTGATGATAGTTCTCTTTTCTCGATGTGAGATGACTTGTGAGGCTTTAGGACCAAGTTGATGTCCTGACTTGCTGTGTCCATTGTACTGTATTTTCCTTCAATGAATTTTCCCAAACAAAGAACCATGATGAGCCAAAGCAGGAGGAAATGTACACCTAACACCATCCAAAATTCAATCCATGGAGAAATCAGATAGGTTTCTTTGAGTTGATGAAAGAGTTCAGTTACTTGTCTTTGAAAGTTTTTTTTACTGGCGTTTCTTCATGTTCACTTGGATCATCAGAAAAGTCATCGAAATTGATGAAGTAGCCAGATGCAGTTCTGTCAATTGTTGGAATTGCTTCCGAATTTTCATTTGCTTTTGGATTTTTCTTTGTTTCATTAGCATAGTCAGAGGCTATATCGTTGTAGACTGGTGTTTCTTGACGAACTGTTGCAATTTGGGTTTCAAGAGGCATAAGTTCCATGGCTTTGTTGCATAGTCCTTTTTTATTCACTGCAGGTTTATCGAATGTGATTAGTCTCTCAGTTTGAACCTCTTGTATTGTAGCAAATTTTGGTACTCTGCTATTTCTTGGGAGTCCACTGGGCCTACTACTTATTATTGGCCACATGATTGTGGTTTTACCAGGTCGATGGATACAACTCGGTTCTCCTTTTTACCAGCAAGGGGCGGTAGTACAACTGATCTTGTTCCGCTGACAGCTAAGACAGGTACTTCTTTTCTGTAAGAAGGCCCAAATTCCTTCTTCACCGTGATCTTCTCTCTGAGCAGATCCCTCATCTTCGGAATCCAGACAGGTCTTGCTGGGACAGGTGGTTATTCTTCAGTGGCTGTTGGCTGTTGCTTTAACTTTATGTTGTTCAGGTTTCGTCTCTTTCATTTAAGTCCTGTAAAACAGCTAAACGGTCTTTGATATCAAAGCATTTTTCTTCTACCACTGAAGTGTGACTATCAAGGTCCTGAATGTGCATTCTAGTACCGAACAATAGTTCGTACGGACTGAGACCTTTTAGAGAATTTCTTGGCAGATTATTAAGACTACGTTGGACACTTGTTAAATGTTGGACCCACCCATCACCCGAACCTAATACCCTCACCGTTATAGATTGCTTTATGTCCCAGTTTTTTCTTTCCACTACCACATTTCCCTCAGGATGGAATGGACAAGAGTACCGCAATGCAATGCCCATGCCGGTCATGGCCTCCTTGTAAGCCCGAGAGCTAAAAGCAGGACCCTGGTCAGAATGTAGCATGCCAATTGCGTATGTGCCGATAAAGACTCGCAAATATTTTATAACAGTTCTGGCGTCAGCCGAGCGCTGGTGTCTACATTTTAAGTGAATCTAGTCTTAAACATAAATGGGACACATTTCTCCGGCTGGATTTTTGTGTATAGATAGCATTATGCTTTCTAAAAGAACGGTCCTGCCAATACTCCGGTCAGTTTATGACTGCGATCTCTGTTGCAGTTTTGACAGCCCATTGCAAATTTGTAAAATTGCAGGCTCATCCCCGGCCACCAGTATTCTGTTTGTTATGTTATGTTATGTTAGCCGGATTTATAGAGCGCACAGATGCCCCAGCAAAGGGGCGTCCTGGCGCTGGTAGAACAGAAAACCGGACAAAAGCCAATAACAGGAACCAGAACACAACAACACTAAAAATCTGAGGGAAAAAGGAAAGTTTTAGCAGCCTTCCTGAACGCCAGAAGTCCGTCAATCGCACGGATATGAACAGGAAGGGAGTTCCATAACTTGGCAGCAAGCAATCTGAAGGAGCGGCCACCAATCCTAGACCTCTTGAAACGCAGTACTATAGCCAAGTGAAGTCCGGAGGACCTCAAAGACCGTGATGGAACATATGAAGAAATAAGATGCTCCAGAATCTGAGGGGAAGAGTGTTTCAGGATTTTGAACGAAAGGCAGCGAGACTTAAACTTGATTCTCTGAGCAACAGGAAGCCAATGGAGCTTGTGAATAATTTTTTTGGCTGAGCAAAATCTAGGTAAGCCTACCAGAGCCCTGGCGGCCGCGTTCTGAACGCGTAATTCTTTCAGAGATTCCTTGATCTCTTGGTGCCTTAGACCCAATCCCATGTGTGCCGCTTCAATCAAGAAGACTCTCCTGTTCGTGTTTGGAATTACTCTATCCCCCACTCCAGGGATTTGAGCAAAAGGAACGGAGTTTGCATAAATTATGTATGTATAATTGAGTGGATAGTTCACAGGTAATGTTGCACAGTCGCCTTTCAAAGATGATTTTACCGCCAGCATGGTTTCCCCGTCTATGTATTTTTTGGAACGCTTTTTTGTGGCTACGGAAGCCGGTCGAGCTGCTTCCGCTGTGGCTGTGCCAGCCAATGAATTCCCTGCAACGTGAACGCCATCACGTTGATGACTCAGTGTATGTATCACGTGAGTCTTTTGTAGTTCTTTCTGCAAAAGAACTACCTGTTCCCAAAGCTTTTTATGCTTTATTGTGGCACCTGTGTCATCTTTGTAATCGTTTTGAACCCAGTTCTGCAAGTAAGACCTGACGCAGTAATGCGAATCGCACACTATTAGTGTGGGGAATTCGCGATCGGCATTTTCAAGCGCCATCTTTAAAGATCTTATTTCAGCTCGCTGAGTTGAGCAGTTTCTGAGAGATTCAGTTTTTGTAATCATCGGTCTGAATTTACCCAAGCGCCAGCGACCTTTAACAATCGCGCACGCTGCGTTGTAGGATTTTTTCTCTACATCGTAGTGTTGTGCAAATCTGTCCATGTAGATTACACATGTGTACTGTTCGAGAGGCAGAATTTCGATTGGCAGAGGATATTCTTCTTCATATTCTAGATTTTCTAGTTTTTTCATTTTCGGGTCAAAATAGTATTTCACGTCTTCTGTAGCTAGAGAATTTTCCCATTGTATCCATTTTGGATCTAATGCCACAGCAGTCAAATTGCGTGGGCTTGTTAATGCCTCAAGGGCTGATTCTGCTGTTAAAACAGTTATCCTTCTGCCTTGGGCTTGGGCTCTTTCTTTTGCTACAGCAGTTTGAACCGCTATTAGAATCTTTTCAGTAGAAATGAATTTCATTTCAGCTTGTGTGTACAAATGTGATTTGTAAGCTATTGGTACCGTTTCTCCCTCATTAGAGGTCAGGTACGTGAATCTGCATCTTCCTGGGATGACTCGGATTACAAGGTTGCGTATGTTTTCGCGTGTTTGCAATTTTGTTTTAGCTAACATGTCTGTTTGCAATGATCTTAAAATTTCAATGTGTGTCTGAGTCCAATTGATTGGTTTGAAATCAGGTTTTATTAATTCATAGAGAGGTTTAACCTTCTCTGCATAATTTAGAATGTATGTTCTTCCGAAATTCAGGAAACCTAGTATAGATTGTAAGTGCTTCAGCGTTTTAGGTGCTTGGAGTACATCGCACTTCTCTAAGAAGTTGTCTGCTAGGCTTTTGCCTTCACTTGATAATTCATATCCTAAAAATAGGACAGTTAGATGGGCAAATCGTGGCTTTTTAAAGTTGAATTTGTAACCCTCAGCTGCGAACCCAAGTATTATGGTGTTCACTCTTTTCAAGTGAGTATCCAGGTCATCATCTGTGAGATAGATGTCATCGACATACGATAATGCTTCATCATCATATATTTTTAGTAACTCTGTTACCCTTGCTGAGAATAATCCTGAGCTATTCTTGAATCCCTGTGGGAGTCGACAGAATTGTTTTTGCGACCCCATTATTGAGAACGCCGTCAAATACCTGCTCTCAGGTGCAATGTTTTGACAAAAGAATCCATTAGAGATGTCTAATGTCGTTTTGTATTTTTTGCGCACGATGTTAATCATTAGTGCTGCACTGTGTGAGTTTTGCACTGCAAATGTTTTGCAACAGGAGTTTAAGTGTCTGTAGTCCAAAACTAGACGATGTGAATCGTCTGGCTTGGAGACAGGAAACAAAGGATTGTTCATTTGTGAGGTGCATGTTTCAATCACCCCTTGGCATTCAAGTTGATCTAAGATCTCCCTGACTTGCTTTTTAGCTTCTTGTTTAACTGGGTACTGCCTTTGTGCAGTGGGTTGACATTTTAACTGGATTTTGTGAGGAGGAGAGTCCTCATCCCATCCTACATGATTCTTATATAATGCAGGAGCTTGGGCCACTGCCCATTTTCTTGCATATATATATTTTCTATGAATCAGAATATGATTTGAGAAGGCAGGCATAATCATTTCTTCGCCATGAGGGCACTCCCTGACAAACTCTGGTGGCCAGTCTTTTTCAGCTAAAAGGATGTCATAGCCTTTCGAAAGGTTGTCCCAAAAGAGACCCCTTACTTTCCTAGTCTTATCTCCCTCTATACGCTATGTTATCTCGTATATTTTATGAGGTTTGCTAACTCTGGTATCTGCAGTTTCCATTTGAATGTATTCATTCGTGTCCACTGTCTCCAGAAGATTCCTCAGGATCTTGCGAGCTATGGTCACTTCTGCTGCGCTGTCTAGCATTGTCTGGGCCCACTCTCCGTTTTTCAGTTGTGTCCTCAGTATCCTCGGCATGTTTAATTATTTTAATACTGGCTACCTTCTTTCTTGTAAATTTTATTTTTTTACTTTGATGAGCAGGTTCCTTGTCTTTCGACTTGACGTGCTCTTCCCTGTGTTCTGACCGTCCTCTTCTTTCCGATTTCTGTGAGGAAGTCTGAAAAGATCGAGAGGGAAGTGTATCAATATCTTGATATCTATCAGGTTTTCTCAATTTATCCCTATCTCTAAGGTTGTATCTTTTCTCAGAGGGCTCCCTCTGGGGAGACTTGTTTCCTCGGTCAGGAGATCTTTCTCTTCGTTGAGAAGACCTTCCTCTAGACTGGAATCTTTTTTCTTTGGGAGTGGATTGTTTATTACCATCCCAACTCTTTTTCGGAGTAATTAGAATATTTTTAATAAATGTTTTTTCAGGATTTTCAGTTAGTTGGGGTTTTACTGGTTTCCCACCCAAACTATCTCTTCCTAGTTCTTCATAGGATTTTTCTATGATTCTGGCAAGTTCAAATGGTTGTTCTGCTATATCTGTTTCTTTCAATCTCTGGCGGATCGCCACAGATGCTGCTTCTCCTTTTATGTTGGCTAGTAATATAGCTGAGATGCTTGAAGTCTTTCAGTAATTTCATACCCAGAGTTAAAGCAGGTTCTGGACCGTATTCATTTTGAATTTGTCTTAACACATCTGGTATTATCGCCATGGACGGAACACCATGTGTTTTTGTGTAAATGGAAGCAAAGACTGTGCCCCAAGTACCACAGTCCTCCACATGTGGTGCAATCCCCATTGGAAGACAGATAGTCAGAATTCTGTGTTTCTCAGTAGGTGTAGTATCAGGAAATACTGACTCTATTTGAGTGATTTTTTGAGCTAACCAGAATGGAATTTGTTCCCGTTTTGAGGGTGTTTTACCAAGACATGATCGGATGTTCTGTGGTGTAATTTTGTTTGTGTTCCCCTGATGAGGGGTCATCTGTGGAATGTTAATTGCTGGTTGGACTGTTGAAGTCCGCATTACATATTGGACTAATTGTCAATGTATTTTAATTAGTATTTTTAGCTGAGCCATGTTGCTCCTGGTCTACCTAGTGGACCGAGCCTGGTGGTGTGATTTTGATGTTTTAGGGCGCCTTTAAACCAGAGCAGGTGCTCTTGGTAATTTAGTGGGATTTCAACATCCTCGAAAGGAGTGTATTCATCTGGAGGTTCCTCTATTTTGTAATAGTGGAATTCTTTTGTTACAGCGTTTGCTGCTGGAAAGTTTATCCATGAATAGAATACCTCTGTCTGCCGATATTCATGGGCCTCTACTACGAATATGACTGTACCACCACGTGATGTCAGTCCATTTTCTATAAGTTTAATAGTTATAGTTCTTCTTATATTTGCCGTATAACATTCGGGTCATTTTCTTGGAAAATTGTGTCATCCGCTAGGAGTTGAGCTGCTATTCTAGCTGCCACCCTTTCGTCTTCACTTTCCGTCATTTTTACTAACAGAAAGCTTTTTGTTGCAGATCAAGTTTCAAGGAAACAAAGATTAGGTGCACAATATTTTGGAACACTGTATCCTTCAACGTTGACTAAACCAAAAACTATACATAGGAATCTCTTCCTACTAAGTTCCGGCGGATTTTAACCTTTTACCCACTCCAGGCGTCTTTTGGAGTTTTTACGGGAAAAAGGGGTCTGTGTGAAAAAGCACGACTGAGTTACTCTAGTGTCTTGCGTTAGATTATCGCCTTACCAAACATTGGGCGCCTTGTAGTGTAGTTCCTATATTCCCAATAGGCTCTGCACATTGGAATAATATAAACAGCAGTGTAGACGTAGGACTGAGGTCGACTGGGTCTCTTCTGACTATATTAGACTTAATTAGTTTTGCCAGCTAGCTCAGAGGTCACTAGAAACTTTCTCGAATAGACAAGGAGGAGTTTAACTTCCCTGGATAGACAAGAAAGGATTAGCTTCTGACAACCATAAAACATGACAACTTTGCTCCCTCAGAATAAGAGTGTATCTCTAGAGTCGTGTGAAAACAATAGACAGCTATTTTACTCTGTCAATCGTGCATACTTAGTTTCACCAGAGTGCAGAGAAATAGAGAGACAGGCGTTTTCAATAAAAGGTGTTATTTATTGAGCAATCTTCTTTCTCATGCAAGAGAAATGAATTGCCACAATTGCAATACTTAGTATAAAGTAAAGTGCGTACAGTAAAAGGAGAATTATAAAATAATACTGTAAAAGCATTGATATGATTTCTTAGCCATGGGGATTTCCCAGGTTGCTGGAGGTTTGCTTTGTTTAAAGAACGCGTTGTACTCTCTAGGAGTCTGGGGAAGTAGCCTTGCTTAATTTGGACTGCATGGGCTATGACTAAATATGGATATGATTCTTATGCCTTTATAAGGATATTATTTATTATAGCCATATAAGGGCATAAATTAGGAATATTGAATTAGGGTCCTAGATAGAAATACAACAGAGGTACCATGCAGCCCCTAGCCAATCAATGAGCTTATCAGCTCTGGGGTGCGTATCAGTCCTCGTGAATTGAGCCCTTGGTAGTCCACACAGAACAGGAGTTCTGGTGTGGCACCCGGTGCAGCAGCCTTTGGGACTAAGACCACTGGGCTGTCCCAAGGACTGTTAGAGGACTCAATCACCCTTGATACATTCTCTGACCCTGTCAATCACACTGTAAGTTTTGTACTTCACAGGAATATTATTCCCAGTGTCTACATCATGGATGCACCAATCAGTCACCCCAAGAAACAGGGAGAACAGATCAGAAAACTGTCCCAACAACTGGCGGCAGTCATTCTGTTGCTCAGGGGTCAGGGTGGAAGAGAGGTTCACACCATCCACTGACCCATCTTGCTCTGTTGCAGAAAGGAGGTCAGGAAGAAGCTTGGTCTCCTCCTCCATTCCAGCATCTGTCCCTAGGAGCATGCCCACTTCGGACCTCTCCAAGTGGGGCTTCGGGCGGTTGACATGCAGCACCCGCAAGGGGTTCCTGGGAGACCGCAAGCCCACCAAGTAGGTAACAGCACTTTTGCGCTCCACCACCTCAAATGGTCCAGTCCACCTATCTTGGAACCCACAGGGCTCCACTGGGGCCATGACCCACACTTTCTGACCAGGCTGAAGCTCTACCAGAGTAAAACCAAAGGGGATGATGGACGGAGTGTTATACATTGCAAGCACTCACCCCCAGTCAACTGATCTGGGTTTAATCCATCATCATTCTTAAGCTCACTCAGCCACCCCAGTTCAGACATGGCCATATGCAAATCAGTCTTACCCTGTGCCTCATGGGAACAGTCCAGCCCGAACTGCCAAGCCATGTCTTCCCTGGACCGGAAACAAGCATCCTGGGAATGGTTTCTGGCTAATCAGCCGTCATCAGCCAGGCTAGCTTGAATCCAGTGGCAAAGTGATCAAGGGATCCACATCTGGGCATACCCTGCCAACTTAGGGCGTACCACCGCTTCATCTCCTCCTTCCTGGCTTCCAGATTTACCTCAGCAAGTTGTCTGAAATGCCTAGTCTGGTTCCTGAAGGCCAGCATGTAGCTATATACATCCTGGGGAGGTTTTCTGGGAGATTGCTCCCAGCCTTCTTTGACCAGACTCAGAGATCCTCTCACTGGGTGACCATAGAGAAGCTCAAAGGTACTGAACCCTAGAGTTTTCTGTGGCACCTCACGGTATTCAAACAACCGGCATGGTAAGAGGACGTCCCACTTACGCCTCACAGGTTCCTCAAGACCCATAATCATGCCTTTCAGGGTTTGGTTGAATCTTTTAACCAACCTGTTTCCTTGGGGGTGGTAAGGAGTGTTAAACTTTAGGTTAACCCACACTCCTGCCACAGGGACTTCATATACTTGAAAATGAAGTTAGTATCTCGGTCAGACACTACTTCTCGAGGGAATCCCACTCGGGAGAAAACTCACATCAGCGCCCGTCCCACCACGGGGGCCGTCACTGCTCTCAGAGGTATGGCTTTCGGGTTCCGGGTGGCATGGTCCACCAAGACCAAGATGAACCTGCTGCCCATTGCTGTCTTGGGGTCCAGGTGCCCCATGTCAATACCCACCTGCTCAAAGGGGGTGCTGACCACAGGGAATGGCTGGAGAGGAACCTTCTGCTTCCTCCCACTCTTTCCACTTGCCTGGCAAGTCTGACATGTCCTGCAATGAGTGTCTGAACTCTTGCGCATTTGGGGTCAATGAAAGTGGGTGACAAGCCTCTCAAAGGTCTTGTCCTGCCCCAAATGTCCTGCCAATGGTACATCATGAGCCAGCCCTAGTAGGAAGGCTCTGAAGTAGAAAATGCCAGGAAAAACAATCTATCAAAAGTATGTGGTCGCGTTATGGTCTGCACTCACTAGTCGTGTTCACCAATCACTGTATATGAGTCACAAATGCAAGTCCAGAATCCCACCGCTGCCACCAATGTAAGATTTGGGGGTCTCTAGTTGGCATAGGTAGGTACATGTGACAAATAGGGACCCTTGCGTCTAATCATGGCAAGGGGGTACACTCCTAAAATAACCTCTGCTCACCCCCTTGGTAGCTTGGCACGAGCAGACAGGCTTATCTCAGAGGCAGTGTGTAAAGCATTTGTGAACACATACAGTAACCAAGTGACAGAACTACAGCTAGACACCACACAAGTTGTACATTTAAAATAATTACCTTGTATATAGATTTAACACAAGACCACAAATGACAAAAATCCACAATACTGTGCTTAAAATGGTAGAATTAGCTTGGTTCTCTTTTGGATGTAAAATGCGACACTTTGAGTCAATGTACCTTAAGATGCGTAACGCTATACAACGAAAGTGTTGCAGTGAAGGTGATGCATCGGTTCCTTACAGCTGCGTAGGGGACGGTGATGCGTTGGATCTTCTCTGCGAGGGGAGGTGATGCGATGACGATCCGGTGCAAAGAAACAAAGATGGCGTCTTTTTCTTGGTGCGACACAATGCGAATCGCGACAGGTCCTGCGACACGCTCCCCGGTGATGCGGCGGCATCTGATGCGACATTGATCCTCTTCTCCGGTGATGGGGGGAGCTCCGGTGGCCCTGCGATGACTCAGCGATTCTTCTGGGCCGCGACAGGCCCTGCGACACGCTTCCTGGGGATGCAATAACGTCTGCGGTGATGTCAATCCTCTTCTCCGGTGATGCAAGGTGCTTTCGCGTTGTGAAGCGACAAAAGCAGTTTGGTCCCACGCTTCTTGCTCGTGAGTCGCGCTTCCGGCTCCTTGCGACACACAGTTCCTCAGAAAGCCCAAATCACCTGGAGGTACTTCCAAAGAATTCTTGAGGAGCTGGTGGGTGAAGTCTGTTGTCCCTGAGACTTCAGCAGGAGGCAGGCTCTTTTCTCAAGCCCTTGGAGATCCTTCACAAGTTGATGAAAGTACAAACAAAGTTCCTGTCTCCTTTCTTTGGCAGTCAGAGAACCACTGCAGGCCAACCCCCCAAGCAGCACTTCAGCTTAGGGATAGTCTCTCCTCAGTCTCTCTGGTTCCTCTCCTCAGCAAAGTTTTCTAATTCTCTGGGGTCTGGGTCCCCTCTTTTATACACAGTTTATCTTTGTTCTCTGAAGGCAGAAAGTCCTTTGCCTAGTCCAAACCAGTTCTAGTCAGTCCTGGAACACTCTGTTTACATGACTCCTTCTTTCCTTTCACAGTGCAGGGCAGAGACATCAGACGCACCAGGTGGAGCCAGCATTGTGGAGGAAAGGCAAAGCCCTAGTCAGGTACCAGGTGCAACTCCTCCCTCCCGTCTAGATGCAGATCTCACTATTCAGCACAGTGCTGACTCACTCTGTCTCCTGGAATCCCCCAGCCCCTGTCACTCAAACTCCAGACAAGGAATATACAACCTAGAAGAGGCAGGCTTGGATGATTAGACAAGATAATACCTACTTTCTAAAAGTGGTATTTTCAAACACAGAATGTTAAAACCAACTTCACTAAAAGATGCATTTTACCATTCTGAGTTCAGGCATACTAAACTCAAATTTCTACCTAGTTCCCTGAGTCAGTTAGAATTATAAGATGTAATATTCAAACTGGTATAAAAGGGGGTGGTGATGGACGGAGCATCTGAACCAATCAAACACTCACACCCAGTCAAAAGATCTGGGTTTGATCTATCACCGTTCTTTAGCCCACTCTGCCACCCCAGTTTAGACATGGCTATATGCAAATCAGTCTGACCCTATGCCTCATGGGAACAGTCTAGCCCGAACTGCCAAGCCATGCCTTCCCTGGACCGGAAACAAGCTTCCGAGGACCTGTTTCTGGCATTACAGCCGTCTTCAGCCCGGTTTGCTTGAATCCAGTGGCAAAGTGAGCAAGGGACTCACGTCTGAGCATACCCTGCCACACTTATGGCGGCCAAAGCGGTACAAAAGGGGGTGGTGATGGACGGAGCATCTGAACCAATCAAACACTCACACCCAGTCAAAAGATCTGGGTTTGATCCATCACCGTTCTTTAGCCCAAGCTACCGAGGACCGGTTTCTGGCCTTTCAGCCGTCTTCAGCCCGGCTTGCCCCCTTTATCGCCATGTCTGACCTGGGGTGGTGTGGAGTGCAAAAAACGATGGATTTAGGCCCAGATCTCTGTACTGGGGTGAATGTATTACATTGTTCTGCATTCTAAGAAACAAAATGGAAGGTGCACTCAAATGAAGTCAAATAGAAGTAGTAATTTAAAGTGTCTTCTTCTTTATTCAAAAAATTATTCGTGAGACATAGGCACAGCCAACGCGTTTCGTTCCTCTTGCCTTTTAGGAACTTCGTCAGGGCGGGTTCTGTCAGTGAGATCAACTGGAATCAGAGGCAGTCATATGGTGTTAAAACAAGGTGGCCGTTTAGATTTGTCTAGCCAAAAGAAATGACCGGCAGTCGGCGCCCAGTCCAGATTAGTGTAGGGTATAATGACCTCGTGCACTCCTCAACCAGGATTCTATAATAGTTTGCGCGGCACTGGAAGCGTTAGATCTCATGGGAAAGACCTCTGAAGTAAGAAAGTCAATTAGGTAGTTCTTACGCCGCCGGTCCGGTTTTGACTCGAAAATGTGTAGCGAAGAGCCCAGAGCGCCTAAAATAAGTTGTGTGGTGCTTAAGGCATTGAATTCCAAGAGAGAGACCTCCGTCCGCATAGACGGCGTCTATGCGGAAACTTTGGATTCGAGTGCCATATCACAGGCGCTCTGGGCTCTTCACCATACACGTTCGGGTCAAAAACTGGACCAAGCGGCGAAAGAACGACTGACTCGACTTCCCTACTTCGGAGGTCTCTCTCTTGGAATTCAATGCCTTAAGCACCACACGACTTATTTTAGGCGCTCTGGGCTCTTCGCTACACATTTTCGAGTCAAAACCGGACCGGCGGCGTAAGAACTACCTAATTGACTTTCTTACTTCAGAGGTCTTTCCCATGAGATCTAACGCTTCCAGTGCCGCGCAAACTATTATAGAATCCTGGTTGAGGAGTGCACGAGGTCATTATACCCTACACTAATCTGGACTGGGCGCCGACTGCCGGTCATTTCTTTTGGCTAGACAAATCTAAACGGCCACCTTGTTTTAACACCATATGACTGCCTCTGATTCCAGTTGATCTCACTGACAGAACCCGCCCTGACGAAGTTCCTAAAAGGCAAGAGGAACGAAACGCGTTGGCTGTGCCTATGTCTCACGAATAATTTTTTGAATAAAGAAGAAGACACTTTAAATTACTACTTCTATTTGACTTCATTTGAGTGCACCTTCCATTTTGTTTCTTGTATTTTCATTATTCTGTACATCCTGTGGCAGAGGGTGTGGGAAGAGATTGCACCATCCTGATTTGAGAACTAGACGATCCGTAGTGCTTGACCTGGTCTACTGCCTTGGTCCATTTGTATTATTGTTCTGCATTCTGTCCATCAATTATTTTTGCGTAATATTCAAAATGCCGATTCTGGCCGCCGGGGAATAGGTAGCCTTGCAATAGTGAAAAACGAAAATGGCTGTAGTTCACTATTCGGACATGCCACACACGTCAGATCATGTCCTACCTTATACTTACAATGCACCCTGCCATTGGGGCTACCATAGGGGTGTCTGATATGTAGAAAAGGGCAGGTTTAGGGACTGGCAAGTGGGTGCACTTGCCCAGTCAACATGGCAGTACCAGACTGCACACAGGCTCGGCAATGGCAGACCTGAGACACACTTTTACCGGCTGCTTTTGTGGGTGGCACAACCAGTGCTGCAAGCCCAGCAACAGCATCTGGTTTACAAGCCCTGGGCACACTCAGTACACTGTACAAGGTTCTGACAATAAACCAAACCAGCCAATCATGGAATCACAAATCCATACATCACTTTACAACAGGAAGCACTTGCACTGTGGCACTGGACAGCAGTGGCACAGTGCCCAAAGCATCTAACACCAGCAAAAACACACGAGGCAACAGGAAAAATGGAAGGGAGACCCACGCCAATTTGCCAGGTCTAACAGCTATAATAATGTCATTCATAATTAAAAAGTCACTCACATCATGTGTCACAGTTTGAAAGTGTAGTGGGGGCTCGCGTAGATCATTAAGACTCATTGTCACATTATTATGGGTTTTCAGGACTTAAGATAGTGTTAAACTGTCTATAGCCTGAAAAGGTGGGCTTACTTACAAAGGTTTTCTCCTGGGAAAAGACATTTGTTCCTGCTGGTAAAAGGAAACCAAGATAATGAGGTTCCGTGGTTTTCGGGACCGGACTCCATTTTGTTTGCGTTGCTCGAGACGCTATTTTATGTTGCCCTCACGTAGGCCTTGGAAATAAATGAACGAACAAAGTTGCATGGGCTTCGTTCTTCATGTTAGCGTTAACTTGCCCTTTTCGACTTGCGAGTGAACTGTAAGATGCTGACCCCGTCACCTGAAACTGACCCTTCCACGAAGCCAATTTCATTAACTGATCGTTGTCCGAAATTCTAATCAATGTTCAGGATATCGTTAACTTTTTAGTGTTCTTGCACATATCTTATCCTACTCAACATCTGAGTTGCTCTTTCCTTACGACTTTTCATTACATGGGTAGTGCTTTTCAATTATGGGTTTGTCCGACTTGTGGAAATTGGATTTGGGACATTCCTAATAATTAGCTTGTGGGTTGGTACAATGTAAAGTGAGCTTTTTGGAATGTAATAATGTTTGTGAAATGTATTTCATTGGTCAGAAATTGCGGCAGAGGGTGTGCATTCGTAATGAATTGAAATTGTCCATAAAAGGTGATGTCTTGCTCTATGAAAATTGAGCAGTCTCCTGAGTCGTACACCGTGTTGTATTGCTTGGTTTACTGTTACTAGCTGCAGCTAATAAATTTGATCTCCGACGCCAACCAGAAGTATTCCGTGTCTCTGTATGCCAAGACAGGTGAACTCGAAGACTTCGGGTGTGTCCCTGGCACCACTGGGTTCTAAGAAAACCCGGTTCTTCAGTTGGCGCCCAACGTGGGCCGACTTCAGCGGTACCGGTCCAAGCCTGAGGATTGTGAGGAGCCACGTGAGAAAATTCTGGAGGAAGGCCGCCACTTCATCGACCCCTGTATGTCGACGTGGACGGAAAGTCTTTGCTGCGAGGCTTCCCGCTTTCCGACGGCTACGAAGGACTGCTGCCCTGACTGTCGCCCTGTCTTGGACCCTTGATTGATCCTTTGTAAAGCGAGACGATAGACGGTCTTCTGGTGGCGTGACAGATATTTTGGTTAAGTATAAGTGGGTCGCTTCCACAACTTTGTTTTGGTTCTTGGTTTTGATTTGGATGCTGCAACAGCCGAAGCCGAGGGGCTCGTATTTTTGCGAGTGTATCGATAGTTGATAACCCCTTGAAGTTTGAAGCTAGATTAGTGAGCTATAAGATGCCTGGTCTTAGCAAAATTAGGAAATGGTTTAGTTGTGGTTGCAACAGGGATTCCCGATTGGAGGATTCGTGTCCGATACCTCCTGTTGGAACTCCAACTTATGAGCTCTATTCAAAACACGGAGTGGGTCCTATTACTTATAATGAAGTGTGGGTCCGCTATACTAAAAAGATGGTGTTTTACGATGGCCCCAACATGGTAGTTTCGAATTAAATATTTTAGATAATCTGGAAGTTTCGCTATTTAAGAAGAAAGCCCGGCCGGCAATGTTTGACTCTTTCCGCCTTTGGCGAAAGGAAGCCAAACAGCGAGAAATTAAGCAAGAAAAAAGAGATAGGTAAGATAAGAATATGTCAGTACTACAAGCTGCTAGGCAGTATAGGGATGATGGAGAAGAGCGTGCGAGTGAAGTCTCAGATAGACAACGTTGCATGGCCATAGATAAATGTTCTCCGGCCTTGCCGTCTTCTCCTCCAAAAGTGATTGAGGACCTTGGAAAAGATCCTTTGATCTCTCATTTGTTGAGATTGCCACCCCCTTATGTGCAGGGTGCTACTGCGCCTCCATTACCTCCGGTTGTTCCACCCTTTGTCGTTCAACCTCCTGCTGTTGTTCAGCCACCCGGTGCTCCACAGATGGTTTTGCCTCCTCCTGCGCAACCCACTCTAGGGTCGCCAGCTTTGCTACCAGCCTAGCCTCAAACTAATTTGCCTTCTACTTCTGCATCTTCGACTCCTACTGCTCTTGTTCCTACACCTCTTTTGCCTCAAAATACTTATTTTCCTGTTCTTATGTCTGCTTCTTCTCCTTCTGCTCGAAAACGAATGACTGAGACAGTGGCTAATCTGTTGTCTCCATTTTTGGGTCACTGAGTATGACCCCTGTTTCGGAACGTAAGCAGAGCCGTAGTCAGCTTCCCAGTTCCGAGGAACGGGCAGTGTTGGATTTGTTGGCGTGTAGATGGATTTCAAATGCTTCCAGGTATAATTTGCCAGCAGTTATGGATGTTTTCTTTCAATGGGAGCCGCCTAAGCAAAGGTATGTTTTTGATGTAATGTGTACTTTTCTCCATCAGGAATGGGAAGATTTATTTATTTATTTATTTAAATTATTTATATAGCGCAGCTGATACCTTGCAGGCTTCCTGGCGCTGGAAATACTTTACTGAAGAAGATACCGAAGTATGTAAAGGCGGGGAGGTCTAGGGGAAAAGCCAGGTCTTAATGCACTTCCTGAATGGAAGCAGGTGAGGGATCTGGCGTATGTCAATGGGCAGGCTGTTCCACAATTTGGCAGCTGCGACCCTGAAGGATCTACCCCCAGTTCTGGCTTTGTTGTATCTGGGCACCCTTACCAGATAGGCCGAGGATGATCGCAGATCTCTGGTAGGAGTATACCACAGAAACAGGGCTTGCAGGGGCCTGGGCCCGAGTCCATGCAGAGCCTTGAATACGATGCAAAGGGACTTGAAAGCCACCCGCTGCTTTAGGGGTAGCCAGTGCAGTTCGGCCAGTGCCGCTGTGGCCGAGGACCTTCTCGACCAGCCCAGAGCCAGCTTGGCCGCGGCTGATTGAATTCGTTGCAGCCGGTCCAGCAACGTAGCAGGGGATTCAAGGAGCAGGGCGTTGCAGTAGTCAAGGCGACTCAGAATCGTACACCTGACTACCAACGCCCGGGCTTGTGCAGGGAGAAGTGGCATGATTTTTCGCAGGGAGCGTAGCAAAACCGTGCAGATCCCCACTGTTTTTGCCACCTGGGTTTCCATACTCAATTTGTTGTTGAGCATGACCCCCAGGTTGCGGACCGAGGAGACAGGTTTAGGTTTCTCCCTTGTCTCAGGAGGCCAGAAGTCATTCGGGAACTGGCGAGGTAAAGTAGTGCCAGCACAAAACAGAACCTCTGTTTTGGAGGCGTTAAATTGAAGGGAGTTCCTATGGAGCCATCCAGCCGTTTCTCTAAGACACTCATGAAAGGAGGTCAGAGGGATAGAGTCTTCTCCTTCCCAGGAGAGAATGAGCTGGGTGTCATCTGCGTAATTAATTGTTTTTAACCCGAATGACTTAATTAATGTGATCAGTGGTTTAAGATACACATTAAAAAGGATGGGACTAATGGAAGATCCCTGGGGAACTCCCTGTGGCACCGAAGAGAAGGCGGATTGGAATGGGGGGAGGGAGACAGCCTGTCTCCTGTCCTGTAGGTAAGAGTGGAACCAAAGTAAAGCTGTGCCTTCCACACCAGCTTCCCTGAGTCTCAGCAACAGCGTCCTATGGTTGACCGTATCGAATGCGGCAGACAGGTCCAGCAGTATTAGTACTACTGGCTGGCCCCTGTCTGCACGCATGCGAAGATCCTCCATGGCTGTTAAAACCGCGGTTTCGGTGCCGTGGGCAGGGCGGAAACCGAACTGTAGATCGTCTAGAAGGTTGTTCTGCTCAAGATGAATGGAAAGGCAGGAACTGACCCAACGTTCCACTACCTTCACAGGGAAAGGCAGTAGGGAGATGGGTCGATAGTTAGAGAGACAATCTGGGCTCAGAGAGGGTTTCTTCAAGAGCGGAGTGACCAGCGCCTGTTTCCATGGAGTTGGAACGTAACCACATAGTAGAGATTGGTTACAAATTTGGCGCAAGATGCCAAAAAGTTCTGTTCCAGAGCTTTTCCAAATTTTTGGAGGCAGAGGGTCGAGCGGGGAACCCGAGGTGATTCCGAGTGCCAGCTTTTCAAACTTGGGTTCAGAGATCTTAGGAAAATCTCGCAGTCTAGCCGTAGAGCTGGAGGAGCGAGGTGACACGTCATAAGGGCCAGTGCTGGCTCCCTGAGTGTTGGCATCTCCCAGTAATGGGGGGGTCTTCAAGTTTTGAATAATGATATTGATTTTATTAATGAAAAAAGTTGCCAGATTATCGCAAAGGGCTTGGGTAGGAGGCTGCGTCGATGTGGCACAGTCTGGGTGAGTTAGGTTTCTAAGTATTTGAAAAATACTTTTTGAACTGTTGGTGGCGTTGGTAATAGTAGAACAGTAGTAATTGGCCTTTTCTTGGACAATGGCAGTTTTATACGCCCGAAGGTTGTCTTTCCAGAGAGTTTTGTTGGAGTCAAGATAACCTTGCCTCCATTTTCTCTCTGATTGTCTGCAGGCCAGCTTAAGGGCTCTCAGTGAGTCGTTAAACCAAGGGGCGGCTGCTCTTCTCCTTGGTTTGCATTTTTTCAGAGGGAGATAATGAGTTGGGTCCGATTCCGCAGGAAGTGCTTGATGTTCAGTCAGAGTTTGCTAAAGGGACGATAGTAGAGTCTGATGTTACAGATGCTGTAGAGATGATACTTGCTTTCAGGTCTAGATTACCGCCTCAGCCATTGTATGAACCTGATTCTTCCGTTAGGAGGAAAGTGAAGCAGTATCCTATGAGAGAGGTTCCTCCCGTATGAAGAGACGCAGTTCAGGCTGATGCCGCACATAACATTGATGCCACACCGGCTCATTTTCAGCGAGTATGGGTACATGTTCCTTGGAAGAGAGCAGAGGTCTTGGCTCTTAAGCAGACCTTACCTGACCCTTGTAAGAATCCTGCTGGTTATTATAAGGAGTTGTCTCAGACAGTTGAAGCGTGTATTATGAATTTAGCTGACATCGATATGTTGATGGGTAATGTAGTTCCTCAACCTTTGTGGGCGAAGATTCGTCATGAGAATCATGCGGCAGAATTAGGCGATACATGGGTTAATATTGTTGCTGCAGATGGTCGACAAGTAGGAGGTGCCAAACCTGAGCCCTTGGTTGCAGAATTACCTGGTAGAATTATTAATTTGATGAAAACTATGATGTCTGCTTTACGAGTGAATTGGGATAAGTTAGCAGCATGCAAGCAAAAGAAAGACGAGAGTGTGTCTGATTTCTTCACTACGTTTGAAGAAACGTTTATCGATCATAGTGGTCAGGACATGAGTACGGAAGGTGGTCAAAGGTTGTTCGTGGACAAATTTGTCTTTAATTTGCTTCCCGAACTTTCTAATAAGTTAAAGGATTCTGAGAGTTCATGGGCTGTTTCTACGTCGGCCCAGATATTGGCTACTGCACAATATTATGAGAATAGGGATAAAGATGAGAAGGATAAAGTAGAGAAGAAGACTAAAGAATTAAAGACGAAAGTTCTTTTTCAGCAAGCTTTTCCGCCTCGTCAGAATCAGCCTCAGTTTCAGCAACCTCCACAGTTTCAGAGATTGTTACAGAAGCCTGAGCCTTATGTTCAGCGATTCTTTCCTGGTCCTAATCAGTGTGCTTACTGTAGAAAGAAAGGTTATTTTAAGAATAGTTGCCTGGCTTTGTTACAGCGTGCGAATGGTGTGTCTGGTCAGAGAAGTCGTGGTGGTTTTCAGCAAGCTCCTAGAGGTAGGGGACATGGTGTGATCCCCCAGAATGAGCGTTCCTCTTCCCTACAGAATTCCGCGAATTATTTTGACAGACAGAATGTTCCGAGTGGTCAGTCTGCACAGTATTATGTTGAGGATTACTATATCGAGAATGAGAGTGCTGGCTATAATGATAGTTAGGACAGCCATGGGCAAAGAGAGGGAGTAGTGTCAGTTCCAGTAGACCAGAGTGGACCTTATGTTGAAGTGATTACATCAGGTGTGACAGAACCTTTTCTTTTGGATACTGGTGCGACGAAGAGTTCTATTATGCACTCTAAACTTCCTGGCGCACCTTTGTCTGGCTTGATCAATGTTTCAGTAGGATTTTCTGGCGCCCCAGTTCGTAACCCGGTTTCTAGTCCTTTGTCCCTTTCTATTGGTCCTTGTGAATTGGAAGCTCCACTTATTCTAACGACTGGTTGTGGTGAGAATCTGTTGGGTTTGGACTTGCTGAAAAGATTGTATGTGACATTACATTGCTCTCCTTCGGGAGTATAACTTACCCTTGGTAAGAAAGTGATTTCTCCGATGTATTTGTCTAAAGATTGTCTGCCACTGGAATTGCGTTCGCTTCCTGATACGCTTTGGGCTACAGGTCCAAATGATGTTGGTCTTTTGCAGATGCCACCGTATGTTGTTACACTCAAGTCGAATGCTAGATTGCCTCATATTCTCCAATACAAGATTTCTAGTGATGGCGAGAGAGCTCTTTTGGCAATTATTTAGGATTTGGTTGAGAAGGGTGTAATTGAAGAAACGAGAGGTAACGTGTGTAACAGTCCTGTTTTGCCTGTCCTTAAGCGTACTGATGCTTCTCAGCCACCTGTGTACCGGTTTGTGATCGATCTTCGAGAAGTGAACAAGATTGTGGTGCCACAGTTTCCTGTTGTCCCTGATATCACTGCTTTGTTGACTCTGATTCCTGCTTCGGCAGCCTGATTTTCTGTCATTGACTTAAAGAATGCTTTCTTCAGTATTCCAATTGCCGAGGAAAGTAGAGATATTTTCGGCTTCTCATTAGGAGGTCGAAGTTCCAGTTTAAGAGAGCTCCCCAAGGTTATTGTGAAAGTCCCTCCATCTATAGTCAGGTGTTGAAAACTCAACTTGATGATTTTGTATTGCCTTCTGGTGCTACTCTTATTCAATATGTAGATGATTTGTTGATTGCTGCTGATGACGAAGAGATTTGTAAAGAGGCTACCCTTTCACTGTTACGGTATTTGTCTGACCTTCATCATAAAGTGTCACCTTCCAAGTTACAGTATTGCCGACAAGAAGTAACCTACTTAGGTCATCTCTTGTTGAAGGAGGGAAGAAGGTTGACCCCAGAACAAATTCAAGCGATTGCGCAAATGAGTGTGCCATCGACACAGAGAGAAGTACGTGCTTTCTTGGGTATCACCTCGTATTGTAGACAATGGATTCCTAATTTTCCCTTGCTAGCGAAACCTTTGTTGGCACTGACTCTTAAAGATACTCCGTATCCTCTCCCTTGGTCTGATGAAAGTCAGAAAAGTTTTTCTGAATTACGTGATGCATTGTGTTCTGCTCCGGTGTTGGGTACTCCGGACTACAGTAAACCTTTCACGTTGTATATGCACGAGAGAGAAGGTTGTGCATTGTCAGCATTGACACAGAGATTTGGAGACAAGCAACGCCCATGTGCATATTTTTCAGCTACGTTAGACCCGGTAGCTAAAGCGTTTCCGAGTTGCCTGAGAGCTACAGCGGCAGCGGCTGTTTCTATCCGACAGTCTGCTGGTTTGGTATTGGATAATACGTTGATTGTGATGGTCCCACATGCAGTGGATACCTTATTGAACAGAACCAAGACACAGCACCTTACTAGTGCACGTCTGTCAGTTTATGAGTTGACACTGTTGGCTAGCCATGTTCACATTAAAAGATGTAATGTGTTGAATCCAGCTACGTTGTTGCCGATCTCTAAAGAGACGGATGTTCAGGAACAGCATGATTGTGTTCTCCGGACAGAGGAAGAAATGAAGGCCAGAGTTGACTTAAAAGATACTCCTCTTGAGAATGTTGATGGTACCTTATGGGTAGATGGTTCGTGTTTCAAGCTTCTGAATGGTGAGACGACTGCGGCATATGCTGTCACAACTTTACATACAGTTGTTCAAACAGCACGCATAGCACAGAATTCTGCGCAAGCAGCAGAGTTGATTGCACTGACTAGAGCGTGTGTGTTGTCAGAGGGAAAGCGAGTGAATGTCTATACTGATAGTCAGTATGCGTTTGGTGTTGCCCATAGTTTTGGGCGTTTGTGGAGAGAGCGTGGATTCTTTACTTCCCATGGAACGAAAATACAGCATGGGCAGTTAGTGAATGAACTTTTGGAATCACGTACTCTCCCAAAACAGATTGCAATTGTGAAGTGTAGTGCGCATAAGAAAGTTGTGGATGATGTAGGTCGAGGGAATGCGTTTGCGGATGAAGTTGCGAAGGAAACGGCGAGAGATATGATGAGCCGTATGTATGTTGCTGGTCCTGCAAGATGGCTTGTGGAAAGTGGAATGTGTGAAGACACAATAGAAAGTGTGAAGTCAATTCAGGCTGAAGCTACGGAAAAGGAAGTGAGTACGTGGAGAGAAAGTACGGGTATGTTGGATTCGACGGGTTGTTGGGTTGAGTTGTCAGAACACCAGCAATGGTTGTTGCCTGATGCGTATGTGCTCCCAGTGGTTACTATGGCTCATGGAATGGCTCACATTAGCTCGAAAGGAATATGCAAGTTGTTGACTCCAGTATGGCAGAATGTTGGAATTCCGAAATGTGCAGAGAACGTGGTGAAACATTGTATGATTTGCTTGATGCATAATCCTGGAAAGGGAACTCCAACTCCAGCTGGTCATTTTGCTCCTCCAACATATTCGTTTGAAGTGATACAGCTAGATTACATACACATGGAGAGATGTAATAACTTGAAGTATGTCCTTGTGGTTGTTTGTGCCTTTTCCAGATGGATAGAGGCCTACCCCCTAAAGGATAATACTGCCTTGTCTACAGCCAAGGTTTTGCTCAAAGAGTTTTTCCCCAGATTTGGTTTGCCGAGAATTGTATGGTCGGACAATGGGAGTGAATTTGTGGGTCAAATCATGAAGAAAGTATGTGTTGGTTTGGGAATAAATCAGAAGTTTCACGCTGGACTTGTTGAGTGCTACAATGGCACGCTGAAGCTGAAGTTAGCTAAGGTACAAGCGAGCACTGGTCTTACATGGCCGGATGCCTTGCCGTTGGCTCTTTTGTCAACAAGGACGACAGTGCATTCTCATGTGGGACTTAGCCCATACGAAATAGTTTTTGGTCGTCCAGCGAATGTTTGGGGTGTGCCTCGTCCTAAGAAATACAGTGAGATTGCGTACACTATGTTGGTGAATTACTTACAAGACTTGACTGCTAAATTACGTGTTCTCCACCAACAGGTCTATGACAGTTTGCTGACAGCTACTGCATATCCAGGGCACACAATCCAACCTGGTCAATACATCCTCGTCAAGAATTTTCAGCGCACCAAGAATTTGGAACCGAGATGGATTGGTCCCTATTTGGTTTTGCTTGTAACTAGGACTGCTGTTAGAGTAGCTGGTAAAAAGAATTGGGTGCATGCCACCCACTGCAAAAAAGTTCCTCTGCCCTTACCGTATGATAAGTGGGTGAGGGATGGTATAGTTGATTCCGAATTTGAGCGAGTTCCTAGATTTGTGCCATTTGACATGGACTCAATCAGAGCGCGAGGATGATGATGTTCTGCAAGCTGCTGTGCCCCCTCATCTAAAGATTGACACCACCAATCCGGAACTTTTATTCGAGGATACGACTGTGCCTGGCAAAGAACGTTACAATTTGAGATCGAAAAAGACATTTTGAAATGGACAAATAAAGATTGGAATTTTTTTTTATATAGTGAATTACACCTTGTCAGATCAAGAGACTTTTTTTGCTTTTCTTTTTCGAGTCACCATCCGGACTCAGCTGCAGGGTCATGGTATAAGTTCTTAGGGGTGAGCCACGTATTGACATATGGTCTGTGGTTCAGGGTCGTTAGTGCGATCTTGGGGCACACTTGAGTGAAGAAGGAAGATTGCCGTGAACAGCACGTTAGAGGATGGAGTTTTTTGAGTCCGACAAGAGTGTTAAGAGAGTTAATTTTAGAGTGAAAATGTGTGTATTGATTCGTAACAAATGTTTTTTAATAATGTGTTTTCTAATGCTTTTGAATATTGCATTAGCTTGTGTGGGTTGGATTTTCTATGTCACACAACAGACGCTTGCATCTAACTCCCAACCTACTCTTTCTTTTTCTACTGTTTCTCCACATGAGTTTCATACGTTTCCTGAACGTGAACAGACACGAAGATCAGAATTTGTGAACAATTCGTTTATACAGATGTTAAACCAGCATCAGCTAGTTGTAAATACCACGAATTGTTGGGTGTGTGGTCTTATGCAACATACAACAGATAAGTGAACACCATATTTGGTTTTGCCTTTTTCGCCTAATGGGTCAGTATGGGCACTCAAATCAATGTTTATCTATGTGAATGAAGCATCTCCTGTACGTTCCGTCAAAGATAATGCGAGTAATAATGCCTTGATACAGGGAATAGTTGATATGATCATAGATATTGATGCGTATATTGCTATCCCTAAAGATGAGGTACGAGCATATGTTGGTTGGAACAAGACGAGATATAGCATTAGTCTGACAGAGAAAGAGAGACAGAAAAGGTCTCCTCCTATTTGGATTATACCCCACCGAGGTCATTTTTGTCTGCAAGGTGATGGTCAGAATCCGAGAGCTCTGCTTGGTAAGAGTGTGCGTGTTCACACCTATGTCTATATGTCCCAGAAATCTCCACCGTTCCTTCCAGCTAAAGGCACGTATTTTGTGTGTTACGACAGAGCATATACATGGTTGCCTTCTGATTTTTCAGGCACATGTTATGTGGCATTTTTGCTTCCCCCTACGTATACAGCTGCTTTTGATTACCATAAGACAAGATATGGTAGAGGTGTTATCGATGCGGAAGATACTGTCGCACAAGAAGTTGGGGACTTCTATAAGGGTTCTCTGCCCTTTTGAGGTCCTATGGCTAATAGTAGGAATATTCGTCAGCTTACGAGAGTGGTCGAGGCCACTATCAATGAGACTGTAGGTGCTCTAAGCAATATTACAGCTGAGCTTCAAGCGGATCGCCTTATGACATTACAGAACCGCTTTGTTTTAGATATTATACTTGCAGATAGAGGTGGAGTATGTAAATTGATCGGTCTAGTTGCTGCGTTTTCATACCAGATAACGCCCGACAGTGTACCAAGCCATCTTGAGGTTACGTAAGTCCGCTGAGTCTATACATGTAGACGAAGGGAACTGGTCGTTGATAGGATGGTTTTGAGAACTGCTGTCCAAATGGGGAAGGAAGATTCTGATGTTTCTTGGTATGGCTTTAGCAATCCTTTTCTCGTGTTGCTTATGCATCCAGTGTGGTCCCACCATTTGTAGTCTTTGTGCTACGATCTGTGTGGGAAGACCAGTCCCGAGAGAAGTGAAGGATAATAAGATGATGTTACAGCAACACCTTGATGACCTGATGAGAATAGATATAGACCTGGATTCAGATTGACGTGAGTTTAGGTTATTGCCTACGTAATGGCAAAAGGAGGGCCTGAGGTTCCGTGGTTTTCGGGACCGGACTCCATTTTGTTTGCGTTGCTCGAGACGCCATTTTATGTTGCCCTCACGTAGGCCTTGGAAATAAATGAACGAACAAAGTTGCATGGGCTTCGTTCTTCATGTTAGCGTTAACTTGCCCTTTTCGACTTGCGAGTGAACTGTAAGATGCTGATCCCGTCACCTGAAACTGACCCTTCCACGAAGCCAATTTCTTTAACTGATCATTGTCCGAAATTCTAATCAATGTTCAGGATATTGTTAACTTTTTAGTGTTCTTGCACATATCTTATCCTACTCAACATCTGAATTGCTCTTTCCTTACGACTTTTCATTACATGGGTAGTGCTTTTCAATTATGGGTTTGTCCGACTTGTGGAAATTGGATTTGGGACATTCCTAATAATTAACTTGTGGGTTGGTACAATGTAAAGTGAGCTTTTTGGAATGTATTAATGTATGTGAAATGTATTTCATTGGTCAGAATTTGCCGCAGAGGGTGTGCATTCGTAATGAATTGAAATTGTCAATAAAAGGTGATGTCTTGCTCTACGAAAATTGAGCAGTCTCCTGAGTCGTACACCGTGTTGTATTGCTTGGTTTACTGTTACTAGCTGCAGCTAATAAATCTCTGACGCCAACCAGAAGTATTCCGTGTCTCTGTATGCCAAGACAGGTGAACTCGAAGACTTCGGGTGTGTCCCTGGCACCGCTGGGTTCGAAGAAAACCCGGTTCTTCAATAATGCATTATTTTTAAGATTTAGGACTATTACTGCCCACAAAAGTAGCTACAGGTCAGACAGCAAGAGCAAACCTGATGAGCGGGTACACCCCATTGTGCTAAGATTAGCAGGATAATCCTGATAGTCCTTGATGTTTGTCATAGGTGTTGCAAAGAAGAAAAAAGGCCTCCAAGCATAATTCTTCTTTATGCTGCCATAATGAAGACACATTGAATGAAGACAGCTATAAAATATATGTTCCCCATAAAGACACTGATATAATTCAGTGCAATAAATGTGTTGTGGTCATTTGAGCTTTGCTAGCGGCCCTGCGGATACCTTTGAGCAGTATGGCTGTGCTAAACGACAGTAGGACATTTGCAGGAGCGGTCACCTGTCCTGAGTGGACACTTGCTCTCTTAAACTATTGGCATGTCTGGGACTGAAGCTATGATTCAAGTGGAAGCATAAAAAGGCATAAAACTCTAGCGGAGATTAGAGAATTAAGTGTCTGTATCATATTTAATTATGTTAAAAATGTCAATCTTTTTGCTGTTTTTTGTTCAGTCGTCCTTGGCTGCAAAGGATCTGAGCATCATACAAAACAACCTGCTTAAATTTTGCCAGTTTGCAATGTGGTTTTAGTTAGCAACATACTGCAAAGCTGGTGTGATGTGGGGTTTGATTTTTTACCCAGATGATCAGCTTGTGTTTCATCTACATAGAGAATGACTTTTGCTAATGCATAACAACAATGAGTCGATAAAATGGCAGACATCAAAGGCCAGTGTGGGTGTACCCCTCCACTCGCGCCCTGCTTGGCTCACAGAGCAGAGCCTTGACACCCATGTTTTTCTGTGCTCCGCCCAAGGTCAGTGTTCATGTACACCCCTGCCAAAGGCCTTTCGTGCTTACAGTTTCACTGGCCACAGCTTGATCCTTTCTTGTGCTTGTTTTTAGCGAGCATATTGAATACCTTTGAGGTGAGTTTGCCCTATAAAAATACAGCAGCTCTTGTCCAGGCCTGTCTGCACAGACACAGCCAGCATCTACTTATTTAGGTGCACAATGATCCGCAATGTTCCTGTGCACCACCAGTGCTCCCATGAGGGGCCAAAGAAAAATCTTTTAACTACCTGACCCGTCCAGTCAATTATGGGCTACATGCATCTTTATTTTCAGAAGGACCAATGAAATGCTATTGAAATAGTCAACAATTTATTGGACTGCACAGAACGAAGTCTGTAGTGTGACAAACATATACAAAGTGCCATCAAAGCTAATCTCAATCCCTCCGGCTCATCGCCAAATAGCTGTCCCACAGAAAAATTGGAAATGATCAATTCTGAGGTAATTGGAAATCTAACCTGGTCTATTCAGAAGATACTTTTCCATTAATGTGGATCATGTAGTCACAGATGCAAGCTGCCTCAGTTTGGCTTCTCTAATTCTAAACCAGACATTCATTTGTAAAGCTGGACACTTGAAACACCATGTTCAAATAACCTGTGTTACATCCTTACCATCCTATGACTGCTCGGTTACTTTACTGTATGCTGGATTGAGATGTTTGTGAATATAGAGCAAAACTAGAGCTGTTCAGTTAGCCATTATGACAGTGTTGCACCCTGGTTGTTTATACATTCCAAAAGTCACGTTTCAAGTACACATTTTTTTTCAGTTAAGGAAATGCTTTGTTAATATTTCTGGCTTTCAAAACTGGTGGCGATTCCAGCTCTGTGTTTACTGCTTACTCTTCTAGTGCATATTCATTGTCATATAGCTGGGTCTGAACTGAGGTGGAGAAGTGAGCTAAAGAATGATGATGAAATCAACCAAGATCTGTGCCTGGGGGGAGTGTCTGTAAATTTTCAGCGCTCTGTCCACCATCTCCTTGTGTTTGTCTTATTGTGTTAGAGGCCAATCTTAAGTCCTATGATAATATTGACTAGATTAGAACTAGATTCTTGAAAGATGGCAGCCATTATTTTCAACACAGCTTGGGCAACAGTTTGATTTCCCAACCATTTTAGAGGTTTCAGAAACCTTAATTAGAATTTCCCATGGGCAATGTTGGCATGATGCTTTCACTTCAATGGCATGTTTTCTGTGTGCCGCACTGCTACCTCATTTAGGTTGCCTGTCTCTGATCCAGTCAAAAAGGCTTCAGTGTCATAGCAGAGCAATATGTGGTTGTTTATGTGATTATCTCTTGATTGCTTCCAATTCAAATAAGTAGATCAAAAACAGAAAGCGCAAAAACACATGTTGCATGTCGAAAGCTACAGAATGCTGTTAGGCGGATAGCGAAATCATGTACTGAGTTTACGGAAGGGCTGAATGAGGATGAAGTGAGAATTTCCACATTAGAGGATGACTTGTTGAGACAAAGGGCAATAGTGGATGAATCACAGCAATACAAAGAAGATGTGCAAGCCAAACTTGTGGATTTGGAAAATTGTATCCGGAGAAATAATTTTGGGATTTTAGGAATTCTTGAAGGTTTAGAGGGGCTAAATATTCACAAATTTGTAGTGGAACTATTTACAGAAGCCTTCCCAGATTTAAAAGAGTGGAATTGGTCCAATGAAGTGCAGCACGCTCACAGGTTTCCATTCAAATAGAGGCCCACAAAGCCTGGTGATAAGGATGTTAGACTGCCTGCAATTTTGATCTGTTTGAGCAATAGTCTGGCACGCCAGGCAGCATTTGACCTGACAAGGCCAGATAAGAAGCGGGCAGCTAAGGGAACGCAATTTTTTGTGCAACCTGATTTCTGCCATCAAACTGTGGAGAAAAGGTGTCAGTTGTGTCAGTTGATAAGCCCTCTTCAGGGGTAGGGAGCGCAAGTGTTTTTGTTGAATCCTGCCACCCTTAAAGTGATTTTTAAGGGCCAAACACGTTTTTTCACTTCAGAGTCTACAGTGAAAGAATATCTAGCCTCAATATGAATGTTTATTTTGTACTCATGTTTATTAACTCCATGTTTGTTGTGCATAAGGGTGCAGTTTTATATAGCTGGCTCAATTTGGTTACGCTACTATGATGTTTTCTTATAGAACATGTTAGTAAATAAGGAATTCTTGTGATGTATCTAATTTTGTTTTGTACCAGCTGGATAGGTATGGGTAGTATGGGGGAGCACAGGGGGGAGATCTCACTTATCATCAAAAGGGCCATGGGCCTATTTGCCTGTAAATGGGGGAGAGGGAGTGGGGAGGTGGTAGACAGGGTGGGGGCAGGGGTCACTGGGTGGGATGAGGGCTGGGTCTGAGGGGATGTTGGGGGATGCATATTACAAAAATCAATCCATGTGCAAGTATTATTGGATTACTAGGTGAGTTATGGCGGTCAAGGGAATACGGATATGCTCTTTTAATGTTTGGGGCCTAAATAATAGTAATGAAAGAGGTAGGATTGCCGCAGAACTACGTATCATAAAACCAGATGTTCTGTGTATTCAGGAAACGCATATACCTTGGCCTGAACGTAATTTGATGGAAAAATTAGGTTGCACACTTTTGGCGGCAACCAAACAGACTACCACTAATTTGGGCGTAGCTATGATGGCATATGGGAGTATTATGGGGACAGGCCAGATAAAGGTGAATAATTATGGCAGATGGGCGATTGCTGAATGTTTAATAGGAACAGCTAAGTGTACTATTTGCTCTGCCTATGGGTCTAATGTAGATGACGTTGATATATTGGAAAACCTAAATGTCGAATTGGCATTATGGCCCACCCTGTTAATGTTATGTGGGGATTTCAATGTCCATTTAGAGGGACAATTTTTAAGCTCCAAATATAAGTACGTTGGTCGCAAACCCAACGTTTTTAAGGCTTTAGCTCAAGTATTAAGGGATCATAGGCTAGTGGATACATGGAGGACATTACACCTATCTGATCCTGGATATACGTTCTATTCATATCCACATAAAATACTGGTAAGACTAGATTATATATTCTTGTCTACTCTATTTATAACTGGAGCTAAAATGCAGGTTTGGCCAAGAATTACGGCTGATCATGGCCCCCTTTTGCAAGTCGACCGGGCGGAAAAGGGTTCAATATTGTAGCCATGTTAGAATGTGGCCGTGAACATGCCTTTCCGTGGTGGCATTGGTGCCACAGAAAGGCATGCAGAGTCTGCTTGGGGGGCCCGTTGCAGGTCCCCAGGGACTCCGGGGGTGGGAGGTGCGCATGGGGGGTACCCATGGTACCCCTCTGCCTTTCAATGAAAATGTGGCAGGCACCGCATGGTGCCTGTCACGTTGTGCATTGAACCGCACAACCTGCCTCTGTGGCATTGTTGCATGCAGTGCTCTATGCACCGCCCACCGCAATGTTGCAGATGCTCCATGTGGCCGCCAGTGTGGCAGGCGCATGCTAATCGGGAGTGCGGGACCACCACACCCTCAGCGGGCGGTCCCGGTTCCCGAGGGTATGGAGGGCGGACTTTGCCACCCGCCATACTAATGGGGCCCTTAGAGTTAGACAATCTTCCCAAAGAATTTCTGCTGTGATTGATGCGGTGGCCAATATGGTTGAAACAGAGGAGGGTACTATGGTTTTTTAGTGAGTTTTATCAAGAGTTATATAAACAACAGGATCCTGAGGATTTAGATATCGAACATTTTTGTCAAAAATTAGTATTGATTCGGATAAGTTTTGAGGATCAAGCATTACTGGATAATTTAATAACTATTGAGGAAATGGAGATAGCATTAGGACAGTTAGCACAGGGGAAAGCTGCTGGTCCAGATAAATTACCATTAGAAATCTATCACTTGCTCTTTCCAGGGTTGAAAAATTATATGCTGGGTGTTTTTCAGGAAGCCCAGTTGGGGGATGCGCCTCCATCCTGGGATGAGGCTAACATTGTAGTGTTTAAAAAAAAGGACAAGCCCCCTAATACACCAGGGTCATATTGACCGATATCTTTGTTAAACGCCAATGGCAAAATCTACGCCAAGATCTTAGCTAACCGGCTAATGAGGATTATTATGCCTATGGTTTCAATGACCCAACACGGACTCATTCCAGGTAGAAGTACTATCAATCATATCCATAGAGTCATTGCTCTTATTGATTTTGCTAATGTGCATCATAAAAAGCTGGGCCTAATATGCCTCGACGCAGAGAAGGCGTTTGATCACGTATCTTGGACTTTTATGTGGGGTATCATGCGAGGGATGGGGTTCGGGCCAGAATTCATTAAATCGATTCAAAGTATGTATAATTCACTGAGAGCTAGAATCTGCGTTATGGGCAGGGAATCCCAGCAAGTTTGTATTCAAATGGGAACTAGACAGGGATGTTCCCCATTACTTTTTGCACTGTATATTGCCCCTTTTGTGCAGATGCTGGAGCAAAGTAGCCTGATAAAACCAATGGAATGTGGGCTTTACAGCACACGTGTTCTAGCATATGCTGATGATATCGCTGTAGCCTCTGCAGATCCTGTGCAGGCTATAAGGGTGATAGAAAAGTTGGCTGAAGAATTTGGGGCAGTGTGGGGATATAAATTAAACGCGGCCAAAATGCAGATAGTATGCACTGATCGGGTCTGTCCGGGGGAGAACCAGGAAACAGTTGAAGCTCGATCTTTGGGTATAAAAATCAGAACATCCCTACAATAACTAATCGAGGTTAATTGGGGTAGTTTCATTTTAGCGGTTAAGCAGCAGTTAGACTGCCTGGAATGTTTGCATCTGACACTAGTTGGGAGATGAAATGTTTTTAAAATGATTTTCCACCCTAAAGTACTCTATTATTTTAGAGCAGCATTAGAGCTTACAAACAAACAGTTACAAGGGATACAATCCATATGTAATAGAGTTATGTGGGGACAATGCAAAACCCAGAGAGCTGTTAAATACATGATGCTACAGTTAGACGGGGCAGGTGGTCCGTTCCGAATTTCTGTTTTTATTATTATGTTTCTTTTTTGCAAAATATGCGTATTGTGTTGACAGGGAAAGATGCGATAGAGGCAGAAGCTCCTTCAATATATCAACTTCTGTTAGGGGAAGAAGCTAGAAAGGTGTTAATAAAATTTTCTGAGCCAAATTATTATAAAAACTAAAAGACAAGGTTCAAGGTTATGATTTCAGCTTACAAGGCTCGGAAAAGGGTATGTAAATGGCTGAATATTCCACAACTGAACTATTATATTCCACTAGTTTCAACTGCTATGTTCCTAGAAATATTCTGGGATTATAAAATGCTGTGTTGGAAGCTGTGGGGGATCAACCATCTGGGTGATCTATATAGGGCAGACGTGTTATGCTCATTTGAGGAATTAGTTGACAGATACCAACTTCGACATCATTAATTTTTAAGTATCTGCAATTGCACAATTATCTTGTTAGGCATTATCTATATGATGGAATCACTATGCTCCCAATGGTAGAGGCTATTAGAAGGAAGGCTAAGATTTGGGTATTATACTCTATGTAAATTGAGTCTCGAAAGGATGATTTATCTACTCATAATATCAAATGGGCTGCACGCCTAGTGGTTGATGGAGAGGTGATGCAGACTTCTATAGATATTGCAGGAAAAATGTTATCATCAAATCTAAAAGCACTTCAAGACCATTTTTGATTTATATCATACACCTGAACGTATGATGGAGTGGGGTGGAACTAATGATGGTAAATGTTTCAGGTGTCGAAGTGATTGAGGGGATAGTGTACATATTTTCTTTGCAATTAAAGCAACAAATGGAACTGTTTTTGAAAGTAGTCACAGGTACCTCCATATTTATTAGGGAGGCAATGATGTTACTAGGGATATCGGGTAATATTCCAAATGATCAACCAGTGTAAAAATGTAGGGGCATATTATCAAGCAGGGCGTTAAAAATTATCGCCATTTCAGCGGAAGAAATCTGCCACTAAAGCAGCGATAATGGGCTTGATAATATGGCCTTGTGAATTCCATTAGAAACCCATGTTCTGGTGTGAACATGGGCTTCTATTGGAATTCTCCACGGCATATTATCAAGCCTATTATCGGCGATAATTTTAACGTCCTGCTTGATAATATGCCCGTAGATATTTATTATTTATAGCTGTAGCAGTGGTGCGTATATGTATTGCTTCATGCTGGCTCCAAAAGGAGGAACCCTCATTTGAGATGTGGGGAACAACATTTTTTCATGTTTTTAATATGGAATATAGTCTATATGCCCTAAAATCAATCAAACGGCAAAAACTGGGGATTCAGATATGGGATTCGATGAAACAATACATGAAATAAGCAATTGTTCTAGGCTCTGTTATGATGATAGGGTTACATTTATTTTGCTGCTGATTTTTCTGATGATTTATTTTGAAACTGTTAATAGTAATGTACCAAACATCTTGTCAGTATCGATTGTAATTGTTAATACACATCTGTTATAAGGTATTTGTGACATGGATTGACCAATACATTTTTTTTTAATCGGTTGCCTGTCTCTGATCCAGTCAAAAAGGCTTCAGTGTCATAGCAGAGCAATATGTGGTTGTTTATGTGATTATCTCTTGATTGCTTCCAGTTCAAATAAGTAGATTAAAAATGAGACATCGATTTGTTTTTTTAGGAAAGTAAGCAATCTAGTTTGGCGGGGGAAGACCATGGCATGGAAATGTAAGGGCCTTCTGATAAAGGATGGAATGTATTTGTGGGTTCTGGACAGCTCACTTGGCATCCTAAGTCTGCCAGAGCCAGCGTCAATGCAGTTATTACTTCTGTCCCACCTTATGCTCAGAGCTCTGATTTCACATGATTATCTACTACTCAAATCCTGAAATGTTACTGGAGAGAATGAAGACTGTAAGCAAGACGTTAGATTGTTAAACTTCGTATCCCATGTTCTTCCTATCTCTAGATTTCCACATTTCTTCAATTTCCCGGAAGGCAAACAGAAACTCAAAATGGATAAGTTTATAATTCGGAAGCGAAAAGCTGGTGACAATGAAGTTAGTGAAGAACAAATGAAGCAGCTATTGAGAAAAGTACCCAGGAATCAACTGAACGGTCTTTCTCAGTACCTAAGAAGTGTAAAGTGAAAATCACCAATCCCCGTTTATATAATAAAGCTTATATGAAACTGGGGTTCACATTCTCTGGTAATGAAAACCATCCTAGTCCTCTGTGTTTAGTTTGTGGGGAAATACTTGCATATGAAAGCATGGTACCAAATAAATTAAAACGCCATTTTATAACAAAACACAGCCCTTTGTCAGAAAAACCAGTAGAATACTTTATTGAGCTTGTAAAATCTATAAGGAAGCAGTCTGCATAACTCACAAAGAGAATGAAGACATCAGAGAAAGCTTAAAAGGTAAGTTACTTGGTTGTTCAAATAATTACCACAAACAAGGATCCACACACTGTTGCCGAAACCTCCGTAAGGCAATCTTGCTGTGCTATTGTTCGAACAATGTTTGGGCCAGAATTTGAGATTGAAGTTAACAATATCCCTTTGGCAGATAACACAATTGGAAGATGGATTCAAGATATGTTTGCTAACTTTAGGTTGCAAATGAAGGATATTTTTCAAGACGACAATATGATCTTTACATTGCAACTAGACGAATCAACAGATGTCAGTGCGTTAGCTCAATTACTGGTTTTAATATGTTTCATTCATACTGATAAAATGATTCCTGTGTTGCCTAGAACTTCCATTGAGAACTAGAGGAGAGGATATATTTCAAACTTTAGATTGCTTCATGAAGGAAAATAATTTGCGCTGGTTAAATTGTGATGGGATATACATGGATGGTGCAATGGTTGGCTCAACAAAAGTTTTGATAGCTTTAGCAAAGAAAGAAAATGAAAATATCATATTTACTCATATTTACTCATTGCTTTTTACATCGCGAGGCACTAGTCGCGCAAACCATTGGAAATGAATTAAGGGAAGTTATGGACAAAGTGACTCAAATGGTCAACTACATTAAAACTTCTTTAATCAAGAATATTTGCTCATATTTGTGAACAAATGGGGGCAAGGTTTAAAAAGCTCCTACTGCACACAGACGTTCGTTGGCTCTCAAGAGGTCACGTGCTTTGTCGTGTATACGAATTGCGGGAAATGATGCTTAAACTTTTCGAGGGAAATCAGCAACATGAATTCTGCAATCTAATTCAAAACAAACTTTGGTGCACAAAATTGGCATATCTTGCTGACATAGTTGAACATTTGAATAAAAGTAACAGCAGTATGCAAGGGAAAGGAGAAAATATCTTAACAGCAGTAGATCAAATTTGGGGAAGGAAGTGAAAGAAGGCAGTTTTGAAATGTTTTCCAAAACTGATGAGTGCCAGCTGAAAAATGAAATCAGCCCGCTGATTGTTGACCATTTATCATTGCTAGGAGAGAAAGTTTATCATTACTTCCCAAATGTTGAAATCCAAAACTATGATTGGATTAGAAATCCATTTCTTTCAACTGCAACTGGGAACTTTTCTCTAACTGAAGAAGAAGAATTAGCTGAAATAAAAAAAATATCCAAGTATGTTCATGATGCATGCAGAGGGTGATTTAGGCAGCATTTAGGTTTGTATTACAAAAATGCATGCAAACATAGGTAAAAAAGCATTAAATATTCTCTTGCAGTTTTCTACTACATGCATTTGTGAAGTATCCTTTTCAACAATGGCAAACTTAAAGACACTGAAACATGGATGCTTGAAATGGTTGATGATGAAAATGCGAGTGTCTTCATCAAATATTCAACCAAATATTGACCAGCTGTGTACATCCTATCAGCCTCATATATATCATTAAAATAGTAAGACAAGTGCTGTTGTTTTTATTCACATTTTGTAATTCTTGTTCTATGAGAGACAAAAGAGCAATTTGGAAAAGCAAAGTGAAAGGAGGAAATTTTGAAATGTTTTCCAAAACTGCTGAGTGCCCGCTGAAATGTGCTATCAGCCCCCTGATTGTTGACAATTTAACATTGCTCAGAGAGAACCTTCATCATTACTTCCCAAATGTTGAAATCCAAGACAATGATTGCATCAGAAATCCATTTCTTTCATCTGCAACTGGGAACTTTTCACTTTTTGAAAAAGAATTAGCTGAAATAAAACATGACACTGAAATGTGGAAGCTTGAAAATGCACAATGACGAAACGCAAGTGTATTTATCTAATGTTTCACGAAATATTGACCAGCTGCGTTCATCCTATCCACCTCATTCATCTCAATAAAATAGTAAGTGCTGCTGTTTTTATTCAACGTTTTTCATTCATGTACATATTTACATATTGTTACTCATAAAGGACAACATGTTTTGGAAATGTATGTGTGTAATATTACAAGTCATATTTAAAAAAATTAAATCAATGGGAGGTTTTCGTGAGATATGTTGTATCCCCATACCTTTTGACATTTACAATTTATATGACACATATGTATTTGTCCTTATCTCTTATATCCAGTTAATTTTACCTCAAAGTGCTGAATGGAAAAACATATGACTCGTCTTATTTTCTGTTGCCTTTTGGCGCTCTGCGATGAGGAAATCGGTCCCACCTGGGTTCAATGCACAGAGACCGGCTGATAAGTTGCATGATTGTTTTACCACTCACAATTCCCCCTTCCTGAACGGATTTTTGTATAACTCATATTCAGCAAGGCAGCAGGCGGACTTTGTGCATGGTTGAAAGGGTTGGCAGTGTGTGCACACCCCCTTTTTGTACCGTAATTCACTGGAGCATGTGTCAATGTGTGCATGATTATATTCTTGTTTCAGGCACAAACCTAACCTTGCTTACACCCAGTTTTGCCTGTCACTGTCTTTGTTGGAACAGATTCACAATTGGTCTATAAACCTTCCTGCTGTCTCAAATTTGCTTGAAAATGCACCATTTGCCCTCTGTTTTTTCAAAATGTTCTTGGAGGGGAACCCCTCCCAGAATCCCACTTAGTTGGTTTGGGTGCACACACTGGGCTCACGCGCATTACCGTGTCGCAAGATGAACATTGTCTAAAAGGTGTGTCACCAACATGAAAAGTTTGGAAAGTTTGGAAAGTTGTTGGAGTCAATGTGTTGAGTGAGTTGGAGGAGAACACATTTTCCCAAGATTTTAGCCAGGGGAGGGAGATTGGAGACTGGTCTGAAGTTATTGGGATTGTTGTGTCAGAGACTGTTTTTTTTAGTAGTGGTGTGACTTGGTCGATTTTGAGACAGTCCGGCATGACTCCAGTTTTCAGGGAGCTAAATATAACCTTGGTCCAGATGGGAGCTGGGGTGAGCTTGAGGAATGGGGTCTGAGATGTGAGATGAGGGAGTAGAGTTGGAAATCATTTTTGCGATCTCCGATACAGAGATGGGATTGAAGGTTTTCCAATTGTTAGGGTGGGGCATGGGTGTGATAGTTTCTGTGTCAGGGAACGAGCTATTGCCGGGGGAGTTGCAGTGAATGTCCAGGAAGAGCTCAATCTTCGTGATGTTGTCATTTAAGAAGTCAGCAAAGTTATCACACAGGTCGTTGAAGGGTTGAGCAGAGGATGTGGGGTGTTTAGAGGTTTGTTGTCTGATGAGATTGAAGAGTTCTTTCGGCCTGTTCTTGGCGTTGTTGAAAGCACTACAAAAAAAGGACTTTTGGCAATAATGGCATCTAGGATTGATCCTCTGTTGTGGGTTTGTTCTGTGCATTGTTGAGTGAGGTTATTGTTGTGTAGAAGTTCGTTCAGTTTTTGTTTTCCTCATTCCAATGTGAGTTGAGGTCTCCTGGAATTATGTTGTTGGAGTCATGTAGTGTGCAGTGAGTTATCAGGTTGGAGAGGTGTTCCCTGAATGCGGTGGTGTTGCCAGGGGGATGGTAGAGGCGATGGCATGTTAGTGTTTTATTGACACTTAACTTACTGTTGGCAGTTAGGCATTCAAAGGAGTTAAATGTGAATGTGTCAATTTCCGATACGGAGATGTTGTTTTTGCGAATGATTGCAATACCCCCTCCTTGTTGGTTTTTTCTGTCTTTATTGATAAGAAGGAAGCTCGGGCACAAGCATGTCAAAGGTTGGGGCAGAGAAATTGTTCCGGCATGTTTCAGTGATGAACGTGATGTCTATGTCATAAGCAAGGATAGTTTCTGCCAGTTCGGTTGCATGTTTCGTGGCTGGTCTGCAGTTTATAAGCATGCAATTGGTGGAGTTCCCCTCGTTGTTGAGATTCTTCATTGGAGAGACCCTGGGAAGGTGAACAACACCTACAACGCAACTGTTACAACGTAGTGCCTTTACAACGCGGTATTTACAACGCAAACTATTACAACGCATTGCGCTGGGGGGCGCTCTAGGATAGGGAATAGATTTAATTTACTATCCAACACCTTCCCTACTATCCACGGGGACTGGAGTGGGAATAGTAAATTAAACTATTCACTATCCAGCGCCCCAAAGCACTATGCGTTGTAGTGGTATGCGTTGTAAAACTCGCGTTGTAAAAGCATGCGATGTAAAAGCATGCGTTTTAATGTCATACATCCCCCTGGGAATAGTATAGAGGAAGGCAGGGGGTCTCATCGTTCTGGGTGGTGCTCGGTCTGTACCAGCTCCAGTGATAAACAGGATCTTGGAGTTTGGGTTGACAGTAGGGTATGTGTCATAGGCGGTGGTAAGTGGTGGTTGATCTGTCTCTACCGACTCCAGTGGTAACCCGGATCTTGGAGTTCGGGGTGACAGTAGGGTATATGTCATAGGCAGTGGCAAGTTCCATCGCCTCACTCATGGACATTGCGGCTTTTGTTCTTTTGGGTCTCTGTGTTTGGTTCGAGGGGGAGGTTTTGTTCTGGCTCTGCTATTGACTCATGAGAGGTCTTGTCTGTTTGGAGTTGTTAATTATGGGTGTAGGGTGTGGGTGTTGGTGGATTTTCCGGCGAGAGGTGAGGTTGAATAGGATTTCGTTGAGGGTCACAATTACAGTTTCTATTTGGCTTTCCAAAACAGCGAGTCTCTGCGTCGTCTCCCAGGAGGAGGGAGTGGGGGTGCTAGGATTTCGATTATCCTAGACAAGGTTGTTAAGAGAAGGGGACAGCTTGGGATTGAGGGATTGGCTATTGTTGATGGTGCTGCCTTTGTTATCCCGTGGGTAGTCATGGCCATGGGGTGAGGAGAGTAACGACTCTGGCACACAGGTAGAGGGCGACAGTTAGGAGTCGTTGACTTAGTATTCAGTTTGCTGGGTGTTTGTGGGAAATAATTGTTTGGGCAGGGAGGGGGTGGGTGTCGATCAGGGGATAGTAGGGTCACCACTGAGACAATTCTTTAATTTGTTTTGGAAGGTAGGTCCGTATTGAATGTTTCCAGAGCTTGATGGTGGGAGGAGAGTTTGAAGACAGGGGGGGAAAGGATGGCACTGTTGGTGTGAGATTCGGGGATAGTTTTTGGTCTCTCTAGGAGGGTCCATCTGTTGGGGGATGGGGAGTTGTTCAGATGGGAGTAGCATGGGTGATTGAGGCATTACATACCAAGGGGAAGAAGTGATCGAATGAATCTAGATTGTTGTTGTTGGCTTGGATCATGACTGTACCATTAGTGTAAATGGTCGCAGAGGTGTTGCCCCTACGCGTGTGGTGTTTAGGGTTTGAGATTGTCAGTTTGGAACCGAAGGGTGTTTTAGTTATTTTGGATATGTGGAGATGTGTTCTGAGAATGTTTTTCCAGTTCGCATGGATTTCTATGTGGATAACGAGATCTATTTTCTGCTGGCCTTTGGAGGCGCAGTGGTAAATATCTGCAAATAGTGTATCTGGGTGTTGTCTGATCAGTTTGTGTTTGAAGTTTATTTTCGCTTTTAGTGAGAGGTTGGGGGGAAGATGATGGAGAAGGAGTTGGGGCCATGTGGTTTCAGGCAATTTGGCGTGGAGGGGCTGATGAAGGATGCGGTGGCTGATGCCATTTGTTCTGAGTTGGAGTGGTGAGTAGGTATCTGGGGCTTTGCTTAGTCTGTTGGTCTGAGGAAGCTAGGGTTGGGGGGTGTAGGGAGTTGCGTTCGAGGAATGAGCATGAGTATATATCTGGAGAGTAGGAGTTAGGGCAGGTCAGAGGTCCATTTTGGCACCGGGGGTACCGAGACCCGCTTTTCATGCTATTGGGGCAGAACGTCTGTAAAGGTTTTCAGATGAATTAGGGAGCTTATTGTAATGTTCCAGGGATCTGTGGAGATATGGACATGTGAGGGGGTGGATCAGGTGTATGTAATAACCCGGTGAGGGGAGGGAATTGGTCGGGTCAGGCCGTCATTGATGGGTCAGGTATTGAGGTGTAGTGGGCAGTGACATGCGTATCAGGAGTGGCACAACTAGGAGCACTGCTGTCAGTCTGTTTGAGTTTCCAAGGGTCTGTTGCAAACCTCATTGGATCTGGGTGATTGTATGAGTGTATGGGCAATGCCTGAGAGTAACTGTGAATGCAAGGCTAATGCATTGGTCATTCCATGAGTGTATGAGTAGTGCGTGTATGAATGGATGAGTCCATAGGTAGTGTCTGAGAGAATGGAGATTGGAATAGTCTAACTCTAGTGCCTGGGTCATTGGATAAGTGCATGTGTAATGCCTGAGAGAATGGATCAGTGCATGACTAATGCCTAAGTGAACAGTTGATTGAAAGAGTAGTTTTCTGTGTGATTCCATGGGTACTACCTGAGTAAAAGGATCACTGTAACAGTAACGCCTTGGTCACTGGATGAGTGCATGGGTACTGCCTAAGAGAATGGTTTACTGCAATAGTAGTGCTTCAGTGATTGCATGACTGTATGGGTAGTATGTCAATGATTGCATGAGTACAAGAGTAGTGCCTGGGTGAATGCATGAGTGCAAGGGTACTGCCTGACAGATTGGATAAGTGCATTGGTATTACCTGAATGAATTCTTAAGTGCAAGAGTAATATATGCCTTCTTAGATCAGTGCATGGCTAGTACTTGAGTACAAGGACAACTGTAAGGGTGATCCATGGGTCATTGTATGAGTACATCAGTAATACCCGAGGGAATGAATGAGTTCATGGATATTGCCTGAGTGAATCATTGAGTGCAAATTAGTGCCTGGGTGATTGAAAAAATGTGTAGGTAATTCCTAATTCATTGGATGTGTGTATAGGTACTTCCTCCTTAACTGTATGAGTGCATGGGTACTACCTGAGTAAAGGGATGAGTGGATGAGTCATTGGATGAGTACATGGGTAGTGCTTGAGAGAATAGATTGGTGCAAGAGTAGTGCCTGTGTGATCACATGAGTGTAAGGGAAGTGCCTGGGTGATTGTATAGGAAATACCTGAGAGAAAGTATAAATGCAAGGCTAATGTGTGAGGCATTGCATTAGTGTATAGATAGTGCTTGTGAGAATGGATGAATGCATGGGTACTGCCTGCAAATATGGATCAGTGCATGAGTAATGCCTGAATGAATAGTTGAGTGCAAAAGTAAGTTTCTGTGTGATTCCATGAGTGCATAGGTACTGCCTGTGTGATTCTCTGAGTGCAGGGGTAGTGACTGAGTGTTTGGATGAGTATGTGAGAAATATCTGAGTGAAAGTATGACTGTAGGAGTAATGTGTGGGTCATTGCATGAGTGCCAATGTAGTGAGTGAACAGATGAGTACTTGGGCAGTGCCTTGGTGAATGTTTCAGTGGAATACCAGTGCATGGGTGATTACATCACAACTCTAACCCCAACCCCTGGTTTAATGACAGCCTGGCCACTATGCACAAAGCCTATAGAAAACTGGAGCGGGTCTGGAGAAGGGACTACGACCTGGCGGCTAAGAGATGCTATCAGGCCGCCATTAAGAGTTTCCATAGGGCCATTCAATCTGAACAGGCTTCCTACTTCGTTAACAAAATTAAGGCAAGTAGTAATGCAAATGCATTTTTAAAATATTTAATGATCTTAAATCAAGGAAAACTCCCACTGCTTCCATGATTATGTCAGAGCAGCATTGTGAGGACCCTGCCACTTTTTTTGTTAAGAAAGTTGAAACTATCTATCAGTCCTTTTCCCTGGCTCCTGCCTGCCTCAGTTCCTTACATAGACCCCCCTCACTCAGTGTCTTGCAGCCTTTCCTGCCATCTCTCAGGACAAGCTTTGCCTGCTCTGCAGGAAAGTCAAATCTGGCTCTCCTGCAGACCCTCTCAAACCTGACCAGTTCATAGGCTCCGTGCCTGTGCTCTTGGCACTTCTGTGCCAGGTGATTAACACCTCCCTTTCCACAGCAGTTGTCTCTAGGCTGTGGATGCAGTCTAAGGTGGTCCCCCTTCTTAAGAAACCTTCACTGGAACAGGCCAAATTGGAAAATTTTCACCCTATATTCCTTTTACCATGGGCTGCCAAGGTTGCCGAGGCACTTATTACCACCATCCTTACGGCATTCCTGAACAACAATGGCATCTTGGATCTCTTGCAGAATGGTTTCCGCCTGGGTCACAACACAGAGACAGCTCTCCTAGCGGTGACCGAACATCTGCGAACTGTTCTAGACATGGGGCATGGCACGGCACTGATCCTGCTAGATCTCAGTTCGATACTGTCTACCACCAGATTCTTTTACATCGCCTGGAGGAGGCCGGCATTGTTGGCTCAGCTCTGGAATGGTTTAGATCTTTCCTCTCTGAAAGAACATTCAAAGTGACAGCCCCTCCTTTTCTCTCCTGTGCCCAGTCTATCGGACAAGGTGTGCCTCAGGGCTATGCCCTTAGTCCTGTACTATTTAATCTGTAGGACAACCCCTGGTGGTGGTGGCCAGGGACAGAGGTCTCACCATTGTCTCTTATGCGGACGATACGCAGTTGGTGGTGGCTCTCTCCGACAACTCCACGCAGGATGCTTCCAAGTTTAGGAGCGGTCTTGCGGCTGTCGCTGAGTGGATGACCCCCAACTGTCTCCAGTTGAACACCAATAACTTGGAGGTGTTGCTGGTGGGGAGAGATACCAAGCTGTGGAGCGAAAGTTTGTGGCCCAACACCCTTGGGAGTGCAGCCAACCCCAAGTTGGTGGTAAAAAATGTAGGGGTGTGGATGGATTCAACCCTCCGTTTTCAGGACCATACAAAGAAAGTCCTGACCTGGCAGTTCAGGCGGGACTGTTCCCATTGGGCACAGGGTCAAGACTGATTTGCATATGGCTGGGTCCAAACTGGAATGGCATGTTGAGCAAAATAACTATGGATTTAGGCCCAGATCTCTGTACTGGGGTGGATGTTTGACATTGCGCTGCATTCTGTTCATCAATTGTTCTTTTTGCATACAAAGAAAGTGTCGGGAACTTGTTTCGGCCTACTCTGGGGATTGAAAACCCTGCTGGTGTTCTTTGACCCGTCCATAGGACAAATCATTGTCCGGGTGGCCATTTTGTCAAGGCTGGACTATGCCAGCTCGCTCTACCTGGTGGCGAACAAGGCAGAGGTTATGTGACTGCAGAGGGTCCAAAACGCGGCAGCCAGAACCCTGTTTGGGCTCCCTGGAAGCTGCCCAACAGCTGGTGCCATTCTACCGCGACACTGGCTGCCTACGGCCAAGCAGATTGAATCTAAGGCCCTCTGTCTGGCTTTTAAATTTTGAAACTCGCCTCTGCTGGTATCCTGGCCAATTTGCTGGTGCCCTACGTACCTTAGCGCCAAGTGCGGTCCGTGGGACAATATCTTGTCACCGTCCCTTGGGCGAAACAGTTACGTGTTGGGGGTGTTCCTTCCGCAGTTTAGCGGCAAAACTTTGGAACTCCCTCCCCCTTCAGATTCGCAGTCTGGACAGCAACCTGGCGTTTCGGAAAGCAATTAAAACATATCTCTTCCCTCTGGTGTAGGCTCTAGCTTCTCTGTCACATTACTGTCAGCTCCGGGACGCCTCTTCACTGAGTCAGCTTCACTGAGTCAGCTCACTTTATAAGTGAGGTTAACATAACATAACATGAATGTATGGTTAATGCCAAAGTGATTAGATGTGAGTATAGGTAGTGCCTACATGATGACATAACTGCATGTGAGCACTTGAGTGAACTCATAAGTTCAAGAGTAATATCTACCTCCTCTGATCAGTGCATGTCTAGTGCTTCAGAACAGAGAGATAACTGTCACTATATTCCATAAAACAAGCATGCATGTGTCTGTACCTTTCCCTACTGGCATAAAATATACAAGAAACATGCAGATAGGTGTATACCACTTTTTTATACCTCTACCAACTTCATAGTCATAACACGAGTGAGAACACATGTGCAAGTGCTGACACACTTCAATCATAAGACCATAAAGTCCCTTAAACTTGACCAAATTGCACTTCCCATTTCAAGAAGACACCTACATTTATAAGCTGTATTTGGAGTGTACCTTTACATAGACTGATACGAGATAACCTAATCACTAATCTTTCTACCAACATGTCTTAAACCACACTTTTCTGCTGCACCTTCACTATTTAGGAACTACTGAGAGTGTTGGGCCTAGCCAAATACAAACCAGCACATTTTTCAATTTGTCTGTTATAAGTCTCTCTATATTCATAAAAGAAAACATGCATGTGTCTGTACCTTTTCAACTGGCATCATACATAAAAGAAACATACAAATAGATGTATACCTGAATACTGCCTGAGTGAGTTTATGACTCCAAGGGTAATGTCTAAGTGATTATATAAGTGCATGGGTAGTACCTGAGTAAAAGGATCACTGTAACAGTAACGCCTGGGCCCCTGGATGAGTGCATGGGTACTGCCTAAGAAAATGGTTTACTGCAAGAGTAGTACTTCTGTGATTGCATGCCTATATGGGTAGTATGTCAGGATACTGCCTGACTGATTGGATGAGTACATGGGTAGTGGGTAGAGTACATGGGTAGTGCCTGAGTGAATGTTTCAGTGGAATACTAAATCCTGGGTGATTGCATGAATGTATGGTTAATGCCTAAGTGATTAGATGTTAGTATAGATAGTGCCTAGTGAATTTACCTGAGTGAATTCGTGAGTGCAAGAGTAATTTCTACCTCCTTAGATCAGTGCCTGGCTAGTGCTTGAGAACAGAGATGTAACTGTCACTATATTCCAAAAAACAAGCCTGCATACGTGTGTACCTTTTCCTAGTGGTATCATATATAAAAGAAACATAGAAATTGATGTATACCAGTGTTTTACGTCATACAAAAAGAGGGGGGGACGTAGAGGAATTTTCAGTTAGGTTCGCCCTCCACAGCTAAGGTATACATAAAAAAATCCGAAGTATCGGATAGAAGAACCTAGCTCTTATGATGAGTCACTGTCTACACTGGACGTTACTCATACAATCAAGGAATAGAAAGAAAAGGGGGAGGATACCCTTTTTCTTGAGTCCCACTAGGAAGATATTTTTAACCTACACCACTCCACTCACACTGCACCACACATAGCCCCCACTGACAGTGCTCCTACGTATCTCGCAAGTCGTAGCACACCTCAACCCGCAGCGGTTGGAAGGGCCCCTATGATGAAGCATGTCACCGTGAGGCAACTCCGGTGAGTGAGGGGACTCAAGAAAAAGGGTATCCTCACCCTTTTCCTTCTATTCCTTGATTGTATGAGTAACGTCCAGTGTAGACAGTGACTCATCATAAGAGCTAGGTTCTTCTATCCGATACTTTGGATTTTTTTGATGTATACCAGTGTTTTACACCTCTACCATCTCTACAGGCAAAACACATGTGAGAATACATGCGCAAGTACAGACATACCTCAATCATAAGACCATAAAGTCTGTTAAACTTGTCAGACTGCACTTCCCATTACAAGGAAACACCTAAATGTATGTGGCGTATTTGAAGTGTACATTTCTATACACTGACATGACTTGACATAATCACTAATCCCTCTGCCAACATATCTGAAATGTCACATTTGTACTGCAGCATCACTATTCAGCAACTACCGAGAATGTTGGACCTAGCCACATATAAAGGAGCAACCCTCTGCATGTATGTATTGTAACTCTCACCAGTAGCGATTGGTAGTAGGAGTGCTGCTGGGCGGTTACGTGGGGAGGGGGAGGGGCAGGGTGGTGGGTAGTAAACTACGGAATATGGACAAATACAGGTAAGTAAACATTAAAAAAAATGAATTTCGTTTTGTGCACTGCATTGTATTTGGCGATGCAGTGCACACAACGAAATTCGTTATTTAAATGTTATGTTTCCTTATCTGTATTTGTCCATATTCCGTAGTTTACTACCCCCCAATCTGCCCCTCCCCCTCACCACGTCACCGCCCAGCAGCACTCCTACTACCGACCGCTACTGACTCTCACTATATTTTAGAAAGTGAGCATGCATGTGTCTGTACCAGTGAGTAGCCAAAATATCATTTTTTTGAATATCGAAATAACAGAATATCGATGTTTATATATCGATAGTAAAAAATATTGAGATTTTAAATATCGATTGCAATAATATCGTTTTAGGTATGTGTGTTTTAATAGCGATGTGAAAAATATCGATAGCCAAAATATCGTTGTGTAAAAATGTCGATAATATGTAGAATTTTGTTAGTTTTAGTATAGTATATAATGTAATAGTTTTTTTGAGTATTTTAATATGTAATTTTCAATGTATGGTACATTTAAAAAAAAATTATATGTGTTTTAAATTTTATATATATTTTTAGGAGTGGGATGTTGGGTTTATGGGGGATAAGGGTGGGGAGTATTGTAAAAATATATATTTGAAATGTAATATTTTTTATAATTTTTATAAAATTTTACAATTTATTTTGTATTAAAAAAAATAATAATAATTAAAATATGTTTACGAGCGGGATGTTGGGTTTATAGGGGATAAGGGTGGGGAGTGTTTTAAAAATATATAGTTGAAATGTAATATTTTATAAAAATGTTATCAAATTTTAAACTTTAATTTGTATTTTTTATAAAAAAATTAATTTAAAAATAATTTTAGGAGTGGGATGTTGAGTTTATAGGGGATAAGGGTGGGGAGTGTTTTAAAAATCTATATTTAAAAAACATTTATTAAATGTTACAATTTAATTTGTAATTTTTACTAAATAAAAAGAAATTTGAAAAATAATTTTGGGAGTGTGATGTTGGGTTTATAGGTGTTAAAGGTGGGAATTAAAAAAAAAAAAATATATATATATATATATATATATATATATATATATATATATATATATATATATTCCTAATACAATAATTGTAATACAATTGTATAGATTTTTAAAAATACATAAAAATATCTTGAAATTTTGAAAAAAAATAGACATTTTAATTTGGGGGCCCATTAGGATAGCGGGCGGAAAACCACCCCGCCCGCCATGGAGGCGGAAAACAACCACCCGCCATGACCGCGGATAAACCGGCGTTCAAATCAGGATCCACCGCCACTACAGACCGACCGCGGCGGTAGCGGTGAAAATGAAACCGCCCGACGTGTGCGGTGATGCCAAAACTCCGACCGCGGGGGTCGGAAAAACAGCGGAAAAGACAAAACCATCCACAGGGAAAGCAAAGACACCGCACGGGAAATTACAATATCCCCGAGGGTGTCGCGGGCGGAACCGCCGACAACGACCGCCGCGGTCGCAGCCAGGATTGAATGGGAGAAATGGCGGTCAAGCAGCTGCAAAGCCACCGCAGCGGACGAACATGAAATACATGGCGGTCGATGTGAAAGCACCGCAGTCATGCCTAACATTGCATAAACAAAGTAGCCCTGCCCCCAAAATATACAACACACATACACAGATACATAAATTACTAAATCAAATATATACAAAACTACAGAACCACACCCACAACACACCTGACAACCACAATCCAATTGGACACACCCACACAGCTGAGTACAAAGCCACCCCCTCCACTCACCACAATCCTTTGCATCTTTCCAGAACAGAAGGCCATACACCACATCTGACAGGAGAGGCAAAAGAGCACACCACACCCACCCACCCACCACCACCATCAACACCACCATCACACCATCACAAACAAACCCCCAGCACACAACACACCTCATCACCACACCCCTGCATCCACACACCCCTGCACCCACAAACACCTCAACCCCCACACACCATGACATCACAAAAAATGCCAAAATTCACCGAGAGTGAGTTGACAGTCATGGTCAACGAGATTGTGAGAGTAGAGCCACAACTATTTGGTAACCTGGTCCAACAGACACCATTAGCCACTAGGACACAAATGTGGGAAAGGATAGTCCAAAGGGTGAATGCAGTTGGGGCAACCCCAAGATCCAGGAAGGAGATCATGAAGCGGTGGCATGATCTCAAGAGGGTTGTCAAGGAGAGGACGAGCAAGAACTGGACTCTGGCAAACGCGACTGGCAGTGGCCCTCCCATCCCACCAAAGACATTCACACCATGGGAGGAGAAGGTGCTTGCCATCCTGCTACCTGAGAGTCTCACAGGAGTAGCCGGGGGAGCGGAGGCTGGTAAGTACAGACAAATGTTTAACACCACATTGAGATTCACCTCCTTGCAATACCCAACCACCAATACAATGTCCATCCCTACCCAAAATGTAGCCAGCCATTCTGCTGAGGAGGCCTGTATGGGGGAGGAAGGTCAGTACAACAACTCACACCATAGCCCCTGGCCCACAGCCCAGCAGCATGGAGGCCTCCGCCACCCAGGAGCAAGTGTCAGCCATTGCACTGTTTAACAAACAAACTTACAGGTAGGTAGCCATCTTCACTTGGAGGGTGTTTGTGGGTGGGAGGCCTGTATCACTACTCCCAGCATGCCCCCTGGCCCATAGTCCAGCAGCATGGAGGCCACCGCCTCCCAGGAGCAAGTGTCAGCCATTGCACTGTTTAACAAACAGACCTACAGGTTGGTAGCCACCTTCACTGGGAGGGTGTGTGATGGGAGGCAGGGAGGGAGGCCTGTCTCACTGTACCCACCATTCCCCCTGGCCCACAGCCCAGCAGCATGGAGGCCTCCCCCACCCAGGAGCAAGTGTCAGCCATTGCACTGTTTAACAAACAAACTTACAGGTAAGTAGCCATCTTCACTTGGAGGGTGTTTGTGGGTGGGAGGCCTGTACCACTACTCCCAGCATGCCCCCTGGCCCACAGCCCAGCAGCATGGAGGCCACCCCCTCCCAGGAGCAAGTGTCAGCCATTGCACTGTTTAACAAACAGATCTACAGGTTGGTAGCCATCTTCACTGGGAGGGTGTGTGATGGGAGGCATGGAGGGAGGCCTGTCTCACTGCACCCACCATTCCCCCTGGCCCATAGACTAGCAGCATGGAGGCCTCCCTCACCCAGGAGCAAGTGTCAGCCATTGCACTGTTTAACAAACAAACTTACAGGTAGGTAGCCATCTTCACTTGGAGGGTGTTTGTGGGTGGGAGGCCTGTACCACTACTCCCAGCATGCCCCCTGGCCCACAGCCCAGCAGCATGGAGGCCACCCCCTCCCAGGAGCAAGTGTCAGCCATTGCACTGTTTAACAAACAGACCTACAGGTTGGTAGCCATCTTCACTGGGAGGGTGTGTGATGGGAGACAGGGAGGGAGGCCTGTTTCACTGCACCCGCCATTCCCCCTGGCCCACAGACCAGCAGCATGGAGGCCTCCCCCACCCAGGAGCAAGTGTCAGCCATTGCACTGTTTAACAAACAGACCTACAGGTTGGTAGCCATCGTCACTGGGAGGGTGTGTGATGGGAGGCAGGTAGGGAGGCCTGTCTCTCTGCACCCACCATTCCCCCTGGCCCACAGCCTAGCAGCATGGAGGCCTCCCCCACCCAGGAGCAAGTGTCAGCCATTGCACTGTTTAACAAACAGACCTACAGGTTGGTAGCCATCTTCACTGGGAGGGTGTGTGATGGGAGGCAGGGAGGGAGGCCTGTCTCACTGCACCCACCATTCCCCCTGGCCCACAGCCCAGCAGCATGGAGGCCTCCCCCACCCAGGATCAAGTGTCAGCCATTGCACTGTTTAACAAACAAACTTACAGGTAGGTAGCCATCTTCACTTGGAGGGTGTTTGTGTGTGGGAGGCCTGTACCACTACTCCCAGCATGCCCCCTGGCCCACAGCCCAGCAGCATGGAGGCCACACCCTCACAGGAGCAAGTGTCAGCCTTTGCTCTGTTTAACAAACAGACCTACAGGTTGGTAGCCATCTTCACTGGGAGGGTGTGTGATGGGAGGCAGGGAGGGAGGCCTGCCTCACTGCACCCACCATTCCCCCTGGCCCACAGCCCAGCAGCATGGAGGCCTCCCCCACCCAGGAGCAAGTGTCAGCCATTGCACTGTTTAACAAACAAACTTACAGATAGGTAGCCATCTTCACTTGGAGGGTGTTTGTGGGTGGGAGGCCTGTACCACTACTCCCAGCATGCCCCCTGGCCCACAGCCCAGCAGCATGGAGGCCACCCCCTCCCAGGAGCAAGTGTCAGTCATTGCACTGTTTAACAAACAGACCTACAGGTTGGTAGCCATCTTCACTGGGAGGGTGTGTGATGGGAGGCAGGGAGGGAGGCCTGTCTCACTGCACCCACCATTCCCCCTGGCCCATAGACTAGCAGCATGGAGGCCTCCCTCACCCAGGAGCAAGTGTCAGCCATTGCACTGTTTAACAAACAAACTTACAGGTAGGTAGCCATCTTCACTTGGAGGGTGTTTGTGGGTGGGAGGCCTGTACCACTACTCCCAGCATGCCCCCTGGCCCACAGCCCAGCAGCATGGAGGCCACCCCCTCCCAGGAGCAAGTGTCAGCCATTGCACTGTTTAACAAACAGACCTACAGGTTGGTAGCCATCTTCACTGGGAGGGTGTGTGATGGGAGACAGGGAGGGAGGCCTGTTTCACTGCACCCGCCATTCCCCCTGGCCCACAGACCAGCAGCATGGAGGCCTCCCCCACCCAGGAGCAAGTGTCAGCCATTGCACTGTTTAACAAACAGACCTACAGGTTGGTAGCCATCGTCACTGGGAGGGTGTGTGATGGGAGGCAGGTAGGGAGGCCTGTCTCTCTGCACCCACCATTCCCCCTGGCCCACAGCCTAGCAGCATGGAGGCCTCCCCCACCCAGGAGCAAGTGTCAGCCATTGCACTGTTTAACAAACAGACCTACAGGTTGGTAGCCATCTTCACTGGGAGGGTGTGTGATGGGAGGCAGGGAGGGAGGCCTGTCTCACTGCACCCACCATTCCCCCTGGCCCACAGCCCAGCAGCATGGAGGCCTCCCCCACCCAGGATCAAGTGTCAGCCATTGCACTGTTTAACAAACAAACTTACAGGTAGGTAGCCATTTTCACTTGGAGGGTGTTTGTGTGTGGGAGGCCTGTACCACTACTCCCAGCATGCCCCCTGGCCCACAGCCCAGCAGCATGGAGGCCACACCCTCACAGGAGCAAGTGTCAGCCTTTGCACTGTTTAACAAACAGACCTACAGGTTGGTAGCCATCTTCACTGGGAGGGTGTGTGATGGGAGGCAGGGAGGGAGGCCTGCCTCACTGCACCCACCATTCCCCCTGGCCCACAGCCCAGCAGCATGGAGGCCTCCCCCACCCAGGAGCAAGTGTCAGCCATTGCACTGTTTAACAAACAAACTTACAGATAGGTAGCCATCTTCACTTGGAGGGTGTTTGTGGGTGGGAGGCCTGTACCACTACTCCCAGCATGCCCCCTGGCCCACAGCCCAGCAGCATGGAGGCCACCCCCTCCCAGGAGCAAGTGTCAGTCATTGCACTGTTTAACAAACAGACCTACAGGTTGGTAGCCATCTTCACTGGGAGGGTGTGTGATGGGAGGCAGGGAGGGAGGCCTGTCTCACTGCACCCACCATTCCCCCTGGCCCATAGACTAGCAGCATGGAGGCCTCCCTCACCCAGGAGCAAGTGTCAGCCATTGCACTGTTTAACAAACAAACTTACAGGTAGGTAGCCATCTTCACTTGGAGGGTGTTTGTGGGTGGGAGGCCTGTACCACTACTCCCAGCATGCCCCCTGGCCCACAGCCCAGCAGCATGGAGGCCACCCCCTCCCAGGAGCAAGTGTCAGCCATTGCACTGTTTAACAAACAGACCTACAGGTTGGTAGCCATCTTCACTGGGAGGGTGTGTGATGGGAGACAGGGAGGGAGGCCTGTCTCACTGCACCCACCATTCCCCCTGGCCCACAGACCAGCAGCATGGAGGCCTCCCCCACCCAGGAGCAAGTGTCAGCCATTGCACTGTTTAACAAACAGACCTACAGGTTGGTAGCCATCGTCACTGGGAGGGTGTGTGATGGGAGGCAGGTAGGGAGGCCTGTCTCTCTGCACCCACCATTCCCCCTGGCCCACAGCCTAGCAGCATGGAGGCCTCCCCCACCCAGGAGCAAGTGTCAGCCATTGCACTGTTTAACAAACAGACCTACAGGTTGGTAGCCATCTTCACTGGGAGGGTGTGTGATGGGAGGCAGGGAGGGAGGCCTGTCTCACTGCACCCACCATTCCCCCTGGCCCACAGCCCAGCAGCATGGAGGCCTCCCCCACCCAGGATCAAGTGTCAGCCATTGCACTGTTTAACAAACAAACTTACAGGTAGGTAGCCATCTTCACTTGGAGGGTGTTTGTGGGTGGGAGGCCTGTACCACTACTCCCAGCATGCCCCCTGGCCCACAGCCCAGCAGCATGGAGGCCACCCCCTCCCAGGAGCAGGTGTCAGTCATTGCACTGTTTAACAAACAGACCTACAGGTTGGTAGCCATCTTCACTGGGAGGGTGTGTGATGGGAGGCAGGGAGGGAGGCCTGTCTCACTGTACCCACCATTCCCCCTGGCCCACAGACCAGCAGCATGGAGGCCTCCCCCACCCAGGAGCAAGTGTCAGCCATTGCACTGTTTAACAAACAAACTTACAGGTAGGTAGCCATCTTCACATGGAGGGTTTTTGTGGGTGGGAGGCCTGTACCACTACTCCCAGCATGCCCCCTGGCCCACAGCCCAGCAGCATGGAGGCCACCCCCTCCCAGGAGCATGTGGCAGCCATTGCACTGTTTAACAAACAAACTTACAGGTAGGTAGCCATCTTCACTTGGAGGTTTTTGTGGGTGGGAGGCCTGTACCACTACTCCCAGCATGCCCCTTGGCCCACAGCCCAGCAGCATGGAGGCCACCCCCTCCCAGGAGCAAGTGTCAGCCATTGCACTGTTTAACAAACAAACTTACAGGTAGGTAGCCATCTTCACTTGGAGGGTGTTTGTGGGTGGGAGGCCTGTACCACTACTCCCAGCATGTCCCCTGGCCCACAGCCCAGCAGCATGGAGGCCACCCCCAAACAGGAGCAAGTGTCAGACATTGCACCCTGCACACTCACCTTACAGGTACGTACCAACCGTAATTCTTCAGGAAGTGTGTGTGTAGAAAACATATAACAATTGGACGCAATGCATTGACATTCAACATGTATGACACCATGATGTCACTCTACACTATGAAATGTTACACGGTGTTGCCATGAATTGTCCCACTGATGACAGCATATATAACTAGTGTACAGACAGATGATGATACGCAGATGACGGAAACACTGACCACTCCCCAATTACTCCACAGGTGATGAAGAACTCACTGCTGAGGACCACACCAACGACCAGCAGAGCCAGTCTCCACCTCCGGCACATGGACTCACAGATGCGGACTCCCAGGACAGTTTGGATGATGAGCTCCAGCCCGGCCCATCTGGTGTGCCACAGACCCAGAGGTCCCAGGCCCCCATCCTCGCCAACACCACCTCTGCTGCAACAACAATGCAGCAGACCCCTGCTGTCCCGGCCTCTGCCTCCACTGCAACCACCACCGCCACCACCGCCACTGCCACCAACACCACAACTACCACCAGTACCACCTGCAGCACCCTCCCTGTCCCTAGGGATGACCAGCCCACAGCAACACCTGTGGAGGGCAGGGAGGCAGTGCGTGGTGCACCAGTGGTGAGGGAAGAGGTCCATGGCAGCAGAGCAGGTGGGAGGGCCAGGGTAAACACCAGACCTCGGGAGGAGTGGACACCATCCCTGGACCACTTCACCAGAGTCGTGGAGGCCTACCAAGAGGTCCAGGGACAAAGTGGCCGGTCGGATGAACTATTAAGGGAGCTCATCCTGCTGATGAGGTCCATCAATAACCGCCTGGGACAGATGGTGGACCTCATGGGCCAGCAAGTGGCGTTGCAGAGGGACAGGCTTGTGTCCCAACCACCACCACCGTCCCCTCCTGTTGTGCAGCAGGATGATAGTCCACCATCCTCCCCTGCGCCAACAGAGAGGGGCGAGTCCTCTGACGCCGCTGGCCATTCAGCAGGCCCCCCACCGCCAAAAAGATCTAGGGGGCATCCAAAGAAGAGCCTGGGAGTCTCTGGAGGCAAAGCACCTGCCACACGCCAGTCACGGAGCCAGCCGTGAAGACAACCCTCTCCCCAACTGCATTCACTGTTTGGACTGTCTTTCCCCACATTGCCTTGGCAATGGCACCTCTCTCTGTTGGACTGGGTGACCACATCCATGTGGTGTCTACTCTTGCATCTCTGCGACCATGACTGTCAACTCACTGCTCATTCCCCACCTTCCTGTAAATATTCCCGCACAATTCACATGTCCACTCCCAAACTAAAATACCTGACACTCCAGATTTTGTGTAGTGAATTCTTCAGTGCAATATTAACATTGTTGATAATGTCCATGATGTGTAAACATGATGTACAGCATGCAGGCCAGGAACACTCTGTAGCACCTAGGGAGACACAACAGAACTACAGTCACTTGTCTCATTGTGGCAACACACACAGATCACTGCTCCAAAAATATCCAAAATATCACAGGCATACTACACAATGTCTAGCAGATACGCACAAATACGGTCCAGCATACATCTCCGTACGTAACGTCAATTCCACCTATACCATACATAGTTGACAGAACATGTGCCTATCGAGAACATCTGCGCATATACATTTACAACAAAAGCAACCACACCAGACTATGTACACGTAACTCGTCACCCACCTTCAAGTGAAGTAGCGTTGGATTAGCTGCTGGCGTAGGTCAACTCCTTCCTCCTCTCCACTGTCCTCATCACTGGATTCTGGTCCCTGAGCAGGTTGTGGCCTTGGTTCCTCATCATCGTCCAGGAGCAGGGGGACCCCCTTGTGGATGGCCAGGTTGTGCAGCATACAGCATGCCACAACGATCTTGCACACCTTCCCAGGCGAGTATGCGAGTGCGCCTCCGGTCCTGTCAAGGCACCGGAACCTTGACTTCAGCAGACCGAAAGTCCGTTCGATTACCCGTCATGTCCTGCCATGGGCCTCATTGTAGCGGATGTCTGCTGGTGTTCGGGGATTCCGGAGTGGGCTCAACAGCCATGGCCTACTGGGATATGCAGAGTCACCTGTGAATGATAAACACCCATTGCAATGTTGTACGGCCACAGTAAAGCCAGTGACACACAGCACGTGATAGCAGTAGTGATACTCACCCACAATCCAGGCACGTTTGGGATGCAGATTCTCCATCATCCGTGGCACCATGCTGTTCCTCATAATGTACGAATCATGGACCGAACGGGATACTTTGCACACACATGTGATATTGTCATGTCCGCAAGGCACACCACCTGCACATTCATTGAGTGGTAGTGTTTGCGGTTCCGATAAATGTGCTCCGTCGCCTGCGGTGCCACCAGAGCTACATGGGTGCAATCTATGGCACTGACTACATGTGGGATGTGCCCAAGTGGATAGAAGTCCCCCTTAACGGCAGCCAATTCACGTCCCCTGGGGAAATGTATGTAGCGATTGCAATATATCATCATGGCCTCAAGTACATCCCTCAGCACCATGCTGAACATGGGCTGCGACATCCCCCCATCGTTAGCCACGGTCTCTTGGAAGGAACCAGTCGCAAAGAAGTGGAGTGCTGCCATCACCTTGTAGGAGGGTGTGAATGCCGTAGGATAGTGACGGCGAGGCTGCAGGTGGGGCTCCAATAGATCACACACGATCTTCAATGTTGGTCTGTCCAGCCTAAATTTCCTGATGATTTCCTCATTCTCCATGTCCTCAAGCACAGTCAAGTGACGTAGAAGATTCGGCCTCCTCCTAGTTGAGGAGTAAAATGAATATGTCAGTGACAAGCATCATGAGATGGCCATAGCACAAAGCATCAATGATGTAATGGGAAAACAACAAGGGCCAGAGAGATGCATGGCACATCTGGTTACATGGCTGGCCAATAGCTACACACAGAGGGCAGGCCTCTCCAGTGACAATACCCAAGTGACAGTAACACATTGGGGAATGTGAATGCGGATATAATGGTTGAACATTTGACATGTGCAGACATGGTGCAACAAGACCCGCCAATGTAATGTGACTTAACATGTCTGTCATACCCATCTGCTGTACCTGCCACACCTCAATGCATCATATAAATTCGGCACACATTCATTAACACAATGATCACAGTAGCAGGGACACTTCCGGTTGTGTGCATGATAAGTTGTGAAAGCACAAGTCAGGTACGATACAATGCAGTGACACCAGCCCGGTCAAGGTTTGCACTGACCAACAACACATTAAACGTCACGACATCAATGTAGAGCACGTGACGTCTGTTAATCATCATCAGCCATCAAAACCCTTACTAAAATGGCTGAAACACAGGCAAAAGTGGCTCACACTGAACGTGCGTCCTCCTGTGGATGACATGGCTGTGTGGCATCGTGTGTACAATGATGTGCCCTATACCATGTAGCTGCAGGGTGCTGATACAGTGTCCAGGATTGACGTACACAGCAATGTGTATGAAAATGGCAGTACCTAACGCCGGTCCCCGGCGATGTGACCCCAGCACCACCATCTACCCAGCGAAGGTAGCCATGTGCACATGGACTTGTGTACATGGCGGTAGGTATGCTCCACCGCATGAGTCGCAGTACCTACCGCCGGTCCCCGGCAGTGTGACCCCAGCACCACTATCTACCCAGCCAAGGTAGCCATTGGCACATGGACTTGTGTACATGGCGGTGGGTATGCTCCGCCGCATGAGTCGCGGTACCTACCGCCTGTCCCCGGCGGTGTGACCCCAGCACCACCTTCTACCCAGCCAAGGTAGCCATTGGCACATGGACTTGTGTACATGCCGGTGGGTATGCTCCGCCGCATGAGTCGCGGTACCTACCGCCGGTCCCCGGCGGTGTGACCCCAGCACCACCATCTACCGAGCCAAGGTAGCCATTGGCACATGGACTTGTGTACATGGCGGTGGGTATGCTCCGCCGCATGAGTCGCGGTACCTACTGCCTGGCCCCGGCGGTGCGTCACCGCCGTGGAGCATTGCATACAGCCAATGGCATTGATGATCGCGGTGGCATGATGCAGATTTGAAAATCGCGGCAGGTGTGCTCCGCCACCGCGGAGGCGGTCGTTGGGTGCTTTTGAATGATGCACCATCGCGGTAGCGCACCCCGGGCACCCGCGGTGCGTCACCGCCGTGGAGCATTGCATACAGCCAATGGCATCGATGATCGCGGTGGCATGATGCAGATTTGAAAATCGCAGCAGGTGTGCTCCGCCACCGCGGAGGCGGTCATTGGGTGCTGTTGAATGATGCACCATCGCGGTAGCGCACCCCGGGCATCCGCGGTGCGTCACCGCCGTGGAGCATTGCATACAGCCAATGGCATCGATGATCGCGGTGGCATGATGCAGATTTGAAAATCACGGAAGGTGTTCTCTGCCACCGCGGACGCGGTCATTGGGTGCTTTTGAATGATGCACCATCGCGGTAGCGCACCCCGGGCACCCGTGATGCGTCACCGCCGTGGAGCATTGCATACAGCCAATGGCATCGATGATCGCGGTGGCATGATGCAGATTTGAAAATCGCGGAAGCTGTGCTCCGCTACCGCGGAGGCGGTCATTGGATGCTTTTGAATAAGGCAGACCCGGACAACCAATTGTTGCATCTTTTAAGCTTCTGGACGACCCCAGGGGGCTATAAATCTGTGGGAGTGAGCCTCACATTTCCACTGCTCACAGAGCCTGCTGCCTGGGACCATCTCCTGCTGCTGCTTCAAGAGACTGCTGCCTGGGACACTGTCCTGCTGCTGCTTCAAGAGCCTGCTGCCTGGGACCCCTCACAACTCACTTCAGCCACAGGTCTGCCATATCCACAGGGATGTCAAGAACAGATAAGATCCGTGCCAGTCCATTCACGAGTGAGGAGCTGGATGTCCTTGTGAACGAGGTGCTGGCACAGTACCCACGCCTGTTTGGTGGCCCCAATGTCGTGGTAAGTCACCATGAAGGGAGCAGTAGGGCAGGGTGGTGTCAGACGTGTAGTCATGATGCTGCAGTATGTGCTTTGGGAGGTGGGGTGCTGACAAACACTGACAGACAAGCTGTTTCCAGGTCATGGGAGTGTGTGTGTTGCACTGTGACTCTTTCCTAGGCCTGTACTTGTATGTGTGAGTGGGTTGTGCTACTTTTTCGGACAGACATAAGCAACGGTTGTTAGCCTTGTAGATGCCAGGACACTGTACGCTTGTGATGACATTTCAGGGTGCCCCTGTAGTCATAGTCAGTGTGACCCACAGAGTAGGTTTAGTGGCTGCACAGCCAAACGTTGAACATCAGCCAACTTACATGCTACAGTTGCTTCACACTGATTAGTGGATATGCCCCATCAGTGCCCTGTACAATTTCTGAATTACACAGTGCTGTCGATGCATTTGTATTGAAGCATCATGCTTTAGTGTGAGTATCATGGAGACTAGGAACCTCAATGTGTGCATGCATTCACTAATGTTTATGCCATGCAGAGTGGCCTTGTGAGGGTACCCCCAGTTCTGGAGGGAGGGAGGTTACTGTGAGTCCCGAGTCAGTGTCTGGCTGCTGTACTGATAGATGCTGACATATGACATTGTGTAATTGTTCATTTGGCCTTCTTTACTGTCATACCTGCAGCTCAAGGTACACCAACGTAGGGCTGTCTGGAGGGCCATAGCAGCAAAGGTGCGAGCCCTGGGGGTATCAAACAGACGACACACACACTGTCACAAGAAGTGGGACGACATCAGCCGGCTGGCTAAGCAAGTGGCAGAGATGACCTTGGGGATGGTACCACACACTGGGCGTGTGGCACGGCGCACCATGACTCCGCTGATGGGACGCATACTGGCAGTGACCAATCCAGACCTGGATGCACGTCTGAAGGGGCATCACCAGCAAGACAGAGATGGTGAGTATCCGGGGAGGGAGAGTTTGTCTGGGAGTGGATGCATGTGTACAGTGCCTGTGGCAGCGGTGACACATGTGATGTGCGTGTGTTGCCATGCTGTGATATGTGATGTGAGTGGCAACTGTGATGTGTGTCTGTATGAGGCATTGGGCCACCATGGCCTTACTGTGCTGCTCCTGCCTGCAGTTTTCAGTCCTTGACAGATTTTGGTGTCCACATGGTCACTCTTCTTTGGGATGGTGGGTGGAGTCGATATTCTGCCGTACAGCTGTGTCCACTTAATGAGTGTGACACCATGTCTGCCTACTTTGCATGCACCATGATGGTAGAGGCCCACACATCTGACGACAATGTGAACCCTGATTGGCACATGGTGATTGGAATGGCCTATTTGGCAATGTGGCATGTGTAGTCAATACAGGTGTGTGTGGTCCCCTCTGGTTCCCTTTTGGGCTGTAAGTGGTGATGTGTGCTGTGGCTACATCATGTCCATGGGGCAGGTCAATGTGGGCTGGTGAACACCATCCATGGGCAGGGTGTAGTGCTGTTTGGCATCGACATTGCTCCACTCCTGGCTGTTTGTCTGCATGACAGGCACTGTTGTGGTCTATATAGTGTGTAGCTGCACAGTGATTGGAGGGTGTGGTGGTTACCATGTAGCTCTAGGCCTCTCATGTGCTGCATTGATCTGATATTGTGTGACCAGATGATGACACTTACACAACCCTGTTTCTCTCACTAATGCAGATTCGCAAGACACCACGGCGGTACATGATCCTGAAAGTGGTGGCGAGACCAGCACGACAGCTGCAGCGGAGCAAAGTAAGACTGAGCCAAGTGACACTGACCACACCAGCGCTACTGAGGGTGACAGGAGTATGCATGAGGACACAGACACAGAGTACCACTTCATCTGATGGCAGGGGGGATGCGTCCCTGTTAGCAGCCACAGGGGATGGGGAGTCTGCTGCAGCATCTGACAACCAGCGGCCACTGCCCAGCCTCCCATCCACTTCCTCTGGGGCTGGCCGTATCCGTGTCACTAAGAGGGGACGTGTAACATTCACACATGGCACCGCTGCCCCTGCACCTGTCCCCCCTGCTGCCCTCAGTGCAGAGTGCGTAGAGCTCCTGCGCCAACTTTGCGTGGGCCAGACCGCCCAGCTCAATGCCTTCAGTGCCCACGATAACAAATTAGGCCAGGTTCTGGCATTCATGGAGGCCATACACTCTGACGTGGGTGGGCTACATCGTACACTCCAGTCATTGTGAGCAACAGTCACGTCAGCCCTCCAACAGGCACATGCTCCCATTGCAGCTCAGGTGCCTGTGGCGTCCACCCATTCAGTGGCCACATCAGATGACAGTGACCACTTGGGACCTACATCAACTAAACGATACAACACTAGGAGCACAGGTCAGACCCAAAGTAAACAATCCCGTCCACAGACTCCATCCCCAAAGAAGAGCAGGCCCCCCCCAATATGCACAGACAAGGTGAAGTCACAGAAGAGCAAGGCCAGAAGATCATTGTGGCAGACATCAGGCTCACATGCTGCAGAGGCATCACCAGAAATTGACTCAGCTATGCCCACAGAGGATGTGTGGGATGTCATGGCTACACCTGGGGAGAGCACAGGGACACAACCACCCACCACATCAACCCCAGAACAAAGTTCATCGAGGCAGGTGGTGGAGAGCCCTGTTGTGACCAGCCCAGTCATTGTGGCAGAGGAGAGCCCTGTTGTGAGCAGCCCAGTGATTAAGGAAAGGGAGGGCAGTGTTGTGTCCAGGCCACTGATTCAGGAAAAGGAGGGCAGTGTTGTGTCCAGGCCACTGATTCAGGAAAAGGAGGGCAGTGTTGTGTCCAGGCCAGTGACTCAGGAAAAGGAGGGCAGTGTTGTGTCCAGGCCAGTGACTCAGGAAAAGAAGGGTAGTGTTGTGTCCAGGCCAGTGACTCAGGAAAAGGAGGGCAGTGTTGTGTCCAGGCCAGTGACTCAGGTAGAGGAGGGCAGTGTTGTGAGCAGCCCTGGCAAGAAGGGACAGGAGGGCACTGTAGACACCACCCCTGGGGGAAGTGGGAAGGTGGTCACTGTAGGGGGTACACCTTCCAGAGAGGATAAGGTGGTCCGGAGGCGTAGCCAGCCCAAGCGTTCAGCAGGATCAAGCACTTCTCCAGAGGGAGTGCCAGTGTCTGCCCCTGATGTGGGACAGTTGGGGTGTGTGCCAGTGGTGTCAACGCCACTTCCCATCAACCCCACAACAGGGAAGCAATTTCATATTCCAAAAAAGTGGAAGGGCACCCCTCCAACCTCTCCCACCCACACTGTGTCAAGGGTGAGCATGACTCCATCGCCACGTGCCACGGTGCCACCTGGTCCGCACAGCCCTCCACCTTGCAGGCCCTCTGTTATTACCACATCACATGGCCCTCTGTCACACCAGTCAAGTGGACCTGCTGTCCCTGACACACAGCCAGGTCCCACTCCACATGACAGCCAGGAGTGAGTTGTCAACACCCTCATACGCCTGTGCCACACAGATGTGTGCTAGTCAAGACCATTGTTTGCGATCTGGGTGTGTTGGTGGCCCTGTTGCTATGATGTGCTGTACTCACCCCTGCCAAGGACTCTGGACCTGTTGCTCTGATGTGCTGTACTCTCCCCTGCCAAGGACTCTGGGCCTGTTGCTCTGATGTGCTGTACTCTCCCCTGCCAAGGACTCTGGGCCTGTTGCTCTGATGTGCTGTACTCTCCCCTGTGCAGCCTCTCATGTACTTGCTGTCTCCCCTGCCAAGGACTCTGGGCCTGTTGCTCTGACGTGCTGTACTCACCCCTGCCAAGGACTCTGGGCATGTTGCTCTGATGTGCTGTACTCTCCCCTGCCAAGGACTCTGGGCCTGTTGCTCTGATGTGCTGTACTCTCCCCTGCCAAGGACTCTGGGCCTGTTGCTCTGATGTGCTGTACTCTCCCCTGCCCTGCCAAGGACTCTGGGCCTGTTGCTCTGATGTGCTGTACTCTCCCCTGTGCAGCTTCTCATGTACTTGCTGTCTCCCCTGCCAAGGACTCTGGGCCTGTTGCTCTGATGTGCTGTACTCTCCCCTGCCAAGGACTCTGGGCCTGTTGCTCTGATGTGCTGTACTCTCCCCTGTGCAGCCTCTCATGTACTTGCTGTCTCCCCTGCCAAGGACTCTGGGCCTGTTGCTCTGATGTGTTGTACTCTCCCCTGTGCAGCCTCTCATGTACTTGCTGTCTCCCCTGCCAAGGACTCTGGGCCTGTTGCTCTGACGTGCTGTACTCTCCCCTGCCCTGCCAAGGACTCTGGGCCTGTTGCTCTGATGTGCTGTACTCTCCCCTGCCAAGGATTCTGGGCCTGTTGCTCTAATGTGCTGTACTCTCCCCTGCCAAGGACTCTGGGCCTGTTGCTCTGATGTGCTGTACTCACCCCTGTCCAGGACTCTGGGCCTGTTGCTCTGATGTGCTGTACTCACCCCTGCCAAGGACTCTGGGCCTGTTGCTCTGGTGTGCTGTACTCTCCCCTGCCAAGGACTCTGGGCCTGATGCTCTGATGTGCTGTACTCTCCCCTGTGCAGCCTCTCATGTACTTGCTGTCTCCCCTGCCAATGACTCTGGGCCTGTTGCTCTGATGTGCTGTACTCTCCCCTGCCAAGGACTCTGGGCCTGTTGCTCTTATGTGCTGTACTCTCCCCTGCCAAGGACTCTGGGCCTGTTGCTCTGATGTGCTGTACTCACCCCTGCCCAGGACTCTGGGCCTGTTGCTCTGATGTGCTGTACTCACCCCTGCCAAGGACTCTGGGCCTGTTGCTCTGATGTGCTGTACTCTCCCCTGCCAAGGACTCTGGGCCTGTTGCTCTGATGTGCTGTACTCTCCCCTGTGCAGCCTCTCATGTACTTGCTGTCTCCACTGCCAAGGACTCTGGGCCTGTTGCTCTGACGTGCTGTACTCACCCCTGCCAAGGACTCTGGGCCTGTTGCTCTGATATGCTGTACTCTCCCCTGCCAAGGACTCTGGGCCTGTTGCTCTGATGTGCTGTACTCTCCCCTGCCCTGCCAAGGACTCTGGGCCTGCTGCTCTGATGTGCTGTACTCTCCCCTGCCAAGGACTCTGGGCCTGTTGCTCTTATGTGCTGTACTCTCCCCTGCCAAGGACTCTGGGCCTGTTGCTCTGATGTGCTGTACTCACCCCTGCCCAGGACTCTGGGCCTGTTGCTCTGATGTGCTGTACTCACCCCTGCCAAGGACTCTGGGCCTGTTGCTCTGATGTGCTGTACTCTCCCCTGCCAAGGACTCTGGGCCTGTTGCTCTGATGTGCTGTACTCTCCCCTGTGCAGCCTCTCATGTACTTGCTGTCTCCCCTGCCAAGGACTCTGGGCCTGTTGCTCTGATGTGCTGTACTCACCCCTGCCAAGGACTCTGGGCCTGTTGCTCTGATGTGCTGTACTCTCCCCTGCCAAGGACTCTGGGCCTGTTGCTCTGATGTGCTGTACTCTCCCCTGCCAAGGACTCCGGGCCTGTTGGTCTGATGTGCTGTACTCTCCCCTGCCCTGCCAAGGACTCTGGGCCTGTTGCTCTGATGTGCTGTACTCTCCCCTGTGCAGCCTCTCATGTACTTGCTGTCTCCCCTGCCAAGGACTCTGGGCCTGTTGCTCTGATGTGCTGTACTCTCCCCTGCCAAGGACTCTGGGCCTGTTGCTCTGATGTGCTGTACTCTCCCCTGTGCAGCCTCTCATGTACTTGCTGTCTCCCCTGCCAAGGACTCTGGGCCTGTTGCTCTGATGTGCTGTACTCTCCCCTGCAGGGCCGTTTCTAGGTGTTTTGCCACCCTAGGCGAGAATTGAAAAATGCCGCCCCCTCCCATGTCCAGATTTTTTTTGCTTTTAAAGTTATAGCAAAAGCACAGAAATGTATTGCGACAAGTCTGGGAAAAGTCTCAAGATTTGCCTCCCTAGGCACATCCTAATACCGCTGTTCTTGCGCTCTGATGGGGTCAGGGATTCGTGTACAAAACAGCTGCAATTTGAACCCAAGACACGTGTTTACCAAGTGGAGCCCAGGGCTAAGAAACACCACATGCATTGGAGAGGGCAGTGAGAGAAGGGGATGAAGTTGACCTAAATCTGTACCAAATGCTCAGAAACACTTGTTAAACACAAACGAAGGACTATCAAATATGAACTTTATGTAACTGACATTAACTCCAAATTGTTTCATCCAGAAGTCCTAGCTGGGGAGCTCCATCAGAAAAGGCGTGCCTGCTTCTTCTGGATCGGGCAGGTGCATTTTGTAGATCTGTCCACTTCAGCTGACCCCCCACTCCAAAATAGTGCCTGTGAGGATTACAGCTTTAAGCTGCCTGTGCCAGGGTGGGAGTGAGCCCTACTGTAATTTTCTGAACACCTTCAGAGTCACATGGAAGGGCCTAAAGCGAGGCCAGATTTGTACCCAATGCACGTTTACTTTTTGCAGTTTTATTTAGGCAAACTCGACCCAAAGGTATCAGAGGGCTTTACATGAGCGCCACTTATGTTACACAAGGACACATTCATCTTTGGTAGGCACGGGAAGGTTACGTGATTTACCCAGAATCACAGGATGTTCAGCCAATGCAGAGGCACAAACCTGGTTCCCCAGCTCCTATGTTGGCAACTCTGGCCCTTACCCACATCCTCTCCCCTTGGCACCAGGAGCAGGTCTAAAAAGGGGGAGACTTTGATCCAAAAATAAAACCACTGATCAGAAGCACATTTTCAAGACAACGCCATTAAATTAAAAAATTTGGTTGAAATAAACTTCATATTGTGTACCACAGAAGCCCTAGGCAGCGCTAAGAAATTAAGCCTGTCTCTAGTGCTTTCTCAGGACCGGGCACATCCATCTTCTGCAGCGTTGCACCGTTACTACTTACTAGAAGGGGCCAGCGGGGATGACAGCGTCGAGCTGGTGGTGGCCTTAGGAGGATGTCTAGTTCTGGCTTGGACAGACATCCCTTCTTGCTAGGCCAATATACTCAAGCCTCTGCGGGAAGAGGCCTGTGAGGATGCCTTTCCTGAGTGCCGGTTGGCTGCAATCAAAGGCAAAGATCCTTTCTTGATGGGGGATTGACCGCATCCAGTTCTGTAGAACGGATGAAATGCAGAGCTGATGAAAGGCTCTGTGGACCTGGCCGGGGCTTCCTGGGCCTGCCTGCCTCACGTCTGCTCCCTGCTTGCCGGGTGGGAGCGGGAGGTGTTACTGAAGGAAGAATCGAGCTCCTAGTAACACTCTCACTCCCTCTCTGAAATAACTGCTATCTGCCCTGCTAACAATTGGCATGAAATGACTGACTTAACTCCACATAGTGTGTGCTATAAACACAGGCAGTGCAAAACTCCATTAACAGGTCGGAAAATGGAAAAGTGTTCTATGTAAGTATTTACTGTTTAAAACGATACCAACATGACAAAAATTGCATTAGGCACTTCAAAGTTCCGAGTAACGTCTTTAACTGCAGTTCGGCATTGACGTTAATAGAAATATTTGTGCATTGCCCACAGCTGGCAACCTGAGGCTGTCCAAGTGATTAGAGGCGGGCACTGGGAGGGAGGCCCTGCTAAAGGCCAGGGCCACAGACGGGCAGGTCTCGGCACCTTCTAACTAACGTCCTTCCTCCCGAGCAGAGCCATGGACCCTGCTTGATGATGCCCCCCACCCGCTTGTCTAGCTCCTCTGCTGCTCCTCAGGGACTGAAGGCACCCTCCTCTGTGTTCAAGACGGGGGCACAGTGCTGTGCATGCGGCGTCCTAGAACAGGACTTTACCAAAGTGCGCCGGGCCGTCCAAGGGACCTCGACCTTCAGACACACATGTTTTTTGGCGCCCTCCCCCTTTTGCCGCCCTAGGCGGCTGCCTAGACCTGCCTAATGGTAGAAACGGCCCTGCTCCCCTGTGCAGCCTCTCATGTACTTGCTGTCTCCCCTGCCAAGGACTCTGGGCCTGTTGCTCTGATGTGCTGTACTCTCCCCTGCCCTGCCAAGGACTCTGGGCCTGTTGCTCTGATGTGCTGTACTCTCCCCTGCCAAGGATTCTGGGCCTGTTGCTCTGATGTGCTGTACTCTCCCCTGCAAAGGACTCTGGGCCTGTTGCTCTGATGTGCTGTACTCACCCCTGTCCAGGACTCTGGGCCTGTTGCTCTGATGTGCTGTACTCACCCCTGCCAAGGACTCTGGGCCTGTTGCTCTGGTGTGCTGTACTCTCCCCTGCCAAGGACTCTGGGCCTGTTGCTCTGATGTGCTGTACTCTCCCCTGTGCAGCCTCTCATGTACTTGCTGTCTCCCCTGCCAATGACTCTGGGCCTGTTGCTCTGATGTGCTGTACTCTCCCCTGCCAAGGACTCTGGGCCTGTTGCTCTGATGTGCTGTACTCTCCCCTGTGCAGCCTCTCATGTACTTGCTGTCTCCCCTGCCAAGGACTCTGGGCCTGTTGCTCTGATGTGCTGTACTCTCCCCTGTGCAGCCTCTCATGTACTTGCTGTATCCCCTGCCAAGGACTCTGGGCCTGTTGCTCTGATGTGCTGTACTCTCCCCTGCCCTGCCAAGGACTCTGGGCCTGTTGCTCTGATGTGCTGTACTCTCCCCTGCCAAGGACTCTGGGCCTGTTGCTCTTATGTGCTGTACTCTCCCCTGCCAAGGACTCTGGGCCTGTTGCTCTGATGTGCTGTACTCACCCCTGCCCAGGACTCTGGGCCTGTTGCTCTGATGTGCTGTACTCACCCCTGCCAAGGACTCTGGGCCTGTTGCTCTGATGTGCTGTACTCTCCCCTGCCAAGGACTCTGGGCCTGTTGCTCTGATGTGCTGTACTCTCCCCTGTGCAGCCTCTCATGTACTTGCTGTCTCCCCTGCCAAGGACTCTGGGCCTGTTGCTCTGACGTGCTGTACTCACCCCTGCCAAGGACTCTGGGCCTGTTGCTCTGATATGCTGTACTCTCCCCTGCCAAGGACTCTGGGCCTGTTGCTCTGATGTGCTGTACTCTCCCCTGTGCAGCCTCTCATGTCCTTGCTGTCTCCCCTGCCAAGGACTCTGGGCCTGTTGCTCTGATGTGCTGTACTCTCCCCTGCCCTGCCAAGGACTCTGGGCCTGCTGCTCTGATGTGCTGTACTCTCCCCTGCCAAGGACTCTGGGCCTGTTGCTCTTATGTGCTGTACTCTCCCCTGCCAAGGACTCTGGGCCTGTTGCTCTGATGTGCTGTACTCACCCCTGCCCAGGACTCTGGGCCTGTTGCTCTGATGTGCTGTACTCACCCCTGCCAAGGACTCTGGGCCTGTTGCTCTGATGTGCTGTACTATCCCCTGCCAAGGACCCTGGGCCTGTTGCTCTGATGTGCTGTACTCTCCCCTGTGCAGCCTCTCATGTACTTGCTGTCTCCCCTGCCAAGGACTCTGGGCCTGTTGCTCTGACGTGCTGTACTCACCCCTGCCAAGGACTCTGGGCCTGTTGCTCTGATATGCTGTACTCTCCCCTGCCAAGGACTCTGGGCCTGTTGCTCTGATGTGCTGTACTCACCCCTGCCCAGGACTCTGGGCCTGTTGCTCTGATGTGCTGTACTCACCCCTGCCAAGGACTCTGGGCCTGTTGCTCTGATGTGCTGTACTCTCCCCTGCCAAGGACTCTGGGCCTGTTGCTCTGATGTGCTGTACTCTCCCCTGTGCAGCCTCTCATGTACTTGCTGTCTCCCCTGCCAAGGACTCTGGGCCTGTTGCTCTGACGTGCTGTACTCACCCCTGCCAAGGACTCTGGGCCTGTTGCTCTGATATGCTGTACTCTCCCCTGCCAAGGACTCTGGGCCTGTTGCTCTGATGTGCTGTACTCTCCCCTGTGCAGCCTCTCATGTCCTTGCTGTCTCCCCTGCCAAGGACTCTGGGCCTGTTGCTCTGATGTGCTGTACTCTCCCCTGCCCTGCCAAGGACTCTGGGCCTGCTGCTCTGATGTGCTGTACTCTCCCCTGCAAAGGACTCTGGGCCTGTTGCTCTTATGTGCTGTACTCTCCCCTGCCAAGGACTCTGGGCCTGTTGCTCTGATGTGCTGTACTCACCCCTGCCCAGGACTCTGGGCCTGTTGCTCTGATGTGCTGTACTCACCCCTGCCAAGGACTCTGGGCCTGTTGCTCTGATGTGCTGTACTCTCCCCTGCCAAGGACTCTGGGCCTGTTGCTATGATGTGCTGTACTCTCCCCTGTGCAGCCTCTCATGTACTTGCTGTCTCCCCTGCCAAGGACTCTGGGCCTGTTGCTCTGACGTGCTGTACTCACCCCTGCCAAGGACTCTGGGCCTGTTGCTCTGATATGCTGTACTCTCCCCTGCCAAGGACTCTGGGCCTGTTGCTCTAATGTGCTGTACTCTCCCCTGCCAAGGACTCTGGGCCTGTTGCTCTGATATGCTGTACTCTCCCCTGCCCTGCCAAGGACTCTGGGCCTGTTGCTCTGATGTGCTGTACTCACCCCTGACCAGGACTCTGGGCCTGTTGCTCTGATGTGCTGTACTCTCCCCTGCCCTGCCTAGGACTCTGGGCCTGTTGCTCTGATGTGCTGTAATCTCCCCTGCCATGGACTCTGCACTTCTTGTTTGTGTTTGACCTGTGCATAGTCTCAAACATTTGTACATGATTTTGTGGCTTGCTGTTGTATACTACTGTTGTATTGCTACATCTGTGCAATATATGAATAAATACAGATACTTCTGATGTGTGTTTTATCACTCTCCTTGCTGATTAAAGTCCTTTTATTGTTTGCATTTGCTTGACTGAGTACCATGCTCCATTTTTAAGTTCACCATTGCATGGCTCTTTGTGGCCATCTGATTTTTAGACAGGGGTGACAGGGTCTTCAGACCAATCTGGCACTGCTGATGTTGTACTCTGTGATGGCTATTTTATAGGCCATGCAGTTTTCTTGTTGGTGTTTTGGTAGTGCTGCATAAACTGTTCACAGGTCACCTTGGGGGACAGTGGCAGCACAGGGTGTGCAGCTGTTCAGTGGTTTTGTAGCTGTCTGTGATGTCATGAGGTATGTGTGTGTTTTCCTTTCTGTGTGCCCAGGCGTGTATGTGTATGGTCATCTTGTGTTGGCCCTTAGTCCTTGTGGCATGGCTTACATGGCATGTGTGGTGTTGGGCGTGGCAGAGGTGTGCAGTGCGAAGGGTGTTGGTTTGTAGTGTATGTATGTGCGCCCCTGTATGGTGTGAGACACACATGTGTCAGCCAGGAGTTGTATGTTTGTCTTACCCTGTGTGGATGATTGTATACAATTGTGTGGGCTGTGGGGAGTGCACTGGTGTTGTGTGTTCCTTGTCAGCCAATCCTGCAGTGCCTGTGTCCCTGGTTGTGTGTTGTGTGTTGCAGTGTGTGTGTAGTGTGCTTGTTGTTACAGTGCTTGTTGGTGTGCATGGGGGTGCACGGGATAGGCACCTGGCCTGTGACTAGCTCGGTGGGGTGCAGTGTTGTTTGGGGTGGTGTGTGCCTGTGATGTTTGTGCCCTGCCCATGCCTTGGTGTGGCCCTGCCTTCTGCATAGTGCGCATGTGTTGACCGCGGCGGTGACGTGTCCGTGACTGTGACGTTGCTGCAGGTTGGCAGACGTTGTGTGTTCCGGATACCGTGGGGTGCCTTGTTGTGAGGTGGGTGATGTGTGGGTGCCCATGTGGATGTGTTGTGCCCCCCAGCAGGATGCCAGTGTTGTGCTTAGGCCCTGTGTCGGCATGTGTGTTGTGTGGTGCATATGTGTAGTGGTGTACCTGCGGCGGCGTCCGCGGCGGCCCATCTGGCGATAGTGTTGCAGCAGGTACATGACCGGATGCATGTGGAGGGCTGGGTCCATGGGGTTCATGTCGGGTTTCGGCGTTCGTGCTCTGCTGTCGACTTTCCACCTGCTTCAGCTGTACGGTGTCTCCGCTGCGGAGCGTCTGCTTGTTTGGGCCATCCTAATTTGTCGAGCGGGGCGGACGTCATCGGGCGTGGCGGAGGGTCTCGATTGGCTCCCGCCGCCGCGGTGGCGGGCGCACCTTGATGGCGGGGCGCGGCGCTCCGCGGCGGACGGGAAATTACCTGTGTTTACCTATCCTAATGTGGTGGACGTGAGTTCCGCTGCTCGCGGGCGGAAAAAGCTGTTTTACCGCCCCGCCACCACCGCGGTGGTGCCACCGCCCGCTATCCTAATGGACCCCTTAGTATTTTGATTTAGAGTTTATAGTTGTTAAGACTGGTGAGTGTTATTTTTTAAATTGAAAATTACATTTAGAATGTTAAAATAAATTTTAAATTTATATTAAATATTTTTATAAAAAATTTGAAATAGTTTGGAAAATTAGTTTAGGAGTCGTATTTTTTGTTTATAGGTGTTGGCAGTGGGAACTATTTTAAAAATAGATAATTTAAATAATAATTTTTAAAAATGTTGCTAAAAATATTCAAATGTAATAATATTTTTTAAATGTATTTTTAAACAATTGGAAAATGATTAATTACTTTTGTTTTAATTCCAGCACCTACCCCAATTTAATGTAGACTGGAGTGGGAATAGTAAATTATATTTAATTATTGTCCAGCACCTACACCAATTTAATGTTGACTGGAATTGGAATCGTAAATTATATTTAATTACTGTCCAGCACCTACCCCAATTTAATGTAGACTGGAGTGGGAATAGTACATTATATTTAGTTAGTGTCCAGCACCTACTTCAATTTAATGTAGACTGGAGTTGGATTAGTAAATTATATTTAATTACTGTCCAGCACTCACCCCAATTTAATGTACACTAGAGTGGGAATAGTAAATTCTATTTAATTAGTGTCCAGCACCTACCCCAATTTGATGTAGACTGGAATGGGAATAGTAAATTATATTTAATTAGTGTCCAGCACCTACCCCAATTTAATGTAGACTGGAGTGGGAATAGTAAATTATATTTAATTACTGTCCAGCACCTACCCCAATTTAATGTAGACTGGAGTGGGAATAGTAAATTATATTTAATTAGTGTCCAGCACATACCCCAATTTAGGGGCCGATTCCGATCCGGTAAAATTCTCGTCCATACGATTCGCATCCGGAGCCGTCTCCGTATGACTCGTACACACACCGTACGACTCGACGAGTACGATCCGGACCGGGGTATCAGGACGCGATTCGTACGGGCCATGTCAGGTAAGGGCGATTTGTACAGAAAAGCGCATATTCACATACACACCGTATGGTGCGTACCCCCCATGATCGCAGGGGTACACACCGTACCCCTGTGATCATGGGGGGTACGCACCGTACACCCAGCTGGCATGGGGTATGCACTGTACACCCAGCGTATATGGGGTAAGGTGCGCACACCCCAAGATCGCGGGGTACAGTGCATACTCCCCATGACCGCAGGGGTACGGTGCATACCCCTGCGATCATGGGGGTACGCACCGTACTGGGGGGGCGTTCCGTACCTGTTTTGGGGCGAACTCTGCTTTTAAGGCTGTTTTCAACTCCCGTAGAAAAAGGGTTGTACGGTGCGTACCCAACACGAATCGTACTTGCCGGTTCGGAAAAAGCAGCCGCGAACAGTACAGATGTCGCGTACAGCGGGTTCCGAGGGAGATTCGTACGGGGATTTAAATCGTACGGTCCCTGTACGATTCGTACAGAGTCCAGCTCCTGGTACGAATCATACTTCGTCGTATGTAAGGGGGACGTTGCAGGGTACGACTCGTACGGGAAAAACGCTCCGAACGGCAATTTGGAGCGCTTTTTACCGGATCGGAATCGACCCCTTAATGTAGACTGGAGTTGGAATAGTATATTATATTTAATTTGTATACATATTATGTATGTACATTGTATCTAATGTGAAGATAATAAAATAAATACCATTAATACCATTTTTTTGTATTTGTTATATTTGTTTTTTATTCAATACGAGTTGAAAGAAACAGTAAACATTTTTATTATATTTTTATTTTATACAAATATATTAATGCATGTATTTAGAAACATATTATTGTACTTTTCTGATTTTTCAAAATGTTTAAATTTTAGAGTTTTTTGTACAATTTATTAACAAATTATATTTCTTACAGTGTTAGGTATTGTATACAGTTTGTAAAAGAAAGTAAACTTTTATTAAATATAATGTACATTTTTAAATTTTGAATACATGATTTGTGTACGTATGAATTATTAAAAATTAAGATTAATATTTTTAATATTAATATACATTTTTTAACATTTTTTTTACATTAAAACACATTATTAACAGATGTTTAGTTATATAATTTTTGTAAAACATTTCTAAATATTTTTGTACATTTGATTACTTTTTTTAATTATAATAATAAATATTATTTTCATAATATTTATTTTTATAATTTTACAACATAGGTAAATTAAATGATATATTTCTTATGTTAACCTTTTTATTATGTTTTGGGTCTTTTATTTTGTAACCGTTTTACGTCGTTTTGTGTCATTTGGGTTGAAGAGAAGCTCGCGGTTGGGAAACACTTCATGTCGCTAAAGGTAAGGTTTGTTTTATATGTTTTAAGTGTGTTTTATATTAATTTTGATATTAGTTTGATACTGTTTAGTGTAGTTATAAGTTAGTTGTTTAAATTTGGCTTTGTTATATGTTTTAATTATGTGTGGTGTTTTTATGTATTGATACGGTTGTCTAGGCCTGGTTCAAGAGTTAGTGTTTCGGTGTTTAAAGTGTATTTAAGTGAAATGTAAAGTTAATATTATTGTTAGTAAGTGTTTATGTGTTGTTTTATGCGGGTGGGAATGTATGTTATTTTGTTTTGCGTGTTTTTACTTTCAGGGGTTCTTCGTATAGGAAGAAGTCTTTTCTTTAAAGAAGTGTGTGTTAGTTTTATTAACTAATATATTTTTAACACTTCTTTATATTATTCGGTTTCCTTGAGCGTTTTTTAACTTTTTTATATATTTTCGGGTTTTTGATGGAGTTCGCAAGGACTTTCGTTACGTGGATTATTGTTTTTGGGTACAGTTGTATATTTCCATTTTTTTTTGGGCAACATTATTTTTTCATTCATGGATTATGTTGGCAGAACATGGATTTTGCAATCTTTGGAATACATTTGGTAAGTTGTTTATTTTTATTTATTGTGGGTGGGTAATGTTTTTATTGTTATTGTTAATTGTTATTTTATTACAAATATTATTAATGTGTGTATATATATTCATGAATTATTAAAAAATATATTGCACACAATGATTATTTTTGAAATAAAATATTTTAATTTTATGTGCATTTCATTGTTGGATGCATTTTATTAGGAACTAGCTTACCCGTCGCACGTTGCTGCGGTCTCCGAAGAAAGGAAATTCAAGGAAACTCGTTATGATAACATTCAATTTACATTGTGTCATTTTTATTGAAACTTATTCATTTTAATATGGAAAACATTTCAAAGTGTCGTTTTAATTCTATTTATTTATTCGAGTGCTTGTGGATACACGATTTTTTGTTTTTCCGTCTGGTGCGTACATCAGTATTCCAAAGATTATGAGGGCCCTAGGGGGCCGATTTTTATAAAAAAATGTATGCCAGAAACCTTCGTGGGGGTGTACTCAACAACTTCCCAAAGTTTCCTGGTGATCGGATGAATGCTGTTTTAATTCTATTTATTTATTCGAGTGCTTGTGGATACACGATTTTTTGTTTTTCCCTCTTGTTCGTACATCAGTATTCAAAAGATAATGAGGGCTCTGGGGGGCCGATATTTTTTAAAAATGTATGCCAGAAACCTTCGCGGGAGTGTACTCAACAACTCCCCAAAGTTTCATGGCGATCAGATGAATGGTGTTTTAATTCTATTTATTTATTTGAGTGCTTGTGGATACACGATTTGTTGTTTTTCCGTCTGGTGCGTACATCAGTATTCGAAAGATTATGAGGGTCTTGGGGGAGCCGATATTTTAAAAAACATTATGCCAGAAACCTTCGCGGGAGTGTACTCAACAACTTCCCAAAGTTTCATGGCGATCGGATGAATGTTGTTTTAATTCTATTTATTTATTCGAGTGCTTGTGGATACACGATTTTTTGTTTTTCCGTCTTGTGCGTACATCAGTATTTGAAAGATTATGAGGTCCCTGGGGGGGCCGATATTTTTTAAAAAATTATGCCTAAAACCTTTGCGGGAGTGTACTCAACAACTTCCCAAAGTTTCATAGCGATCGGATGAATGGTGTTTTAATTCTATTTATTTATTCGAGTGCTAGTGGATACATGATTTGTTGTTTTTCCGTCTGGTGCGTATATCAGTATTCGAAAGATTATGAGGGCCCTAGGGGGGCCGATATTTTAAAAAACATTAAGCCAGAAACCTTCGCTGGAGTGTACTCAACAACTTCCCAAAGTTTCATGGCGATCGGATGAATGGTGTAGTAATGCAGTAAGGACAAACAGACGGACAGACAGACATACATTAGTTTTTACATATATAGATTTGCTGGTGGTACTGATTTAAAGGAGAGTGTTGGCTATTATGTTTAAGTATTCCATTCATTTAGTACTAGGGTACCATTTTACCTGTTGCTCTAAATATTTATGCATTTGTTTTGTTTGTTTGAAAGTTTTGGGCGTTAATTGAGTTATGGATCGTTCCATTCGGAACTCTTGGTAGCTTTGTTCCTTTTGTAGCATTGTTTACATTTTTCTAAACTAGGTTTTGCTCTGCCTGTTGATTGAAGGAAGGCATTATGCCAACTTTCTACAGCATTGTTTCTTTTAGATTCGCCATTTAATGTACTCCTATATATATTCCACCAGGGTATTAAAAATTTAGGATTTCTTCTGTGGCCAGATCTGTGGAGTCTCCCCACCCATGTATCCTCAAAATAGTCCAATAGTGGACTTAGTTTACCTTCATTTTGTTTATAAAAGTTACTGTCAATTAAGATGTTGTAGTGTTCTACTACGTCTATTTCTGGGACATAAGCAAGCACAGTACATTTTTTTATTTGATAGGCAAATGATGCATTTGTGGCGGTAACTGGGCATAATATCGAATTCAAAATATCGAATGGACTAAATATCGAGTCAAAAATATCGTTTGTATAGAAATATCGAAAGAAATTATATCGATGTAAAAAATATTGTTATTTTTTTTCACTAATTAAATATCGAAAGAAAAAATATCAAATCAAAAATATTGTGTACTGTTAATATCAAATAGTTTGTGTTGTTTAAAATATCGAAATAATATATATAGAATGTAAATAATATCGAAAAAATATATAGATATGCAAAAATATTGAAACATTTTTATAATGTTAAAAAAATATATTAAAAAAGTGTCAATATTGTAGAATGTGTAAATTTTTTCTAATATTTGAAATGTAATAATTAATTTAGTTGTGTATTTTATGGGTTTTATTAGGAGCGGGATGTTGGGTTCATAGGGGATAAGGGTGGGGAGTGTTTTAAAATAATAATAAAATATTTTAAAAAAAATTTAGAACATTTAAGAATTTAATTTAAAATATTTAAAATAATTTATTAAAATTGTAATTAATTTTAGGAGTGGGAGGTTGGGTTATTAGGGGATACGGGTGGGGAGTGTTTTAAAATAATAATAATAAAATTTTTAAAAATTGAAAATTTGAAAATGTAGGAATTTTTAAAACAATTTTATAAAAAATGTATTACATTTTTTAAAAATTTTAGGAGCGGGATGTTGGGTTATTAGGGGATAAGGGTGGGGAGTGTTTTAAAATGTTTTTTTTTTAAATTAAAAAAAATTGACATTTTTACAATGTTTTATGTTATTTTAGGAGCAAGATGTTGCTTTAATAGGGGATGAGGGTGGGGATTATTAAAAATATTTATAATATTTTTTCAATATTATGGTAAAAAAATGTTTTAATTATATGTAAAATTAAAATTTTCAATTTACATTGAAAATTTTTTTTTAAATGTATGTTGATAATTGTGTTTAATGCTGATTATTGACTTTCAGTATTTTGTTTGTGAATTTAGAAATTTGTTTCAAAATTTTAAGAAATTTAAACATTACAAAATAAATTTTATTAAAAATGTAAGAAATTTTAATTATTTTCTTAAAAATGTCAAATACAATTAAATTTTTATAATATAAAAATAATTTTAGGTAATTTAAATAATTAAATACATTTTTTACATAAAATAATATAATATATTATTGTGAGGTTTGTTAAATATGGGTTATTAAATATAGATTGAGACGTAAAATCTTTATTTTAAAAATACAATTATGGTATTAGGATTAGTACATTTGATATGATTATTATTCTGCACCTTCTCAGAATTTAATTTCAATGCAGTGGGAATAGTAATTTATAATGTGTTTGTGTTCAGCCCATTACTTGAATTTTACAATATTGGAGTGTGAATATTACATTAAATAGGGTTAGTGTACAGCACCTTCCCTGACATTTATCAGACTGGAGTATGAATAGTAAATTATATATGGTCAGTGTCCAGCACCCTCCCTCTTTTTATGTAATTGGAGTTGAAATAGCAAATTGTATGTGGTCAGTGTCCAGCACCTTCCATGTATTTCACCTGACTGGAGTTGGAATAGTAAATTATATTGGATCACTGTCCAGCATCTTCCCTGTTTTTCACTTGACTGGAGTTGGAATAGTAAATTATATATGGTCAGTGTCCAGTACCTTCCCTGTTTTTCACCTGGCTGGAGTTAGAATACTTAATTATATACGGTCAGTGTTCAGCACCTTCCCTGTTTTTCACCTGACTGGAGTTGGAATAGTAAATTATATATTGTCAGTGTCCAGCACCTTACCTGTTTTTAACCTGACTGGAGTTGGAATAGTAAATTGTATATGGTTAGTGTCCAACAGCTTTCCTGTTTTTCACCTGACTGGAGTTGGAATAGTAAATTATATTGGATCACTGTCCAGCACCTTCCCTGTTTTTAATTTTACTGGAGTTGGAATAGTAAATTATATATGGTCAGGGTCAAGGATCTTCCCTATTTTTCACCTGACTGGAGTTGGAATAGAAAATTATATATGGTCAGTGTCCAGCACCTTCACTGTTTTTCACCTGACTGGAGATGGAATAGTAAATTATATTGAATCATTGTCCAGCACCCTCCCTGTTTTTCACATGAGTGGAGTTGGAATATTAAATTATATATGGTCAGTGTACAGCACCTTCCCTGTTTTTCACCAGATTGGAGTTGGAATAGTAAATTATATATGGGCAGTGTCCAGCACCTTCCCTGTTTTTCACCTGACTGGAGTTGGAATAGTAAATTATATTGGATCACTGTCCAGCACCTTCCCTATTTTTCACATAAGTGGAGTTGGAATATTAAATTATATATGGTCAGTGTCCAGCACCTTACCTGTTTTTCAACAGACTGGAGTTGGAATAGTGTTTTTCAACAGACTGGAGTTGGAATAATAAATTATATATGGGCAGCGTCCAGCACCTTCCATGTTTTTCACCTGACTGGAGTTGGAATAGTAAATTATATATGGTCAGTGTCCAGCACCTTCACTGTTTTTCACCTGACTGGAGTTGGAATAGTAAATTCTATTGGATCACTGTCCAGCACCTTTCCTGTTTTTCACATGAGTGGAGTTGGAATATTAAATTATATATGGTCAGTGTCCAGCACCTTCCCTGTTATTCACCAGACTGGAGTTGGAATAGTAAAATATATATGGTCAGTGTCCAGCCCCTTCCCTGTTTTTAACTTTACTGGAGTTGGAATAGTAAATTGTATATGGTCAGTGTCCAGCACCTTCCCTGTTTTTAACTTTACTGGAGTTGGAATAGTAAATTGTATATGGTCAGTGTCCAGCACCTTCACTGTTTTTCACCTGACTGGAGTTGGAGTAGTAAATTCTATTGGATCACTGTCCAGCACCTTTTTCACCTGACTGGAGTTGGTATAGTAAATTATATATGGTCAGTGTCCAGCACCTTCACTGTTTTTCACCTGACTGGAGTTGAAATAGTAAATTCTATTGGATCACTGTCCAGCACCTTCCCTGTTTTTCACATGAGTGGAGTTGGAATATTAAATTATATATGGTCAGTGTCCAGCACCTTCCCTGTTATTCACCAGACTGGAGTTGGAATAGTAAAATATATATGGTCAGTGTCCAGCCCCTTCCCTGTTTTTAACTTTACTGGAGTTGGAATAGTAAATTGTATATGGTCAGTGTCCAGCACCTTCACTGTTTTTCACCTGACTGGAGTTGGAGTAGTAAATTCTATTGGATCACTGTCCAGCACCTTTTTCACCTGACTGGAGTTGGTATAGTAAATTATATATGGTCAGTGTCCAGCACCTTCACTGTTTTTCACCTGACTGGAGTTGAAATAGTAAATTCTATTGGATCACTGTCCAGCACCTTTTTCACCTGACTGGAGTTGGAATAGTAAATTATATATGGTCAGTGTCCAGCACCTTCACTGTTTTCACCTGACTGGAGTTGGAATAGTAAATTCTATTGGATCACTGTCCAGGACCTTCCCTGTTTTTCACATGAGTGGAGTTGGAATATTAAATTATATATGGTCAGTGTCCAGCACCTTCCCTGTTTTTCACCAGACTGGAGTTGGAATAGTAAATTATATATGGGCAGTGTCCAGCACGTCCCTGTTTTTCACCTGACTGGAGTTGGAATAGTAAAATATATATGGTCAGTGTCCAGCACCTTCCCTGTTTTTCACTTTACTGGAGTTGGAATAGTAAATTGTATATGGTCAGTGTCCAGCACCTTCCCTGTTTTTAACTTTACTGGAGTTGGAATAGTAAATTGTATATGGTCAGTGTCCAACACCTTCACTGTTTTTCACCTGACTGGAGTTGGAATAGTAAATTCTATTGGATCACTGTCCAGCACCTTCCCTGTTTTTCACATGAGTGGAGTTGGAATATTAAATTATATATGGTCAGTGTACAGCACCTACCCTGTTTTTTACCAGATTGGAGTTGGAATAGTAAATTATATATGGGCAGTGTCCAGCACCTTCCCTGTTTTTCACCTGACTGGAGTTGGAATAGTAAATTATATTGGATCACTGTCCAGCACCTTCCCTGTTTTTCACGTGAGTGGAGTGTGAATATTAAATTAGATATGGTCAGTGTCCAGCACCTTTCCTGTTTTTCAACAGACTGGAGTTGGAATAGTGTTTTTCAACAGACTGGAGTTGGAATAGTAAATTATATATGGGCAGTGTCCAGCACCTTCCATGTTTTTCACCTGACTGGAGTTGGAATAGTAAATTATATATGGTCACTGTTTTTCACCTGACTGGAGTTGGAATAGTACATTCTATTGGATCACTGTCCAGCACCTTCCCTGTTTTTCACATGAGTGGAGTTGGAATATTAAATTATATATGGTCAGGGTCCAGCACCTTCCCAGTTTTTCACCAGACTGGAGTTGGAATAGTAAATTATATATGGGCAGTGCCCAGCACCTTCCCTGTTTTTCTCCTGATTGGAGTTAGAATAGTAAAAGATATATGGTCAGTGTCCAGCACCTTCCCTGTTTTTAACTTTACTGGAGTTGGAATAGTAAATTGTATATGGTCAGTGTCCAGCACCTTCCCAGTTTTTAACTTTACTGGAGTTGGAATAGTAAATTGTATATGGTCAGTGTCCAGCACCTTCACTGTTTTTCACCTGACTGGAGTTGGAATAGTAAATTCTATTGGATCACTGTCCAGCACCTTCCCTGTTTTTCACATGAGTGGAGTTGGAATATTAAATTATATATGGTCAGTGTCCAGCACCTTCCGTTTTTCACCTGACTGGAGTTGGAATAGTAAATTATATATGGTCAGTGTCCAGCACCTTACCTGTTTTTCACCTGACTGGAGTTGGAAGAGTAAATTGTATATGGTTAGTGTCCAACAGCTTTCCTGTTTTTCACCTGACTGGAGTTGGAATAGTAAATTATGTTGGCTCACTGTCCAGCACCTTCCCTGTTTTAAATTTTACTGGAGTTGGAATAGCAAATTATATATGGTCAGGGTCCAGGATCTTCCCTGTTTTTCACCTGACTGGAGTTGGAATCGAAAATTATATATGGTCAGTGTCCAGCACCTTCGCTGTTTTTCACCTGACTGGAGTTGGAATAGTAAATTATATTGAATCACTGTTCAGCACCTTCCCTGTTTTTCACATGAGTGGAGTTGGAATATTAAATTATATATGGTCAGTGTACAGCACCTTCCCTGTTTTTCACCAGATTGGAGTTGGAATAGTAAATTATATATGGGCAGTGTCCAGCAACTTACCTGTTTTTCACCTGACTGGAGTTGGAATAGTAAATTATATTGGATCACTGTCCAGCACCTTCCCTGTTTTTCACATGAGTGGAGTTGGAATATTAAATTATATATGGTCAGTGTCCAGCACCTACCCTGTTTTTCGACAGACTGGAGTTGGAATAGTGTTTTTCAACAGACTGGAGTTGGAATAGTAAATTATATATGGGCAGTGTCCAGCACCTTCCATGTTTTTCACCTGACTGGAGTTGGAATAGTAAATTATATATGGTCAGTGTCCAGCACCTTCACTGTTTTTCACCTGACTGGAGTTGGAATAGTAAATTCTATTGGATCACTGTCCAGCACCTTCCCTGTTTTTCACATGAGTGGAGTTGGAATAGTAAATTATATATGGGCAGTGTCCAGCACCTTCCCTGTTTTTCACCTGACTGGAGTTGGAATAGTAAAATATATATGGTCAGTGTCCAGCACCTTCCCTGTTTTTAACTTTACTGGAGTTGGAATAGTAAATTGTATATGGTCAGTGTCCAGCACATTCCCTGTTTTTTACCTGACTGGAGTTGGAATAGTAAATGATATTGGGTCACTGTCCAGCACCTTCCCTGTTTTTCACTTGACTGGAGTTGGAATAGTAAATTGTATATGGTCAGTGTCCATCACCTACCCTGTTTTTCACCTGATTGGAGTTTGAATAGTAAATTATCATGGGTCAGTGTACGGCAACGTACTTAACTGTTATTTGAATGGAGTGGGAATATTAAGTTATATATGTTTTAAAACAAATTCACAAAAGTAATGTAAATAATATATGAGGTAGTATTATAATTCTAGAATTAATATTTGTAATGGAATATGTAGATGTAAATATAAAAATATTATTCTTATAATCACAATTTAAAAATAACATTTTATTCTTATTTTTAAATTAAGTAGACATGCAGTTTTTGAAAAATTTTATTGACAGATTGTATTTATATTATGTACAGTACAGTATACAAATTATGTAAGCTTTTTTATAAACAGTTAGATACATTGAATGTATTACATTACATTTATTTATATTCATAAATGTTTTACATTTCTAAAAAAAAATATTTTTAACAGTATCTTTCCAAAGATATATACATTCTTGTTTAAGAATTCTTATAAGCTTTGTCAACAATTTTTAACATTTTATTCTTTTTTTGTTAACTTTTTTATTCAATGTCCATTAAATATTTAATTAATAATGTTAATATTTAATATATTAATTTTATTAATTAAATATTTAGAAAATTTACATGAACGGAAAATAATAAACAGGTAAGTATATATTTGCTACATTTACATGCTAAATATATTTTGAATAATATGTATACATATTAAATACAATGTTCTTAATAATAATTAATATTTGTAATTAATTATTAATAAGTATATACTCAGGTTTTAAATATTAATATATTAATACAATATAAAATAGTAAATAATTTATACAGTTGCATACAATGTTTGGTATGTATTTTTAAATTATTAACATACATACATACTATTATCAATAATAATAATTAATATATTAGATTAATTATTATTATTAATTTACAAATGTAAATTAATTATTAAATATTTTAACAAATAACAAACAAATTTTGGAAATAATCACTTAAGTGTAACTATTTATTTACAATAGATATACATCAATATGATTAATAATAAGAATAAATAATATGTATTATTTATTATTATTATTATTAATTTACAAATGTAACATATTTGTATAGTAACTTTAAAAATAAAACATAAATGTCAATAATAGTTTTGTTATATGTATTTATTACAATGTTAATATATTAAATTAAGTATTAATAATAATCAATAATATGTTATTAATATTTATTATTAATTTACTAAGGAGATTTAATGTACGATTATTTTTCTAAGTGTTAGAAAAAAATGTATAACATTTTAAGTCTGGTAGTATATTTTATTTTTACTTAGAACATTGTATTTAATATGTTTAAGTTTCTATTATTGTTTAAATGGGACTACTTTTTAACCGCGTAAGGTTATTTTGCTTCATTCAGGACTGGAGAAGCTCGCGGTTGGATGGTGCGTCGCGTTGCGAAAGGTAAGGTGAATTTTTATATTATATGTTATAGAGTAGTAGTGTTTGAGTGTATTTTGGAGCTGTGTAGTGTTACTGTGTGTGTTTAGTTGTGGCTTTGGTATGTTTTAGGTGTTACTTTGTTTTTACGGAGGTGTTGTGGGTTTTTGAGACCTAGTGTATTTTCAGAGTTTGATGTTATAATATGTGTATTTTAATGTTGTATAGTAATGTTTAGGTATATTTGGAAATGTTTGGGGGCTTTGTGTGGGTGGTTTTGTTTTCAATATTTTTTACAGGTTTCTGAATTTCGCCGTTTCTTTCCGGAGAAGGATGCGTTTTTTTTTTGGAGAAGAGATTGTATTACTTTATTAAAGTATTGTTTTTATACTCTCTCTCCTTTTCTCTTGGGTTCATGGAGCGATTTTTACTCTTTTTTACTATTTATCGGGTTTTTAAAGGTATCGATTTGGATTGGGAGAAGACAATGCGTTTTTTTTTTAAGAAAAGTGTGTGTATGTTATTTTTATGAATAAATTTAACACACTTTGTTTTTTTGGTCCTATTTGGGTCACTGTTTGTTGTATACGTAGCTCTTGGTAGCTCTGTTCTTTTTGTAAAGCTTCTATTAGTTTTTGGACAGTGGGTTTTCCTCTGCTAGTGGTAGCTTGAAATGCATTGTGCCATCCTTCGACATTGTTGTTAGTTTTAGCTTCTTAATTCAGTGTACTTAAATATACATTCCACCAAGCTAAGTGAAATTTAGGTTGGCGTCTGTGTCCCGATCTAGGTAGCCTTCCCACCCATGTATCTTCGAAGCAGTCTAGGAGTGGTGCTAGTTTTTCCTCATATTTTCTGTAATATGGGCTATCGATTAGGATGTTATAATGTTCTGCTACGTCTGTAACAGGGACATATGATAGGGTAATTAATTTTTTGATTTGGTATGCAAAGGTGCTGTCAGTAGCATATTGTATGCTTAATGTAGATTTTTTGAGATATCTCCAAATGCTTTATTTAAATGATAATAGCAACCTTGTATTGCTGTGTGAGGAAAAGTTTTTAATATACTATTGATCATAGCTAGTTCAAAATCAATAATTATTTTCTGTGGACAATAATTATTTGTTTCCTGTTTTATTGTGTTTAGGACTTCTGTGTAAATATGTTGTTGTTTGTTGGGCAACAAGCAGTAAATAAATGGGATGTTAGAATGATGGTACAAACCATGTATGCTGTAGAGTTGGTAAAATGGTTTAGGACATGTTTTAAAAGTCCCATCCATCATCCAATGTTGGCACTCTGGTAATTTTCTTAGATTGTTAGCAGTACCAAACATTATAATTCGGTTGGTAGGGCATTTGTTGTCAAAAAGTAAGAATGGTTCCTTATTATGTGTTATACTCAGTTCTGGGGGAAAAACAACTTCTTCTAACATTTTGGGGTTAGGTTGAGTAGTTGTTGTGACTCTTTTTTGTCTTGCAATTGTGCCTTTTAGGGAGTCAATTGAAGGGAGTTGGCCAGAAGCATGTTGAGGAACTTTTAGGAGTTCCTCTTTTAATATTTGGGTTGTTGGTTTGTCAGTCCCTGTACTTGCTTCTTTTATACTTTCAAGGGCATCCCTGACCTCAATTTCAGTTATATTAGGGGGGTTATTGTGTTCCTTGGTAGATAGTACATTAGCTTCTTCTGTTGTAGCCCTACCATAACATTTATTAGAGTAGTATTTACTACATTTCCAAAAAACTTTGCGTCCTGACTGTTTTTCTTGGGTATAAACATACCCCATATAACATAGTAAAAGCTTGTTTTTCTGTGACATAACAAACTCTGCACCTTCAGTCATATTTCTATTTGTAGTGCTAGGAAAGGTTAGAAAGAAATATATATTAAGTTTAAATACTGCTATACATGTTTTTAATGCATTCATATTTCTATGATTATACTTACATTTGTTCTTTGTTGTAATTCGAAATGTTGAGGAGGTGTTTTCAAGCTTTTTCTTGAATTTCCTTGTTATATTTCTGTCGGTAGAAAATGAAAATAATTAGATAATCTATCATTCAATTACATTTTGAGCGGTTTCTAGGGGGAAGCTGTCTTGTAGTTAGCATTTTAGGGTTTTTAAATAATGTACAAAATATACTTACATTTTTAATTTATGTAGTCTTCTGCTTTAATGGAGTACTTTTTTGGATGTCCTCGAATTTTCTGTTAAGAAGGTAGAATAAAGATAAAATGTGTATTAGAAATTTGGGTTTCATAAATGCCGTTGGTGTGTTAGAGAACAGTTAAAAATACTTACAATAATGATTTTGTAGTATGTAATCAGTTCAACTTTTATTGCTGTGTTTAGGAGATGTCTGTAGAAGAAATCTAAAAGGTAAAACATTTTTTTATTTAAACTGTTTAGAGAAATTGTAACACTTTTAGCCTAGTACTTTTGTTTTATTTAAAAATCAGTTTAACTTACTTTAAGTATTTCTGTAGGAATATTGTCTAGAAAAGTAGTCTGCTCAGGAAACAGTTGGTCAGAGTGTCACCGTATTCTTTCTTTAGAGTTAGAAGCAGGAAATAGCAGTAGCAAATTAATCCTTTTATAGTGTGTATTTGATTAGTTACTTCATTTGATTGGATTATTTAAGAATGGGGCCTTTTCATTGTTTGGTTTGATTTTTTTATTTAATTGCTATGTTTCGTGTTGTGGTAATGCAATTTACTTAATACTTTTGCATTAAACCAGGTTTGTTTTTCTTCTAATTAAAATGTATGTAATAATATTTTGCACATTTATGTTAAAAGTATCCTATTTATTTATACATTCACTGGAATGTTTGGATGATATATGTTAAAAAGTTTTATTTTTATTGTATGTGTTTTAAAAAATGTTTATTCTTTGTATTATATATTGTGGAGTGTATTATATATTTAAAATATATAGTTGTATTGTATTTAAAACATTCTAGGTATTTTTTATTGAGTCGATATTCCTTTTTTTTTCTATATTAGTGTCATTGATATATTTTGTTTCGATATTTTTGTTGTGTACTGTTTAATTTTTTAATAGACGATATTTGTTTATTCAATCTTTTGTTTTTTGATATTATTGATGTCGATAATTATTATATTCGATAATTAGTAGTCGATATTTTTGTAGTTTCTTAAATAACGTATTGGATGTCGATATAATGGTAGTCGATATTATGTCGCCGATATTTTTGCAACTCGATATTGTGGTCGACGACATTATGTCAGTGATCCATTTGTGGCATATTCTATGCTTAGGGGTTGTCTCCGATTCGGGAAAAAAATCCGTACTACGAATCGTATTCGTAGCCGTTTGCGTATGAATCATACAAATCCGTCCGAATCACGTAGTATGATCTGTAGGAAAAGAAAACGTATGAATGTGTGCGAACCATACGAAAAGCAAGGGAAAATCCGTACGATATGGACCCTCACGGTGATCCGTACGAATCGTAAACATGCTGTACGACCTGACAAGTACGATCCGGACCGGGGAATGAGAATGCGATTCGTACGGAAAACGTTCTATGAGCACTTTGTACGGAGAACCACACATTCACATACGCACTGTACCCCTGCAATCATGTGGGTACGCACCGTACCCCTATGCTTTGTACCTCTACGCACCGTACCCCGATGCACCGTACACCTACGCACCGTACACCCATGCACCATACACCCATGCACTGTATCCCGATGCACCGTACCCCTACGCACCGTACCCCTACTCACCGTACCTCTGCAATCATGGGGTGCCCTCGCGTACCCGGGGGTGTCCGTGTCGCACGCGGTTCGGGTCGAAATATGCTTTTACAGACGTTTTAAACTCCCGTAGGAAAAGTCATACGGAGTGTTGTTGTAACGAATCGTACTTGCTGGTTCGTGAAAAGCTGCTTCAGTCCATACGGATGTCGCGTACTGCCTGTTCCGAATGCGATTTGTAGTATTTTTAAGTTGCATGGTCTTTTGTACGATTCGTACGGAGATCTGCTATGGGTTCGGATCGTACTTCATCATACGTACGGGGACGTTGAGGGTGTACGATTCGCGTGGGAAAAATGCTCCGTACGGTGATTCGTAGGGGATTTTACCGAATCGGAATCGACCCCTTAGTGTTGTTTTCTGCAAGTTTCTCCATAGGCACTGGTTGAAAGGATAATAACAGCCCTGGATGCAGGTATGGGGATGTACTTTTAAGATTGTACTAAGCATTGATTGTTCAAAATCTAATATTTTTTTTTCAGGGGAATAGTCATTTGTTTGTTTTTTATTGTGCTTAATAATTCCATGTATGTGGAATTCTTTTTATTTGGTAATAGTGCATAAAGTAATGGTATTTTGCAATTTTGATATAGGCCGTGTATTGTATATAATTGGAAAAAAGGTTTGGGACAAATATTAAAAGTCCCATCCATCATCCAATGTTGGCTTTCCTGTAGTATTTTAAACGTATCCATTGTTCAGGACTTAGAATGACTTTACTATAGGCTCTGGGAATTGGAGTGGTGGTGGTAGTTGTTTTTTTGGTGTGTGAAATTTTTCTTTTTAGCGAAGCTACACTTGGCATTTGTGTGGTGGCTGTCTTTGGGATTTTGGGAATGTGTTCTTTTAAAATGATACTTGTTGGCTTTTGGGAACATGTGCTGGCCTCTTTTCTATTTTCTAATGCAGATCTTACTTCAATTTCTGTTACGTTCGGTGGGTGGTTATGCTCCCTAGTATAAAGTACAGTTGTTTACCTAGTTGTTGCTCTCCCGTAACATTTATTTGAGTAATATTTACAACATTTCCAGTTCACTTGTAACCCAAATTGTTTTTCTTGTGTATAAGTGTTCCCCATATATCACAGTGACATTTTTCCCTTCTGGCTGGTTATGAATTCAGCTCCTTCGGTCATTTTGCTGTATGTTAATCTATAAAAAACATATGTTATAGTTATTTTAATGTTGTTCTATGCATTTCAATTTAAATATAAAAACATTTTTTATATTATATTCTTACATTGATGGTAATTCTGTTTTAGAATTTGCTGGTGTTTCTTTTTTAGTTGTTGTATTTTCATTCTGTATTTTCTTTCTTTGAAAAATAAAAGTAATTTGTTTGTATTAATTGTTCTTTTATTTTTTATAGTTGACAGTGCTTTTGTTTTTACTTTTAACTTTAGCTAATTTGCTCTATTCTTTTATAATGGTTTGTTAAATACCTACAGTGTCATTTGTAGCCTTTTTGGCGTTTTCTGTTGGTTGTGGGTTGTTTATAGATTAAGCTGTAGTGGGAAGAGAAAATAAAAAGAAACGATTCATTACTATTTAGATATTTTTGTGCTTTTTAAACATTTTAGTTATTAGTATTATTTAGTTTAATTTAATCACTTACTTTTAATGCAGTTTCTATTCTGTTATATGTTGATTTTCTATAAGCTGTAGTTGAAGTCTCCAGAATGTTCTCTCCTGTAGTTTTCTTTTTTTTGGGTGTGGATTGTTTTTCATTTTTAACTGTTTATATAGTGTTTTTGAAGTTGCAATTAGTAAACTATTGGTGAATTTGAATTTGCAGTGTTTTTATTTGTTAGTTTGTATATTAGGATTTTTTTTTAGGTGGTTAGTTTCTAAATAAGGAAAACGCTAATTAGTAGTATGGAGTGTATAGTTTAATTAATTTATTTAAAAACTTTTCGTTGTATATTATATAATTTATTTTTTTGGTATTGTCATATATAAAGTTAAAAATATTTATATATAGGGCTCCCGGTTTTCCTTTTAAATGGATTTTTACATATAAATACAGACGGAAAACAAGTTTTCCTTTATCTGTTTTTATACATAAAAACAGGAAAATACTAGTACATTTTGCAGCGCTTCTCTGGGTTAACAATGCAGTGCTTTTCCGGGGGCTCCGCTCCGCTCTCCCACTATCTGATTGCCATGAAAAACCCGTGACCAATAAAATACATTTATTTAACCCCGTCTCCTCTGCCCCCTACAGCCATCGAGGTCATGTTATTTTATTGTGGGTGATGTATCAGTGTGAGGACTGAGGTGCCCCAGCAGAGCTGTGTATTCCGGCCCAATACTGGGTCAGAGCATGTCCTCTGGGGTCTGTGAGTGGTCCATTATGGAGCGAGCGTGAAATACCTTTGACCAAAGACCAGCCCCCCATCCTTCCTCACCTCTTACAATGACCCTCTTCACAGTTCACTCGCCTCCCCCAGGCAGGAGGCCTTCTCCGGAGCACCGGTGAATAGTGAGAAGAGGGAGGGGCACCCAAACAACAACAATGGAAGGACAAGATAAGCCCCCCGTACTTCGCATGAACTTCCTCCTCCCAAAACTGCAGTGCCCCTATACCCTGCTGTGATCCCCGCCAACATCCGTGGCAACACCTTCCCGCACCCCAACACTTAACCCCTAGCTTGAGGGTTGAAAGGGGGAAACAAAGACTGTCTGCAGTTTTTTTATTTTTTTATTGTGCGGTTTGTGAATTCTCAGAGGAGAAAGAACACAAAAATGAAGGGCAGAGACCTAGCTGTGCACTCAAAGTCGGACTCCACCATGGGCTGCCACCTTTCCAAGATAAACATACCGGACATTTTTAGTTGTTTTAAGAGCCTGCAAAGGACAGGACGTGATACTAAATATGACTCTAAATTAAAACCTATCCATCCATTTGTAACAATCACTTGCCTGCTTTTTAACTTTAATTATTAACACAGCTGTAGAACACCCGGTAAAACCTATAAAATTAAACACGGTCTGGCACTGAGGGGGCACTTGCAGCCTCTGTTATCTGAAGAGCACGTTTGTTTTGCAGGTAGCAGTAGCCCAATAGGTGCGGGTGGAAAGGTCGCTGGTACCAGAGACAAGCCGGGAACGGTCTCTACTGTGCCATTGGAGGTTGCATAACTGAGGAGCAGGAGGGTGGCAGCTCCCCACAGGCCATGGGCTGTCAGTGAGTGTGTCCGAGTAAAGTATTAACACAACACCTGCCTGTGCCTCGGTCTGTGCCCTCCCCACTTTGGGAACGAACAGTAGCTTCCCTCGCCTATTACAGGTTTTAAAATACAGATATTAAATACATAACTAAGTAAAGCAAGACAGAGTAATCGCAAAGTGGCCAGATTGGGTTTATTTACACTCAAACACATTAGCGCTACCTTACAGAGTTTGCCAGTGAAGTGCTACTTTTCTTTTCATGTTGTTAGTTTTTTAAGCAAAAACGCTCATTGATTTCTGAATAATTAATGTAAAAGCGTTAAGTTGTATTCCCTATGAGTGTTTGCTTTTTCCAGTATGTTGTTACTTTGTTTCAGGCAGCATATTACTGTAGTCTAGTGCATAATTTGAACTGAATTGCTTCCAGTGTTTATAGCGGGTACCAATTGGGTTGCAGTTGAAGGCAGTGTGTGTTTCTCTCAGTGGGGCAGTTTGGTGTTCAGTGGGGGAGAGGATGTGGCACCCTGCAGATGACAGAAACTGCAAGGCTCTGAGACAAATGACTTGTGATAGCACTTTGAAGCATATTTGGGACGTTCTGCAAATGGCAAAGTTTTCAGTTTAATGTATAGTGTTGACCAATAACAACCGAGCGCATGTGTGTATTGTCAATTTAAATAAATGTGGAAAAATACTAGCTGTAGCGTCGTCTTTTGCTTGTGGCAAAAATAAATGTGGATAAATACAGAAAAAATGCCAAAAAAATCAATATGGATAAATACAGACGGAAATGTCAAAAAAATAAATACCATAAAACCGGGAGCCCTATTTATGTAGTAGTTTTTGTAGTGATATTTTTATTATTTATGTGTTATTTAATTTTTTATGTAGTAGAAGTGTTTTTGTAAATTAAATTTTTTTTTATTTATAGTATTAAAATATTATTTTAGTCGTTTTATATTTGTATTTGTTCCTATAGTATCCCATCGATATTTTAAAATTTGCAATATTAGTGTCGTTGATAGTGTAGTTTCTGATATTTTTTACTTTGTGTATCTTTTGTAATGGTGGTCGATATTTTGTTATATCGATATGTATGTCATCGATATTAGTGGTATCGATATTTATGTATGTCGATATTGTGTATCCGAAATTTTTGTACATTTTTAGTTAAGTATGGGAGTTCCATATTAGTGTTTTCGATATTTTTGTATCGACATTTCTGTAGGACGATAATGTGTCTTTCGAAATGATGTCAGTGATTCGTCTGTACCTTTTCCTAGTGGCATCATATATAAAAGAAATACAAATAGATGTAAACCTTTTTTTATACCTCTACCATCTTCATGGGCATTACACATGTCAGAATACATGTGTAAATAGAGACATACCTCAGTCACAAGACCATAAATGGCTTTCAACTTGTCAGACTCCATTTCCCATTTGAAAAAGCCACCTACATTTAAGCCGTGTTTTTCAAGTCTACTTTTTCACAGTTTCAAACAACATTCTCCAATCACTATTCCCTCTCCCAACATATCTTAAACCTCTATGAAAACACAGTTACAGCACACCCTTATTAGTTACAATAAATCCAAGATACATGTATTGGATATTGATGTAGCATAACACCAACTACTCAAATCCTAAAGTCCAAAGGCGAGTATGGTATATTCCACTCCCATAAAGGTTTTCAGAGGTAATCCACGAACACCATCCATAGAAAAAATCTTTTTATTGATGTAAACAAAAAAAAAATCAGAAACTCATTAATGATTTTGCACACAATAAATGTAATGCAGCACTCTCAACGAGGTAAAACCAGTAATGGCAAACTTTTCCTCTCTTTCTGCACACATATAAATGTAGGTAACAAATCACATTCCTTCCTACATTATTTCAAATTGTGAGACACATTTCTATTGGTAAGACATATTAACCCTTTTTAACTGTCTTCTAAAACTGCCCAAACTGGTACTGTAATTTTCTGGAGTTGTGACTCCACCGCGCTGCCTCAGTAAAGGATTGCGATGGATCTGTGAACCCTTACGGGAGTTCAAAAATGTCTTTCTAATAATACTTCTATTGTGTTTTATAAAACGCTACATCTACACATACTACTGACTTAGAAAAACTTTATTTACTAACATATCACTTATATATGAGTTATCATCTCACATTTTAAATCCACAGTTAACTTCCAACCCATCCCCCATTCCACTTTATCCCAGTTTCCATAGTAACAGTTTCTGCAACATTCCACTGTACTGGCAGGTCAAAAGTTCACCATATTTTCAAGTTCAGTACACTAGCACACAAATTAAATAGCAGGTGTGGCTAACTTTTGCAAAATATTACCTTATCCTATCTTCTGTACTTTTCAAACATTTTTTTAATAACTGATCAGAAACATGCTTCTTCATGAAAGCAACATGCATCCTATTTTTGAGTACACAATGTTGATGAAAAGCCAATCACTTATCGGCATTTTAAAAATAACGTATTTTCCACCATTTTAGATACCAGTCATTTTACCAACTGACTACCTCAGCTACAGACATCTTTTCATTCTTCCAGTCATCCCTTCAAGATGCTTACAGTGTGGATTGTAGGGCACAGCTATGTTTTCTGGTGCAAAAAGTATGCTGAATACAGGTATTGATAAACACCTAGGTTTGCAAAATGTGGATATAAAATGGATTGCACAGAGAGGATTAAAGTGGCACCAATTGTTGCTTTTGGTTAAAACCTTTTTGCATCTCCAACCCCCTGACCTCATGATTGTGCACTGTGGTGGCAATGGCCTAGGCACATTGACTGGGGTAGGTCTGGAAATAGTAATGAAGGATACCTTTGCACAATTGATGTTGCTGTGCTACAACAGAATACACTCTTCAAGTTTTACTTTTTATTTTTTTATATTACTATTAACTCTATCAAATTTAATGTGATTAATAATTTCAATCTCACTAACTTTATTTAAAAAAAGGTCACAAATCCAACACTGCCTTCTAAATGATATACTAATAAATTATTTATTTGAGGTGGATCCGCGAATCCACTGCGATGTTACATGGGGGGAATGCGCTGAGAGCCGCGATGGGGTCAAGACTCCAAACACGAAAGAAAAAAAAATGCCCCCAGTCTTATTACTCAATGTCCTCCCTGAAGACCCCATCCCCAAGGCATGCCCTCATGTTAGGGACCACGGGGGAGCCCCAAAGCCCCCGCGATCGCAGCCGGCTCCCCGCCGCCTGTGGGAAACGACATTGCTTTAGGACAAAGGGAGCTGCTAACATGCAGCTCCCTTTGCCCAAAAGCAAATCTGCTTTGATTCATGGAAGCAAGGGCAGTTTTCCTGCTCTCGCTTCCATGAAGCAAAGCAGAAGTTTGCTATGACAGTGCGGGAGCAGTACTCCCACCCTGCATAGCAAACTAGAATTTCCCAGGTGTGGGCACCACGGTAATTGCCGGAGCCAGCCCTGGCGGGTTGGCAGTCCGCAGGGCCAAGGAGGGCTCCTAGAAGGGGGCCGCGCTGCCCCCTCCCATCTGTGTGCTGCACCAGGAAGGTGGTGGTCCCCGGGGCCGGGGGCCGCAACTGACCCCCGCAATTAATTGATGTATGCCCCGGGGAGGCGGTGGTCCATGGGGCAGTGTGGGGGGGCTCGAGCCCCCCACACTTCATTTATTAATAGTAGCCCTGGGGAGGTGTGGTCCCCGGAGTTTGGGGTGGCCCGCAAGGCCCCTCCCACTCATTATTTAAAAAGCCCCGGGGAGGTGACAGTCCCGAGGGCAGCATGAGGGAGCATGAGCCCCCCGCTACGTTATTTTATTTTTTAAAGGCCCTGGGAGGCTTATATCTATTGGTAATAATTTGGAATTTGGCCTGTGAACTACATTCCTGGTCCTCCTCTAACCACTCCTGCTGGACCTTCTGTTCCTCCCATAGGCGAGGAGTCCCACAGCCCACCTCAGCAGCCTCCATTCACACCACATGGGCTCTCATCCCACCTCTGCTCATACGTTGCCCAAACAAGAGATAATGGGGGGGTGGCACCGCATTAATTTGTGGGACGGGATATCATTCTTATGTGAGCTTAAGTGCCAACAAATGCCCCCGCCCATCTATGAGTCCTGTAAACACAGGCGTCGGTCTCGTCCGAGGCGCTATGAACTACAGCATTGCCGGAAGGGTGGGGCTGGTGTTTTTTGCCACAGACAAAGGTCCACAGGCCATGTTGCAGTCCACCCGACTAATTTTTGTGTTTAAAGCGTTTAATAGATATATAATTTTAGCAGATATAAAAAATATAAGGAGCGTGTGAGAGAGGCATAGAGAAGCGGACGAGGGCAGGAGTGGGAAAGAGAGGGAGACAGGATGTGTGAGAGGAGGGAAAGAGGTGGAAAAAAGGGGCGGGCTGTGCAGTGTACAAACTGGTTCTAGTGCTGCGTCCATAGGTATCCCGTGCCATGCAGTGGGTCAGGAGGCGAGGGTTCTGCTGCCTTTGACACAGTTGGGCAAATGGAGGGCTGGGGGCAGAGCTAGGTGCACGAGGCCTGGCCGGGGTATGAGTGTGCCCTGGTGTGCTCAGCCAGGACAGCCTGCTCGCGTCCACATTGTCTGAGGCGTTGCCTCGCCGTCTGTCCAGCCCCTGCAGTATCCAAGTTAAACAGTGGACTGAATGGAAACGAACCTTTGCGTAAGACGAACGCGCAATAAAAGAATTTAAAGGTTCATATCAGGAGTCTGTGTCTCTGTATTTTAATTTAGTTTCAATTGATTTTTGAAAATTGGCTTTCAAAGCGTCACATTGTGTAGTAGTTCATTCGATGACACACATGCACACCTGGCGCTATTTTTTTTCGAGCTAAAACTGTCTATGAAAATAGTGTTTGCATGGATCCAAATAAAGCAAATCCGAAGCTTGCAGTGAGAATAGAGGGATCCGTAACTGTTTCTGCTTTTAAAATGTGTTCGCCGGAAATTCGGTATAAAGGAAAACGAACTATAGGTAGGTAAGTAGGTAAGTCGATTGATTTTGGAAAAGCGGGCGCGATGGGCCATTAATCGGTGCATGTCAGACTATGTTTAGCATATAATAGTTACGAAAGCATTGCAAGACGAATAACGGCGCCTGCTGAGACTTCATAGGCTGTTAAATATCTCTCTCAAAACGAATAAATAAAATATGTGCAGCCGTAGAACAAGTTAAAATGGCTCCTATGCTGAGCGGACAGAAGTGCTCCTAGATAGACAGCAGAGCAGGCTTCCTGTGAGCCTGGGGAAGTACCCGCAGTCTGCAGCCTGGCAGTACCCCAGGGGGAGACCCCTAATCTATACTTCTCTCCTCGATGCTGCAGCAGTTGCGGGTGTGCTTTTACTGGGGCACAAATACAACAGAACAGCAGCTCCAGCTGTTTGTCCCAGGCAGCCACAGGAGTCAGAAATATGATTCAGGAAAGGTGACAGACTGACTTGAGGGCTGACGCGGAGAGCCGCCTCGTCCTGTGCGTGTGGGGCAGCGTGTGGTGGGCAGTTGCGGGGACGGGGTGGTTCCAGCGGCTCCTTCACCCCTCTGCTCGCCCAGTCTTGGGTGAGGTTGTGAGACAGGGGTGGCAGTTGTGCATTTCTATTACTGTTCTGCCTAGCTTGCGCGGCGGGGACTTCCCTGCTCTCAATAATAATGAGAAACACTGTCCCGGTCACACGTAATTGTGATAACTATCTGGTTTTTAAAAGTCTTGTATCTTAGCAGAATCTGCGGTCCATACCAGTATGATGATTTGAATGTATTTAATAATGCAACAACGAAAAACAACCAGCCAACACGTGTTTCTTCACATGAGGGAGTTATCCTGTGGCTTCAAATTAAGCCAGCATGACAGAGGGGTCATGTGGAAGTACATCACTGTTAATGTGTGGAAACCCTAAGCAAGAAGTGAGATGAATGACTGCGAAAGTGACATGTGACTGTGGGGGGTAACAACAATATGCAAAATTAAGTGACATGATTCTGGCACATAGTGAGTGATGATGCGGCAGTGACAACCAGATATTATGTACATGTTTAAAAAAGAAAGGGGGGCTCATTGGATCCTTGAAACAAAAACAATAGAGCGTGTGTTCTTGATACGCATTGTGGCCAGCCAGAGTGCAAGCCAGGGGAGTGACTGGGATGTAAATGGCATAAATTGCCTGTCGAGGAAAAGGGAAAGAGACCTGGTGGCCTATAATGGGGGATTGTCAAAAGGTAGTGTTAAAGATGGTAGGTTGGTGGAAGTAACCGACATGTGTCAAGAGCGTGATCCAGGATGAGCACCACTAGGGCAGAAATGATGATGACATAAGTGAAACGCTTGGATCACCGTAAAGTGAAATAAAAACGAGAACAGATGTGAGAGAGAGGTACTTGTACGGACCTGTGGGGTAGATGGAAGAATCTGAAAAGAGAAGGGAGACGAAAAAGAACCGGAATGAGTAGGACAGAATGGGGGGAGAAAAGGTAGCGCGATGAGAGCCATACTGTGTGGCTAGGAGTGAGGCAAGGTGTACTTAAGACAGAGACTCACCGACTGGCCGGTGATAATTCCAACCCGCCTGGGTTAACTAGAAAGGTTTGAGTAGGATTAAAGTGGCAGTGTAGTCCCTGGGTGAATCGACCTGTATATGGAAATATGTGGGGAGAGTGATTATTAACTCCATAATGACTAAAAGTAAAGGGTGCACAGGAAAAAACACTGCTTACCTAATGTAGGTGAGCAGAACGAGATGCGTGTGCAGGACGCATCTGAATGATCCAACTGGGGATGTAGATTGCTGTAAAAAAGGGAGAGTGGAAGGATGAAAAGGGGGGAGAGGACGGATGGCGTGGAGGTAGAGTAGTGAGAGGGCTGTGAGCAGGGCCGGCTCTAGGCTCATGGTGGCCCTGGGCAGGGAGCATAGGTAGGGGGCCCGGAAGAGGGGTTCCGGGCAGGGCGGAGCGCGCAGGCCAGTAAAGAGGGGAGGGGGTCAGGGTGTTTAGAAGTGGAACAGAGCCGGAGGCCCCCAAATCCCTGCCAGGGGCCACCACGCAAATATGTATCCATCCTCAGAAGATTAATATATTAAGGATATATATTGGCGTGGTGGCCCCTGGGGATTGGTGGCCCTGTGCAGGTGCACAGCTTGCACATGCCTAAAGCCGGCCCTGCTGTGAGGTCGGATCTTACTCGTAAGTGGTGGATAAGGCATGGTCCAGTGTTCAAGGCGGAAAAGGCTAGTACGCCTAATGGCGGAAAGTTTGGGGAGAAATGGTGTAATAAACAACGGGATCCCATGTGGGCAACCAGGAGCAATGGGGGATGCGCTGGCACTGGGAGAGCGAAGAGCTTACCTAAGGTTCGAAAATGGGGTGAGAGTAACACTGGTGCTGTCGTGCTGTCCGGATGTGGAAGCGAGCAGGCGCCAGCTAAGCCGAATTTGAGTCGGTCTAGTAGAAAACCAACTAGACCGACAGCGGGTAGTATGTCTCAATGAATGGGGGCATAAGGAGCCACGTAGAAGCCGGACGCAGAAAGGGAGCGCATATTCATGTCATTACGTTCGGATGCAGAAGCTGTAATGGTCACTAGACGATGCACTAATGTGGGTTTTGTGTGTAGAACAACTAGAGCATGAAACCATTGTGGAGATGGTGACCAATGAGTCCCATAAGAGAGCAAACGGTCGTGATGGTAGTGAGGCCTGATAGAACACGTGTGTGGTGATTAAAAAAATAAAGGTGGTGATACGAAAATGCCACGGGAGAATTTAATTGGGGGTCATGCAAATAACCCCAAATGAGGGGGAGCCAAGTCAAGGGAATGGCCGTCTCCAGGGGTTGTGGAGTGACGAGGGTAGCCTGATAGAGCATCAGGATCAATAAAAAAAGGAAAGATAATGTAGAGTCAATAATGAAAAGTATGACGCAAGGCTCATTTACTTGGATCTTGTGGAAATGATAATGCTAGACTGTTGTGAAGATACACGCTCTGATTGACTACAGGGGGCTAGCGTGTCAAAGTGAGTATTGACAAAGTAAACAGAGGAATTGAGTATTAAGTCAACACAAACTGGATAAGTATCAAGGGTGTACATATTCATATCACATAATCATGGTATCATAATAGACTACATAGTAAATGGTTGAAAAGGTAGCAAAACTGCTATAAAAAGGATAAGCATGATGTGCTAATGTTACCAGTCATTTAAACAGAGACAGGCCACGGTTTGTGCAGTACTGGAAATTCATTCCCCAAGGAAGTAATGAAGCTTGTGGTCAGTGTTCAAACTGTGCTGTACTGTTTATAGGCGCATGATCCAAGTGGCTTCCAGATGCCTGAGCCTTAATTCTCTTTTGCCCCCCTGGCGCCTTCAACATCAAAGCCGAAAAAGGAAAAGCGTTTCTTGACACTCTGGGTTGAGCAGTCCATTGCATGTATTGCCATGGGGTATCTGCTGTCTTGATGTTGGAGTGCTCTAACATGTTCCCCATACGTCTTGGTCTGATGGTACTTCCAATGTGACAATGCTTGCATGTGCACTCGAGAATGTAGACAACTAATCTTGTGTTACAGTTGATATTGCATTTGATTGTGTGCTTCTTGTTGATGGCAGTGAAGTTCTTAACCCCATTCTGGGCTAGTCTGCAGATGCCGCAACCACCACATTTAAAGAATCCCAGAGTATGGGCGGTGAGATATGTATGATTGGTGAGGGGACCAAGTACGCTGGGACTCAATCTTATTTTTAGTATTCTGACCCATCTGTAGGTGATTTGAGGCCTCGCAGGAATAATCCCTTTGAGGGTTGTGTCTGCCAGTAAAACACCCCAGTGTCTATTAAGGCTTTTCTTCATGGCTAGACCCATCTCACTGTAGTCGGTGATGAATCTTACAGGTTGCTCTTGTTCTGTGGTTTTCTTTTTGGCATGCAGTGTTTCCTGTCTCTCTATGTTGTGTATTCTTTTCTCTGCTTCATGGATAGTTTGTGCATTGTAACCTCTGGCTCTGAATCTGTGCTTCATGTTGGACATACATTCTTGGAATTCGGGTTCCTCACTAAAATTCCTCCTGGCCCTGACAAACTCCCCGTAAGGGATGGCCTGAATCTGATGGAATGGGTGAGAGCTCCCGCATGTAAAATGGCTTTACATGAAGTCGCTTTCCTGTGTAGTCGACTGTGCAGATTGTCTGATTTGATATAGAGTTCCACATCAAGAAATGTGATGCTGGATGTAATGAACTCGCTAGTAAACCTCATGTTCATGTCGTTGAAGTTCAGATATCTGCAGAATTCTTCAAGTTTACTCTGGGACCCTGACTATAGTAATAGACAGTCATCAATGTACCATCCCCAGTAGATTATGGAGTCCACCCAAGGTGCCCCTTTGGTGCTCCAAATCCAATTTGATTCCAAGGCACCATATAGAGGTTTGCAAATGAGGGGGAGAAATTAGAGCCCATGGCTATGCCCTTGTTTTGTTTTTAGCAGATATTGTCATACATAAAAAATTTGTTACAACTCTATGCGATGAGAGCAACCTACTTTGTGCACCGTGAGCTTGTCATCCAAATTATCAAATTCCTACAGCAATCTAATGACAGTTTTTAGACACTCCACTTGGAATGGCCCACCGCGAAAGCCACTAAAATTTGAAAATTTTATACAATAACCAAGGAGTATCTTATATCCTAACTGTAATCATTAAACAGTCACTTTTAGACGTAATCAGTTAAAGAAAAAACTCTTTAAAGCAGGCTTGCTTCTTCTTTTTATTTTCACACTTCAAGTGATTTCTTTAGAAGAGATGATTCAATGATATCGATACAGTTCATATGTTGGTCAAGTACAGCCAGATACAGCCTACGCGTTTCGTCCCCCATGGGACATCATCAGGGCTGTAAAAAGTAGAAAGAAAAGAAAAATAACTAGCCATTCGCTGACATCAACAATATGTTTTCCTTTAGTTCATTGATTTAACAGAAACTAGTCTTGCCCTGCCTATTTAACATTTCAAACAAGCTCCTGCCTATATACCATTCTACAAGCCAAAATCATTTTATTGAGATCAAAAACGGAACACCCCATACTAAGTGGGAACATATGATGCCTTCAACCTTTCTCATCATGGTATCAATAACACACAATATTAAAAAACACATTTATTTAAAAAACCACCCATCTCGTCAAATAAATTAGTCATGACCTATAATCCCTTAGGTTAGCCGAAATCCCCAGCAGTCCCTCACCTTTAGATAAGGTCAATGCTATCTTGTCTCAAAAATCAGGCAATCTTTATGATGCTCCCCCTTGACTCGTTCTGTCACGTTTGCGGGCAATCTGAATTTAAATAGTGAACAAAACAGTACATTCAGGGTCAATAGGAGGGCTAAGTGACTGACCACTATCACCCGCCCACTACAAGTGGTGTAGAGAACAGAAATTGTGCTAACTCACCTAGGGGCCGATTCCGATCCGGTAAAAAGCACTCCGAATTGCGGTTCGGAGCGTTTTTCCCCATACGAATCGTAACCGTAGGCGTCCCCGTACGAATCAGCAAGTACGATCACAATCTAAAGCGTCACTCCGTACGGCTCGTAAAAAACGCCGTACGAATCGAAAGTCCATACGAATTGCAGTCGGCTGACGCTCGAAGCTACGTCCGAATGTAAAAAGAGCGCGTCTCCCGAACCAGGAAGTACGATCTGTGTAGAACACACTCCGTACGGCTCTTTTTCTATGAGAGCTCAAAACTACCGTAAAACCACACTCCGGCACGAACCGCACCCCGGTACGCGACAAGCAGGACATGAACGCCATCGTCCGTCTCATCCCTATCCTGTACGGCCACCACCTCGTACTTAGAAACCAATGACGGCGCAGAAGGTGAGTACAACGAAGTCCAACATACCTGTACGTGTTGCCACATGCGCACATCTCCATTGCACGACTGTAATGTCTGGGTACGTTGGTCCACACACTCCCGCACTTCACCAGTGTAATCCGGAGACGTACCGCACCTACGTCATCAAAGTACGTCGCCGCACTCCACCAGTGTAATACGTGCCGCATGTACGTCATGCAGCTCTGGGTACGGTACGTCACCGCACAACACCAGTGTAATACGGAGACGTACTGCACCTACGTCATCGACCTCGGGGTACGGTACATCACCGCACAACACCAGTGTAATACGGAGATGTACCGCACCTACGTCATCGACCTCGGGGTACGGTACGTCACCGCACAACACCACTGCAATACGGAGACGTGCCGCACCTACGTCATCGAAGTACGTCACCGCACTTCACCAGTGCAATACGGAGACGTACCGCACCTACGTCATCGAAGTACGTCACCGCACTTCACCAGTGTAATACGTGCCGCATGTACGTCATCCAGCTCGGGGTACGGTACGTCATCGATCTCAGGGTACGGTACGTCACCGCACAACACCAGTGTAATACGGAGACGTGCCGCACCTATGTCATCGAAGTACGTCACCGCACTCCACCAGTGTAATACGTGCCGCATGTACGTCATCCAGCTCGGGGTACGGTACGTCACCGCACAACACCAGTGTAATACGGAGACGTACCGCACCTACGTCATCTACCTCGGGGTACGGTACATCACCGCACAACGCCACTGCAATACGGAGACGTGCCGCACCTACGTCATCGAAGTACGTCACCGCACTTCACCAGTGTAATAGACGTGTGGGACATACGTCTGCTATGTCATTGTAAGTGTAAGTATTAGAGTGTGTGTGTGTACAACACCCCCACCAGTGCCCAGCATCAGAGTGTGTGTGTGGCTGTGACCCCCACCACTGCCCACCAGTGCCCAGCATCAGAGTGTGTGTGTGGCTGAGACCCCCACCACTGCCCACCAGTGCCCAGCATCAGAGTGTGTGTGTGGACAACACCCCCACCACTGCCCACCAGTGCCCACCAGTGCCCAGCATTAGAGTGTGTGTCTGGACAACACCCCCACCAGTGCCCACCAGTGCCCAGCATCAGAGTGTGTGTGTGGACAACACCCCCACCACTGCCCACCAGTGCCCAGCAGTGCCAAGCATCAGAGTGTGTGTGTGGACAACACCCCCACCACTGCCCACCAGTGCCCAGCATCAGAGTGTGTGTGTGGCTGAGACCCCCACCACTGCCCAAAAGTGCCCACCAGTGCCCAGCATCAGAGTGTGTGTATGGCTGAGACCCCCACCACTGCCCACCAGTGCCCAGCAGTGCCCAGCATCAGAGTGTGTGTGTGGACAACACCCCCACCACTGCCCACCAGTGCCCAGCATCAGAGTGTGTGTGTGGCTGAGACCCACACCACTGCCCACCAGTGCCCACCAGTGCCCAGCATCAGAGTGTGTGTGTGGACAACACCCCCACCACTGCCCACCAGTGCCCAGCATCAGAGTGTGTGTGTGTGGCTGAGACCCCCACCACTGCCCACCAGTGCCCAGCATCAGAGTGTGTGTGTGTGGACAACACCCCCACCACTGCCCACCAGTGCCCAGCATCAGAATGTGTGTGTGGCTGAGACCCCCACCACTGCCCACCAGTGCCCAGCATCAGAGTGTGTGTGTGGACAACACCCCCACCACTGCCCACCAGTGCCCAGCATCAGAGTGTGTGTGTGGCTGAGACCCCCACCACTGCCCTCCAGTGCCCACCAGTGCCAAGCATCAGAGTGTGTGTGTGGACAACACCCCCACCAGTGCACAGCATCAGAGTGTGTGTGTGGCTGAGACCCCCACCACTGCCCACCAGTGTCCACCAGTGCCCAGCATCAGAGTGTGTGTGTGGACAACACCCCCACCACTGCCCACCAGTGCCCAGAAGTGCCCAGCATCAGAGTGTGTGTGTGGACAACACCCCCACCACTGCCCACCAGTGCCCAGCATCAGAGTGTGTGTGTGGCAGAGACCCCCACCACTGCCCACCAGTGCCCATCAGTGCCCAGCATCAGAGTGTGTGTGGACAACACCCCCACCACTGCCCACCAGTGCCCACCAGTGCCCAGCATCAGAGTGTGTGTCTGGACAACACCCCCACCAGTGCCCACCAGTGCCCAGCATCAGAGTGTGTGTGTGGACAACACCCCACCACTGCCCACCAGTGCCCAGCAGTGCCCAGCATCAGAGTGTGTGTGTGGACAACACCCCCAACACTGCCCACCAGTGCCCACCAGTGCCCAGCATCAGAGTGTGTGTGTGGCTGAGACCCCCACCACTGCCCACCAGTGCCCAGCATCAGAGTGTGTGTGTGGCTGAGACCCCCACCACTGCCCACCAGTGCCCAGCAGTGCCCAGCATCAGAGTGTGTGTGTGGACAACACCCCCACCACTGCCCACCAGTGCCCACCAGTGCCCAGCATCAGAGTGTGTGTCTGGACAACACCCCCACCAGTGCCCACCAGTGCCCAGCATCAGAGTGTGTGTGTGGACAACACCCCCACCACTGCCCACCAGTCCCCAGCAGTGCCAAGCATCAGAGTGTGTGTGTGGACAACACCCCCACCACTGCCCACCAGTGCCCAGCATCAGAGTGTGTGTGTGGCTGAGACCCCCACCACTGCCCACCAGTGCCCACCAGTGCCCAGCATCAGAGTGTGTGTATGGCTGAGACCCCCACCACTGCCCACCAGTGCCCAGCAGTGCCCAGCATCAGAGTGTGTGTGTGGACAACACCCCCACCACTGCCCACCAGTGTCCACCAGTGACCAGCATCAGAGTGTGTGTGTGGACAACATCCCCACCACTGCCCACCAGTGCCCAGAAGTGCCCAGCATCAGAGTGTGTATGTTGACAACAACCCCACCACTGCCCACCAGTGCCCAGCATCAGAGTGTGTGTGTGGCTGAGACCCCCACCACTGCCCACTAGTGCCCAGCATCAGAGTGTGTGTGTGGCTGAGACCCCCACCACTGCCCACCAGTGCCCACCAGTGCCCAGCATCAGAGTGTGTGTGTGTGTGGACAACACCCCCACCACTGCCCACCAGTGCCCACCAGTGCCCAGCATCAGAGTGTGTGTCTAGACAACACCCCCACCAGTGCCCACTAGTGCCCAGCATCAGAGTGTGTGTGTGGACAACACCCCCACCACTGCCCACCAGTGCCCAGCAGTGCCCAGCATCAGAGTATGTGTGTGGACAACACCCCCAACACTGCCCACCAGTGCCCAGCATCAGAGTGTGTGTGTGGACAACACCCCCACCACTGCCCACCAGTGCCCACCAGTGCCCAGCATCAGAGTGTGTGTCTAGACAACACCCCCACCAGTGCCCACTAGTGCCCAGCATCAGAGTGTGTGTGTGGACAACACCCCCACCACTGCCCACCAGTGCCCAGCAGTGCCCAGCATCAGAGTGTGTGTGTGGACAACACCCCCACCACTGCCCACCAGTACCCAGCATCAGAGTGTGTGTGTGGCTGAGACCCCACCACTGGCCACCAGTGCCCACCAGTGCCCAGCATCAGAGTGTGTGTGTGGACAACACCCCCACCACTGCCCACCAGTGCCCAGCATCAGAGTGTGTGTGTGGCTGAGACCCCCACCACTGCCCACCAGTGCCCACCAGTGCCCAGCATCAGAGTGTGTGTGTGGAAAACACCCCCACCACTGCCCACCAGTGCCCAGCATTAGAGTGTGTGTGTGGCTGAGAACCCCACCACTACCCACCAGTGCCCACCAGTGCCCAGCATCAGAGTGTGTGTGTGGACAACACCCCCACCACTGCCCACCAGTGCCCAGCATCAGAGTGTGTGTGTGTGGCTGAGACCCCACCACTGCCCACCAGTGCCCACCAGTGCCCAGCATCAGAGTGTGTGTGTGGACAACACCCCCACCACTGCCCACCAGTGCCCAGCATCAGAGTGTGTGTGTGGACAACACCCCCACCACTGCCCACCAGTGCCCACCAGTGCCCACCAGTGCCCAGCATCAGAGTGTGTGTGTGGCTGAGACCCCCACCACTGCCCACCAGTGCCCACCAGTGCCCAGCATCAGAGTGTGTGTGTGGCTGAGACCTCCACCACTGCCCACCAGTGCCCACCAGTGTCCACCAGTGCCCAGCATCAGAGTGTGTGTGTGGACAACACGCCCACCACTGCCCACCAGTGCCCAGCAGTGCCCAGCATCAGAGTGTGTGTGTGGCTGAGATCCCCACCACTGCCCACCAGTGCCCACCAGTGCCCAGAATCAGAGTGTGTGTGTGGCTGAGACCCCCACCACTGCCCACCAGTGCCCAGCATCAGAGAGTGTGTGTGGCTGAGACCCCCACCACTGCCCACCAGTGCCCAGCCCTTACATCATAAACATACCATTGTTAACCACATTACCATCATGCGAATGACACATGTCAACATTACTATATTTGAACATCACACCAGCTCCCAGGCACACAGCAGTCACAGACATCATCACACAAACTAAAGTTCAGAAAAAGAAACGAATTGCTTTATTCAGCTGGTTCAAAATAGAAATCCAAATAAGAGTCCTTGCTCATTAAAGGCCAATGGCCAGTCCAAATAAGTCTGAGCAACAGTTTGTGCCTCCATGGGTGTGATCACACCCAAACTTGCCTGCACATGGCGTTTAATCCGCTGAGGAAACTATGGGGGCACCATCTGTGGAATCCACCGGCACCGCATGGACAGGAGAGGGAAGGACAGGTGGAGTGGATGCAGGTGCAGTGAATTCATCCACACTGGTTGGTGCATCGCCAAAAGTAGCCTCAAAAACCTGGCTGCACACCTCAGCCAGTGCGGAAAAACTACCACCTGAACCCGGGGACACATTGGGGGTGGAGGTAGAGGGCTGTGAGTCTGTTCCCCTGGGTGTGTGGATGCGTGTGTGAGGTGTCTCCCCTCTCCCTGTGGGTGTGCCTACATCCCCTTGGGATTGGGTGCGTGGAGCTTTGAGCTTCTTATGGTGTGTGTGTGTGCTGGGTGTGTCTGACCTGTGGTGTGTGCATGTATGCTGTGTAGGTATGTGAGAGGCAGAGGTGGATGGGTCTGAAGGATGGGGGGACAGATGCTGCTGGGTGTACAGAGCTGCCGTCAGTGTTGACTCTATGGCAGCCACACTCCGACGTAGATCAGACATGGCCGATGACATGCCCTCCATGAACGACACCAACTGTGTAATCAGTTTTGACATGCTGAGCTTTTGACATGCTGAGCTTCAGGATTAAGTCTGGCTCTCCTTTGGATCCGCTGAATCCTGATCAAATCAGGATGCTCTCCCCCTGGTGTCGTGCTCCGATACTTTCCTTGGTTAACTTGTCGTTATCCTCTGGAACGGTCCCCACCTCGTGGAAGCAGGCGGTAGTCACCCCAGTTTTGAAGAAGGCAAATTCAGACCCGCTCTTGCCTGAGAACTACTGCCCCATATCCCTTCTTCCCTGGATCACCAAAGTCATGGAGGCTTATGTCAATTCCATCTTATCCGACCATCTTTCTCGCAACCATATTCTGGATCCGAGTCAGAATGGCTTCCGGTCGGGACACAGTACCGAGACCGCTTTGCTCTATATGAGTGAGCACCTACGGGGGGTGCTCGACTCTGGGCGAACGGCGGCGCTCCTTTTATTAGATCTGAGTGCCGCATTCGATACTGTGTCCCACCGTGTTTTAATTCGGCGCCTAGAGGAAGCTGGAATAGGGGGGACTGCTCTACAGTGGTTCTGCTCTTTCCTCTCCGGTCGATCCTTTAAAGTGGCTATACCACCTGGCCAGTCCACCTTCCATCCTTTGGATCTGGGGGTTCCTCAGGGCTCCTCGTTGAGCCCGATCCTGTTCAACCTCTACGTGAAACCGCTAGCTGCGATCGTCAAACAATGGGGTCTGACAATGACCTCATATGCTGACGATACGCAGCTGGCGGTGACACTGAGTGGAGGCCCTCAGATTCCGAGCAGGACTTGTGGCAGTAGCAAATTGGTTGAGACCCAATTGCTTACAACTGAACGCCAAAAAAAACGAAGTTATGGTGTTGGGGAAACATGCAGAGCTTTGGGGTGATCAGTGGTGGCCTCCTGAACTGGGCGTCACTCCCGTTCCAGTTTCCGAAGTCAAGAACTTAGGAGTCTGGCTGGATCCGGCACTTACTTTTACGAGCCATACGAAGAAGGTTGCAGCCACCTGCTACGGTATTTTGCGAGGCTTAAGACCGGTTTTTAAGTTTTTTGATCCCTCCACTCGGCAGCTCGTGGTCCAAGCCACAATTCTATCTCGGCTGGATTACGGCAGCGCGCTGCTGTTGGGGATAAACCAGGCCGAGGCATCTAGGCTCCAAAGGGTACAGAATGCTGCGGCGCGGGGCATTGTTGGTCTTCCTAGACATTGTTCTGTGTCCAGTACTATTTCTGCCCTTCATTGGCTGCCGGTCAGGCAAAGAATTAAGTTCAAGTCGCTTTGCCTGGCCTTTAAAATCATGAAGCTTTCCTCGCCGCCTGCACTCGCTAACTTGCTTATCCCCTACATCCCTTCGAGGTCTTTGAGATCGGAGGCTCTTCATCTTGCGGTCTGCCCCCGCTTTAAACTCAGCAGGATGGGTGGTGGCCGCTCTTACCGAGTACTTGCCGCTGGTTTGTGGAATTCTCTCCCGGTGCACATCCGTGCTCTGAACAATCTGATCGTTTTTAGACGTGCTATTAAAACTCTGTTGTTTTCTGTACTTGATTAGCTGTTCTTTTTCTTTTTCTCCATGTTATGTTTCAGTACCTGTTCAAGCGCCAGGACGCCCCTTTGCTGGGGCAGCTGTGCGCTTTCATAAAAATCAATAACATAACATAACATAACAGTTGTGTATGTCCAGGGAGGACAGTCAGCATGGATATCTGACCTACTGCTATCTGCCGGAGTAGGTCCACAGTCTCAGCACTAAGGGCAGCAGGGGACACAGGGGCAGGGGCTGCGGTGCCGGGAACGAAGGAGACACGGGGGCTAGCACGGACCCTAGGGAGACTAACGACTGGGAGGGTGGAGATGGTACTGGAGGAGGGGCGGCCAGACAAAGATGAAGAAGTGACCATTGCTGCATATTCCCCCTCCTCCTGAGAGTCAGACTCAGAGTTGTCGGCATGGTAAGATGTGTCAGTCACATGTCGTCCGGCCTGCAGACTCTCCTCACCCTCCGTGCCACTGCCTCCCTCTGACTCCTCAAAGCAGGTGGCACTGTCGCTGGGTCCCACTGCCTGGTCCACGCCTGTGTCTCCTCCAGATTCAGATGATGATGCTGTGGGCAAGGAGAAGAATAAAAACATATTAGTCACCTGTACACATCAGACATATCAGCTACAAATCATTTGGGCTCATTTCTAAACATGGCATGCATCATGAGTCACATGACACAGAACTCTTCACAATGATAAGTCTAGTTTTGGCCAATTGTGAGAGACACAACGCTCAATGTATACTAGGATACAAGCAACAGGCAAGGCAAAAACTTGTATGAGAGACACAATGATGATCCACTGCCTGACAACAGGATAGCTGATGATGCATCACATGCTCATTTACCCACCCTGCCACCCAAACCCAGACCTGGACATGTTTGATTTGCTTAGACCTTGTGCCACATGGGAAAAGTCCTTCCTGAACTGAAATGTGATGCCATCCTTGGACCTGAACCAAGTGTAACAACACCTCACACTGGCATCACAGCTGTTGACACCCAAGGCCTCATTGTGTGGTTGACCATCATTATTAGTTAGAAACAACATTCTACTTATTTGGCGAATACGCACACACGCACTGCCAAGTGTGAGTATGCATAAGCCCAAAATGTTGAACATGAACATTGTGCACCTGTAGCCAACACATGACAATTCGAAAGAGTACCATGGACAAAGGCCACTGAGACTGACTCGTGCAGAAAACACATGTTGACACTCAGGATCCGTGCCAAAGTATTAAGAATGGCAGGATCATTAATCTAGCTATCGAGTTTTAGGCTTACTGAAGTCCCTCAAACTCCTACCTTTTGTTTTTAGGCAAGGTACTTAATTTTGCTCACGGTATGTATCCTTTCTCATTTCTGGCAGTTACGTTCAATTCTGCCCTGTGGGGAAGCAGTTAATCACATTAAGTTCCCCCTCCATTGTTATTATTATGACTACTGTTGGACCCGGCCTCGTGGCGTGGTTCACCTCTGTCCCTCCACACCCTGTGAGCGTAGGCCTGTACCCCGAGTCCCCTGCGCAGCCACCCCGTTAGTGTAGCCTGCAACCCGAGCCTGGTCGTCCTACCCAGGGACAGCTAGATCCCCCGAGAACCTTGACCAGGCCTGCCTTTCCCGCTCCTCGCCCGGCTCCGAGCGCCTAACCATGCATGCCTCACAAGGCCCGGACGCCATCTTCCCTTCCCGACATCCCTGTCTCCCTAGGCCTAGCGTGACCCCGGCCCCAGCGAGGCCCAGACTCCAAAGGCGCGCCCGTCCCGGCTGGGGGGTAAAGGGCTCCCCGAGTGAGATAAGCCAGGGAGTTTCGATGGCACCTCCGGCCTCCCCTGAGGGGCTGGTTTCTGTCACACCTTTGGCCCTCCCCTGTGGGCCAGTTTCGATCACCCCTCTGGCCCCCCCGAGGGCTGGCTCCAGACCCGCTGGGCGTCTGGGAATTCCCGGACCCATCTTTCAAAGGGATCAAAGAGCCAACCGCCGGACCTCGCCAACGACCAGCCCCCAGGGCCGGAGACCTCTGCCTGCGAGGGTCCGGAGATCAAAGAGGAGAAGGACTATAACTGGGCCCGCCTGACAACTAGCGGGCAGTTGTATCTTGGACCTGAAGCCTGCTGATCTGATCGTGGCTGACCCTAAGAAGACTCCCCTGGAACCTCTGAGCCCTGCTGACGCTGTCGCGGCTCCTTCTTCGCCTTAAGGAACTGAACCACCGGAGCCCTGCTGACGCTGTCGCGGCTCGATCTCTAAAGACCACCGGAGCCCTGCTGACGCTGTCGCGGCTCGACCTCTAAGACCATCCGAGCCCTGCTGACGCTGTCGCGGCTCGAGCTGAACTTGCAACCATCCGAGCCCTGCTGACGCTGTCGCGGCTCGACCTCTAAGACCATCCGAGCCCTGCTGACGCTGTCGCGGCTCTCACGAACTTCTCCAGATCAAGCCCTGCTGACCTCGTCGCGGCTCGAGGAGTACTCTGGTCCGGCTGGACCATCGAGACCACCATCACGACCGGGCCGACTCGACGAAGGTGAGGCAGCCAGTACGACCACCATCCCGTAACCCCCGGCTCGAGGATTGAGAGCTGTGCGTGGGGTACGCCTCGTACTGACCCAGAGACTAAAAGACTGTCCCACTTCCCCCTTCCCGAATCCTCAGAGACTTTGTGGTCCTGTGGCCACTGTGTATATAAGAGTGCTTCCTTCATTATTTGCTTATATAAAGAACTTGTTCCTAAAACCCAACGGTGTGGTGTCTGTTCGTAGTGTGGTGTGAGCTCAGTGTGTCCGATCCCAAACCCAAAGGCCTCCCCGGCGAGGACCTCACAATCAAGACTCGGCAAGTACTGTGGGAGAGGTGGATCTTGGGGTGTCTGGGTGAGCACAGCCTGGCCCTCGGAGATTGCCCCTTCTAACATTGGTGGCAGCGGTGGGATAAGAACCTACGTCTAGGGATCGTACAGTACTGACATACTACCCGAACAAAGAGCAGCCATGAGCGTCACTACCGACAAGACCACCTTCCAGATGGAGCTTCTGGGAGACTATTCGCACCGTGAGCTCAAGCAATTCTGCAAAGATCTCCATATCCCGTCAACGGGATTAAACACCAAAGAGGACTTCCAACAAGCTCTAACAGCCTGGGTGGAGATCGGAGCCCAACCTCCAGCACCGACGGAAGCCGATGGAGGGGGAGCACCCCTGATCGAAACCCACGCCCCCGAGCAAGAAAGAGCAAAGTCCCCGACGCGGACTTACAGCCCCGAGAGAGGTCTGTCTCGAGAAGAGATGACCGACCGAGAGCGCAACCGAAACCACGAGCTAGAACTAGCCCGTTTGAAAATGGAAGGAGAACTCAAGCTGGCCGTCGAGCAGCTGCGGCTGCAAGGAGAACTGGAGGAGAAGAAGCTCCAGCGAGAACATGACGGAAAGAAGCTCCAGCTGGAGCACGAGCGCAGCATAAATGGAAATCGAACTAAAGGCCCGGAACGAAGGCAACAAAACAGCAGCGACCCGAGAGTCTGGTCCCCCAGTGGAACCCAAGGTCCACATCCCCAAGGATGTAGTCAAAGAATATTATAAAAACGATGACATCCAGCAATGGTTCAAGGCCTACGAGGTAGCTATGACCTCACACCGAGTTCCACAGAAAGATTGGGGAGCCAGGCTGTGGGGTCGATTCCTGAGTGAGGGGAGAGACACCCTACTCGACCTACCGTCTGCCGAACAGACCTCCTACAGCCACATGAAAGAGGCCCTCCTCACAAGGTACGGGCTCACTCCAGAAATGTACCGCCAACGCTTCCAAGAATGTAAGAAGATCCCCGGCACCACATGGGTAGAATATGTCAATTTCTACAGCCGGGCCCTGGAAGGGTGGATCAAGGGCAGCAAAGTATCCACCTTCGAGGGGCTCATCGACCTCATTGCGTATGAGCACTTGTCCCTGAATTGCTTTGTGGAACTCCGACAGCACCTCCTGGACAGCAAGTTGGCCGACCCCCGGAAGCTGGCCGTCGAGGCCGATCGCTGGGTGAGCACCAGAGTACCCCGGGGGGGACACTGGCCGAAACAAACAAGGACCATCCCGCCCGAGGGGAGGAGGGGGTCAGAATAGACAGAGGGGTTCCCAGGTAGGGTCCCCGCGCAGTCCCCCCAGAAACCAGCAAGGTACCTCGCCTCCCACAGCGCGCGCAGGGTTTCCCCCAGCTAGGCCAGGGCCCCGGGTCAGCCAAGCCTGCTACCATTGCCAGAAACCCGGGCACTATGCCAATGACCCCCGCTGCCCCTTGTTCCAGAAGCCTGCCGCTCCAGGGCCCCCAGTGCGCCACATCACCTCCGTAGCCCTAGAAGAGGAGAGGGAGGAAGAGTTCGAGGGAGTTGAACCCGCAGCTATGATGTTAGTCTCCTTGGGTGATAGGGAGATGGTCCCCGGAGCTTCCCTACCCGACAACACAGAGAAGTACCGGCAGCAGGTGACTATCAATGGCCATCACATAGGGGCGCTCCGAGACACTGGGGCCAGTATCACCGCCGTCAAACGGCACCTCGTCACCGAAGCCCAGATTGTTCCCCACATCTCCTGCAGGGTGATCGCAGCCGATAACTCCGTCCGCACCTGCCGGATAGCTCAAGTCCCGTTCGAGTGGGGGGGCGCCTCTGGAGAGTTACGAGTGGCGGTCCGCTCCGACATGCCGGTGGACTGCCTGCTCGGCAACGATCTAGAGAGCTCCCCATGGCAGCGGGTTGAGAAAAGGACCCACTTAGAGATGGTGGGCCTACCCGAGTGGGCCTGTGTTGTAGTGTAGCTCCTATTTTCCCAATAGGCTCTGCGCATTGGAATAGTACCTACAGCAGTAAAGGCCTAGGCCAGACGTTAACTAGGTCTACTACTGTCGATGCTAGACTTAATTTTTGGGTTTGCCAGCTAAGCTCAGAGTTCGCTAGAAACTTTCTCGAATGTTCAAGGAAGGATTAACTCCCCTGATTAGACAAGAAGGGATTTAGTTTCTGACAACCATAGAACATGACAACTTTGCTCTCCCCTAATCAAGAGTCAATCTCAAGAGTCGTGTGAGCACAAGGCAATTATTTTACTCAGTCAGTACGTGCATTCTTAGTCTCATCAGAATGTAGAGAAAAGGAAAAGACGGGCGTGTTCAATAAAAGATGTTATTTATTGATCAGTCTCTTTTCTCGTACAAGAGAAATGGATCGATATTATTGCAATACTTATAGTTAAGTAAAGTGCATACATTAAAAGCAATAGTATAAAATAATACTGTAAAAACATTGATATGGTTTCTGAGCCATATGATGTTTTAAAATGATTAAAATATATTTACATACACATATACATTTGACTAAACGTGCTCAACTGGTGTTTCTAAATACGCCTACCCCGTGTACCTGACCTAAGTCTAATGCGTGGGCGGGAATAGAAAGTTACAGTTTAAGTTAAGTTTGTTTTTGCCAAGTGAATAACTAAAGAATTCTCTAGGAGGGGTTATTCAGTTCTGTACCTGGAATTTAGGATGGATGAGGAATAGTATCTCTTTCTCTGCTCTCGATATTCCAGGCTGCCTGCGAGGGCTACCCGGAAGCGCCGGTGCTGGGTCTCTCGGCTTGAGATAGCAGCGCGTCTCTCAGCGCGTCAGGAAGGCGGGGCTGCTGCCTGCGGGGTCTGCTTCTGCTCTCGGCTTCGGCAAGTATGGCTGCTCCGTCTTGTCACCACGCGTGTGTTTGCATAGGGCAAGGTCGGCAATATTTATACCTTAAAGGTGCCGGGATTGACGTACGGATGGACATAGGTACGTCAATAAAGATGTCATACGACTTGCTCGTTAGCACATTCTTTACTAAAGTTCTCTGTGAAATCAAAACAATGGCCGCACGGATTATCCAGGTTGTCATAGGTTTGATTTGTTATGAGAACGTCGTATGCCTTATCAGGGGCTGGAGGAATGTCGCTTGTCTAATTAGATCTCAAGCGTTATGACCTAATCAGATAACACGTTCCTGTGCCGTAGTGTGACTGCGTCAGATAACGGTATCTGCATCATGGGGGATTTCTTGCCTCATGGGCTGACTGTTAGTTAACTAGCTAGGTAGTTTAACCAGAATAGGGTCAGGAATAGGGGGATCGATTCAGAACCTATAGAAATACACGACACCCACTCCACGCTAACTATGGTCATATCTACTAATCTATGCATAGTATAACATAGTACAACATACTATAGAGTATAGTGTATACCTTACCACCCCAAAATACATAAATGCATTTTGAAATTTTCAAATATACTGAAAAATTGCAGTCATATATATTGTATGCACTTAAGCTATGAATTAAATGCAAAAGTAAACACGCATTGTTATGCATTATTGCTTGTTGGTATATGAGAAATACACATGAAATGGCTCTTAATATGGCTATACAGAAAAAAAGTCGAAACCATTTCATCACATAAAATATATTGTGAACATACCAGCGGGCAGCTAAAGTCTATATAAAGTCTATAAAGTATCTAAAAAAATAGAAATCTTAGTTCTCTAGGAATAGTTTCTTACTTTAAGCAGAAGGTCAGTGTCCCGGGGAAAAAATATATAGAAAAATATTTTAAGGGCTTGCTGAAAAAGGTTGCTGTCCGTGAACTGGATTGTAATTGTTCATGTGACTTTATTTTTTAAAAGTTGAAGGCCGAATTCAGGGAACGCCGTGTGCGAGTTTACTCAAAAGTCTCTATTTCTGTTCCGGAGAGAACATCATATCATTCAGGCTTTCGAAAAAACTGTCAACAGCTTCATGGGAAAGTTCCACTAAGTCGGAAATAGGGGTAACCATGCATTCATGCGCATGATTGTCTGCATTGACATTCTGATTTGCATTGCTGACAGAAGGTCGTACCTGTTCGATGTTGCTTTCATCTTGAACTTCACTACTCTTCAATCGCAGTGGTGAAGATTCCAGGAATGCCGTCATCAGAATTGGCAGCCTTTGAGGGCAGCACAAAGCGTGAACCTTGGTAGGAACCAGCAGTGTATCTGCATCCACCGGCGCATCCGATTGTAGTGTCAGACAGGTGTCTAACACGCATTCTTCTCCGCATAGCAGACACCTTAGTACAGGTAAAACACACCTTTGCCACATTGGTCGAAATGATAGAAACCAAGTCATGTTCAGGTCTCTAAGGCGGGAGAGTCCCAGGATTTTTGATATCCGGTCCCGGTATCCAATGGCTAGGATCGTATCTTCCATTGTCGCGAGAGTTTGATCTGTGACATGGGTTGCCATATCGAAAAATAAGGACTAGGAATAGGATTCCTGCAATTAGTCCCAGGATCAGGGGAAGTCCGCCAAAAATCGAATGGACGAAATCTGGAAAAATACCCAGTATGGCTTTGAATGGTGTTAATGCCATCGAAAATACTGTCTTAAATACCTTTGAGACCCCTGTGGTATCAGAAATATTTAAGATTTCGCTCAGGATTTCCGCGAAATGTACGGGGGAATTGGTTGATAATAATGTATGTATCTCTGCAGTCGTCCTTGCGACTTGTAGATCATACGTTTCTTTTGATGACGTGAGCCTTGTAGGCGTCTGAAGAAGCACTGTTTTCATTCTGCTTAAAGTGTCTATTCGAATAGAAGTAATTTTCAAACCGGGCCATGCCCTTGCCTCCCTGTCTGGAAAGGAGCTGGGGAACAAAGAACGTCCACAGCACTTGACCTTCGCCGTCGTAGTGACGAGATAAGGAGTCCCGGGCATAAGACTACAACATCTGCGGTCTACAATAAGAATGTAACTCCCATTATAGAGTCTTTGAAAGAATGGTTCTATTTCAGTTGCAGGTGCGCCTTGCTGGTGACATGAAAGGTTGTATGAATTCCCTTCACAGGCTCCGTGCAAACTAATACCGTTACACAGAAGCGTGCCGCTTAGTGACATAGCACAATTGTTGCCACTAAGAAACACTTTCTGTCCTTTGTTACTGACACATGCATGTGAATAGGGCAGGTTCCAAGTTGTTTTAAGGTACCCCTTTCCCAATTTCTCGTACATGCCAGCCTGTATATATTTTTGGCAGTATTGAAACCTGAAGGTTGAGATTGGAATATTTATGATTCCGTGGATTATCCATTCACTGACAGGTCGTTCTGACATTGTCAACGGTAATCTTTCTAGTTTTTCAATGCTCAAGATTGTATAATCAGCACCCTTCTGCGCCATACCGATATGTCTATCAGTAAGGTTAAAGATTTGGAATAGTGACGTAGTGTTGATTAAACGCCAAGGCACATAGCCTGAACGCAGATTTTGTAACGTCCAGCCAAGCTGTACGATAGAACGCAATTGTGACTGACCATGTTGTAATAACAGTAAGTCTTGCGATAATATATCGATTGCTGAAGACACAATGCTGTCCAATGAAAAAATTCTGGAGGACAGAGTCATTAACCCATTGTCCACTACAGAAAGTGATTTTTCCAAATTAATACGATCAATTTCACGTATTCTCTCTGCTGTTTCAATTTGAGTAACCTTCCAGGCCTCATTGTATGCTGCATATACAGAGGCTGCTATGAAACGCTTTTGACGCTGTTTGCGTGGTCCCATTATGAAATCACGCAAGTCAGCACCATCAGTAAGTAAAGTTAGGTGTTGCTTAATTTCAGGCAGTGTGGAAGACTGTAGCCATTGAAGGCATAATTTGCCCACACTGTAGGTTGTTATTATCCCTGGCTGATGTCTTTGGGGATATCTAGGGTCTGGCCTGGTCATTTTGAAACCCTGTGTTTTATTCAGGAATCTATCTTGACAGTTATTTGTATCTGTGGGCCAGATCAACCATTGTTTCCAATCAGGATGTGTTCTGTTTTGGTTAAGTATATGGTTTATGTCTATTCCTTCATCTGTATCAGAGTTATTGCTAAACATTGTTGGCTTTGGAATAGACGGGTTATTTAAATCTTTGATTTTGGCTAAGCCAAGACAGGTGGTTTGTTGAACAGTGTCATTTAAAAATATCATTTGTTCTGGGATCATGCAGGCTCTAAACAAAGCTTCTATACCCTGTACTTGCCATTCTTTTGTACCCCAAACACTTTTCAAATCAACATTTTTGTCCCAATAATCGAATCCAAAAGTATTCATTTTTTCAAAGAATGAATCAGAATAAATCAATTTTGTGTTGGTTATCATGGTTTTGGTCCCTGTCTTGTTTGACAATTTATAATAAAATGTTTCAGCATTACTAGTGTTAAAACCTTGAAAGTATGAATATTTGTCATAAACGGTTCTAGAGCTCCCTTTTGGAGGTGTAGCACAATGTTCCCATTGATTAAAATTTAAAACATTTCTAGGTTGTGCAGATTTATGCAAGAAATGGTTACCATAGTGGTTATAGCAATACATACTATCATAATTTGTAGAACCTTGCAAATAATCATGTTTTGTAAATTTAGCAGACATTACTAAGTCAGACATCATATTGTTTATACTTTCAAAGTCCCAATCATCAGCAAATGAGTTTGGTTTTGCAAAGTCACTCAAAGAGATCTTAATTTGGTGTGGATATTTCAGGATCTCGACCGGACCATAAATTTCATAGTCAGTGTTGTCCCAGGCTACCCCACCAGGTATTGGAATTGCTGTGAAGTTGGCTGAAGAAAGTTCTGAAGAAAGTTCTCTTTTCTCGACGTGTGAAGATGTGTGTGGTTTGAGGACCAAGTTGATGTTCTGACTTGCTGTGTCCATTTTAGCATATTTTCCCTCAATGAAGCGTCCCAAAGTAAATACCATGATGAGCCAAAGTATGAGGATAAATGCACCAAAACCCACCCAAAATTCAATCCATGGAGAAATCAGATATGTTTCTTTTAGTTGTTTCAAAAGTTCCTTCGCTTTGTCTTTAAAGGATTTTGATGATGGCTGTGTCTTTTGTTCGCTGAAGCCTTCAGAGGAATCATCGAAGTTGATGAAGTAACCGGATGCAGTTCTGTCAATTGTTCCAATTGGTTCAGGATTTTTGTTTTTTGCATTTTCACTTGGTACTTCAGTATAGATTGGTGTGTCTCTGCTAAATGTCTTTATTTGGGTTTTCAGAGGTCTAAGTTCTATTGCATTGTTGCATAGTCCTTGTTGTTCTTCTGTAGGCGTTTCGAATGTGATGAGCCTCTTTGTTAGGACCTCTGTACTGGTAGCAAACCTTGGTGTTCTGCTACTTATTGGGAGTCCACTTGGCCTACTGTTTGTTATCGGCCACATGTTGTGGTTTTACCAGGTCGATGGATACAACTCGGTTCTCCTTTTTTCCAGCAAGTGGCGGTAGTACAACTGATCTTGTCCCGTTGACAGACAAGACAGGAACTGCTTTTCTGTAAGAAGGCCCAAATTCCTTCTTTACCGCGATCTTCTCCCTGACTAGATCCCCGACTTTTGGAATCCAGACAGGTCTTGCTGGGACAGGTGGTGATTCTTCAGTGGTTGTTGGCTGTTGTTTCAACTGTATGTTGCTCAGGTCTTTTCTTTTTTTGTTTAAGTCCTGCAAAATAGCCAAACGGTCTTTGACATCAAAGCTTTTTTCTGTTACCACTGAAGTCTGACTATCAAGGTCAGAGATCAACATCCTAGTTCCGAATAATAATTCGTACGGACTGAATCCCTTCAGAGAATTTCTTGGCAAGTTATTTAGACTACGTTGGACACTTATTAGATGTTTGACCCACCCAGCTCCCGAACCTAATATCCTTTCTATTATAGATTGCTTTCTGTCTTGGTTTTTTCTTTACACCATCCCATACCCTCAGGAAGGAAGTGAGAAGATTCCCGCTGGGCTGTGCTCATTTGGCCATTCTTTCCCCCCCCAGGCTGGATTGCCTGAGAAAAAGAAAAAAAAATGGTCGAACGTAGCATGCTCTTAGCGTATATGCCATTTAGACTCGCAAATCTTGTATAACAGTCCGGACGTCAGCTGAGTGCTGTGGATCTACATTATAAGTGGGAACTAGCCTGTATATGTTAATCGCAAGCCATTCTTTTTGCTGGTAATATTATCTGCCTTGATACGACGAGGTATTAAACTGCTTCTCTCCCCACTGCGATCTCTGTTGCAGTTTGGGCAGTTTTTTACAAACATGGTGTAGTGCAGGCTCATGCCTGGCCACCAGTACCGTGATTGTAATTCTTCCAGAGAATCTTTTAATTTAAGGTGTCTGAGACCCTCGCCCATGTGTGCGTCTGCGATTAACAAGTTTCTCCTGTCCATGTTTGGAATCACTCTATCCCCCACTCCAGGGATTCGAGCAAAAGGGACGGAGTTTGCATCGATTATGTATGTATAATTGAGTGGATAGTTGATCGGTAACGCTGAGCAGTCGCCTTTTGATGACGTTTTCACCGCCAGCAATGTTTCACCGTCAATGTATTTTAATGTACGCTTTTTTCGATCTACGGGAGCCGATTTAGTGGCTGCCGCTGCGGCTGTCTCAGCCAATGAATTCCCCACAACGTGAACGCCATCACGTTGATGACTCAATGAGTGAGTCACGTGAGTCTTTGGTAGTTCTTTCTTCAAAAGAGCTACTTGTTCCCAGAGAAGTCTCTGCTTTATTGGTGCATCTGTGTCATCTTTGTAACCGTTCTGAATCCATGTCTGCAAATCCTTGTTATATGTTTTGACGCAGAAATATGAATCTGACACTATAAGTGTCGGGAATTCGCGATCCGCATTATCTAGCGCCATTTTCAAAGCTATTATTTCAGTTTGCAGTTCTGAATTAGTTTCTACTGAGTGTGATTTTGTTAATAGAGGTCTTAGTTTACCTCCGCGCCACACTTCTTTTGTGATCTCACATGTGGGATTGTATGCATGTTCTCCCCAAACGGAGGGTTGAGCATGTCCGTCTGTATAGATTACACAGGCGTAATGTCGTAGAGGCAGAATGTCGATTGGCAGAGGATACGTTTTTTCATATTTTAGATTTTTTAATTCTTCTAGTTCTGGATCAAAGAAGTAGTATACTTTGTCCGTTGTGATTGAATTTACCCATTGTAACCATTCTGGATCCAATGTTGTTGTTGGTAAATTACACGGTGTTGTTAATGCTTCAAAGGCTGATTCAGCTGTTCTGACTGTGATATGTCTACCGTCAGCTATGTCTTTTTCTCTAGCTATTGCGGTTTGAACTGCTTGAACAATTTTTCCTTTGTTGCTGAATCTCTGTTCAGCTTTTGTGTACAAGTGTGATCTGAATGCAATTGGTACCTTTTCTCCCTCATTAGAGGTCAGGTATGTGAATCCCCATCTCCCTGGGATGACTCGGATCACAAGGTTGCGTGTATTATCACGTGTTTCTAATTTTGTCTTAATTAGCATGTCTGTTTGTAAGGATCTCAAAATGTCTGTGTGTGTTTGAGTCCAACTTGATCTTTTAAAATCTGGTTTAATTAGATCGTAAAGGGGTTTGACCCTTTCTGCGTAATTTGCAATGTAAGTTCTTCCGAAATTTAGGAAGCCTAGAATTGACTGTAGGTTTTTTAGTGTTTTAGGAGCTTGGATTACGGCACATTTCTCTAGGAAATTGTCTGCCAGGCTTTTGCCTTCACTTGATAACTCATATCCTAAGAATAGGACTGTCAGATGGGCAATTCTGGATTTTTTGAAGTTGAATTTGTAACCCTCTGCAGCGAAACCAAGTATTATGGTGTTCACTCTTTTCAAGTGAGTTTCCAAGTTATCATCTGTTAAGTAAATGTCATCGACATAAGATAATGCTTCATCATCATATAGTTGTAGTAATTCTGTTACTCTTGCTGAGAATACCCCCGGGCTGTTCTTGTACCCCTGGGCTAACCGACAGAATTGTTTTTGAGTGCCATTTACTGAGAAAGCTGTTAAATATCTGCTCTCTGGTGCTATGTTTTGACAAAAGAATCCGTTGGAGATGTCCAAGGTAGTTTTGTATTTTTTGCGCACTATGTTATTCATTAGTGCAGCACTGTGTGAGTTTTGCACTGCAAAAGTTTTGCAACATGTGTTAAGGTGTCGGTAATCCAAAACTAGACGATATGAATTGTCTGGTTTGGAGACCGGAAACAAAGGATTGTTCATTTGTGAGGTGCAAGTTTCAATCACCCCCTGGTATTCTAGCTGATCTAGTATTTCATTTACTTGTTTTTTAGCTTCTTGCTTAATTGGGTACTGCCTTTGTGCAGTTGGTTGTGATTTTAACTGGACTTTGTGAGGAGGAGAATCCTCATCCCATCCTACATGATTTTTATATAAAGCAGGTGCTAAGGCCACTGCCCACTTTCTAGCAAGTGTGTATTTTTTATGAATCGGTATTTGATTCGAGAAGGCAGGCATAATTACTTCTTCGCCATGAGGGCACTCCCTGACAAACTCTGGTGGCCAGTCTTTTTCAGCTAGAAGGATGTCATAGCCTTTGGAGAGGTTATCCCAAAATAGTCCCCTAATTTTCCTAGTCTTATCTCCCTCTATACGTAATGTTATCTCGTATATTTTGTGGGGCTTGCTAACTCTGGTATCTGCAGTTTCCACTTGAAGGTATTCATTCGTGTCCACTGTCTCCAGATGATTCATAAGGACTTTGCGAGCTATGCTCACCTCTGCTGCGCTGTCTAGCATTGTCTGAGCCCACTCTCCGTTTTTCAGTTGTGTCCTCAGTATTCTCGGCATTGTTAACTACCTTGATACTGGCTACCTTCTTTTTTGGAAATTGTGATTTCTTTTTCAGTTGAGCAGGTTCCTTGTCTTTGGACTTGGCGTGCTCTTCTGATCGTCCTCTTCTTTCCGATTTCTGCGAGGAATTCTGAAAAGATTGAGAGGGACGTGTATCAATGTCTTGATATCTATCAGGTTTTTTAATATTATCCCTATTTTTAAGGTTATATCTATTCCCAGAGGGTTCACTCTGGGGTGACCTTTGTCTCGGGTTTGGAGATTTCTCTCTTCGCCTAGGAGACCTTCCTCTGGACTGGAATTTCTTTTCTTTGGGATTGGATTGTTTGTTCCCATCCCAGTTCTTTTTTGGTGAATTATTATTATTATTAAAAAACATTTTTTCTGGACTTGTAGTCAGTTGCGGTTTTACTGGTATTCCACCTAGACTATCTCTGCCTAGTTCTTCATAGGATTTTTCTATGATTCTGGCAATTTCAGCTGGTTGGTCTGCTATATCTGTCTCTTTTAACCTCTGGCGGATCGCCACGTTTGCTGCTTCACCCTTTATGTTGGCTAGTAATATAGCCGAGACCTGCTTGAAGTCTTTTAGTAATTTCATACCAAGAGTTAAAGCAGGTTCTGGACCGTATTCATCTTGAATTTGTTTTAGCACATCTGGTATTACCGAAATGGATGGAACACCGTGCGTTTTTGTGTAGATGGAAGCAAAGACTGTACCCCAAGTGTCACAGTCCTCAATGTGTGGTGCGATTCCCATTGGGAGACATATAGTCAGAATCCTGTGTTTTTCTAATGGGGTGGTGTCAGGAAACACCGCCTCTATTTGGGTAATTTTCTGTGCCAACCAGAATGGTATTTGTTCCCGTTTAGCTGGAACTTTACCTAGGCAGGATTGGATGTTCTGTGGTGTAATTTTATTTGTGTTCCCCTGGTGAGGGGTCAGCTGTGGAAGTTTAATCGCTGGCTGAATTGTTGAAGTCCGCATTACATACTGAACTAATTGTCTGTGAATTTTTAGTAGTTGTTTTAGCTGTATTAACAGCTCTGCTGCAGGCATTCTTTCGATGTCTGGATATGGTGTGTATCCGGCTAGGACCGGCCACGTTGCTCCTGGTCTTCCTAAAGGACCGAGCCTTGTAATGTGATTATTATGTTTTAGGGCGCCATCAAATAAGAGCAAATGCTCTTGGAATTTGAGTGGTACTTCCACCTCCTCGAAAGGAGTGTACTCATTAGGAGGTTCCTCTACTTTGTAATATTGGAAGTACTTTGTTATAGTATTAGCTGCTGGAAAATGTATCCATGTATAGTATACCTCTGTCTGCCGATATTCGTGTGCCTCGATTACGAATATGACTGTGCCACCTCTAGGTGTCAGTCCATTTTCTATAAGTTTTAAGGTTATAGATCTCCTTTTGGCGACCGGAATGAGTATTATATCCGCGTCTGCTGCTTGCATGGTAGCATCAGCATCTGCTATTTCAGTAGCTAATCTAGTAACCTCTCGTTCTTCATCGCTGTCCATTTTGCTGACAGGATGGTATTATGTTTATTTGCAGATCAGGTTTCTTTATGGAAACAGAGATTAGATGCACAATATTTTGGAACACTGTTTATCCTTCAACGTTGACTAGACCAAGAACCATACATAGGAGTTCCCTCCTGCGAGGTTTTGGAGGATATTATAACCTTTCACCCACTCCAGACGTCTTTGGAGTATTTGGGAAAAGGGGTCTGAGTGAGAAAGCACGACTGAGTTACTTTAAATGTCTTACGTTAGTTTTATCGCCCTTTCCAAACGCGTTGGGCGCCATGTAGTGTAGCTCCTATTTTCCCAATAGGCTCTGCGCATTGGAATAGTACCTACAGCAGTAAAGGCCTAGGCCAGACGTTAACTAGGTCTACTACTGTCGATGCTAGACTTAATTTTTGGGTTTGCCAGCTAAGCTCAGAGTTCGCTAGAAACTTTCTCGAATGTTCAAGGAAGGATTAACTCCCCTGATTAGACAAGAAGGGATTTAGTTTCTGACAACCATAGAACATGACAACTTTGCTCTCCCCTAATCAAGAGTCAATCTCAAGAGTCGTGTGAGCACAAGGCAATTATTTTACTCAGTCAGTACGTGCATTCTTAGTCTCATCAGAATGTAGAGAAAAGGAAAAGACGGGCGTGTTCAATAAAAGATGTTATTTATTGATCAGTCTCTTTTCTCGTACAAGAGAAATGGATCGATATTATTGCAATACTTATAGTTAAGTAAAGTGCATACATTAAAAGCAATAGTATAAAATAATACTGTAAAAACATTGATATGGTTTCTGAGCCATATGATGTTTTAAAATGATTAAAATATATTTACATACACATATACATTTGACTAAACGTGCTCAACTGGTGTTTCTAAATACGCCTACCCCGTGTACCTGACCTAAGTCTAATGCGTGGGCGGGAATAGAAAGTTACAGTTTAAGTTAAGTTTGTTTTTGCCAAGTGAATAACTAAAGAATTCTCTAGGAGGGGTTATTCAGTTCTGTACCTGGAATTTAGGATGGATGAGGAATAGTATATCTTTCTCTGCTCTCGATATTCCAGGCTGCCTGCGAGGGCTACCCGGAAGCGCCGGTGCTGGGTCTCTCGGCTTGAGATAGCAGCGCGTCTCTCAGCGCGTCAGGAAGGCGGGGCTGCTGCCTGCGGGGTCTGCTTCTGCTCTCGGCTTCGGCAAGTATGGCTGCTCCGTCTTGTCACCACGCGTGTGTTTGCATAGGGCAAGGTCGGCAATATTTATACCTTAAAGGTGCCGGGATTGACGTAAGGATGGACATAGGTACGTCAATAAAGATGTCATACGACTTGCTCGTTAGCACATTCTTTACTAAAGTTCTCTGTGAAATCAAAACAATGGCCGCACGGATTATCCAGGTTGTCATAGGTTTGATTTGTTATGAGAACGTCGTATGCCTTATCAGGGGCTGGAGGAATGTCGCTTGTCTAATTAGATCTCAAGCGTTATGACCTAATCAGATAACACGTTCCTGTGCCGTAGTGTGACTGCGTCAGATAACGGTATCTGCATCATGGGGGATTTCTTGCCTCATGGGCTGACTGTTAGTTAACTAGCTAGGTAGTTTAACCAGAATAGGGTCAGGAATAGGGGGATCGATTCAGAACCTATAGAAATACACGACAGTGTGAGTACCCGGTCGATGACCGCCCGAAGGACCGCCCCCGAAGGGGTGACCTTAGAGGTGGCCCCGGCGACCCCCGAGGACCCCGAGGTCCCTGAACCCTTTGACACCCCTGAGCTATTCCCCGGGGAGAGCTTCCCCCTCGACGCAGGGCCCCTCGGCCCCGACGTCGAACCAACCCCGAGCTTGGACGACCTTCCTGAGCTGGCCCAATGGCGCCAGGAAGGGGGACCGTCCCGAGAAGAGTTCTGCCTAGAGCAGACATCCTGCCCATCCCTGGTGGGGCCACGGCAGCAGGCCGCCGCCCAGGCCGCCGGTGACCAGTCCGGCTCCCACTTTATCTATTGGGAAAACGGCCTATTATACAGCGAGCAAAAGTCCGCCGAGCTAGGGTCCGGCCGAGTGCTGGTGGTCCCCCTACGCTTCCGCGGCTTTCTCCTGAACCTGGCCCATGACGTGCCCCTGGCGGGACACTTGGGACAAGACAAAACGTACCAGCGCCTGGTCACCCACTTCTACTGGCCGGGCATGCGCTCCGATGTGGAGGCCCACTGTAAATCCTGCCCCACTTGTCAGTCCAGCGGAAAGAGCGGAGGGAAGCGCAAGGCTCCTCTCCAACCCTTCCCCGTGGTCAGTACCCCCTTTGAGAGGGTGGGAATCGACATTGTGGGCCCACTCGACCCCCGAACCTCCTTGGGGCACCGCTTTATCCTGGTGCTGGTAGACCATGCCACCCGATACCCCAAAGCCGTTCCCCTCCGAACGGTGACCGCCCCCGTAGTGGGGCGGGCCCTCATGGCCATCTTCTCCCGGGTGGGATTCCCTCGAGAGGTCGTCAGTGACCGAGGGTACAACTTCATCTCGAAATACATGAAGTCCCTTTGGCAACAATGTGGGGTGACGTACAAGTTCACCACCCCATACCACCCCCAGGGTAACGGTCTGGTGGAACGCTTCAACCGGACCCTCAAGGGAATGATCATGGGACTCGAAGAGCCCCTGAGGCATAAGTGGGACGTCCTCCTTCCCTGTCTCCTCTTCGCGTACCGCGAAGTTCCCCAGAAATCCCTGGGGTTCAGCCCCTTCGAACTGCTCTACGGGCACCCCGTCCGGGGACCCCTCACCCTGGTCAAGGAAGGGTGGGAGACGGTGGCCCCAGAGCCCCCTCCCGATGTGTTTCGATACATTTTGGCCCTCCGGAACCAGACGAGGAAGTTCCGAGAGCTGGCCGAGGCAAACCTCGAAGCCAGCCAAGAAGAAATGAAACGGTGGTATGACCAAAATGCCACTCTGGTCGAGTTTCAGCCCGGACAGCAGGTCTGGGTTATGGCCCCCGTAGAGCCCTGTGCCCTGCAAGACAAGTGGACAGGGCCCTTCAAGGTGGTAGAGCGCAAGAGTCAGGTGACCTACCTCATCGATGTAGAGTCCCCCAGGAACCCCTTGCAGGTCCTTCACGTGAACCGCCTCAAGCCCCACTTCGCCCGGTCCGAGTTGAGCTTGCTCCTCGCCACGGACGATGGGGAAGAAGAAGAAACGGAGCCTCTCCCGATCTCCTGTGCGTGAAAGAAAAAGATGGCTCCGTAGAGGGGGTGAGTCTCCCCTCCTCCCTCTCTCCCGAGCAGCGCGAGGACTGTCACCAGTTGTTGGGACAGTTCTCGGACCTCTTCTCCCTCACCCCCGGCGTCACCAACTGGTGCGTCCACGACATGGACACCGGGGACAGCCCACCGGTACGGCACCGAGCCTACCGCGTCCCTGACCGAGTCCAGGCCTGTATCAAGGCCGAGGTATCAAAGATGCTAGCTCTCGGGGTGGTCGAAGCCTCTGACAGCCCATGGGCTAGTCCCGTGGTCCTGGTTCCGAAGGCAGCCGCCCCCGGTGCTGTTCCCGAGCTGAGGTTCTGCGTTGACTACCGCGGGCTCAACGCAGTCACCAGAACCGATGCTCATCCCATCCCCCGAGCCGACGAGCTTATCGATCGCCTCGGGGCTGCTCGCTTCCTTAGCACGTTCGACCTGACCAGTGGATACTGGCAGATCGCCCTCACCGAGGGAGCAAGGGAAAGATCCGCTTTTTCCACCCCGGATGGTCACTACCATTTCCGGGTGATGCCCTTCGGGATGAAGAACTCCCCCGCCACCTTCCAGAGGCTGGTGAACCAGGTATTGGCGGGGTTGGAGGAGTTCAGCGCTGCGTATCTGGACGATATCGCAGTGTACAGTTCCTACTGGCCCGAGCACCTCCAGCACCTCTGGGCGGTGCTGACGGCCCTGAGAAGGGCCGGTCTCACCATTAAGGCAAGCAAGTGCCAGATCGGACAAGGGTCCGTAATCTACCTCGGGCACCAGGTCGGAAGCGGCCTCGTAGCCCCCCTCCAGCCCAAGATTGATGCCATCGTGGCCTGGGAGGCCCCCACGACCCAGACGGAAGTGCGGGCGTTTCTAGGGCTCACGGGGTACTACCGCCGGTTCATCAAGAGTTACGGCAGCATCGTAGCCCCCCTCACGGAGTTAACCTCCAAAAACCAGCCGAAGAAAGTCAGCTGGACCCCCGCCTGCCAAGAGGCGTTCGAAACGTTAAAAGACGCCATGTGCACTGCCCCCATCTTGCAGGCCCCCGACTACTCACGAGAGTTTGTAGTCCAGACGGACGCGTCCGAGCATGGCATCGGGGCCGTCCTGTCCCAGGTGAATGAGAACGGCCTAGACCAACCAGTGGCATTCATTAGCCGGAGGCTACTCCCTCGAGAACAAAGGTGGAGCACCATCGAGCGGGAGGCCTTCGCAGTAGTTTGGGCCCTGAAGAAGCTGAGGCCCTACCTGTTCGGTACTCACTTCCGGGTCCAGACCGACCACCGACCTCTCCGGTGGCTAATGCAGATGAGAGGGGAGAATCCCAAATTGCTGCGCTGGTCCATCTCCCTCCAGGGGATGGACTTCACTGTTGAGCACCGGCCTGGCTCTGACCACGCCAACGCAGACGGCCTGTCCCGATTCTTCCGCCTCAGCGAAGAGAACCCCCAAGAGGATGGGTAGTTCTCCCCGCCTTCAGCTGGGGGGGACGCGTGTTGGACCCGGCCTCGTGGCGTGGTTCACCTCTGTCCCTCCACACCCAGTGAGCGTAGGCCTGTACCCCGAGTCCCCTGCGCAGCCACCCCGTTAGTGTAGCCTGCAACCCGAGCCTGGTCGTCCTACCCAGGGACACCTAGATCCCCCGAGAACCTTGACCAGGCCTGCCTTTCCCGCTCCTCACCCGGCTCCGAGCGCCTAACCATGCATGCCCCACAAGGCCCGGACGCCATCTTCCCTTCCCGACATCCCTGTCTCCCTAGGCCTAGCGTGACCCCGGCCCCAGCGAGGCCCAGACTCCAAAGGCGCGCCCGTCCCGGCTGGGGGGTAAAGGGCTCCCCGAGTGAGATAAGCCAGGGAGTTTCGATGGCACCTCCGGCCTCCCCTGAGGGGCTGGTTTCTGTCACACCTTTGGCCCTCCCCTGTGGGCCAGTTTCGATCACCCCTCTGGCCCCCCCGAGGGCTGGCTCCAGACCCGCTGGGCGTCTGGGAATTCCCGGACCCATCTTTCAAAGGGATCAAAGAGCCAACCGCCGGACCTCGCCAACGACCAGCCCCCAGGGCCGGAGACCTCTGCCTGCGAGGGTCCGGAGATCAAAGAGGAGAAGGACTATAACTGGGCCCGCCTGACAACTAGCGGGCAGTTGTATCTTGGACCTGAAGCCTGCTGATCTGATCGCGGCTGACCCTAAGAAGACTCCCCTGGTACCTCTGAGCCCTGCTGACGCTGTCGCGGCTCCTTCTTCGCCTTAAGGAACTGAACCACCGGAGCCCTGCTGACGCTGTCGCGGCTCGATCTCTAAAGACCACCGGAGCCCTGCTGACGCTGTCGCGGCTCGACCTCTAAGACCATCCGAGCCCTGCTGACGCTGTCGCGGCTCGAGCTGAACTTGCAACCATCCGAGCCCTGCTGACGCTGACGCGGCTCGACCTCTAAGACTATCTGAGCCCTGCTGACGCTGTCGCGGCTCTCACGAACTTCTCCAGATCAAGCCCTGCTGACCTCGTCGCGGCTCGAGGAGTACTCTGGTCCGGCTGGACCATCGAGACCACCATCACGACCGGGCCGACTCGACGAAGGTGAGGCAGCCAGTACGACCACCATCCCGTAACCCCCGGCTCGAGGATTGAGAGCTGTGCGTGGGGTACGCCTCGTACTGACCCAGAGACTAAAAGACTGTCCCGCTACCCCCTTCCCGAATCCTCAGAGACTTTGTGGTCCTGTGGCCACTGTGTATATAAGAGTGCTTCCTTCATTATTTGCTTATATAAAGAACTTGTTCCTAAAACCCAACGGTGTGGTGTCTGTTCGTAGTGTGGTGTGAGCTCAGTGTGTCCGATCCCAAACCCAAAGGCCTCCCCAGCGAGGACCTCACAATCAAGACTCGGCAAGTACTGTGGGAGAGGTGGATCTTGGGGTGTCTGGGTGAGCACAGCCTGGCCCTCGGAGATTGCCCCTTCTAACAACTACTAACTAGGTTGTCCTATCACGTTACACACCTTAGTTCGGGTAATCAGACGTTTACATCGGTGTAGTCTTCGGTTTGGTTGTCTCAATTATTTTGAGTTTATTTATTCTGTAAAGTTAGAATAATTCCTTTTAGTTGCATGATTTCGCCCTTTGTTTTGCAACCCACCAGTCACACGAAAACCTCACTCACCTATTATTCTTGAGTTCTTTCAGGAATTGGTATTCTCAGTTAATATAAATACTACACCGATGTAAACGTCTGATTACCCGAACTAAGGTGTGTAACCTGATAGGACAACCTAGTTAGTAGTCATAATAATAACAATGGAGGGGGAACTTAATGTGATTAACTGCTTCCCCACAGGGCAGAATTGAACGTAAGTGCCAGAAATGAGAAAGGATACATACCGCAAGCAAAATTATGTACCTTGCCTAAAAACAAAAGGTAGGAGTTTGAGGGACTTCAGTAAGCCTAAAACTCGATAGCTAGATTAATGATCCAGCTAATAAAAAATTCTTCCTTGTTGGTAGAGCGAGACTTTAATAAGCCGCCAAAGAAGTTTTACTTCACATAGATGTCCTGAGCAGAAAGGGATATTCTTAAGAGGTATACAATCCTATTGATTGCGTGATGCTTAAGTTGAGGGAAATGAATGTATGCATGGTTATATGAGCCTATCTGTCTAAATCCATATTGATCCGTAAGGGGGATGGTTCTAAGGGCTATTACAGTGATGTAAGTGCATAGTGGGACCACAAAATAAAGATGTACAAGTACAAAAATGAGTGATAAAGAAGAGATAAAGCTGTTCATTATATTATGAATGTACTCTTACATTGGTATTTTCTGTTTACAGATATATGTGTACATCAGAATTGTCCTGAGGAAGGTGGGGCTTATTGCCACAACCACCGAAACGCGTCGACTACCCCGTTGGGGATGAATTGATTGTGTATATTTTATAATTGTTTCTTATTGCAATTGATGTCTTGGAAAGTGTGTTGATCTGTGTATCTTTGTGCCTATGTATTTGACCAAAAAAACACCGAAATCCAGGCACCACTGAATAGACGGAAATTATTTTTAACCATTTGTGAAGATTTTATGCCTTACAATGTATCGAATACTCTTTTAAACAAAAATTTTTATAATAAATAATTCTGAAGTTCTTGTACACAAAATCTATGTTCTTGTGGTTCTACTATAGCACAGAGTTGATGAATAGGCTGAGTGACAATATAGTGAGATGAATGAATGATTTGGTTCCCCATTTGAATCAATAACCCAGGGAACACTCAATTCCTTTTTTGCATTATTACCCTGTTCCTGTGGGTGTGACTAGAAGGGTACTCTCTTTCCTTTTTTAACTTAAGAATGGCAGACACAGTGCACATGCGGTGCTACATGTAATGTACCAACAGGTATCACAGACCCCCCTCCAACATGATGATGTGCAAAGGAATATGCATACTGAAACATTACACCATAGGAGTACGTGTGAAAAACAAACATCAGCCAAAGCGCAGGGCTAATGTGGAGTAGGGCAAGGCATGTAAAGTAGCAGCTGCAGAAACTGGGACATTCTAATGCCAATGCATGGAGTGCCTGTCTGACCACACCACTCAAACTATGGGAGTGTTACCATGCCTTGAAGCACAGCATGGAGCATGTGACACACATGACAACAAACAGACATGTACCTACCCCCTTCTTGCTGCTGTCCCTCCTGCAACTGCCTATGGAGGTCTGGGAACACCACTTCCAGGACCCGGAGCATGTGGGGGGTGAGGTGGCGGGTGCCGCCATGCCGGCGTGGAGCTTCCAGCCCCAGCTGTACTCTGGTGATGCGGCGGGTCCAGCACCGGATGTCCTGCCACCTCTTCTTGATATTTCTGAGCCTCCTGCGAGGCCCCCCCTCACTCCTGACAGCCCTGGCGATGTTCACCCAGATTTCACCCTTCTCATAAGCAGATACCTGTCACAAATGTAAAGTAAAAGAGCATCAGTACACCTGGTCCATGTTCTAAACACACACATATGTGCACAAAATGCTTGATGACAACAGGGCATCGTAGGCTCCACACATTAGCATCATTGTCCAGGAGTATGTGGCCTGTGAGCAAACACTACTGCATTACATGCCATTGAAAGGCTACAGATGACATGAAGGGTGCTAAACACTCTTAGAGCATGGCACTCACAGAGCAATGTATGCTACATCTGGGTGCACTGCAGCACGTGACACGCTGTCACACACCCCACTACAACAAAGAACCCTCTTGAAACAACACTGTACACCCTGGCACTCACTCCTAACAACATTGCATCTATACACTATACATACACAGTGGCTAAAATGTCACACACACAACAGGTGCACACTCCAAGGTATTGCACACATCACTCACCTGATCCCCTGGTCTCCCATAAAGCTTGCTGTAGTTTGGCAGGAGGGCATCCAGCAGGGCCTTGTTCTCAGCATCAGTGAATGCAGGTGCCCTCTCCATGCTCAGCTAATCAGGGTCCAGAGGATTCAGAGACAGCAGCTGTGGTTACCACACCAATGTTGTGCAGGCAAGTGCCCTCCCACAGCCACATGCTGCCTTATATCTGTGCTGCAGAGGGTCTGTGAGTCCAAGGAGTAGTGTGTGATAGGCCACCATAGTTAGCATCCTATGTTCCATCCAATCACATCACACATAAGGCCATTACACACATATGCATGGTTTGAAAACTGAGCCTGAGCTGAACAACAACATTTGCAACATTGTATACTTTTGCCCAACTGAATTTACTAGAACACCCGTAGGAGGCTCCAAAAACTCTGTATCCATGACAACCTGGTTGCATTTTGATCAGTACACTGTTCCCCTAGATGTTGCCTATGTATTTATTCAAATACCCACACAAGTACGGTGACATTGCCGTTGCTTATGCAACCCATTCAATGGTGTAACGAGGCGTACACACGCACGTACCATTGGGGTACGCTTGGCTCACGTATGGCTGAAATGCAATAGGGAAACGAGGCGTACACACGCACGTACCATTGGGGTACGCTTGGCTCGCGTATGGCTGAAATGCAATAGGGAAACGAGGCGTACACACGCACGTACCATTGGGGTACGCTTGGCGCTCGCCTATGGCTGAAATGCAATAGGGAAACGAGGCGAACACACGCACGTACCATTGGGGTACGCTTGGCTCGCTTATGGCTGAAATGCAATAGGGAAACGAGGCGAACACACGCACGTACCATTGGGGTACGCTTGGCTCGCGTATGGCTGAAATGCAATAGGGAAACGAGGCGTACACACGCACGTACCATTGGGGTAGAGTGCGTCAGACATGCTCAAGTGAACGATTGTGTAGGCTGCGTCCCTGTCCTCCTCAATGTCACCATTGGGAGAGTGACTCCCGGAAATCACATAGCAGGGATGTAGTCTACACTCATGTCGAGGATGTGGATGCATACATCAGCATGGCATCCATACATCAGCATGCCCCAGGTGTGGCAGGCATAGAAGAAGCACAGGGACTGTGACCTTGTGACTCAGTTGATGTGTGAAGAGCTGGCGAGACATGTCATCAACCATATTGCACATGTGCATTACATGCATTCAACACTTCACACCGGAGTAACGTCTGCAACATATTGTAATGCACATCAACACTGGAATGGCACACCATTCAGTACAGGGAACTGGCACATGATGACAGCAACATGCCCACTGTCACAGAGGTGTAATAGCCGCACAGCATGACCCTGTGTGACCACGTCATGTGTGTGCCATGTGCGACATTGTGCATGCTGTTTGCATATGAAATTAACAGGTCAGTATCATATTACTCACCTATGAATATCCCCAAGTGTCATCCTGGATATGGCAATTTCCGCTCAGCAGTACACTTGTGTGTCGGTAGGCATGTCCTGCGGCTCAGAATGTGTTGTTGGCGTTGTGTGTGCCATGATGACGTTGTCTGAGTACTCAGGCGTCACCTCTGCGTGCACACGTCAGGTACTCTTTTTTCACAACACAAGCGCTGGTCCCGTATGAGTGTAAGCTTACTCATTTTTGCCCCAAAATCATAGTACGTTCACTTCTGACCATTTTACTTGGATTGTCTGACTCCGGACGGTGCCAATATGGATGTCCGTTTCAAAGCCTGTGAGGAATGCAAACGACTCATGTTGGTGATGGACCCTCACTGTTGGTGTCTCCACTGTTTTCACGTCAAGCACAACAACAAGAGCTGCTCCGACTGCCGGGAACACACATATGAATCCAGGTGTGATTGGACCCACAAGCCGCTCAGACTCCAGCAGTTGGCCCTGCACCACTATAGCTCATGGTCTGGACGTAGGACGAGTGCCTGGGCGTGGGTGTTGAGACATCAGAGCCCCTGAATTAGACATCAGTCCTCCAGGGCTAAGTCGTCAGGTATCCCAAATAAGTCAAAGATATGTCATCGCACTTCCAAATCACCACAATGCACGTGCAATGCTGCATGGGATTCGGGTGACACCGCCCACGTGGCTCTGTCAGATTTGCAGCCGTCGTAGCCTGCACCACGACCTCCGGGCCCTGCCCTGCATGTGAGGCAGGAGGAGTAAGTGCACTTCCTCATGTCCATGATGTCCCTCACCCCACCAACGGCCTACGCGGCGGCTTCTGGCCCAGCGGACCCGTCTGGGGGCACGAGCGCGTCTGGTGAATTGCCCCTGACGCCATCACTCGCTTTGTCCCTGACGCAGGCGGCGCATACGTCCCGGAACCGCTGGGACAGACAGGATCTGAATGGTCATCCTGGTCCTCGCTGGTTCACCTCGCAACCTCACTGGCAACTGTCCCCCAGGTGTCAGCCTTGGCGCCGTTCTCGGGTGGGCCTGTCCCTGATACCACACACTGTACGGCTCCAGCGTGGAAACTGTGCGGCAGAACACCGCTATTAATGCTGCATGGGGAGTTAAACTTCAATGAGCCGGGCACAGCTCATTACAATGGGTGTTAATGAGTATTGGGAGGGTCATGAAGACCCACTGGCACGTGAGTGTCAGTCCCAAGACGACAGGACAGGTGGACTGGGGGATGCGAGTGGTCTGGACACCTAGCCTGACACTGGTGATGTCTCTACTCCAAACGTGTTTTTGGATGAGCGGGCAACGTACAGTGTAGTGTTTACGTGGCTGGCCGGAGCCTTGCCCCTTCATCTCCCCGTTGCCGCCGTGAGGACAAACCTCCTCACTGAGGTCCTTCAACTCCACTCACGCTCCGCTGAGCCTCTGCAGGCCTATCTTGAGGAATGTACTGTATCTATATTGGCCAGCATGTACAGGCACGCAGCATGTTTGGCTGTAGATAGGCACGCTGTCAGACGCCCACACCCCTCCCCGGACTGACCATGTTCCCTGTCCTCCCACCCCACCCCAGAGAGCATGGGCATCCAGGCCTCCAAATCACAGACCACATTCCCGTTAGCTCCGCTGTAGAGGGTATCCAAGAGGTATGAGCACTACGGAAACATGTCATCATCCTCCCTGAGTCTGGGAGTGGGGTCTTCCAACATCACATGCCTCTTTGTCCGGTACCCACACTCTCTGTGGGACATGGTTGTGTAACTGCTGGCAGAGTGTGCGTTGTAGGTACGGGCAATACTTGGCTGCGCCCTTGTAGGATGCCAATCAGTGACACTGTCTTTTTTCCGGTGTGGCCTGTATAGCCCCGACTCACTGGGCAGATCGATGTCATCCAGGGAGGCAAATTTGTCAAAAGCTTGTTATGTATTCAAAGTCGGGAATATGCTACTAACTACTGTTCCTTACTGATATTTTGTTACAAAAGGTAAGTAACTAGTCCATACAGTTCAGTACATCTGCTGTAGGAGCATCTATGTTGTGTCCTTGGATGACCTGGTTTCTAATGTACGCACACCATGCCACGTGTGTTAATTACCCGCTCATATGTGTGATGGCATCACAGACCATTTGTCACAAATCAAAGATTTATGCTGTATGATGATGGTCATGTAATAGTTAGGGAAAGTACACACCGTAACATGACTAAGGCAGAACTGTGCAAATGATGGCACATGTGGTGTGTGTGTGTGTGTGTATTGCTGTCAGCTGTCTGGATGTGCAGACAACCTCCTACTGACATTCACATGACGTGTGTCACTGACATGATACATTGTCAATGCTCACTAAGACCTTTCCATCCGATCATTTGTAAGCATGTCATATCCATTCCACACACCACAGGTCTTTTACTTTTCACGGAGGAGTGGCTGGGAGCTGGCACATGTTACATCAGTGTGTATCCCACGCCACACTCCAAATTGTCTAGATTATTTGAAGCAGTGTTGCTTGTGCCATGTACATTGTTATTGTCGTAGTCAGACAGTTGAAGACATTTTCGATAAATTGTGTATTGCAGGGCACCCCCTCTGGAAAGGCCGTTGCCTGACTTGGAAGCCATGGGGGAGCGCAATTGCATCCGTCGTTATCGCTTCAACAGACAGATGATCAAGGACCTGACGGACAGGCTGGAGGCTTACCTACAACCACGCCACAGGTATCCAACTGCGCTGACACCCAAGGTAAAGGTGATGGCAGCCCTCCATTTCTTTGCCACAGGTACTTTCCAATTCACCATAGCTGATGTGGGAGGGATGTCTCAGACAATGTTTAGCCGGGTATTGGGTGATGTATTGGCAGCTATGTTGCTGCACATAGATGAATTCATTACATTCCCTACTCCAGAAGAGGTGACGGATGCCAAGGGGGAATTCTATGCCCTGGGCCGCATGCCACATGTAATTGGTGCAATTGATGGTACACATGTTACTCTGGTGCCACCACAGGCTCAGGAGCAAGCGTATCGCAACAGGAAACACTACCACTCGATAAATGTCCTGGTGGTGTGTCTTGCCAACATGATTATCTCACATGTTTGTGCACGTTTTCCAGGATCATGCCACGATGCTTTCATCATGAGGCGTAGCAGGGTACCACGGATGATGCTGCAGCTGCACAACCACCGGTCATGTCTTGTTGGTGAGTATACCCTGTCAGCTATGTATGTCAGTATGTCACAACTTAATGATCTGCATCATATTACACAGTCATTTCCATGATGTCAATTTGCAGGAGACGCTGGATATCCAAACATGCCGTGGTTAATGACTCCACTACACAACCCCAGGACAGCTGCAGACCAGCGGTACAACAATGCTCATGGGAAGACCAGGCGGGTGATCGAGCGAACTTTTGGACTCCTGAAGAGCCGGTTCAGGTGCCTGGACAAGACAGGCGGAGCCCTCCAATACAGCGCACGCAAGGTGTGTGACATCTTCACCGTGTGCTGCATGCTACACAACATGGCAGTGGAGAAGGCCGTGCCACTCTACCTTGATCCTGATGAGCTGGAACATCCGCCCATTGAGGATGAAGGCCTTGCCCAGGATGCTAGCGACGAGGAGGGTGAAGATGATATCCGGAGTCACCTCATCCACAACTTCTTTTCATAATGGTGAGTCATAGCAGCTGTAATGTGAAACATGTACTATAGAGTTGCATGGGTAGCATGCTGCGTATGCAACAGACTGTATGCAAGGTCACTTGGATGTTTGTTGTGCAGTGTCACACAGGTGCAGATGTAATGCAACACACATACGTGCTATGTGTATATTTTGAATGTACAGGTGTACTACAACATCTGGATATTCAACAGGACATTGTCAAAATGACATTATACAGAACTTGACCCCTTGTGTGCCACTCTCATCCACAGCTCGCCCTGCCTGTTGTCTGTTGGGGTCATCGTGGTCATCCTGCTATTGCTCATAATGATTGCAACGTCAGCCAAATCAACGGAGCATGCATGGACATGTGGAGAAGTCAATTTGGGTAAGGACTCATATGAGGCTGTTTAGCGTTGGTATGTTTTGAAACGTGTGGTACATGTTCGTGTGCATGTAGTGAGACCATGCATACATGCAACAACATTATGTTACTTATTACATGTATGCCCACTCCCATGACAGGATAGTCACCCCATCTGACTGTCATCTGTTGTAGTTTGAGACTCTGGTGAATGCATCAATGTGTGTAGACATTGACACTGCAACATTGCATATACCATGGCTTCACATTGTGTCAGAGGTCACAACCACGGACTCTGTGGGGGATTGCAGCCTCACTGCGTGCATTAGAATGTGAGTGGATCCTCACCTCCAGCTTGTGGGCCAGTCCAGTTTGATTACCATCAAACCATGTGGTGTAGGTGTGGCCCAGTCTATGTTCCACATGTTAAGATAACTGTCCTGTCATTCTGTTTACATGGATGCATTGCCCCTTGTTGCAGTATATCATGTCACTGTCATGTCGTTACCTCAGTGCAGGTTGAAAATACTGCTACGCCAGCCTTCACAGTGAGTAGCAGATCTGTTTTGATTCACATGATGCCATGAATGTTTAGCAGGAGAAATGACAATGTTGGGATGATGCATATGTTTATTTATTTATTTATTTATTTAGAAAGTTTTATATAGCGCGAACGTGACCCTTGGGTATCAGAGCGCTTCACAACATATATGAACAGGAGGTATATTAGAAATACAGAATACATAAACATGAGGTAGATTAGACAAACCATTCACATAGCGTTACCTAAAGGGAATGAAGGTAGGTAGTTATAGTTCCATACATTAGGTGTAACCTACTGCTACAATTCACCTAGCATTGTCTTACTGGAGTATGGTAATTTATTTATACTTTACATAACTAGGCGTATCATATTGAAATGAGGTAGATGCGGTTAGTACTAACACCAGGATAGCATAATGCTAAAATTTTCAACCTGTGTCTGACCCCAAGTTGACAAAAAGTTTATAACTTTTCTCCAATATCCTGTTAAATTCAATGCTGAGTTCCTGAGTAGACCATACTGTCTTGGCTTTGATTATGCAATTTCATCTAGTTCTCTCTGTGCTCTAGCCTCTGGGTCGTTACTGCTTACTGGACATTGTTTCTAGTTTCCATTCGATGCTCCGTGCGGGCCCTTTCCGATGCAGTGACGTTGAGGTCCGTACTTGACTATGTAAGGAACTTGTTCATTAGGAAGCTCTTAGCTTCCTTTTTGAATGTAATAATGTTAGTGATTTTCCTGATCTTCGGAGGGAGTGAGTTCCATACTCTGGGGGCTGCCCCAGAGAACGCTCTGTCATAGGTTTTCTTTTTCCTGAATATGGGTGGCCTCAACAGCAGCTCCTTGGCACTTCTGGCCGGTCTGCAACCTCCCGATATCTTAATCTTCTGGGCCAGGTAACTCGGTGTTTTGTAGTGGAGTGCTTTGTGTGTGATACATGCCATTTTAAATTGGATTCTCGCTTCATATGGAAGCCAGTTTAACGCTTTTAGGTGAGGTGAAATATGGTCGAACTTCCTCGATCCGGTGATGAGCCTTGCCGCTGCATTGAGGCATGCTTTTAGCGGTGCCGTGGACATTTTTGGTAGACCTGCCAAGGTTGTACATCCGTATTCAATCCTTGAGATAACTAAGGATTGAATTGCTAGTTTGAGGTCTGCCGATGAGATGAACGGTTTCATTTTCCTTAAGTAGTTCAAGTGAAAGCGCGCACTTTTTGCCAATTATTTTGATGTGTGCTTTCATGTTTAGATTCTTGTCCAAGGTGACTCCTAACGATTTGGCTGAGTCCACCAGCGTAGGGGTGCAGTTTAGTGCTGTGATCATTTTGGTCCACTCTATCGTCTCTGAATTGATCTTAGGTGGTGAAATTAATAGGAATTCAGTTTTTTGAGCATTCAGTTTCAGGTGATTACTGGTTAACCAATACATTGTCTTTCTTAACGCTTCATTGATTAACTTGATGTCTTCTAGAGATGCTACTTTGATGTAGATCTGCGTGTCATCCGCGTACATGTGATAGGATATGTTTGCGTCTTGGAGGATTTCTGTCATAGGTTCAACGTAAAGGTTAAAGAGTGAGGGAGATAAGGTAGATCCTTGAGGGACCCCGATCGAGTTTGGACAAGAGGGGGATAAGGATTGGTTGACCAGGAATCTTTGTGATCTGTTCTGAAGGAAGGATTCAAACCATTTCAGTACCAGACCTGATATTCCCATCCTTTTGTGTAGCCTGTCTAGTAGTTTCTCATGATTTACCGTGTCAAACGCTGATGATAAGTCTAGAAGGACCAGTAGACATGTTCTATTAAGATCTAGGGCCTGTAAGGCGTCATCCGCGATATGTAGGATCGCTGTTTCCGTGCTGTGTCCTGTTCTGAATCCTGATTGGCAGTTGTCCAATAGTCTGAAGTTTGTGATGTGTTGGCTTAGTTGATTTTGTACGCATTTTTCGATTAACTTGGCCAGTAATGGAATATTGGTGACTGGGCGAAAGTTATTCGGATCTGCTGGGTCCGCTGTTGGTTTCTTGATGATCGGTGTCACTTGGCCTGCTTTCAGGCATTCAGGAAGGACCCCTTGCGATAGCGATGCATTTATTATTTTTGTCCATATTGGGATGATGACGTGATTGATATTTTGTAAACATTTGGTGGGGAGTGGATCATTGAAGTGGTTATTTGGTTTGATGTCCTCTAGTGTTTTGGCGATGGTATTCTGATCATACGTTTTGAAGGTGTCCCAGTGTGCTTTGTTTTTAGTTTCCTCAAGGTCGTTTGTCTGAATGTTATTGTGTAGACTGTGTGGTTGGATGAGTAGATTGTCCGCTTCAGCTTTGAGCTCTATATGTGATTTATTGTGTTGCACCAGTGGAGTGCGGTCATTCACATGAATCTCTAGTCCCGTGCAGCATTACTGTGCAATGCTAGGGTCTCATTATGTGGCTTGGATCGACATCACTTGCACTTTATATTTCTTCAACCTGCATATCATGTTTAGCATAGTAATGCAAACTTGACAGATCAAAAGACTGGCTACTGAGTGCCTTCATTGCATGTAGGTCATTAGCTTCCTCATCATATGTGATACTTACAGCTGTTGTGGGTGAAGTCAAGTTTGTGTACTTGGCCCTTATGGGTACCCATAATCACATACAGACATTACAGTTAGCGTAAGTAGCATTGCCATATGTTTCCATTTGTTTGTAAGGTCCACCTCATCTGAGCCAGTGAATGAGTTTTAGCAACATAGATCTCATTGCATGGTAGCTCACTTGTGAGTGTTACACATGACTCTAATGGATGACAGACTGCCCTAGGTTTTATGTGTCCGTGTCATAGCATCGGATCTCATGTGATAGCATGATTACTCATCTAAAATTGTCTCCAGTCAGTACACTTCACAGGTGTGACTGGTACAGTGTAGCAAATGATGTTTTTGAAGAGTCAGTGACATGAGAATGCACTCCTAATGGTTATTTGCCTCTGTTTCAGGTCTCCCTCCCAGCAGTTCCCATCCTCTCCTTCCCTCGCCTGATCACCCTTTTGTGTCTGTCGTTTGTACTCAGACCAAGGAGCTATTTGGAGGTGGAACCCTTTGAGCATCACACCACTCTGATGAAGAAAGGTACGGCCAGTCCTTGACAGGTTTGTAGCCAATAGTACTGCTGCATTACAGGTGACATCATTAATAGTGTTATTTGGAGTTCTTGCCAATGCACATGTATGTTTGCTAATGCTCTATGGGCTCACAATGTAAATAATCATGTTGTGCATGACGTCTGACTTCTACAGAATATTGTGCCACCTTGATGTCAACGCACATGTCCTTCAAATGTGCATGTATACTATTTGGCATGAAGTTAGCTTATGCTTGTTATGTGTTTACCTGTAAAGTGACCACACGCATGGTGTTGGGGAAGGCTAGAATACTATGTTGTGTGTGAGGTAGATGGCTTTGTAGCTGCTGTTTAACTTTGAACACACTAGCTGTAGTCTACACCTGCTGACGCTGTGTGTCCTGTGCCCCACTTGTCCGTAAGGGCCCTGATCCAGTGACTGTGATCTTTGGTGATTACTGTGCCATTTTATTTGCAGTGACCCTGAGTGAGGCAGACACTCCTGCCTTCACATACACATGTCACTTTGTGGCTTGCCAATGCCCTTGTGGTATGTGATTGTTTTGCAAGTTGTCACACCCCTCCTGCCGTCATGTCTTCACTCATTGCTGCTGCTGCATACACAGCTACCTGACGCAGGCGGTGCATACGTCCCGGAACCGCTGGGACAGACAGGATCTGAATGGTCATCCTGGTCCTCGCTGGTTCACCTCACAACCTCACTGGCAACTGTCCCCCAGGTGTCAGCCTTGGCGCCGTTCTCGGGTGGTGCTGTCCCCGATACCACACACTGTACGGCTCCAGCGTGGAAACTGTGCGGCAGAACACTGCTAATAATGCTGCATGGGGAGTTAAACTTCAATGAGCCGGGCACAGCTCATTACAATGGGTGTTAATGAGTATTGGGAGGGTCATGAAGACCCACTGGCACGTGAGTGTCAGTCCCAAAACGACAGGACAGGTGGACTGGGGGATGCGAGTGGTCTGGACACCTAGCCTGACACTGGTGATGTCTCTACTCCAAACGTGTTTTTGGATGAGCGGGCAACGTACAGTGTAGTGTTTACGTGGCCGGCCGGAGCCTTGCCCCTTCATCTCCCCGTTGCCGCCGTGAGGACAAACCTCCTCACTGAGGTCCTTCAACTCCACTCACGCTCCGCTGAGCCTCTGCAGGCCTATCTTGAGGAATGTACTGTATCTATATTGGCCAGCATGTACAGGCACGCAGCATGTTTGGCTGTAGATAGGCACGTTGTCAGACGCCCACACCCCTCCCCGGACTGACCATGTTCCCTGTCCTCCCACCCCACCCCAGAGAGCATGGGCATCCAGGCCTCCAAATCACAGACCACATTCCCGTTAGCTCCGCTGTAGAGGGTATCCAAGAGGTATGAGCACTACGGAAACATGTCATCATCCTCCCTGAGTCTGGGAGTGGGGTCTTCCAGCATTACATGCCTCTTTGTCCGCTACCCACACTCTCTGTGGGACATGGTAGTGTAACTGCTGGCAGAGTGTGCGTTGTAGGTACGGGCAATACTTGACCGCGCCCTTGTAGGATGCCAATCAGCGACACTGTCTTTTTTCCGGTGTGGCCTGGATAGCCCCGACTCACTGGGCAGATTGATGTCATCCAGGGAGGCAAATTTGTCAAAAGCTTGTTATGTATTCAAAGTCGGGAATATGCTACTAACTACTGTTCCTTACTGATATTTTGTTACAAAAGGTAAGTAACTAGTGCATACAGTTCAGTACATCTGCTGTAGGAGCATCTATGTTGTGTCCTTGGCGTGATGACCTGGTTTCTAATGTACGCACACCGTGCCACGTGTGTTAATTACCCACTCATATGTGTGATGGCATCACAGACCATTTGTCACAAATCAAAGATTTATGCTGTATGATGATGGTCATGTAATAGTTAGGGAAAGTACACACCGTAACATGACTAAGGCAGAACTGTGCAAATGATGGCACATGTGGTGTGTGTGTGTGTGTATTGCTGTCAGCTGTCTGGATGTGCAGACAACCTCCTACTGACATTCACATGACGTGTGTCACTGACATGATACATTGTCAATGCTCACTAAGACCTTTCCATCCGATCATTTGTAAGCATGTCATATCCATTCCACACACCACAGGTCTTTTACTTTTCACGGAGGAGTGGCTGGGAGCTGGCACATGTTACATCAGTGTGTATCCCACGCCACACTCCAAATTGTCTAGATTATTTGAAGCAGTGTTGCTTGTGCCATGTACATTGTTATTGTCGTAGTCAGACAGTTGAAGACATTTTCGATAAATTGTGTATTGCAGGGCACCCCCTCTGGAAAGGCCGTTGCCTGACTTGGAAGCCATGAGGGAGCGCAATTGCATCCGTCGTTATCGCTTCAACAGACAGATGATCAAGGACCTGACGGACAGGCTGGAGGCTCAACTACAACCACGCCACAGGTATCCAACTGCGCTGATACCCAAGGTAAAGGTGATGGCAGCCCTCCATTTCTTTGCCACAGGTACTTTTCAATTCACCATAGCTGATGTGGGAGGGATGTCTCAGACAATGTTTAGCCGGGTATTGGGTGATGTATTGGCAGCTATGTTGCTGCACATAGATGAATTCATTACATTCCCTACTCCAGAAGAGGTGACAGATGTCAAGGGGGAATTCTATGCCCTGGGCCGCATGCCACATGTAATTGGTGCAATTGATGGTACACATGTTACTCTGGTGCCACCACAGGCTCAGGAGCAAGCGTATCGCAACAGAAAACACTACCACTCGATAAATGCCCTGGTGGTGTGTCTTGCCAACATGATTATCTCACATGTTTGTAAACGTTTTCCATGATCATGCCACGATGCTTTCATCATGAGGCATAGCAGGGTACCACAGATGATGCTGCAGCTGCACAACCACCGGTCACGTCTTGTTGGTGAGTATACCCTGTCAGCTATGTATGTCAGTATGTCACAACTTCATGATCTGCATCATATTACACAGTCAATTCCATGATGTCAATTTGCAGGAGACGCTGGATATCCAAACATCGCCGTGGTTAATGACTCCACTACGCAACCCCAGGACAGCTGCAGACCAGTGGTACAACAATGCTCATGGGAAGACCAGGCGGGTGATCGAGCGAACTTTTGGACTCCTGAAGAGCCGGTTCAGGTGCCTGGACAAGACAGGCGGAGCCCTCCAATACAGCCCACGCAAGGTGTGTGACATCTTCACCGTGTGCTGCATGCTACACAACATGGCAGTGGAGAAGGCCGTGCCACTCTACCTTGATCCTGATGAGCTGGAACATCCGCCCGTTGAGGATGAAGGCCTTGCCCAGGATGCCAGCGACGAGGAGGGTGAAGATGATATCCGGAGTCACCTCATCCGCAACTTCTTTTCATAATGGTGAGTCATAGCAGCTGTAATGTGAAACATGTACTATAGAGGTGCATGGGTAGCATGCTGTGTATGCAATAGACTGTATGCAAGGTCACTTGGATGTTTGTTGTGCAGTGTCACACAGGTGCAGATGTAATGCAACACACATACGTGCTATGTGTGTATTTTGAATGTACAGGTGTACTACAACATCTGGATATTCAACAGGACATTGTCAAAATGACATTATACAGAACTTGACCCCTTGTGTGCCACTCTCATCCACAACTCGCCCTGCCTGTTGTCTGTTGGGGTCATCGTGGTCATCCTGCTATTGCTCATAATGATTGCAACGTCAGCCAAATCAACGGAGCATGCATGGACATGTGGAGAAGTCAATTTGGGTAAGGACTCATATGAGGCTGTTTAGCGTTGGTATGTTTTGAAACGTGTGGTACATGTTCATGTGCATGTAGTGAGACCATGCATACATGCAACAACATTATGTTACTTATTACATGTATGCCCACTCCCATGACAGGATAGTCACCCCATCTGACTGTCATCTGTTGTAGTTTGAGACTCTGGTGAATGCATCAATGTGTGTAGACATAGACAATGCAACATTGCATATACCATGGCTTCACATTGTGTCAGAGGTCACAACCACGGACTCTGTGGGGGATTGCAGCCTCACTGCGTGCATTAGAATGTGAGTGGATCCTCACCTCCAGCTTGTGGGCCAGTCCAGTTTGATTACCATCAAACCATGTGGTGTAGGTGTGGCCCAGTCTATGTTCCACATGTTAAGATAACTGTCCTGTCATTCTGTTTACATGGATGCATTGCCCCTTGTTGCAGTATATCATGTCACTGTCATGTCGTTACCTCAGTGCAGGTTGAAAATACTGCTACGCCAGCCTTCACAGTGAGTAGCAGATCTGTTTTGATTCACATGATGCCATGAATGTTTAGCAGGAGAAATGACAATGTTGGGATGATGCATATGTGATTTATTGTGTTGCACCAGTGGAGTGCGGTCATTCACATGAATCTCTAGTCCCGTGCAGCATTACTGTGCAATGCTAGGGTCTCATTATGTGGCTTGGATCAACATCACTTGCACTTTATATTTCTTCAACCTGCATATCATGTTTAGCATAGTAATGCAAACTTGACAGATCAAAAGACTGGCTACTGAGTGCCTTCATTGCATGTAGGTCATTAGCTTCCTCATCATATGTGATACTTACAGCTATTGTGGGTGAAGTCAAGTTTGTGTACTTGGCCCTTATGGGTACCCATAATCACATACAGACATTAGAGTTAGCGTAAGTAGCATTGCCATATGTTTCCATTTGTTTGTAAGGTCCACCTCATCTGAGCCAGTGAATGAGTTTTAGCAACATAGATCTCATTGCATGGTAGCTCACTTGTGAGCGTTACACATGACTCTAATGGATGACAGACTGTCCTAGGTTTTATGTGTCCGTGTCATAGCATCGGATCTCATGTGATAGCATGATTACTCATCTAAAATTGTCTCCAGTCAGTACACTTCACAGGTGTGACTGGTACAGTGTAGCAAATTATGTTTTTGAAGTGTCAGGGACATGAGAATGTACTCCTAATGGTTATTTGCCTCTGTTTCAGGTCTCCCTCCCAGCAGTTCCCATCCTCTCCTTCCCTCGCCTGATCACCCTTTTGTGTCTGTCGTTTGTACTCAGACCAAGGGGCTATTTGGAGGTGGAACCCTTTGAGCATCACACCACTCTGATGAAGAAAGGTACGGCCAGTCCTTGACGGGTTTGTAGCCAATAGTACTGCTGCATTACAGGTGACATCATTAATAGTGTTATTTGGAGTTCTTGCCAATGCACATGTATGTTTGCTAATGCTCTATGGGCTCACAATGTAAATAATCATGTTGTGCATGACGTCTGACTTCTACAGAATATTGTGCCGCCTTGATGTCAACGCACATGTCCTTCTAATGTGCATGTATACTATTTGGCATGAAGTTAGCTTATGCTTGTTATGTGTTTACCTGTAAAGGGACCACACGGATGGTGTTGGGGAAGGCTAGAATACTATGTTGTGTGTGAGGAAGATGGCTTTGTAGCTGCTGTTTAGCTTTGAACACACTAGCTGTAGTCTACACCTGCTGACGCTGTGTGTCCTGTGCCCCACTTGTCCACAAGGGCCCTGATCCAGTGACTGTGATCTTTGGTGATTACAGTGCCATTTTATTTGCAGTGACCCTGAGTGAGGCAGACACTCCTGCCTTCACATACACATGTCACTTTGTGGCTTGCCAATGCCCTTGTGGTATGTGATTGTTTTGCAAGTTGTCGCACCCCTCCTGCCGTCATGTCTTCACTCATTGCTGCTGCTGCATACACAGCTACCATGCAACGCACACTATCCAGGAACACAGAGACCTACAGGATGACCCTCCTTCCATCCATTTATAGAGCATGATCCTGCCACCCTACACACAGACAACACCAGACATTCACCCTCCTGCTATCACAATGCTTCAAACTCAGCCATTGCAGCTGCTATGCCTGTGTGTGCAACACATACTGGCACAACTATGGCAGATTCACATGACATTGGGTCTATGTACCACCAGGTCATGTGCCGTGTACAGCACACACACACCTTCCATAGGCCCAATATTGTACAGTGTTACCTTGTCAACACCACAACAGCACAAAACTGCTTGCTTACAGTCACGTGGCAGTACACAACCTGCTCACACCACTTCAACATAGCTGTCACAGTCAGTCAAGTAGCCACATGGGACACACACCACGACCACGTCTCTTGGGTGTGGTGTGATTTCCCCGTTCTGGGGTAGGTATTTGTCAGACGTGTGTAGTTGTTATTTATGCGTTGCTACCATAACAGTAGTATAGTACTTGTAGCTCCATAAGGGTAGGTCACCTAATCAGGTGTACATGTGTAGAGTGCTACAGCCCATTGCCCACAGTCTGTCCTGCCACCCTTGTCCTGTGCACCACTCATCACGTCCACAGTACTGCATCATGCTGATGATAGCTCACATACCTGAGGACACAGTTGTAGGTACTCCCTACGTGGACTACTAGTTTTGTCACACTGATCTGTACACCTCAAAGTGACTCTCCTGGGCCTGCCTGTGATAGCAGTTTTAGGATCCCAACCCCCCTCCAGCATTTACTATCCCACACAGGTGTGTCTTTCCATCCATGTATCTAGTTGTTAGGAATTTCTGACCGATGTGTGTCCTCACTCAGATTCTGATCCAAGTGTGTGGATGGCTGCTGTTTGTTGGATACCCTTGCATTTTATACATTTGCACACACATATCAATTTATGCTGTGGTTCAAAGATAACTCACCAAATGCCTATGAGGTGTAGAATATTTATTGGGTGATCTTGTGCAGGAAACGTGAATAGGTGCTGTACAGAAAGGGGTGGAATCCAAAGTTCACTGCTGGAGATGAGATGCCTTACAGTTTCAGTCAACAGAGTTCAGGCCACAGTGCTTGGCATCATTGGGCAGACTGTGACCACCAAGTCCATGTGGGAGAGTCTCATAGGGGATGCTGTTGCACCGAGGGGCAATATGCCAGGTCCAGGGTCCTGGGAGATGTGCATGGCCCACTGCCCCTCAACGTCTTAGCCGTGGATGACCCACCTTCCTTGGGGGACCCTCAGGTGCAAGCCTGGACGATGCATGGGATGCTACGTCAGAGAGTTCCTCCTCCTCCTCCTCTCTCCCTGTGGCTGCTGTCGCACTTTGCCGTGATGTTGCTGGCCTTGTGACACAGGGAGGGGGCTGCATGTTGGCAGCTTTCTGACGTAGCGTATGGCAAATATCCCGATGCACCATCAAGAGCTGAGCCTGACTTGCCTCCACCCGTCCATAATGTAGGTTTTGCCTGGCTATTTGCTCTGCCTGCTGTTCTTTCACCTGGTTGAGGGCCTCCACAAGCTGGCTTACCTCCCTGGTGTCCCGCTGGTATGCCTCCAGGATGTTAGTGAGTTCAGGCATACCGGGTGCTGCAGCTGACTGGCCAGAATCTCGCCTCCGCCTTCCACCACTCCCACCACCCTGACCCACACGAACATGGCCTGCGCTTGTGGGCACATCCGATCGACGGGCCCCCCGAGTGCTGCCAGGGTGGAGGTTGTCAGCAACCTCAGGGGCGCCCGACAAAGGGTGACCCTCATTTTCAGACTGGCTCTCTTGTGGATCATGGGCAGGGCTCTGACCTGTCTGCTGGGATGTAGTGGGAATTGGTCCGGTGGTTGGCTGAGATGTAGCTGGTACAGTTGCTGCAGGGGTTTGGGAACCAGAGGAGCCAGGTTGGTTGGGGTCATCCACAGTGCGTTGAGGGGCGGCACTGTCGGTGGGGTCTGGGTCCTGCTGAGCCTGGGACTGGGATCCTTCTCCCCCCTGGTTGGGGGGGGGCTCCGAACGTTCCCCTGTGTGTGGGAGAGACAGACACTGTTAAGGCACTTTCAAGTGACATCTTGTTTAGTTATCCATTATCATCATCACAGTTCCACAAGCTTTACATTGTTGACATTGTTCAGTTGTGTATGTAGTGGTAGTAAATTGACCTGTACTCTGGGGTATTTTCATTCTTCCATTCTCTTGACAATGACTGACACAGCCATTGCTGTGTCTTGTCTTGCCGGCACAACACGTGTGAAGCATTGCTCGGGTTCACGCAACATCCAGGATACGGTGTAAATCCTTATGTCTGCGTCAAGCATGCACAGAGTTCAGATGCAGCATGTTGATGTAAGACACAGAGCATCATTGATTTGCATGTCATCTACTACTTTGGATGTTTTTTGCTGTTCCGTGATGGCCAAACAATGCCAACACCCCTGGACCTGTACACACACAGTTATAGATCATGCTTTTTTAAGTTGGCACTTCTCAGAGACGCATCACCTTGTCAATACCCATGTCCATGTTGGTACTTAAGTGCATCCACAACGTTCATGAGATGGGGTACGTGCATTGTTTGAGAGGCACAATGGACTGGAGCATCTGCAATGTGCATGTATGAGTTGTATGCGTATTCATATGAGTGAGTGTTTTGTTGTGGTACATGACAATTGGGACAGTGTTGCACTCCAATGCCTGTCCCCAGGGGATGAGTTTCTGTAAGGGGGGTGTATGACAGGCCATGCTAGTAGTTTGCGTGTGAATTGCAAGCGTCCATCGTTCATGATTTGGTTGCCCCCTGATGTAGCATGCTGGCATATTCGTGGTTTTGTGTTCAGGCACAGGATGTGTGACATTGTCCTGGTGTTTGTGTTTGCAGTGATCACAGGAGGGACTTGTTCTGCCTACACCTGTGCCCATTGTGTACTACAGAGCTTTCCGAGATGTGTGTCCTGACACAGTACAGTGTTGACTGCAAATGGTGGGTGTGTTGCAGGCACTTAGTAGATGACTGCTGGTACTTAGGAGACATCCCTAAACATTCTGCTCTATGGTGTTTGTAAGGCCTGTGCAGTGCTTGTGTGCAACTGTGTGTGTGCCCAGGGAGCTGCGTTGAGGTGACAGAGGGAGGAACACTGAGGGATGGATACAGAGGGAGGCAGGCAGACAGAGGGAGAGAGTGTGACAGTGGGAGAGGGCGACTGTGGGAGAGGGCGACAGTGGGAGAGGGTGACTTTGGGAGAGGGCAACAGTGGGAGAGGGCGACTGTGGGAGAGGGCGACAGTGGGAGAGGGCGACAGTGGGAGAGGGCGACTGTGGGAGAGGGCGACTGTGGGAGAGGGCGACAGAGGGAGAGTGCGACAGTGGGAGAGGGTGACAGTGGGAGAGGGCGACAGAGGGAGAGGGCGACTGTGGGAAAGGGCGACAGTGGGAGAGGGCGACTGTGGGAGAGGGCGACAGTGGGAGAGGGCGACAGAGGGAGAGGGCGACTGTGGGAGAACGCGACAGTGGGAGAGGGTGACAGTGGGAGAGGGCAACAGTGAGAGAGGGCGACAGTGGGAGAGGGCGACAGTGGGAGAGGGCGACAGTGGGAGAGGGCGACTGTGGGAGAGGGCGACAGAGGGAGAGGGTGACTGTGGGAGAGGGCGACTGTGGGAGAGGGCGACAGTGGGAGAGGGCGACAGAGGGAGAGGGCGACTGTGGGAGAGGGCGACAGTGGGAGAGGGTGACTGTGGGAGAGGGCGACAGTGGGAGAGGGCGACTGTGGGAGAGGGCGACAGAGGGAGAGGGCGACTGTGGGAGAGGGCGACAGTGGGAGAGGGCGACAGGGATGGAGACAGGTTGTTTGTGCTTGCTCGCTTGCTACACTGCCTTACTGTGTCACAAAATATAGCATCTCTGGAAGGTGTGTCCATAACATGAAATTGTTTAGGAGCTGTGGTCTACTATCTTGTGTGATATTTCCCTATCCCTGTACATTGGTCATGGTGCCTGGGTGACGCCCTGGGACATATGGGATGAAAGCAGCCTCCTACCCTCCACCTTCCACCCTTTGTGGCTCCCACTTACAACAAACCACTTTTAGTTGTGTCCTGCTAGGACTCATGGCCACCCACCCCATGCTGCTGGGCACTGTTGTAAGTCCACCCATGTAACATGTATTTTTTGTACACTCACCAGACTCAACAGCTCCTTCTATTCCATGTACTCCCACCGGTGGCAGCAGGGCCATCACTCTCTCCTCCCAGGGATGGTATACAGGAGGTCTGCGGGGACCCCGACCTCCAGTGTGGTGTGCAGAGGCGTAGTCCTGGTCCATTTTCTTCTTGACCATCCTCCGCAGCTCATACCACCTGGACTGGCATTCCCCCCTGGTGCGCCTGATGGGTGCAACAGCATTGACCCGGTCTACGATCCTCTCCCACAGGCGTGTTTTTTTGGCCAGGCTGGTCTGTCTGACCAATGCGCCAATCAGCTGTGGCTCGACTCTGATGACTTCATCTGTAAGTATCTCATTCTCCGGGTTAGTGAACTTTGGATTCTTGGGTGTGGTCATGGTGTGGGGTGTGTGTGATTGAGGGGGTGATGGTGTGTATGGATGAGGGTGTGTGGTTGTGATTGTGGAGTGGGTGGTGTGGGTGTAGATGTGATAGGGTGTATGTGTGAAGGTATGTGGCTGGAATTATTGGTGTGCTCTCTGTTTCTTCGCAAGAATGGGTATGTTGCAAAGGATGATGGGTTGTATGTGTGGACCCTTTTATTGGTCAAATAGTGGGTGTGGATTAATTTGAATTGGTTGTGTGTGTGTTATATGGGGTGGGTGTTAGTGTTGACCTCTGTTTGGCTGTGACCAGGACATTGATTCTCTATGGTGTGTAGACAGGAGACATGTTCAGTGTTGTTGTGCGACTTGTTTGCAAAGTCCTTGTGCTGGTTAGGGTGTTGGCGTTATGTGTGCGTGTCGTACTTGTGCGTGCGATTGACTGGTATGGGCCGTTGGCGGGTGGGGGGGTTCGCCTGGGCTTGTTGGGGGGGTGTGCGTGTCGTACTTGTGCGTGCGATTGACTGGTACGGGCCGTTGGTGGGTGGGGGTGTTCGCGTGGGCTTGTTGGGGGGGTGTGCGTGTCGTACTTGTGCGTGCGATTGACTGGTACGGGCCATTGGCGGGTGGGGGTGTTCGCTTGGGCTTGTTGGGGGGTGTGCGTGTCGTACTTGTGCGTGCGATTGACTGGTACGGGACGTGGGCGGGTGGGGGTGTGCGCGTAGGGGGGTGTGCGTGTCGTACTTGTGCATGCGATTGACTGTTACGGGCCGTTGGCGGGTAGGGGTGTTCGCGTGGGCTTGTTGGGGGGTGTGCGTGTCGTACTTGTGCGTGCGATTGACTGGTACGGGCCGTTGGCGGGTGGGGGTGTTCACGTGGGCTTGTTGGGGGGTGTGCGTGTCGTACTTGTGCGTGCGATTGACTGGTACGGGCCGATGGCAGGTGGGGGTGTTCGCGTAGGGGGGGTGCGTGTCGTACTTGTGCGTGCGATTGACTGGTATGGGCCGTTGGCGGGTGGGGGTGTTCGTGTGGGCTTGTTGGGGGTGTGTGTGTCATACTTGTGCGTGCGATTGCCTGGTACGGGCCGTTTGCGGGTGGGGGTGTTCGCGTGGGCTTGTTTGGTGGGGGGTGCATGTCGAACTAGTGCGTGAGCGAGGGGTATGCGTGTGGTATGTGTTGACGCTGCTTGATGAGAGCCGAATATTGCCGTACGAATCATTATTCAAGTGCGATAACTTTGTTCCGTACGAATCGCTGTCAGGCTTCTCGTACAGGATCGACTGTATAGAGAAGGAGAGAAGGCACCCTGCCTGATATTTCTAGTGGTCCTAGCTAGAGGATCCAAACGTGATAGGAGAAGGGGGGGTGGTTAGCCCAGAGGCTGAAGCTGCACAGGACAAGAACCAGGTCAATCCAAACAGACTCAACAACATATATTGTAAAAATACATATTTTTTATTTTTCTCTTTTTGAATATATTATTTGTAATTTTCAAAGGACAGACATGTATAAATTAAATAGTCAAAGTGATATTTTACAAAACACATAGCAAAGATTCTTTTCTGAATTAAGATAAGCCCAGTACTGACCACACTTCAAACAAACTACCACACTCATTCACACAAGGGTTTTCTCTAACTATTATTGGAACATTCAACTTTCATTCCTCCATTCATATAGTCCTGGCGTAGACAACAATAGATATTCAGTAAGTTGCCTAAATCGGGGGGTTCATCCAGGCAGATGGTATTAGTACGGGTCCTGGTGTAGTTAGGACAAAATGCCGTATTCCTGGGAAAACGTGCCGACGCGCGTTTCGGTGAAAGGCCAAGGTGGCCACACCTTCGTCAGGGCCAGGGTAGTAAGCTGGGCAGGGGACAGGAATAAAATCTGGAAATAAAAAGCTGTGTCTTAGTTCCGCATTCTTGATATGTATACACAAAGACACATTCCAACATTTCTTTTTCCTCATATTACTTTTTTTTTTTAAAAACATATATCAAGCATATTGATATGATACATGCAGGGTTGACATTCTTGACACTGTGCAGTAACAGACTACTTGGAAACACTCCCCAAGTAAGATTCCCTATTTCGTGGAATCCAAAGAAGGCAAACTGATAGCCTAAGCTAAATGAACCGTAGAGTCTAATTCACAACACTATACAAACATTTTATAATCACACACTCATTATCGTCCACCTAAGACCTCATGGTTTAATTCAACCACTCTTCATAGCTGTTTTTTGAAAGAGGGTTGAAGTAAGAAAGGAAGGATTTTAACACACAGTAGGGTAACCAAATTTATCCTATTTAACCAAAAGCAAATCATCAGTTGTCTAAACAAGATGTTACATTAAATGGTTCGCTCTTATTGGGGTTACCTGTTTGTTTTGTTGGAAAGGCATACGATTTAAAGACCACCTTCACAAATTCAGGAGGAGATGAATTCCAGTTGTTACCTTAATGAAGGGGTGCATATAGTTACTATTTTTCAATCTGAAGTTTTTAAACTTTGTACAGTACGCATTAAAAGGAGATATTGATTTACCAAGCTATTGGGTATCAACTCGTGGTTCCTCTGGTGGGATTTACAAAGCGCCTTGCTCAACCAGGTGGCTCATATATTATTATTATTATTATTCTGAGTTTTGTATAGCGCCTGGTTACCAATAGGCATCCCAGCGCTTACCAGAACATAACACTACTAAGAAGATGCAGGGATTAAACGGAAAATAAAGAAGTTTTTAAAAGCTTACGGAAACGAAGAAGACTAGCTTCCGAGCGCAGATGTAAGGGCAATGAGTTCCACAAGGAAGCCACATTTATTGAGAACCTTCTGCCACCAGTTCTCGCCTTTTTCACCCTGCCAACCTGAAGGAGATGTTGGTGGTCAGAGCGAAGTGAACGAGAGGCCTTGTAGGGCTGGACCATCTCATCCAGAATGGGTGGACCGACTCCGTGCAGAACTTTGTGGGCAATGCAGAGTGACTTAAATTTCACCCTGTCCCTCACAGGGAGCCAGTGCAATGCCCTCAACGCGGGACGGGCAGATTGACGCCTAGGGAGACCCGTCAGGAGCCTGGCAGCCGCGTTCTGCACCTGCTGCAGTCTGTTCAGGGTAGATTCGGGTGCGCCCAGGAATAGCGCATTGCTGAAATCCAGCCGCGAGATGATAAGTCCCTGGATGAGGAGCCTTCGGGTGGCCACTGGGAGCAAGGGCAAGATCTTCTGGGCTGAGCGGAGCAGGCCAAAGCACACGCCAGCGGTCTTTTTGGCGTGGGTTTTAAACGATAGGTCCTGCTCCAGCCATACCCCCAAGCTCTTGATCTCCTGCTTGGGGGGAGGCATCGGACCCAGACAGTCTGGCCAGCTGCTGGGGGACAAAGATGGAGAAGAGTTCCCCAGCAGCATCATATATATCCGATATAGATCGGGAACCAGGGATAACGAAAAGCCGGTCACTGTTCGTCGTATTCTCTAAATTTAGAGAAGAAAAGGTAACTGTATCTCTATCCTTTATATTTAAAGGAGCAATCACGCCCCACTACGGAGAAACAAACTGACAGGAATGGTACCTTCCGTGATGTTAGTCTGTCAATTATTCTGTCGTCTTTTCAGGGCAGTCCTGTAGCTCATCAGGTAAGCGGTTGATCCTGTCACATAGCTGTCTATGACGACTTTTGCGATAGTAGGTAGTCCTGTTGGTAACACAGCGCAATGAGACAAACCCATTAATTACATAGTTCGCCTGATTAGTTCCATTAGCAAAGAGGATTCCCCTAACGTTAGTTACCTGCAAGCACTAATACTGTGCCTTCAGTGCCGCGGGCAGATTCGACGCAATTAGGTCAGATATTCCTGTAAATGGTAAACCAAGACAACAGATAAAAAAGATGAATGTAAATAAGGGGGACTCCTACTGCTAGCGAGTCTATCACTTTCGTCACTAAGGTAGTTCCCTTCAGGGCCAGAACCAGGTTTGTTTGTAGTTAAAGAACCCCCTGGCTAAGTTACACTGCATGGGGTCATAACATGAGACCGATAATTAGAGGTTCCAAGGGCAGACAGAAAGAGTAAGAAATGCCCATTACGTAGGAGTTTACCAAAACCCTTTTGAAGTGTCGAACAGAAGTTCAAGGCTACACGAACAAGGGCTATATTAGAAATAGCTCTATTGGTTGCGGCGTTATTTGGTTAAACACAGTGGTTACCTTAAAATGGACAGAGCCGGGCTTTTAGGTTGGTATTCCACCGACTATGTTGGAATCATGCGTGTCGTACTTGTGCGTGCGATTGACTGGTACGGGCCGTTGGCGGGTGGGGGTGTTCGCGTGGGCTTGTTGGGGGGGTGTGCGTGTCGTACTTGTGCGTGCGATTGACTGGTACGGGCCGATGGCAGGTGGGGGTGTTCGCGTAGGGGGGGTGCGTGTCGTACTTGTGCGTGCGATTGACTGGTATGGGCCGTTGGCGGGTGGGGGTGTTCGTGTGGTCTTGTTGGGGGTGTGTGTGTCGTACTTGTGCGTGCGATTGCCTGGTACGGGCCGTTTGCGGGTGGGAGTGTTCGCGTGGGCTTGTTTGGTGGGGGGTGCATGTCGAACTAGTGCGTGAGCGAGGGGTATGCGTGTGGTATGTGTTGACGCTGCTTGATGAGAGCCGAATATTGCCGTACGAATCATTATTCAAGTGCGATAACTTTGTTCCGTACGAATCGCTGTCAGGCTTCTCGTACAGGATCGTACTTGTGTGTTTGTACGGGCTGGTTACGATTCGTACGGTAGGATTCCCGATGCATGTTCGTACCGTACGGATCATCGACTGTGATTCGGACGGTTCGATGATATTCGTACGGAAATCGTCGGGAACGGATCGGAATTCGCAGGTCGGACGTAAAGTTCCCATTCGTACGGATTCGGATACGAATGCGATTCGTACGGCGGAATATTTTACCGGATCGGAATCGGCCCCCTAATGTTGAAATTTTCATAGATGCGGTTGTGGAGTAAGTTACCAATATAAATATTCCAATATTTTTTTTGAGTAGAAGATAATCTCGTTTATGAGGTCTGTATAGCTGTTGATCCAAAAAATATATATAATATGTTATAGGATCAGTACTGGGTGTGCCCTTACTTATTAGTCGTTACTGATGCAACATCCTATTTTAATAACTCATCATTGGCTTACTCAAGTGCTATTATTTTGAAAGCTCACCTTATTCAACTTAAATGTTGTCAGTCTATTTATAAACTCTAAAATCCTTCAAGAACCATTACGGTATGGCTGCGCAGTCTATAATAGAAGAAACAAAAAAGTCACAGCCACTCCCCAACTTATTCACTAAAACCACCAAGTCTATCCTCCCATAATTGCCAGGTTCCCCAATTCCTACTTCTGCAGTGTTCCTTTTGCTGCTACTACGGTCAGCTTGCCACTCGTTTTCAGGGTAAAGTACCGACAGTTCCTCTTAGTTCTAGTCTTCTATCCAATTTGCTTAAAATGGACCAACAAAAGTAAAGAGATCCTTTATCAGTTACCACCCTTAATATCCATACACCTTAAAATCTATTCCAATCTACATACTCAAAAGCGAATTCAGCTCTGTCGTCACGTACCTATTCCAATAAATCTCTTCTTTCACCGCATCATACTCTTCGGGCGATCCGCTTGATAATCCGTCGACAAACCCCAGTACATTCGAACCTCTATTTCAATTCTAAATTAACCAATCACAACACGGCAAATTTCGCGCTATCTCAGCCCCATCAATTAAATATTAGTTTCCTCATCAGTCTGCAGTTTCAGAAGCCCGGAAATGCAGAAGTATATCCGGTCCTAGCCGAATCGGTTTCTAAGCGGTATGCATCGTACGATAACCGGAAGTCGTTGAAGTATATCCGGTCAAAATATTTCAGCCTATTGCCATCAGGAATGCATGGGTAATAGACCTACGCTACCCCCGTGCATTCCACCAATCGCACCTCATTTAACCAATTATGCCACGCCCCCAAAGGCGCGAATGAAGTCCTCTCTATGGTCTACACCTTTCATTATGTTTCAACATTCCTCTAATGTAAAAAAAAGTGTATAATCTATCCCAATCAAATCTACACGCATGTAAGCAACCACTTTCACAATATGCGTCCCCTATTCAAACAATCCGTCCTATGCGAGCACCCTCACATTTATGGCATTATCGTACGGATACCGGAAATCTTTTAATTATATCCGGTCGGGATATTTCAGCCAATGGCCATCCAATATTCACAAGTAATAGAAACGCGCTAGCACCGGGCATTCCACCAATAGCGCATTATTAACCCTATTCTGCCACACCCCCAAAGGTGCGATTAAAGACCTCACTGCGATCTACACCTGTTATTATATTGTAGATATGGAATTTCTCCAATGCCAAACAAACGTATAGAGTCTATCCAAATTAAATCTTCCCTGCATGCATGTAAGCGACCACCATAAAAACGTACATTCTATATCAAGCAATAGGCCCTATTCGAGCACTCTCAAATTTGTTCGCCTTGTACCATTATGAGTGTGTCCCCACGGCTAGCATGAAATGTCCATTCAAAAGCGTCCATTAAACTTCCAGCCTGTCATGTTCTCCCTTTATCCTATTTTTCAACAATGCTCTATTCATGTGTAAACGAAGCATGTTCTAAAAGATTTCCCCGCTGAAAACCCAAAAGTTGCCATCTCGACAGTCTCGTTCTCTAAGCCAATCAAGACTTTATAATCTCTATCAGTCCATAGTATCCTATCTGTCATGACCGTATAATTACTGATCCTATAACATATTATACATATTTTTTGGATCAACAGCTATACAGACCTCATAAACGAGATTATCTTCTGATCAAAAAAAAATATTGGAATATTTATATTGGAAACTTACCCCACAACCGCATCTATGAAATTTTGCACATTAGGTGAGTTAGCACAATTTCTGTTCTCTACATCACTTGTAGTGGGCGGGTGATAGTGGTCAGTCACTTAGCCCTCCTATTGACCCTGAATGTACTGTTTTGTTTACTTTTTAAATTCAGATGGCCCTCAAACGTGACAGAACGAGTCAAGGGGGAGCATCATAAAGATTGCCTGATTTTTGAGACAAGATAGCATTGACCTTATCTAAAAGTGAGGGACTGCTGGGGATTCCGGCTGACCTAAGGGATTATAGGTCAAGACTAATGTATTTGACGAGATGGGTGGTTTTTTAAATAAATGTGTTTTTTATACCATGATGAGAATGGTTGAAGGCATCAAATGTTCCCACTTAGTATGGGGTGTTCCGTTTTTGATCTCAATAAAATGATTTTGGCTTGTAGAATGGTATATAGACAGGAGCTTGTTAAGAATGTAAAATAGGCAGGGCAAGACTAGTTTCTGTTAAATCAATGAACTAAAGGAAAACATATTGTTGATGTCAGCGAATTGCTAGTTATTATTCTTTTCTTTCTACTTTTTACAGCCCTGATGATGTCCCATGGGGGACGAAACGCGTAGGCTGTATCTGGCTGTACTTGACCAACATATGAACTGTATCGATATCATTGAATCATCTCTTGTAAAGAAATCACTTGAAGTGTGGAAATAAAAAGAAGAAGCAAGCCTGCTTTAAAGAGTTTTTTCTTTAACTGATTACGTCTAAAAGTGACTGTTTAATGATTACAGTTAGGATATAAGATACTCCTTGGTTATTGTATAAAATAAAAACATTGTTGTTCAGAATAATGTCCATCATGGTGATGAGCATATTGGTGTGTTGCCATAATATAGCAGGCCTGTTAAGTAGTAGACTGGTGACTGCTTTAAGTCCTCACTCAGGTTCAATTGTGGTATAGAGGGAGACCACGTCTAAAGTGGCCAGAGTCATGCCAGGTTTCCATTGAACATCCGCCAAGATACTCAGCGTGTATTTTGTATCTTGGATGTGAGAAAGTAAATTCATGACCATTGGACCCAGGAACAGGTCTATATATTGTGTGAGTCTCTCTGTGCCACCGCCAATGCCAGAGACTATGGGTCTACCAGGTGGAAATGATTCAGGCTTGTGTATCTTAGGTAGTGTGTACAGCCAGGGGAATGAAGGTCTGTGTACTCTCAGATAAAGTAATTCTTGATCGTCTATCAGGGCTAGGGAATGTCAATCAGACAAGCATTTGTTGAGCTTGGTAATTAGTGTGCCAGTGGGATTGTGCGTGAGGCGCTTATAACAGGAGGTGTCCTGTAGTTGAGACAAAACTTCATTGTGGTAGCCGGTCCGGTTCAATACCTCGACATTGCCCCCTTTGTCTGCCTCCTTGATTACGTTATCTGGGTAAGAACCTAGAGTGTTCAGGGCAGCACGCTCCTCTATACATAGGTTGTCCTTGTTTCTACGTTTACTCTTAAGCATTTTATGCTCGTGTTTGTCTATGTCGGTCATCACTAGATTGTGAAAAGTGTCGATAGGGTTGCCCCCTGGGATAGTCGGAGTCCATTTAGATTGGGTCTTTAGGCCACTGTTAAGCGTCAGGTCAGTCTCTATATCAAGATCATGCAGTAAATTTTCCATGTTGATATGAGGGTCATCTGAGTCTGGAAGGGACAGGAGTAGATGCGTGGCTTAGACGTCTTTTGTGCTTTGTACTCCCAGCGAATTGTCTGTACAAATCTTTTTGATGTTCCTAGTGGTCAGTGAGGTACCTTGGAAGTGTTTCTTGATTTTCAGGCCCCTTATGAATTTAAAGAGGTTTATATTATGTCTGCATGTCTCTCCTTGTTCGTGAGGGTTAAAACTTAAGCCCTTGCTTAGTAATGAAATCATCCCTCCGTTGAGGGTTTTGGCGGAAAAGTTGACCACCTGGATGCCCAGATCTGGCTGGTCTATTTGTTCTTTCCATCCCCTGACCTGAGCTTCCTTTTGTATTCGTCTGTGTCCTGCCCTCTTACCTCTGCTGGTTTTCTGTCTTGGGTTCCTTGTCTCTGTTGCGTTCTGTTTTCCCTTCGTATCGTTTGGACCTCTCGTAAAATATGACGATTTAGTTTGGCCTGGTCTAGTTAGATCATTTGTCACAATCCTCACGCAAACAGTTGAATATGAATCCAGGCAAGTGGCTGGGACATGGCCTGTGGTGGTCCATATGGCGCTCCGTTTGCTTTCATAAAACATGTGCCATCTCACACACAGTATACGCCAACATAACTGCATGAGCACACTATCGTTCTAGCGAGCATACTAACACACGCATAGGCGCAGCATTTCACACAGGCTCCACCACAGAACTCCATCAGACACAGTATAGCACGGATCTCACGCCCATACTGTCACAAAAGCACACACATAATCATAAATCTCAACGCTCACTTCACAGAAATGCACATTATTCTCATTTCACACATGGCCTTGCATATCACACCACAGACAGCATCAAGCACACATATACCACCAGGAGCACTGTCAAACACACCCCTGCTTGCCTTTACACTAGCAAAATCCTTCATCACGCCCTCTCACAACAAACCTTCAAGTCATACACAAGCACACTATAAAAAAACACAACATTGCACATTAGGCTAAAAGTTTGCCCTGGTACCGTCTGCGCTTTTACCTTTGTGTTTATTCAGTGGATGTATTCGTTCTGAGTAAACTTTTACGTTTGCCTTGTATATTTTTCATCATGAATCACAAACTCACGTGTCGCCGAATGCAGTAAAACACCCACACTGGTAACTACCACGCAAGCTGGTGGAAGCCGAGCCCGGTCTGTTGTGGGACAGGACCAGTACTGAGAGCCCGGTGTTCAGGTCTTCATTCTTTCTTCACCAGGGAGTGGAAGAACAGATTCTCTTAAGCACCAAAATAAAGCGGCAAACTCTGACCCATGGTGGTCGATATGTCTACTGGGAAAAGTATTGTATTGTATTGTAATTGAATTTATATAGCGCTTACTACCCTTGACGAGGCGTCAAAGCGCTTTTTTGGCGAGTAGCACGCTACTCCAGGACCCATAGAGGATTAGTGTTGAATTAGTATAGTGAAACATGCAAGTACATTTTAAGTGGTGGATAGGTTAGTCAGTTATTTGGATTTGGAATGAAAGCAGAAGGATAGAGGAGGACAAAGGTTTGTATTTATTTAGCGCTTGTTGACACACGTTATTCAGGAAGCCTATAAAGGATTAGTGGTGAATTAATATGGTGAAATATGAAGTAATTTCAGTGGTGGATATTAGTCTGTTACTTGGAGTGAGAAGGCTAGTGGAGGAATAAAAGGGGAAGAAAGATTTTGCAGGTTTTGAATAAAGGCTAAAAGAGGCACGATAATACTGGGCTGTTACTCAAAATGAAAAGAGACTTTGGTTACAAAAAGGAACCTTTAAAACGACAGCGAAGACCTGAAGTGGTTTTGAGACCAGCACTACGCGGTACATTGGATGCCTTCAAATTTAAGAATGAAAAACATGATTAATGTACTGCGCAGTTCAATGTCTCGAGTGAGATCCTGTGTAGCAGTTCTGCTTTTGAATCTGAAGGCCTCGTTTAAAGTCCGATTACACTATCACAGCAAAAGACAATGTGAAGGAAGGAGCTTAAAGAAGCAGCGAGGATGATAACGATGTAGTTGGTGGGAATTAAGACTATTAAAGCACAGGACTTCAGCTGCATTCAGTGCTTCTGTACTGGTCTATGCCTAGATTGCAGGTTGCCATGTTGAAGACACTATTGAAATAATATAAGTATACATCACTCAAAAAGAACAGGTCTCGATAATGACACTCTAATAAAAGAGAGAGGGACCCCAAAACCCAAAGGGATGGAGTACCACAATAGACTTTATGTCAAGCAAAAATTCCCTTTGGGACACCTTACTCTCAGGACCAATATCCTTACAGACACATAAGTAAACATAGACAATATACTGTACTAGCGAGGCAATATGTAAACACAAACAAAATTATGGAAAATACTGAACAGTTTATTCATCATACAATACACAGTTAAAAATAATTAGAATTAATTAAAATACAGGGAATAGACATTAGAAAAGGAAACAATGAATTCCTATTAGTAAAAAGGAGGTATGGACAGAAAAATTAATTCAGCAAAACGTCAGAATTATTCTCCAGTTAATTTGAGGCACAATCCTCCTTTCTTTTATGCGACGCGTTTCGGTGGACCATCTAGTAAAGCCACCTTCATCAGGAATACATATAATGTCTTCCCAGTAAATTCTGAAATTAAAAGAAATTACTTTAAAACCTTATTCATGCACATAATGATAATCCTACACAGCATATATCATAATTGCATTATTACATAGCCTCAGGTATTATTCGACAGTATAAGACAAGAAAATTAATGTACCAAAATACATACTTTTAAACATGTAACACATTATTGATATTCACAGAATATTAAACATAACATAATACATGATTGACATTCCCAAAATATTGAATATATCGTAAAACATGATTCCTGACAACACAAAGGTTCACTGATATTCATTGATTAAAAATTACATATTTATGTACACTCTTATCCTCTTATGCTTCTAAATACAATGCGCTATTCCAAGCAGCACCATGTTTCTAGAGGTTGTTATACATTCCTTCTAGGTAAAGGCTAAGGCATAACGGCAAAAATTACCTATCACCCAGCGAATCACAAAATGAATTCATCCTGACAAAGGTCTACCTGGGGGAGTGACAGAAACACCATGCGCATAGCTATCTAATATCATAATATTAATACTCGCACTAAAATTACTTCCATACCTTAAGCACTAGTTCCTAAAACATGGTAGCACGCGGTGACTGCCTCCAATGTCTTAAAATCGACTCTCGTCCAGCGAGAGGAAACCACCACCAATCTGTGTTTTAGGGGTACATACATATGAGTATACGTTTCACGTTTCACCATCTAAACATAGCGAGGTTAACGAAAACCTCACACCCAGTTAACAGTATGGCGAATAGTAAGGCGAACCCACCTTGCTCGATATTAGTAGCAGTAGTGTAGTTAATGAACCCGGACAATCTCTCAGGAACTACAGCCGCGGAATAATACCGGTATATATAAAACTGAAAAAATAATAATAAACTAGAGGGCCCATAAATCATGGGTGTACCAATACCTTGTAGGAAATGGTATTTAGCTACTAAATACAGCCTTATACTTACATGGATTTATTATTAAAAATCTTTTGTTAACACACGGTGACGGGACCCTTTTACATCAGCCACGCTCATCAGTAATGGTGTAATAAAGTAACAAAGTGGTTCCTTCACATGTTTCATTTGGATACCACCTAAAAAACCATCAAAACACAAACACTCGTTACTATCAAATTATGGCTTCCAATATATCTCCTCCAATTAAAGACACCCGTCCCCATATTTACCGGAATAGTCGTAAATGCCTGCATCCCGTATGTCAATCAGCTTCAACCAACCGGCTTGAAATTCGGAAAAACAGCAATAACCCCGGCGTCGCTTAAATACTTACAAAAGCGCGGGGACCAAATATTCCGACGGATATCCGGGTCTAACTAAGACTTCTTGTATCCCGGCCGAAAAAACCATCGCAATAGAAGTCGGACTATCTTTTAACAGTACCCTATATTATAGCAGGTAACTGATCTACTTCCAATATGGCCGAACGTTTTAGAGTTAACGGCCCATATCGCCATAGGATGCAGACAACGCCGGCGTGTCAATATAGATATGAATTTAATTTTAATTTTAAAAAAAACATTTGTTTAACAGTGACACCGTGCCGCCAAATTACGAATGGTGCAGAAGTCTAAAAAAAATAATTTTTTTGTCTAGAAAAAATATCTAGAAAAAGATGGGGAGCATGTAATATAACAACAAGCTCATCCAACCAGAAGTAAATTGTTTGTTGGATAGAATATATGTAAATAAATCTTAATTCTCCCAATAATACACACTCGCTTAACATAGATTAACGCGTACTAAAACGGCAACAGATACCAACCCATAAGCTCACTGATAAAGCCCAACACCCTAGACATGGGTGTGAGTACAGATCTAGATATAATGACAGTAAGCCCATGATTCATTAAAAAAACTAGATGATATCGTACCTAGTAACACCAAATGTATTTGACCAATATATCAGAAACAGAGGGCTGCTAGCCTTATCTTTACAGTGCAGCTAGACAGCACCAATAATCCTATCCGATTCTTCTCTCGAGTTCAGACCTTTCCTCACAGCATTAAAAAGGAGATATACCATTGTTCTCTCTGTTTGCGCACAGTGGTGATATTGCCACCTCTCTTACCAATTTTAATCTTTTCCAGGATAAACCATTTGAACTCACTCTCACCATGCTTCTTCTCCAAGAAATGAATTATAATGGGGGCCGTGATCTTTTTTTTATTTTTATTGCAGATCTGTGTTCTTGAAACCGAATACAAGCCTCTCTTCCTGGTTCTCCAATATAGCAAAGCCCGCAAGGACACATGAGGAGATAGATAATATTCTTACTCGTGCAGTTATTATGTGTTCTGCATTTCATGGTCATTCCATTATTCGTGAATTCAGAGGCAACTATACACTGAGGGCATACGTTACAAGAACCACATCTTGAATTACCTACTACTCTTGTATTGTCTAAAGTTCTTTGTGAGTCCACCGTGTTATCCCTATATGTGTTGTGTGGACCAATAAATCTCGCAGGTTTTTATTTTTCTTGAACGCATAGAGTGGTCTCTCCAGGACAACATCCTCATCATGATTCAAGATATGCCAGTTCTTGTTCACCATTTTTTTGATCTGATTGCTAAGGCCAGAGAATTTACTCACAAATACAATTTTGCTCATTTGACCTCTGTCCTTGTTAGTTGTTTGGATCAATGCTTCACGATCATAAAATCTCACCCTTTTGAGTGAATGGGATAACAATTTTCTTGGGTATCCGCGATCTATAAATTTATTTTTTAACACTTCTGCGTGTTTGTAAAAATCACTGATATCAGAACAATTTCTTCAAAGCCGAAGAAATTGGCTGAAGGGAATACTCTCCTTCTGAGATCTCGGATGAAAACTCGAATAATGGAGGAGAGTATTCCTGGCCATGGGTTTGGTGAATAACTCCACTTTCAACACACCATTTGAGCTACCAATTGAAATATCTAAAAAATCAACTTTATTAGTGCTGTAAAATGATGTAAACCTAAGGTTTGGGTCCCCTAAATTAATCCAGCTCATAAATTCCTCAAGAAGCTCAGTGGTACCTTCCCAAATGAAGAAAATGTCGTCAATGTAGCAGTACCAGCCCGCTACATTTTCAAAAAAGGGAGCCATCTCATTGTATATATGTACGGCTTCAAATTGCCCAACATAAAGGCAGGCCAGACTAGGGGCACATGCTGCCCCCCCATGCTGGTCCCCTTCAACTGCTTAAAATACTCATTTTTTAATAAAAAAACATTGTTGGTCAGGATTAATCTAACACAATCAACAATAAATTCTTTATTGGCACCCCCTAGGTCCTGATTAGTCAGTAGAGCATCAATAACCTCAACTGTGTCGGACTGGGGTATGTTCGTATAAAGAGACTCAATGTCCAGAGTGACCAGACACTGAGTCTCTTCACAGAACAGAAGGCCCTCCACCAGCGAGATGATATGTGCAGAGTCTCTCACACATGATTTTAAATTACACACTAGGGGTCTAAGAAAATGATCCACATACTTGCTAACTGGCTCTAGCAAAGAGTCTATGCTACTTACAATTGGCCACAATGGGGGGGTTTAATTTCTGTTTATGGACTTTTGGAAGCCCGTAGATAGCTGGGGTCTTCAGTTCTAAATTGTTGAGGAATCTAAATTCATCCTCACAGATATAGCCTGCCTCTCTAGCATCAGTAAGGAGATCTAAACACTCACTTGCTATTTCTGTAATGCAGGATGCATTAACCCGTACATAGTGTTCTTCAACGTTTAGTAATTCAAGCATTCTGTCCTCATAGTCAGTGGTATCAAAAACAACAACACCACCACCCTTATCCGCAGGCTTAATTGTCAAGGTGGTATCATTGCTAAGTTTATTAAGGGCTGCTCTCTCATCCTTACTGATATTAAAATTATAGGGTCTATTTTTGTTATCTAAAAGTTTGTGGATCCCACTCTCTACTGCAGCTTCAAATGCTTCCACATTCCTACCCACCATCCCAATGTTTGGTGTGAACGTAGACCTTGGCCTCAGTCCTGAGATATTCTCACGGTCCCTACTCTCTCTATTTTCAAAAAATTTACGAAGTCTTATTTTCCTAAAAAAGGAACGAAGATCTTTCTCCAATTGAAATTTATCTAAATTAGTGGACAGAACAAAGCTAAAACCTCTACTGAGAATCCCCAATTCTCCCTCACTCAGGTCTTTAGTTGATAAATTAATCACTGGTAATCGGCTGGACGCCAATACCGTTTGTTCCGGGTACTGATGTACTCCTGCTGAGGAGGTGCCCGGTTGTACTGTTGTTGATGGTGGCCGCAGTTGTAATGGCCCCTCCCTTGATTCCCATTGAAACCCCGACCCCTCCTCAGGCGTGACTTTAAAAAATGACCTTCATCGCGAGCATTCCTTCCGGGGTTCTCACTACTCTGACCGCCCTCATCTTCGCTACTTGAACCAGAAGATTCAGAAAAAGTGACTTGTTTGCTGCCACCTCTAGAATAGAGTTGTTTATTTTGTGGTCTTTCCCAATTCCCTTCATTTCTCAATTGGTAGTAGTTCTCTTTCAAGTAAGGATATACTTTTTCTTCAGAAAAATATTCTATATCTTTCTTAAGTTTGTTAGTCTTCTTGTTCAATAAATAGTCACTATATCCTTCGACATCTCTATTAATGTCCTCAAGTTTTCTTTTTGCTTCTTCTAATGCAGGGCAGTTCTTCAATTCAGTCTCTAGCTGGTCGATTGCATCTTTTTCTATAATAATCAAATGTTGGGTAGTTTCAATTATTAAAAGCATCCAATCTCTACTACATCGATTAGAGATCAGTGCCCATGTCTCCAAAAACTTTTTGTTATCAGTAAATAGACCAGGTTCATTTCGTACCTGTAGACCAATGGGAATAGTACCGGATTTCACATACTCGACTAAAAAATCTGCGTGAGCTTCGGTACGAATACGTTTCTTTTTAAGATTTAGCAGTTTGCCCCAGTTTTCACCTTTCCCTGAGACCACAGTAATCTTAATCCCACTTTTCGTGTTAATTATGCGATTTAACTGGTCCTCACTGAACCCAAAGGTCCTAATCTGATCCAGTGTCATCTACAATTATTGATACTTGACTACCAGAAGCGGAACTCTCCAGCCAAAAAGGCCGTACAATGTAACTCTAATAAAAGAGAGAGGGACCCCAAAACCCAAAGGGATAGAGTACCACAATAGACTTTATGTCAAGCAAAAATTCCCTTTGGGACACCTTACTCTCAGGACCAATATCCTTACAGACACATAAGCAAACCTAGACAATATACTGTACTAGCGAGGCAATATGTAAATACAAACAAAAATATGAAAAATACTGAACCGTTTATTCATCATACAATACACAGTTAAAAATAATTAGAATTAATTAAAAGACAGGGAATAGACATTAGAAAAGGAAACAATGAATTCCTATTAGTAAAAAGGAGGTATGGACAGAAAAATTAATTCAGCAAAACGTCAGAACTATTCTCCAGTTAATTTGAGGCACAATCCTCCTTTCTTTTATGCGACGCGTTTCGGTGGACCATCTAGTAAAGCCACCTTCATCAGGAATACATATAATGTCTTCCCAGTAAATTCTGAAATTAAAAGAAATTACTTTAAAACCTTATTCATGCACATAATGATAATCCTACACAGCATATATCATAATTACATTATTACATAGCCTCAGGTATTATTCAACAGTATAAGACAAGAAAATGAATGTACCAAAATACATACTTTTAAACATGTAACACATTATTGATATTCACAGAATATTAAACATAACATAATACATGATTGACATTCCCAAAATATTGAATATATCGTAAAACATGATTCCTGACAACACAAAGGTTCACTGATATTCATTGAATAAAAATTACATATTTATGTACACTCTTATCCTCTTATGCTTCTAAATACAATGCGCTATTCCAAGCAGCACCATGTTTCTAGAGTTTGTTATACATTCCTTCTAGGTAAAGGCTAAGGCATAAAGGCAAAAATTACCTATCACCCAGCGAATCACAAAATGAATTCATCCTGACAAAGGTCTACCTGGGGGAGTGACAGAAACACCATGCGCATAGCTATCTAATATCATAATATTAATACTCGCACCAAAATTACTTCCATACCTTAAGCACTAGTTCCTAAAACATGGTAGCACGCGGTGACTGCCTCCAATGTCTTAAAATCGACTCTCGTCCAGCGAGAGGAAACCACCACCAATCTGTGTTTTAGGGGGTACATACATATGAGTATACGTTTCACGTTTCACCATCTAAACATAGCGAGGTTAACGAAAACTTCACACCCAGTTAACAGTATGGCGAATAGTAAGGCGAACCCACCTTGCTCGATATTAGTAGCAGTAGTGTAGTTAATGAACCCGGACAATCTCTCAGGAACTACAGCCGCGGAATAATACCGGTATATATAAAACTGAAAAAATAATAATAAACTAGAGGGCCCATAAATCATGGGTGTACCAATACCTTGTAGAAAATGGTATTTAGCTACTAAATACAGCCTTATACTTACATGGATTTATTATTAAAAATCTTTTGTTAACACACGGTGACGGGACCCTTTTACATCAGCCACGCTCATCAGTAATGGTGTAATAAAGTAACAAAGTGGTTCCTTCACATGTTTCATTTGGATACCACCTAAAAAACCATCAAAACACAAACACTCATTACTATCAAATTATGGCTTCCAATATATCTCCTCCAATTAAAGACACCCGTCCCCATATTTACCGGAATATTCGTAAATGCCTGCATCCCGTATGTCAATCAGCTTCAACCAACCGGCTTGAAATTCGGAAAAACAGCAATAACCCCGGCGTCGCTTAAATACTTACAAAAGCGCGGGGACCAAATATTCCGACGGATATCCGGGTCTAACTAAGACTTCTTGTATCCCGGCCGAAAAAACCATCGCAATAGAAGTCGGACTATCTTTTAACAGTACCCTATATTATAGCAGGTAACTGATCCACTTCCAATATGTCCGAACGTTTTAGAGTTAACGGCCCATATCGCCATAGGATGCAGACAACGCCGGCGTGTCAATATAGATTTGAATTTAATTTTAATTTAAAAGAAATTTTGTTTAACAGTGACACCGTGCCGCCAAATTACGAATGGTGCAGAAGTCTAAACAAATAAAAATAAATTGTCTAGAAAAAATATCTAGAAAAAGATGGGGAGCATGTAATATAACAACGAGCTCATCCAACCAGAAGTAAATTGTTTGTATGATAGAATATATGTAAATAAATCTTAATTCTCCCAATAATACACACTCGCTTAACATAGATTAACGCGTACTAAAACGGCAACAGATACCAACCCATAAGCTCACTGATAAAGCCCAACACCCTAGACATGGGTGTGAGTACAGATCTAGATATAATGACAGTAAGCCCATGATTCATTAAAAAAACTATATGATATCGTACCTAGTAACACCAAATGTATTTGACCAATATATCAGAAACAGAGGGCTGCTAGCCTTATCTTTACAGTGCAGCTAGACAGCACCAATAATCCTATCCCATTCTTCTCTCGAGTTCAGACCTTTCCTCACAGCATTAAAAAAGGAGATATACCATTGTTCTCTCTGTTTGCGCACAGTGGTGATATTGCCACCTCTCTTACCAATTTTAATCTTTTCCAGGATAAACCATTTGAACTCACTCTCACCATGCTTCTTCTCCAAGAAATGAATTACAATGGGGGCCGTGATCTTTTTAGTTTTTATTGCAGATCTGTGTTCTTGAAACCGAATACAAGCCTCTCTTCCTGGTTCTCCAATATAGCAAAGCCCGCAAGGACACATGAGTAGATAGATAATATTCTTACTCGTGCAGTTATTATGTGTTCTGCATTTCATGGTCATTCCATTATTCGTGAATTCAGAGGCAACTATACACTGAGGGCATACGTTACAAGAACCACATCTTGAATTACCTACTACTCTTGTATTGTCTAAAGTTCTTTGTGAGTCCACCATGTTATCCCTATATGTGTTGTGTGGACCAATAAATCTCGCAGGTTTTTATTTTTCTTGAACGCATAGAGTGGTCTCTCCAGGACAACATCCTCATCATGATTCAAGATATGCCAGTTCTTGTTCACCATTTTTTTGATCTGATTGCTAAGGCCAGAGAATTTACTCACAAATACAATTTTGCTCATTTGACCTCTGTCCTTTTTAGTTGTTTGGATCAATGCTTCACGATCATAAAATCTCGCCCTTTCGAGTGAATGGGATAACAATTTTCTTGGGTATCCGCGATCTATAAATTTAGTTTTTTAATACTTCTGCGTGTTTGTAAAAATCACTGATATCAGAACAATTTCTTCGAAGCCGAAGAAATTGGCTGAAGGGAATACTCTCCTTCTGAGAACTCGGATGAAAACTCGAATAATGGAGGAGAGTATTCCTGGCCATGGGTTTGGTGAATAACTCCACTTTCAACACACCATTTGAGCTACCAATTGAAATATCTAAAAAATCAACTTTATTAGTGCTGTAAAATGATGTAAACCTAAGGTTTGGGTCCCCTAAATTAATCCAGCTCAGAAATTCCTCAAGAAGCTCGGTGGTACCTTCCCAAATGAAGAAAATGTCGTCAATGTAGCAGTACCAGCCCGCTACATTTTCAAAAAAGGGAGCCATCTCATTGTATATATGTACGGCTTCAAATTGCCCAACATAAAGGCAGGCCAGACTAGGGGCACATGCTGCCCCCCCATGCTGGTCCCCTTCAACTGCTTAAAATACTCATTTTTTAATAAAAAAACATTGTTGGTCAGGATTAATCTAACACAATCAACAATAAATTCTTTATTGGCACCCCCTAGGTCCTGATTAGTCAGTAGAGCATCAATAACCTCAACTGTGTCGGACTGGGGTATGTTCGTATAAAGAGACTCAATGTCCAGAGTGACCAGACACTGAGGGGTATATTATCAACAACTAGCGATAATTTTTGTCTCTAACTTGTTTAGAGACAAAAATTATCGCCGCACATCGGCGATTTTTATCGCAGATAAACCTTGCTATTAGCAAGGTTTATCGCAAATGCGATAAAAAACGCCCGCAATGCATGAATATCGCTGAAAAGTCAGCGATATTCATGCATTATCGAGCAAATGCTCTTAGCCATGTTATCCACCTCCCATTGGATAACATGGCTAAGAACTGCTCAGGGCAGGTGTTAGCTTTTGGAGATATTCACCCTTAGCGCAAATATCTCCAAAAGTTGGTAATAGGAGATAGCGATGTTAGCGACTGTTTCCAGTCGCTAACATCTTGGCACGCCCACTTTGCATATCATTAGTGATAAATATCGCTGACATGCAAAGTGGGGCCCATGATGGTCGCTATCTCCTATTAGCTGTCGCTAACTGGTGTTAGCGACAGCTTGGTAATAGGGAGATAATTTTATCTCCGCTTTCTTGGCTTTTAAAGCCAAAAAAGCGGAGATAAAACCCCTTGATAATATACCCCTGAGTCTCTTCACAGAACAGAAGGCCCTCCACCAGCGAGATGATATGTGCAGAGTCTCTCACATATGATTTTAAATTACACACTAGGGGTCTAAGAAAATGATCCACATACTTACTAACTGGCTCTAGCAAAGAGTCTATGCTACTTACAATTGGCCTCATGGGGGGGTTTAATTTCTGTTTGTGGACTTTTGGAAGCCCGTAGATAGCTGGGGTCTTCAGTTCTAAATTGTTGAGGAATCTAAATTCATCCTCACAGATATAGCCTGCCTCTCTAGCATCAGTAAGGAGATCTAAACACTCACTTGCTATTTCTGTAATGCAGGTTGCATTAACCCGTACATAGTGTTCTTCAACGTTTAGTAATTCAAGCATTCTGTCCTCATAGTCAGTGGTATCAAAAACAACAACACCACCACCCTTATCCGCAGGCTTAATTGTCAAGGTGGTATCATTGCTAAGTTTATTAAGGGCTGCTCTCTCATCCTTACTGATATTAAAATTATAGGGTCTATTTTTGTTATCTAAAGGTTTGTGGATCCCACTCTCTACTGCAGCTTCAAATGCTTCCACATTCCTACCCACCATCCCAATGTTTGGTGTGAACGTAGACCTTGGCCTCAGTCCTGAGATATTCTCACGGTCCCTACTCTCTCTATTTTCAAAAAATTTACGAAGTCTTATTTTCCTAAAAAAGGAACGAAGATCTTTCTCCAAATGAAATTTATCTAAATTAGTGGACAGAACAAAGCTAAAACCTCTACTGAGAATCCCCAATTCTCCCTCACTCAGGTCTTTAGTTGATAAATTAATCACTGGTAATCGGCTGGACGCCAATACCGTTTGTTCCGGGTACTGATGTACTCCTGCTGAGGAGGTGCCCGGTTGTACTGTTGTTGATGGTGGCCGCAGTTGTAATGGCCCCTCCCTTGATTCCCATTGAAACCCCGACCCCTCCTCAGGCGTGACTTTAAAAAATGACCTTGATCGCGAGCATTCCTTCCGGGGTTCTCACTACTCTGACCGCCCTCATCTTCGCTACTTGAACCAGAAGATTCAGAAAAAGTGACTTGTTTGCTGCCACCTCTAGAATAGATTTGTTTATTTTGTGGTCTTTCCCAATTCCCTTCATTTCTCAATTGGTAGTAGTTCTCTTTCAAGTAAGGATATACTTTTTCTTCAGAAAAATATTTTATTTATTTTTTTATTTATTTAATTTGTATAGCGCGTTATAACCACCGGGGTCTCTAAGCGCTGTTTGTCCAGATTACGCAGTGGGGTTCAGTATTTACATGATCTTAACACCACACCTAAAGGCTGCTCCATGCTTGCTTGAACAGTGCAGTTTTTAACTTTTTTCTGAAAGATAGCAGATTGCATTCCTTCCTTAGCTCTGGGGCCAGTTTATTCCATAAAGCTGGAAGTGTATTGGAGAAAGCGCGTCCCCCCACCGTAGCCAGTTTGAAGCGGGATTGGGACAAGAGGGTAGCATCTGACCAGCGCAAAGTCCTGCTCGGTGTATATGGGGACAGGCGGGATTTCAAATATCTTGGTGCCTTACCGTACAGCGCCTTATGTACGATACACAACCCTTTGAATACAGCCCTCTGCCGAATCGGGAGCCAATGTAGCTCCTGCATCAAAGGTGAGGAGTGGACAGTCCTAGGTTTCTTATAAATCAGCCGGGCTGCATCATTCATAACCCCCTGTAGCATATCCAGCAACCGCTGGGGTAGACCAATATACAAGGAATTTCCGTAGTCCAGCCTAGCCAAGATTGTGGCTGAGACCACGTGTCTCAAGGTGGAAAATGAGAGTAGTGCAGAGATCTTCCTCAGTTGTCGCATCAGGCCTATACAGGTACCCACTACCGTGGTAACTTGTTTTTTCATAGAGAGTTTGTCATCCACGTACAGGCCCAAACTTTTGACTGCAGACGCCGGTTCCGGTGGCACACCCAGTTCCGCAGGCCAGAATTTCTCGCTCCAGGGGTTGCCCGTGATGGAAATGGGCAACACTTCCGTCTTGTCCGGGTTGATTTTTAAAGAATTCGCGGACATCCAATTGACCGTGGCTTTAAGTATGTCCTGCAACCTGGTGGACGCTCCAGGGCTATCGTCCAGCCGGATGATTATCTGGGTGTCGTCAGCGTAGTTGTATACTAAGCAGTCCATCCTATTCAGGAGGGAAATTAAAGGCTGCAGGTAGATATTAAAGAGTAGGGGTGACAGGGCAGAACCCTGTGGAACCCCGCAAGTAATGGGAGCCGAAGTGGAAAGAAGATCCCCCAACTGTACTCTTCTGTATTCTATATCTTTCTTAAGTTTGTTAGTCTTCTTGTTCAATAAATAGTCACTATATCCTTCGACATCTCTATTAATGTCCTCAAGTTTTCTTTTTGCTTCTTCTAATGCAGGGCAGTTCTTCAATTCAGTCTCTAGCTGGTTGATTGCATCTTTTTCTATAATAATCAAATGTTGGGTAGTTTCAATTATTAAAAGCATCCAATCTCTACTACATCGATTAGAGATCAGTGCCCATGTCTCCAAAAACTTTTTGTTATCAGTAAATAGACCAGGTTCATTTCGTACCTGTAGACCAATGGGAATAGTACCGGATTTCACATACTCGACTAAAAAATCTGCGTGAGCTTCGGTACGAATAAGTTTCTTTTTAAGATTTAGCAGTTTGCCCCAGTTTTCACCTTTCCCTGAGACCACAGTAATCTTAATCCCACTTTTCGTGTTAATTATGCGATTTAACTGGTCCTCACTGAACCCAAAGGTCCTAATCTGATCCAGTGTCATCTACAATTATTGATACTTGACTACCAGAAGCGGAACTCTCCAGCCAAAAAGGCCGTACAATGTAACTCTAATAAAAGAGAGAGGGACCCCAAAACCCAAGGGGATGGAGTACCACAATAGACTTTATGTCAAGCAAAAATTCCCTTTGGGACACCTTACTCTCAGGACCAATATCCTTACAGACACATAAGCAAACCTAGACAATATACTGTACTAGCGAGGCAATATGTAAACACAAACAAAATTATGAAAAATACTGAACAGTTTATTCATCATACAATACACAGTTAAAAATAATTAGAATTAATTAAAAGACAGGGAATAGACATTAGAAAAGGAAACAATGAATTCCTATTAGTAAAAAGGAGGTATGGACAGAAAAATTAATTCAGCAAAACGTCAGAACTATTCTCCAGTTAATTTGAGGCACAATCCTCCTTTCTTTTATGTGACGCGTTTCGGTGGACCATCTAGTAAAGCCACCTTCATCAGGAATACATATAATGTCTTCCCAGTAAATTCTGAAATTAAAAGATATTACTTTAAAACCTTATTCATGCACATAATGATAATCCTACACAGCATATATCATAATTGCATTATTACTTAGCCTCAGGTATTATTCGACAGTATAAGACAAGAAAATGAATGTACCAAAATACATACTTTTAAACATGTAACACATTATTGATATTCACAGAATATTAAACATAACATAATACATGATTGACATTCCCAAAATATTGAATATATCGTAAAACATGATTCCTGACAACACAAAGGTTCACTGATATTCATTGATTAAAAATTACATATTTATGTACACTCTTATCCTCTTATGCTTCTAAATACAAAGCGCTATTCCAAGCAGCACCATGTTTCTAGAGGTGGTTATACATTCCTTCTAGGTAAAGGCTAAGGCATAAAGGCAAAAATTACCTATCACCCAGCGAATCACAAAATGAATTCATCCTGACAAAGGTCTACCTGGGGGAGTGACAGAAACACCATGCGCATAGCTATCTAATATCATAATATTAATACTCACACCAAAATTACTTCCATACCTTAAGCACTAGTTCCTAAAACATGGTAGCACGCGGTGACTGCCTCCAATGTCTTAAAATCGACTCTCGTCCAGCGAGAGGAAACCACCACCAATCTGTGTTTTAGGGGGTACATACATATGAGTATAAGTTTCACGTTTCACCATCTAAACATAGCGAGGTTAACGAAAACCTCACACCCAGTTAACAGTATGGCGAATAGTAAGGCGAACCCACCTTGCTCGATATTAGTAGCAGTAGTGTAGTTAATGAACCCGGACAATCTCTCAGGAACTACAGCCGCGGAATAATACCGGTATATATAAAACTGAAAAAATAATAATAAACTAGAGGGCCCATAAATCATGGGTGTACCAATACCTTGTAGGAAATGGTATTTAGCTACTAAATACAGCCTTATACTTACATGGATTTATTATTAAAAATCTTTTGTTAACATACGGTGACTGGACCCTTTTACATCAGCCACGCTCATCAGTAATGGTGTAATAAAGTAACAAAGTGGTTCCTTCACATGTTTCATTTGGATACCACCTAATAAACCATCAAAACACAAACACTCGTTACTATCAAATTATGGCTTCCAATATATCTCCTCCAATTAAAGACACCCGTCCCCATATTTACCGGAATAGTCGTAAATGCCTGCATCCCGTATGTCAATCAGCTTCAACCAACCGGCTTGAAATTCGGAAAAACAGCAATAACCCCGGCGTCGCTTAAATACTTACAAAAGCGCGGGACCAAATATTCCGACGGATATCCGGGTCTAACTAAGACTTCCTGTATCCCGGCCGAAAAAACCATCGCAATAGAAGTCGGACTATCTTTTAACAGTACCTTATATTATAGCAGGTAACTGATCCATTTCCAATATGGCCGAACATTTTAGAGTTAACGGCCCATATCGCCATAGGATGCACACAATGCCGGCGTGTCAATATAGATATGAATTTAATTTTAATTTTTAAAAAAAAGAAATTTTGTTTAACAGTGACAACGTGCCGCCAAATTTCGAATGGTGCAGAAGTCTAAAAATGTTTATTTTTTTTTGTCTAGAAAAAATATCTAGAAAAAGATGGGGAGCATGTAATATAACAACGAGCTCATCCAACCAGAAGTAAATTGTTTGTTGGATAGAATAAATGTAAATAAATCTTAATTCTCCCAATAATACACACACGCTTAACATAGATTAACGCGTACTAAAACGCCAATAGATACCAACCCATAGCTTACTGATAAAGCCCGACACCCTAGACTTGAGACTTGTTAGTATTTCCCTTTCATTCAATGTTTTGTATCTTCCCCAGCCCTGAAAAAGTCACGGGATAACTCCCTCATGTGACGAAACACGTGTTGGCTGGTTGTTTTTCATTGTTGCATAATTAAATACATTCAAATCATCATACTGTTGTGGACCACAGATTCAGTTAAGATATGAGACTTTTTAAACCAGATAGTTATCCCAATTACGTGTACCCGGGACAGTGTTTCTAATTATTATTGTGGGTTTCTGGACTTGCATATTTACGGGGATTTCACTGTCTTCCCCTGACCTGGCAGCAGCGTACATACACGAAGCATAGCAAATACACGCACACTAGCTTGAGCGCCAATCTTCCTGTCATTAATAAAAACCTTACACTGATACAGACTGCTGGAAGTTGTGAGGCGGGAAGGGGCTGTGGTCCTCTCCCTCCTCTTCTGAGGAGTGATGGAGATGCTCTGGTCCTGTTGCGAGGCGGGGTGAGCTTTTTGGAGGAGGGCCGTGTATCCCTGAATCTTCGTCTGGCTGAGGTTGTGAGAGGGTGGTGGGTGGCAAGAGGGGTGTATCACCCTCCCTGATCCACTGTGAGGCAGTGCGATCAGGTGAAAGGGGGGGCTGTTTTCCTCTATCTGCTCTGTATTCTACTGGAATTACATTTAGATAGCGCTTACTACCCCTGATGAAGCGTATAAACGCTTTTCTGGGGACTGGTGTGTGTGGTGTTCTGCCCTGACTTTTGGCGAGCCACCAGAGGCTTGGGTGACTCACGCTCTTGCGCGGGGGCTGGCAGCGCAGCGGCGACAAGAACACACCGACACAGTGTCCTAGTCGGAAGTGACGTGCTCGAGCGCGTGCACTTCTTTTATTGCACGCCGCAGGCCACGCCTGGCCTGCGGATGGAGGGGTGCGTGTGCGTGGATAGACTAGACCGCTCATAGGCATTACATCCCTCCCCAACTTGCAATTGTTCTTTTTTTTCAAACAGATAACAAGAAAACAGATTCAGTCTTACAACATGTGAGACGGTGGGCAGGTGTTTCTCCGCCCTGGCTGGTGTTGTTTCGTTTAATGATAGTTGGCGGACGGCTTTTGTGGGCGTCCGTGACTTTCGGAATGGTTTCAACGTGTTTCTTTTGCGGCACACTGAAGCAAAATGATTTGGTATTCTGCAGTTTGCGCAGGTCTTCCCCTGAGCCGGGCAGTCCTTGGCCGCATGGGGTTCATGTCCACAATACCCGCATCGCGTTCGCGATGGGTCTCTCCGATGTTCCTTTTGCGGTGGTCCCCGTGGTCGGGGTCGTACTGCATCTGCCCGCTACACTTTGATGGTCTCTGTTTTGACATGTGGTTGGTGTAGTGCCTGTTCCATGGCGGAGGCTCTGATGCTCGAGAGTTCATGAGATCTAGCAAGTATTAAGATATCTTCTAGCGTTATACCTGGCTTGCGTAGGATCGCCCCTCTCAGCGTCTTGTCTCGGCATCCCTGGATGATCTGCCGTCTTATGGCTTTTGGTTGGTCTTCATCGGTGGAGCTAGCCAGCTCCCTGACGCGGGCATGAAATTGGCCTTCCCTTTGACGTGCTTGACCCAGTTTGAAGACCTCAAAGTCTACATTCAGTTGGGGGTCAAAATGGCCGTTCAAGGCAGCGACTGCTGCGTCATAGTCATCTCCTGTATTGGGCAGGTGTTTAAACAGTCGGAATATTTCATCGCCCGCGTAGTGTAGTAGAAGCGACCGCTTCACAGCTTTATCAGTTTCCCTTGTGACGACAAAATAATTCTCCAACCTTTCTAGCCATATTTTCCATCTAGGGGAGGCCGTAGACGGGTCTGCCGCCTCACTGAACGGTGGTAGCACCCCTGTCGCAGCATGCTGGAATGGAATGTTGATGACTGGCGCCGGCGCGTTTTCCTCCGTCATGGTGGTGGTATAGGTGGGTGTTGTCAGTGAGTCCCTCCTGACTGTTTTCCTTCCCTGCGCTGGCTCTGCGACGCCACGTGGCCGCTGCGTAGCTCACCTCAGTGTCGTCGCGATGTCTGTAGGCCTCGGGGATGCTTCGTGATGGGCACGCTGCAGGGCGCGTTCCTCCCCGGGTGAAGAGAGGCCCAGGGAGCATGCGGGTGTGGCGGGCTGGTCCGAAGGCTACTCTGCCGCCGGCCGCAGTGGGAGGTACTCTGGGGCGTGGTGGGCACGTCCTCCACCGAAGTCCTCTGTCCCCAGGTACTGTGGAAGTCTCTCTGTGCGTTTGTGGCCTCTCACGCGCAATGCATGGGTAAAACAGGGTGCCGTGCCGAACCGTGACTCACGCGCAATGCGTGAGGAATGGCAGGCAGTCGCAGAAGGCGGGCCGACTCCGCGCCCGTCAATGCCGCTCGCTGCACCTTGACGCGGGAGTGGTTCTCCGACCCAGGCGGCCCCCTCACAGTGCTTCAGGGGGTGTTAGGGCCCAAAGGCAAAGGCCCAGACAGGTACATAGGCTCCGGTGTGGCCGGGTGCACAAGGCAGCAGAAGCGCGGTAGGCACCGCGGGACGGAGCAAAACCGCTCCGAGATAGCACGGGTGTGCGAGCGAGGGTTGGGCCCCCTCCGCTCGTCGCCAGTGTTCTGCCCTGAGTTTTGGCGAGCCACCAGAGGCTTGGGTTACTCACGCTCTTGCGCGGGGGCTGGCAGCGCGGCGGCGACAAGAACACACCGACACAGTGTCCTAGTCGGAAGTGACGTGCTCGAGCGCGCGCACTTCTTTTGTTGCACGCCGCAGGCCACGCCTGGCCTGCGGATGTAGGGGTGCGTGTGCGTGGATAGACTAGACCGCTCATAGGCATTACATGTGGTAGGGTCGAGTTTCTCCTTCCCTGTTATGCTGAGGTTGCAAAACCGGACATTGGTGGTGGGGGGTCCAATAACCCTTCTTCTTTTCTAAAGTCCTGGGACAGGCGAGTAGGTGGGCTCCTTTGTTTCTGGGTGGACGTTGTAGGATGTGTGGGCTCCCGTGCCTGCTCTGCTGAGTAATAGAGACAGGCTGGCATGGGGTGGTAAGGGTGGTTGTGGGTGGTCTGACAGAGATGCCTCCTGGCTGTAAACAGGAGCCTCGGGGCTTTCCTGGCTGGTCTGGGGTGAGCTGTGGTGGAGATGAGTGACACTGGGTTGTATCTGAGCTCGTGCCAGTCTCACCCAGAAACACCCCGAGCTCCACTGTGCCTGGAGTCAGGCCGAGGCCCTCTGGGCACCTGCAGGCTTCGGGTTCAATGCAGAGTTTATACACTCAGGGTGTGTCTTAGGGAGGAGTAGCCGGCCTGCAGGGACCCTACTCAGGACTGGCGGTGGATGAGCCGCGGAGCTGTCTCGGTTCCAATGAAAGGGAAAGAGGGCATCAAAAGAACGGCGTATGCGCAGCATACGTGGCACGTGGGACGCCTTTACCGCGCACGCTCAGCCCTGAGCCCAGTCCAGGGGCGGTCTGCTCTGAGATCAGTAGTATTCAGAGCGGTGCGTGCTGGGAGCAGGTCTAAATCCGTCCCTTTACACGCCTGGGCCGGGACCCCGGCGGCAAACTGCAACCCCGCACGCAATGCTCCCAAAACACAGTATGCAAGAAAACGAGGAATATTCAACTCAGGCGAGCATTACCCTGGCATGGAAAAGACAACACGGTGCATGGACACAAAGAGAAACCACGAGCATGATAACACCCCTACCGATAATGAGATCAATAGTAACGAAGCATTGATAAACGAATACTAGTAAATGAAATGACAGCTGTGGAATGTGGCACAGTATGTGATTACAAAAAATTACCGTTGTTGTAAGTACTGCTACTGGGCGCATAGTCATAATATTGTTATTAAGAGTAATAATAATAATAATAATAATAATAATAATAATAATAATAATAATAATAATACCGTTATTGTTATTATTATTGTAATTATTGGGATTCTTATTCTCGTTATTACTATTAACCAGAAAGTGATCATAATGATTATTATAATAGGAATAACAACAATCACATCCTTACTGTTTATAACACTTGTATTTTATGCAAATAATATTATTGTTATTAGTAAGTGTAGTGATAATAATAATCTTGCCATTATTAACACACTTCCATATCGTTCTTATGTTGATGTTCGATAATAAGGATAATGATGATAATAATAATAGCAGCGATGATGGACCATTTGTTCTTGTGTATTTTTTTAATTCATATTTTTTTTTCTTTTTTTTTAAAGCCCGGTTTGTTTTCCCCATTTCACTGGCAGTGCGTGCGTCGTTCCTCCCGAGCTTCGTCCAGTTCGCCTGATCGGGCATTGGCTGGAAACAGGAAGGCGCAGAATCGGGGAGCATAAAATCCCTCCCTGGGAAATGGCGGCATCGCCCATCGCCAGTCTCTGCGTCAAGGCGTCAGGGATGACTGGCTCCCCCTGGCCCGTGCAGCGCGCTGCACATCTGCAGAGCTCTGAGGAGGGGGTTCCGCCCAGAGGAAGGGAGTGAGTGTCCACCGATCGCTGGCCTACCACAGCGCTTCAATCTCACTCGTTATGATGCAAGGAGCTACTGCTGACACTGGGCAGTGGCATACAGTTACTGTTGGCGCTACATACGGTCAGATTCATAGTTTTTGCTGCACATCCACTGTTCTAGCTGCTGGTGCTACACACTGCCACAAACCCGCAGCTGGCACTGCATATTATTAATGCTGGCTCACTGTTGCACTGCTGGAGCTGCCCTGGGTCACTGCCGGCGCTGCAGTGTCCCAGTACTATTGGTAACGCTTCGCCGTGACACCCTAGCACTACACACGCCACGATAGCACAGCTGACCCTGCACGGCGCTAGTGCTGGTGATATACAGTGGAGCCCTGTCACTGTTGACGTTAGGCAGCGGAGAGTACCCCTGCTGCGGCTGAACACTGCCACAGACTCACAACTGGACCTGGACATCCAATGTGCCCGATGCTGGTGCTTCACCTGACCGGTCACTGCTAGCGCTGCGCAGGATCACAGTTCCGCTGCTGGTGCTGCGCTGGGTCGAGCTAGCGCTACAGTGTCACCGTGCTAGTAGTAACGCTTTACAATGTCACTCCTGGCGCTGGGCACATTGCCTCTCCTCGCAGTGCCACGACTAGCGCTGCACATCGTGCAGTGTCACAGCTGGCACTACTACACAATGCAGTGCTACTGCTGCGCGGTGCTACAGCAAAGAACCCCCCGGGCAGTCACACATGTAGTTCACGTGCAGAAGAGCTCGTTTGTCCGCGCGTGCTGCACGGGGCGCGCGGCAGTCACACGGGGACGTGACGTTTCACTGTAGAAAGCAGCGGCTTGCGGTGGGTCTCGCGGGCCGCTGAGGGGGTCCGACGCCGCGCGCGCCTGCAGCCCTCTCCCCTGCAGCGCTGCCCGCTCCGAGCCGCTGCAGTCCGTAATGAAGCCGGTTAACACACGGGGTCGGCAACAAGGCAGGGCAGCGCCGCTCTGTTCATTTACAAATGACAGCTGCATTATAAAATGACAGCTACATTTTACTCGTCGCTTTTTGTGCGTCTTGCGCGAGTTTTCGATATGACAGGCTCAGAGTGAGCCCTTTAGCAGTGCGCGGGGACACGCCACGTGAACGGATTTGGCGCAGAGGGCGCGCATTTTTCTGGGCGTCTTTAATTGTCCATAGGAAGGAGGTGGAGAAATGAGGTGGGGGGAGGGGGTTCCGGGTGAGCAGGGCGAATGACGGTGGAAATACCATTAAATACGGTGATGGACGTATCCGAGAAAACGAAATACGAGGGCTGGTGCCAATGAGTTCGAAAAAAATGTTTTGGGACAAAATTTGAAAGTGTCCTTTGTGGAATCCCCTCATAGCGCCACCTCCCTTTGTGGCGTCGGCCCATTAACAAACCTTTGTAAAGAGGATTGCCTCCCATTGAGTGGCATGTCTCTGGCAGGCCCGGGCACCAGCCCTGCCCGCGTGTTTCATGCCAGCCTGTCCGTCATCCGGGGGCACACACTGGCCCTGCTCACGGGGGCCGGCGGAGCCAGCTCTCCCCTTCAAATTATGTTTAATAAATAAGGGTGTAAACTGAGCGGGCTGAGCCGCGCGGGCCCCGTTCGCTGCGGCGCGAGGAGCTCGTGCGGCCGTCGCAGTGCCAGGGTCTGTAATGCGATCGGGCGATAGTATCAGTGATAGGAAAAGCAATTCATTGAGACTAATGACTGGACGATAATTAAAGTGGCAGCACGGGTGGACTTTGATATAACCGGATATATCTTCATATACAGATACGCATTGCTGTTTATCGATATCGCACGAAGCGTTAGGTTCAAACCCCGTGCCCCAAGCGAGTGACGTCATACCGGTGATTTAGTATTTCTTCTTCTGGGACAAACCACATGACTTTCGTACTTGCACCGTCGGTAGCTTGGACAGCGGTGGGCTCTGATAGAGCACACTCGTCTCCTTAGGCGCTTTCTGCTTAAAACATGCGTGCTACGTAACACCAGCACCCAGAGCTAGGTCCGGCCTCTGGCGAGGCTTGCACGTCACCCAGATCCCCCCAAATGATAATCCAATTAAAAAAAAAATAAAGTGTTGTAGAGTGCGTATGTGACAGAATAACCTATTTTCGTATACGCTTATAATAATATATAATGCACTATTTATGTACATGCATATAATATGTAGTAATATATGTTATGAATTATATATATATATATATATAATTATCTGTTTATATGTGCACTTAGAAATATATAATAACGTATTTGTGCATATGCAAATAATATATAATACTGTATTTCTGTATACACGTACAATAATGTATAACAATCCTTTTAACTATATGCATAAAATACTATATCATATTACATTTAGGAATATGCATATAATAATATAAATAATCGGTGTTGGTATATACTATCAAAGTGAAAATCAATGTGGCTAAAAAACACGTATTTTGGAAATATTGTTCTAATAAATACACGTTTGCACATTTAACAACGGTCACGGTCTCTTTTACTGCACAAGCGCAGCTCAATTGTTTTGAGGAAACCCTGGTTACTGCCTTATACTTTTTCATTTCAAAATGGACTTGCACCAGGGAGAGACCGTCCTAATAGTCACCATTACACACATTTAGTTCCCTGCATTGCGTTTTTGATTAAATAAATATGTATTTTGAAAACAAATGAACTTCAAAATATCGTGTGGCATAAACAGTACACGCTGGTGCGGAGGGTGTAATATGCTATTTATTTCCATTGCTGAACGGGGAGCATCAGGACTCTGGCGAGTCCTGGCCCCACCCCGCGCTCAACAGTGGTAATAATAACATATTACACTTTGGGCGGCGACACAAATTCTAATCGTAGCTGCTATATCTGTAAATAAGGTGGATATATAAATACCTGTGGGCGCGCACTGCACACGGGTGTATTGCCGTATTCGGATGGAAGTTCACATATATGCATGATTTCTGTGTCACTTTAGGCTCACATAAATAAAAGTAAAACCAGAGGAGAATTATTTCGGACATATCCTTTAAGAATGCTTTGTGGTAATCGGTGTATTAAGTGGAATGTACGAAATTGACTGAGCTCGGCACAAGGTTGCCTCTGGCTGTGTTTTTCCCGATATTCTACGCGCTCCTGGCCCAATAAATGCTGGGGGAGGGGGAGCAGTGTATGCACTCGTCTTAGACGCAGGGTGTGGCAGGGGTCTGCTGTGTTGACAGATGCGAACTAAGCGCTGTGCGGCACAGCGCAGAGAAGCTCGGCTTGGTGGCTGGTTGTTAGCGTTAAAACTCGGGCTTCTAAGCATGTCCCCGGGCCCCCTTCCAAGCGGACAGCGCCTCGAAGGCTCGCAGCAGCACTCCGAGACTGGTACTGGCGACAGCGACCGCTTTCAGTCAAACCCTGCTTGTTCCACCTTCACGCCAGAAATAATTGGCACGTCGTTTGTAGCCTAAAATTCGTTCCTCTTAAAACTGTAATTCAGCATTCAGCAATAACACAAGAATGCACCTCCCCCTCCAATATGATATATATTTAAGGCAGCCTTATTAAAAATGACTGCTTAGGCTGTGACGCCTTCGACCAAGCGCCTACAAGATGGCTTCCAAGCGCCTGCCGTTCACGTATGCATGAATCGGTCCTTATCAGGGCACAGAGGGCCTTTCTAGTGATTTTTTCTGACGGGTGGTGTTCACGCTGCGCCCTGAAGCAGACTCCCGATCGATGTATCTTAGATGAAAAATCATTTATTCGCTTCCGTTTTAAGTCTGTGTGTGGGAGAGTGCGTGTGCTGTATGTACACCACGGTAGACGTGGGTTACGCACACAACCACTCGACCGACAAGCACTTTAGTTAAGAACCCGTATGTGTTCGCGAGGAGAAAGGTCCGCCTTTGTGTGTTAGGCTAGTATTTGTGTGCGTGTGCGCGCCGGAGAGAGAGGTTGTGTGTCTATGTTCAATGTATTATCTATATATTTATATGTGTGTATTTGTATATGTGCTTGAGTGTATTAGTAGCGTGTGTGCGTGTTTACTTTCCATTCCACCATGTCTCACTTCCACCATTCACACCTGCTGTACTGACAAATAAACAATTCCAGAGAAGGATTTTAAAAGCCTGCGTTTTTCTTTAAATTCAAAAGGCGCCCATACGCCCTTACCATTCAGACACCACAACAAACTAGCATTAATTATACCCACGTAATATGTGAATATTAAATTCTTGCAGCGGACATATTTTTAATTAAATCTCGCCGGGGAAGAGCAGGATCTTCGCGTGCAAGCGATTTTTCATTCGCTTGCCTGGCTTGGGAGTGGGTTTTTTTTATATAGCGATTTTCTTGCCTCTGACTTTATTTGAAAATATTAGGCCGAGGTGGCGAATTATAAACGAGTGTGGCCTTATCGGGCCGCTCACATAGCCCGGATCAGAGGCGCTGATTAAGGCTGGAGTCAGCGGCAGCGCCGGCTCGTAATGATTCCGAATAATGACGCCTTATCTCGCGCGCCCAGATTATCTGCCTTTCAGCTACCCGTGTTTTGTTGCGCGCGGATAATTTATTGCATCTAATGCATCACAATGGCTCTGATGGGGAAAGTGATGGCTGGTGGGGGGGCTAAAGACCCCTCTTCACCCCCCCCACCCCCGTTCGTTCCTTCACGGGGGCAGTGGCGGGGCCTGACTTCTTTTAATTGGGAAAATATATAAGGTACGATCTGATAATGTATGTGGCTATAATCTCGCAGCTGTAAGAAGGGCTGCTCTTTAATTAGCGTGTCAATTTCAGGCTGGAATTAACGGCATCGACCGGAAGACGCCACTGCAGATACTCTGCGAAAGGCCAAGATTCCAGTTCTGCCTGATTCGTTAATTTCTTTTTTTCGTAAGAAATCGCATCATTAATCATAAATACAGAGGTGGACTGGGCAGCCTGGTCCCGTGACTCGCATGTAAAACTTGCTGCGGAAACTAATATAACGTCTGGGAGCTCCGATGCTCTCCTGTGCAGTAGATACATACATTAAAGAGCCGATCGGATCAGACCAGAGGCTGTGGGTATATTGTTTACAGTGGTAGCACAAGTACGGGTCTCCATTCCCGGCGTTTCCATGCGGCCAAATGTGTGATCCTGGATTAACCACATGCGTATTATTTATTTTTCTGTGCCAACCTCGTGAGAAGATAGTGCGCTATTTAGAAAAGAAATTGATACATTTAAAGCGCGAGCAATGCTTGCGCATTGCCCTTTTTACGCAAGTGGAGCCAACAGAAGTCCTGTATTAAACGAAAATATTATATGTACAATTGAAGGCTGTTTGGCCTAGTCTGATATTCAACTCAGACGTTCCATCCTGCAGTGGCGCGTCACATTATTGATCTACGTGAAGGTTTCATGCACATTTAGCACATAACTCGTTTTGACTGGGGGATGCCCAGAAGAAAAAAAAGAGTCAAACATTTAGGACGATCATTGTGATCAAGGTAAGGTCGTTTTCAGCGAGTTCCAGTGTTGTAAGTATTTTTGCAAGTGATGGCACACATGGAATTATAAAAAAGCATGGCAAAGCTATCTATCTCTCTATCTATCTATCTATCTATCTGTCTATCTATCTATCTATCTATCTATCTATCTATCTATCTATCTATCGCCCTCTGTCGTCTGTCTGTCCGTCTGTCTCATTATGTGCATGTTGAGCCATTGAAAATGACGGGAAAAGGGAAAGCAAAGCATGTTATTCAGACCATGTGTACTAATAAACTCACGATCACACATTTTCACTGTGCAAAGGGTCTAATTTCAAGTTGCTCTCACAACAGTAGAGCTTAACGATTCCGAGAAAACGTTTCTTATTTGTAATCGTTTACCAGTGTTGGCTTCCCATCTTGTGAATCAGAGCTCCTCACCTGTGCTATAAATGTTATTGAATTCCTTATTGCATTATCCACATCTGCCTATATACTATTAAAGCTGGGAAAAGCAACACCACCTCTAGTTACATTGCAGTTTCCATGGGATGTGACAGTTATTTGATAATGACTCTGGCACCGCCGAATTAATCTGTATGAAAAGTGTCAATCGTTTGATGCATCCAGCTTACTTTCTGGGTTTTTTTAGATTATATTTCGTACAGATCAGTCAAGGGTGGATAACGTTATCAGGGCTGAATTAAAAGTAGCGTTTTCTGTTTTAAGCCATAAAGGAATATTCGTTCTCTATAGCAAAAACTGCTGATTGCAAGCATACCAAATTGAATGAAAGGTGGTTCTTTACCCAGAATCTGCTCTTTGCTGGTGTGGGGTACACCGTTCAGCTGTTTGAGATTTTTACCTTACAAAAAGGCGCTGGTCAGGTTTCAGATGGTCATTTTATGTGTACCTTGACCATTAATTTACACATTATTTACAGATTTGGATTTGAGAAGGATCCAAGGGTAACATATTTATACCATATTGGTATCTCATTGGGGATGGGGGAATGCCTTCTTTTCCCACCGTCCATTTTGTATCCAGGAAGCAGGATCCTTGATGAGCTGGTCATTTGTGTAAAAGGTTGTTGGTGCTGCCAAAGGGCAATGCACAAAACCCACAAATGTATGTTCACCATTTATCAGACAAAAACCAATAGGAGAGGTACCCGGAGCCTGGAGGCATTACCTGGCCAAAAGGAAGAGGAAGGGCATTTGAGTGGGGTAACTATTACCCTCAAAATAGAAATCAAAGTCCGGTTTATTGTGGTGTCTGGGATCATCCCAAATCGCCTTTATATCCCACAGATGCTACTTTGGCGACCTCTGGATTATCCAACATCTGCAGACATTGACGGAAAACATAGAACAAAAACAGGTGGGAGGTGGTAAAAGGATGCTGGGGACTCATCTCAGACTCTAGGACAGATGAGGGAAGTAACCCCCTGCCCCATAATAATAGCAATTGCTAGAATCATGGGATTTTTAGGTCCAAAATGGGATCCTTGGATCCAGAGAAACGAATTGCTTTGTGGCGATCTGAGGAAAGGGTGCAGGCATACAGCCTCCATATTGGAGCTGCAGAAAGTTTTCAAGGTCTAGTATTAAAGCAATGAAAACGAAGCTTGCAGTGATCAAGCATGCACAGAGGGCAGAAAAACTGATCAACAGAGAAAGGAGAGAACTTGGAGAAAACACTTTGGCACAGCCTGCAAAAAAGTTTATAAGGATAAGATAAAAAATAACACTGTGCCACCAGGAAAGCAAGGATGGATTTTATTAGCACAAAGATTAAAAATTCAGCATATTCAGGAAAATAACTTTTTAAAATTGCAAACTTACTTATGAAGCCCTCTACTTCATTAACAGACCCAACACTATCCGGAGACAGATAAAACATGTTTGCTTTTTTCTTTCTGGAGAAAGTCAACACAATTTGTGCTACCCAACCAGAGGTGGAAGTTTAAAATCCTAATGGTTCCCCCTCCTCTCAGACAGAAGGGTAAGGCCTACCTGACCACCTTCTCTACGATTAAAACTGAAGTTGTGGAAAGTTTACTTATGTCAATCAAGTCAGGATCCCCTTTAGATTCTGGGCCACCCAATACACTCCTTAAAGGCGGAAAAGTCATCTGTCCAGCCCTGGTGAATATAATCAATCAGTCTTTTGAAAGTGGTGAGGCACCATGGGCATGGAAACATGCCATGCTAAAACCACTTTAAAAAAACCCTCACTGGATCCATTAAATCCGGAAAGCTAGAGACCCATGTCCTTGCTTCCAGTCATCAGTAAAATTGCAGAGAAAGCCGCCAATAAAATCCTATCCATTTTTCTGGAGAATAATGGAAGTCTCCATTACACCCAAACAGGTTTCCCGGCAGGCAACATTACTGAGACAGTTTTGTTAGCTGTTACTGATGAACGTATAGCGATTTTAGACACAAACGGGTCAGCGGGAGTTATTTTCCTTGATCTACGTGCTGCATTCAATATGGTGTCCAATTCTATACTTATCAGGAGACTGGACGACCCTGGTATAGATGGTAATGCACTTAAATGATTAACCTCTTTCCTAAAAGCCAAAGGTTTCAGGTTTAAGAGGACACATTTTGCTCCAAAATGCCGGCCTTGCACCATAGGGTGCTACAAGGCTCATCTCTGAGTCCTACCCTTTTTAATGTCTATGTTCAACCACTGGCAGACATCATAATAAGACATAGTTTCTCAATGGTAGCATATGTTCACAATACTCAGATCATCATCTCCCTAATACCCAACACTATAGCTTTCTCCACCCAACTTAATGCTTGTGTCAGAGATGTCACAGACTGGATGTCCAGTGCAGTCTTAACCTTAGTAGAGGTAAGACTGAGGTGCTGGTCATTGGTAATAACTCCTCACTTCGGAGTGAGCTTCAGTGGTCTAACTATCATGGGGATTTACCTTCACAAAAAGTAAAATAAAAAGTCTGGGCTTTGGGATTGATTGTCACTTGACCATGGATGTCCAAGTTAGAAATTAGCTGCCTTCTGCTTTGGTCTACTTCTGACCTTTATTTATTTTATTTATTTATTTATTATTTAGTGTTTTCTATAGCGCGAACATGACCCTGCGTAGGGTATCAAAGCGCTTTACAGGAGCATTTCAACAATCCAAACCTTATAGATTACAAGTCATAAATGATTTACAACATTAAACTTCAGGAAAGCATATAAACATATATATCAGTCAACAGTTAAATTACCAGTAAAAAAAACATAAAACCACATGTAAAACATATATACAAGCCCATATGTGGTTAATGAACGGCTAGCGGATGCATGGAAACAGACATGAAAGGTTTGTAGACATAAGTTCTGCTATATGGCCTTATAAGAGAAATTCCCTCACATAAAACAATTTTGCTTCCTTTTTGAATGCTGCGATGGATGGAATTCTTCTAATGCTAGGGGGGAGTGCGTTCCAAATTCTCGGTGCAGCCCCATAGAATTCTCGGTCATAAGTTCTTTTCTTACAAAAACGAGCTGATTTCAGTAGTAGGTCAGATTTGCTCCTGGAGAATCGGTACCCTCCTGAAAGCGTGAGTTTCTGTGCTAGGTAAACTTGTGTTTTGTGGTGTAAGGCTTTATGAGTGATGCATGCCAACTTGAACTGAATTCTTGCTTCGAAGGGCAGCCAGTTGAGTACTTTCAAGTGAGAGGAGATATGGTTGAATTTTTTGGATCCCGATATAAGTCTTGTGGTTGCATTAAGACATGCTTTCAATTGGGCTGTTGTGATCTTGGGGAGCCCAGCCAATGTAGTACAACCATATTCGATCCTTGATATGACCAGTTCCTGAATTGCTGTTTTAAGATCTGTTTTATTTAGGAATGGTTTTAGTTTTCTAGTTTTCGCAAGTAGCTTAAATGGAAACTGGCGTTTTTTGCCATTGTGTTGATATGTGCTAACATGTTCAGGTTTTTGTCCAGAGTAATCTCCAGAGATTTAGTACAGCTGACAATCTTCGGAGTACACTTTAGAGCAGTGATAAGGTTGGACCATTCTGCTATCTTTAATTTGCTTTTCTGTGGTGTAATCAGTAACAATTCAGTTTCCTGAGGATTTAGCTTCAGGTGGCTTTTGGTTAGCCATTGGAGGGTTCTTGTTAGTGCTTGGTTCAGGGTCTTTATCTCTTCTGTCGATGCAACCTTGATGTACAGCTGAGTGTCATCTGCGTACATGTTGAAAGAAATATTCGCTTTTTGTAATATATCCGTGAGTGGTTCTATATATAGATTGAATAGCGCCGGAGATAACTTTGACCCTTGCAGAACTCCGATTGTATTTCTGGTTGGGCCTGAAAGGGTTTGGTTGACAATTCATTTTTGCAATCTATTCTCAAGAAATGGAATAAACCAATTTAGGACTGTACCCTCTAGCCCCATTCTGTTTTTCCACAGATCTAGTATTTTGGCATGGTTTACCGTGTCGTAAGCCAACGACAGGTCCAACAGGATTAGGAGACATGTTTCGTTGTGGTCGAGAGCCAGTAAAGCATCATCTACTATGTGCAGAATTGCAGTTTCTGTACTATGGTTTGTTCTGAAACCAGATTGGCAATCATTTAACAGATTGAAATCCGAAATGTGAAGATTCAGTTGTTGTTGGACACATTTTTCTAGTACTTTGGCTAGCATGAGAATGTTAGTTACAGGTCTGAAATTGTGTGGATCAGAGCGGTTCTCGGTTGTTTTTTTTAGGAGAGGAATGTCTTGCACTCTTTTTAGGCAGGCCAGTATTTGGCCTTGTGATAAAGAGGCATTTATGACCTTAGTCCAAGACGGGATTAGCAGGTGGTTTATAGAAGACCCACACTTTGCTGGTAGGAGATCGTTATAGTGGTTGTTAGGTTTAGTGGTCGACATGATCTTTGAAATCTCTAATTCACTGACTGGTTTAAATCCTGACCATCAAGCATTGTTTTTTGGTTTGTCTAATTCTCAGTTGGTGACCTCAAGCCACTCGAAGAACATTGGTTCAAGGTTTAGTGCTGTCTTCCCTTGATTATGTAAATTCAGTCTATTTGGGAAGCCCCCAGTATGTGATCCAGTGCCTACAAATTGTCTAGAAGGCTGCAGCCTGCATTCTCCTAAAAACTCCCAAACATCACCCAGTCTCATCATCCTTGGCAAGGTTACACTAGCTGCCGGTTCTCAAGAGAATCAAATTTATTTCTCTCTGTCTGGCCCATTGAGTGACTTTTAGGAAACTTTCTCCTCTGATTCAGCGGATGCTAATCTGCTACTGTCCCAAAAGATACTATGCTCCACAGATCAGAAACTGTTCACAAAAATAAAGAAATCCAGAAGTGGTGGGCGGGCGTTTGCCTACCTAGCACCAAAGCTCCGGAACTCGCTGCCTTTAGCCCTGAGGATGACCAAGGAAGAAACAAAATTCAGGAAATTACTCAAAACCTATCTTTCTGAACGAGCAGCTGCCTGATCCTCTTTGTGTCAGACTTGATCTTAGCACTGGGAGGCCCATTGGCTAGCCATGTGCTTTACAAATCTTTAGCATTGCATAGCATAAGAGCGTCACAAACTGCTCACTATAATTGTCTGTCACCTATAAAGAATTTTGATGCAGGAGCTCTTACCTGATATGAGCTGTTCGCAATTCCCCTAACAAATGGTTCTTGTGGAAAAAATCTCAAGGTCTCTCAAGTCTCAGAATTCTACTTAAGTAAAAAAATAAATAATCGAGAACTCCCCTCAGCATCAACAGAGAGCGTAATACCCCCCCAACTGAAATCACAATACCCCCTCTAACGGAAAAGGAAACATAATTGATCAAAATACTGAAATTCGGTTGAATTTCTACTCCCCTGTGGACAGCTGAAGGCCACAACCAGAAGTTTTAGAGACCATGCCATATGCCTAGAGCCACTGAACACAGCCAAAGACTATGCACACACTGGCATCTCTAGAAGTGAACTTCAGGGGCCATACATTGGGCCCCAGATAATAATGGTGTGGTCACCTACAGCGGCAAAATAAAAAGATTTATCACCGTACACAGCATCGTCATTTTGGAGTTTTTATATATATATATATATATATATATATATTCAGCTCGCAGTTTCCAAAAAAGGAGACAGTCTAAGTCAAAGAAACCACGCACTCCGGGGTAGCTCGTTAAATTTTAATCTCGCAACAGACGCGTTTCGGCGCTCCGCCTTTATCAATGTTACAAACATTGATGGTTGGAGCCATGTTTTAAAACAGCGTACACGTGATCCTGGGCAACACAAACAAGGGACCAAAGATTTTTTAACTCCATATTGGATGTTGTTCATAGGTATCATCGCGGCTTTTGAACAATCACATAGCGCCAGGGTGTATAATTCCCCACAGATCTTACGCGCGCATTGCAATATTTACAAAAATACATGAAAAGAAATAATGCAATTTCATTACTTGCAGAAAAAGAAGAGTTATTAATGCCTCTTTTATCTCTTCCTCTCGCCTATTCATGTAACTAAACCTATATGTGAATGCCAAATCTAGCCGTGTATTGGCTTTAGAATCACAACAACTTTTTCATAGGTAAAAGTGTTAATTCAAAAACCTCGCGATGAATAAAAGACTAATACCGCCGTGGATCGGCAATTCTCCCTTGATTTTCACTTGCTATGCCCGAACACTAAATGCTAGTTTCAATTACTAAATTAAGTTAAAAATTCAAATTATAACACTAAGGAAGGAATACATGAGTTAACATTGCACGAATATTCACCATTCTTCATATGTGACCTTTCAGTAGAAATTAAATTTCAAAGTCTCCTAATAAGCGACATTCTCATAAGGATTAATTAATAAAGAATCAAGAAGTCATTGGCAATTATAATTACATTACCCTACAATCTCATGCAATAGAATACACATACACACTAGGGGCATTTCATAAACTAAATTCAGAAACCTATATGAGAAGCCAATTCTTTCCCCGCATTCAGCCCATTCGGTTGTTTAGTCATTAAGTCGATGATGTATCGAGACTCAAGCCTTCTAAGTCCATGTAGCCTGTCTCCTCCTCTCGGATTCTCCGGTATGTAATCAATGCCAAAGTATTGTAAATGATGCCTGCTGCTGGAGTGTTTTTCCTGAAAATGTCTCGCAACAGGATAGGATTGATCATTTTTATCAATCGCCCTCATGTGTTCGAGGATCCGTAATTTTAGGGGTTTGATCGTACTCCCAATATACATCAGTCCACATGGACACTTGAGGCAATACACCGCGTAGGGGGTTCCACAGGAAAGGTACTTATTGATAGTTTTCACTATGCCTGTGTTAGGGATCTCATAGGTTTTTACTCTTCTGCTGTATGCACAAGCTTTGCAATGATGGCACGGATGGAAGCCTTTTAGGTCTGCCAGTGTGTTAGACTTTTTCTCAATTCTCTTCAAATGGCTTTGGACCAACATGTCCTTAAGAGACCTTGATTTCTTAAATGTTACTAATGGATGATCTGGAATATCATCCTTGATGCAACTGTCGGTTTTCAATATGTGCCAATTCTTTTTTAGCATCTTTTTCAAATGGTTAGCTTCCGCCGAATAGGGAGTTACCAGCCGGAATTTCCCCTCTTCATTGTCAGCCTTGGTGGAACTACAACTCTTGTCAGTTAGTAAGTTAGACCTCTGTAAGGCATTCACCTTATACAGTGCATTTTGTAGTGTGGACATCGCGTAGCCTCTTTTCTGGAAACGACTAATACAGGCTGAAGCTGCAAGTTGAAAATCTGAGTCCCTTGAACTATTCCGTTTGAGCCTTAGTAGCTCTCCATAGGGAATACTCTGGATCAGTGCTGTTGGATGGTTACTTGTGGCATATAGTACCGAGTTTCCCGCTGTACTTTTGCGGAAAAGAGCTGTTTCTATCTCATTGTTAACTATAAATACCTTCAAGTCCAGATATTCCACACTGACATTGCTTATTGTTCCACTAAAATGCAGGTTCAGCTCATTCATATTGAGGACGTCAATGTAGGCCTTGGCTGTGTGTTCTGATCCCTGCCAAATTATGAACAAGTCGTCTATATAGCGACACCACTTGATTACCCTGCCTTGTTCACCATCCACCTCCAGCGACCTGGGCACCTGCTCCTCCCACCAGCCTACGAATAAATTCGCATAGCTGGGGGCAAAGCAGGTACCCATCGCCGTACCAGATGTTTGTCTATAATAGACGTCCTCAAACAAAAAAATATTGTGTTCCAGACAAAGTTCCACAAAACTTACTATCATCTGATTGTGTTCCAAAAATCGCAGTTGTCTTTTCTTTAGGTAGTGTTCCACTGCCTTGATGCCTTTAGTGTGATTGATACAAGTATACAAGCTAGTTATATCTAATACTAGCATTGTATAACTCGAATCCCATTTCGTTTGTTCAATTTTGGACAAGAAGTCTTTTGTGTCCTTTATGTGGGAATTCAACTGTTGAACCAACGGATTAAGGAAGTGATCAACAAAATTAGATAAGTGTTCAGTTAGACTGTTTTGAGATGAAATAATAGGTCTGCCAGGGGGATTAATGCAGTTTTTGTGGATTTTGGGAATGTGATAAAATGTTGGGACAGTTGGATTATTGCTTCGTAGAAATAGATATTCCTCTTTCCCTAGCATATCTCTGCGGTACCAGGAATAAATCAGTTCATCATATTGCTCTATGCTTTTTGCATAAAGTTCTTTCGAGGACAGCTCATAGTTTGTTGTATTTTCCAGTTGCTTCTTTGCCTCTTTACAATAATTTTCCCTGGTTTGCAGGACAACGTTCCCGCCTTTGTCTGAAGGCTTTATTATCACATTTGTATCATGCATCAATCCCAAAATCGCTTTCCTTTCTTCTTGATTTATATTGTCACTTCCTCTTTTTTTGTTACTTTTTGCAGTCTGTGATCTAAATTTCTGTAGGTCATTTGTCATCGCCTCCGAGAATACGTCTATGGCATCCAACGTCAACTGTGGGTTGAAATGTGATCTTAATTTGTAGCCGCTCTCCTCTCTTTCTTGGTCAATCCCCAAGATTGCTGCTCGTGCCGCCTCATCCTCTCTGGGCGACGGGAGCTGGCTTGCGTATTCCTCGAGTGCGAGACCTTGCAATATTTCAACAGATGTTAAATCATTCCCTTTCAAAGCATCCGTGGCAGTGGCCCTCATACCTGTTCCAGCAGGGGTCTTCACCGAAGGTCTTGTTTTAAAATATTTGTGCAATTTAATTTTCCTGACGAAATTAAACAGATCAATACGCGTTTGCGTGTATTCAAGGTGACTTGTTGGGCAAAAGCTGAGCCCAAGGCTCAACACTCTGTTTTCGGTGGGAGTAAGGACTCTTGAGGTTAGGTTTATTACTGTGATGTCCTCAGATGGATCATTGGGTATACTTATTTCTTCCTGTTTCCCCAATTGGATCTCTTTGGTCTTCCACGACCTCTCCCGCTTCCTGCCCCCGCCTCCTCTTCTCGTTTTTCTTCTTCTCGCTCCGGGGGTTTGTTTTTGCCTCCCCGCAGCCATGCCTGTTGTATCACTTGGAATTCGTCCTGAAAAGGTGTAGTCTTGGAAGCTGTGGCTTGGCTTTTCTCCCTCAGGTTTGTGTCATCCGCTGAGTCATTCTCCGTTGCACTGGATTCGGAGGTTTCTACTCGGCGTGTCGGTGCTTGTCCACTTTTCTTATTCAATTCCTTTCTGGGAGCATCAAACTTGCGAGCAAACGTGAGAATACGGCCCTGCGTGTAATCCCTTTGGTCCCGGTCAAATTTCTCTTGTTTGCGTGTTTTGATCTTTTGTTCATACCTTCCAAGCCTTGTCTTCATTTGTATCCTCATGTTGTCAATCATTTCTTTATCGTCCTCCATTTTAGCCAGTTCTTCCTCTATTGTTTTAATCTCGAGTAATGCCTTGTCCCGGTCACTCCAGGCATATTTTATCAGCAGACCAAGGGTGCCCTTGCAATAATGAGATGTCAGTTCCTCCCAGTCCGTTAGCAATTGCGGGTCGGGGTTTTCATACGACGGGACTGTATAGACTCTAAGCCCCCTTGGTACCATCTGTTCATCGAAATAATGCTGAAGGCTCGTCGCCTCCCACCACTTTCTGACCTCCCTCTCGTAAAGCCTTTCCAGGGCAGTCAATCGGTCACTCAGTTTGTTTGGCGGGGTGGCTTTGGAGGATGGTACTGATCCTTCCTTGTGTTTTTTAAACATTCCTTTAACGGCTTCATGCCGTGACGCCTCGTTAAACATAGCGCCATCCATTTTCGTTTCAATGGCACTTATCTTACACTATTCAGAGCAATACTGAAATTCGGTTGAATTTCTACTCCCCTGTGGACAGCTGAAGGCCACAACCAGAAGTTTTAGAGACCATGCCATATGCCTAGAGCCACTGAACACAGCCAAAGACTATGCACACACTGGCATCTCTAGAAGTGAACTTCAGGGGCCATACATTGGGCCCCAGATAATAATGGTGTGGTCACCTACAGCGGCAAAATAAAAAGATTTATCACCGTACACAGCATCGTCATTTTGGAGTTTTATATATATATATATATATATATATATATATATATATATATATATATATATATATATATATTCAGTTCCACAAGTGCCCAAGCTTTAGGACGCACTCTTCACCAATGCACTCCGTGTTTAAGGCTGCAGCGCAGTTCGCAGTTGCACGGAAATATTTACATAGCCTTACGCGTTTCAGATAATGTTCTATCCTTGTTCACAGGCAAAAGCGGCAACAAATGTAAGGCAAAGGACTTCTGTTTACGTCACCAGTCTCTTTTTATTGCCAGCAGGTGAGGCAACACGTGGTATTACAATAGCATCCTGGGAACAGTAGTCCAATTATACCAACAGTTCATAGTCAAACTTGTATTGCCACTTTTCAATAATATACAATTCAGCCATAAGTGGGCTCCTCGTGAGCTGCTCAGTGCACTGCACATTTTAACTGCCAGACTGATGAACCGATCACGGGCATCCAACATAGGCACCCACTGGACCGCTTACACTCCAGCGGCGGTGCAGTCCCCACGGCAGGACTGCCGTGTATAAATTCAGTTCCACAAGTGCCCAAGCTTTAGGACGCACTCTTCACCAATGCACTCCGTGTTTAAGGCTGCAGCGCAGTTCGCAGTTGCACGGAAATATTTACATAGCCTTACGCGTTTCAGATAATGTTCTATCCTTGTTCACAGGCAAAAGCGGCAACAAATGTAAGGCAAAGGACTTCTGTTTACGTCACCAGTCTCTTTTTATTGCCAGCAGGTGAGGCAACACGTGGTATTACAATAGCATCCTGGGAACAGTAGTCCAATTATACCAACAGTTCATAGTCAAACTTGTATTGCCACTTTTCAATAATATACAATTCAGCCATAAGTGGGCTCCTCGTGAGCTGCTCAGTGCACTGCACATTTTAACTGCCAGACTGATGAACCGATCACGGGCATCCAACATAGGCACCCACTGGACCGCTTACACTCCAGCGGCGGTGCAGTCCCCACGGCAGGACTGCCGTGTATAAATTCAGTTCCACAAGTGCCCAAGCTTTAGGACGCACTCTTCACCAATGCACTCCGTGTTTAAGGCTGCAGCGCAGTTCGCAGTTGCACGGAAATATTTACATAGCCTTACGCGTTTCAGATAATGCTGGCGTTAAAATGTGCAGTGCACTGAGCAGCTCACGAGGAGCCCACTTATGGCTGAATTGTATATTATTGAAAAGTGGCAATACAAGTTTGACTATGAACTGTTGGTATAATTGGACTACTGTTCCCAGGATGCTATTGTAATACCACGTGTTGCCTCACCTGCTGGCAATAAAAAGAGACTGGTGACGTAAACAGAAGTCCTTTGCCTTACATTTGTTGCCGCTTTTGCCTGTGAACAAGGATAGAACATTATCTGAAACGCGTAAGGCTATGTAAATATTTCCGTGCAACTGCGAACTGCGCTGCAGCCTTAAACACGGAGTGCATTGGTGAAGAGTGCGTCCTAAAGCTTGGGCACTTGTGGAACTGAATATATATATATATATATATATATATATATATATATATATATATATATATATATATATATATATATATATATATATATATATATATATATATATTACCTACTGGCGGTCGCCAGTAGGTATATATAGTTAGGATTTTTTTCCTATGGGATTTTTGAAAATTCTATGTCTAATAACTTTGGCGTTTGTGGACGGAATTGGCTGAAATTTTCAGGAAAATGGCACATTTTGTTTCTGAGCAGCCCCTGAAAATTGGGGGGGGGTTCGTCCAGGGGGGGTCGAGAAAAAAGGGGGGTCCCAAAACGTGTTTTTAACATTGAGTTTTCCATAGGGCGGTTGGCCTCACTTTTAGCCCGAACGGCTGAATGGATTTGCACGAAACTTGGCAAAATTGTAGGGACTGGTAGCCCGATGTGCCTTTTGTAGGTCTCAATATATGTGCTACAGTGGATTTTGAGAAATTAACGTTTAAAAAAAGATATATATCTGTAACAGCGGACCGGGCAGCGCTCCAGTACGCGTACTTTTCGCGCAACGGAGCTTTGTGAAGCGAAGCTGATTGGTTCTCCGGCGTCTGTAAACATTCCAAACAGTCCGTAGCGGCCGCCATCTTGTCTCTCGGTAGGATCGAGAGACAAGAGGAGGCCAAAGCGAAGGGGCAAATGACCATAAGGGGGCATAGTAGATCCTCGCTGACCCCCTAGGTTTGATGTGGAGGTTTTAAAAGGGCCCCGCGGGGCAAAAAAAATAATAATAATAATAATCGAACGGCTGAATGGCTTGGCACGAAACTTGGTAAAATATTAGGGACTGGTAGCCCGATGTGCCTTTGCTAGGTCTCAATATATGTGCTCCAGTCGATTTTGAGAAATTAACGTTCAAAAAAAGATATATATCTGTAACAGCGCTCCGCTTCGCGTAACGGAGGTTTGCGAAGCTGATTGGTCATTCTGTCACTGGGCTATAGTTGGGCTACATCTGGCTGATATTTGGGCTACATTTGTTTTTTTTGTCTCTGGCGGCCATCTTTGGGCTACATTGGGCTACATTGGGCTTCATTGGGCTTCATTGGGCTACATTGGGCTACATTTGGGCTCCAACATATATATAGGCCAATGTAGCCCAATATATATTTTTCAAAGTTAATTTTCGTAAAAACCACTGGAGCATATATCTTGAGACATAGCAAAGGCACATCGGGCTACCAGTCCCTACAATTTTGCCAAGTTTCGTGGAAATCCATTCAGCCGTTCGAGCTAAAAGTGAGTCCAACCGCCCTATGGAAATGAAGGAAATGAATGGGTAATTTGTAATTAGCAAATAGCTCATCGCAAACTAGGAATGGTAAAGAATCGCTATTTATTCCTTAAAGTTCGCTATTTAGGAAATGCAAAAAACTTTGATGATACATATGGCGGTTCATCTCTAACAAGATAAGAAGCATAGGGATAGATTTATGATGACTGGCGCATCACCAGGGATGTGTTAGTCATTCTGTGCCGCTGTTCCGTCACCTATGGTGTGCTGCATTTACAATGCGGCGCATCATGGGGCAAAAACAGCACAGATGCGTGATGTATCTGTGCCGTAAAGGTGGCGCATTGCTGGAGTTGTATCGCAAGTGTGATGAAGCTCCAGCAAGGGTCGGGGGTGCCCCTGTCGCAGGGTTTCTGTTCTCACACAGAACTGTGGACAGAGGATTGGAACCTCGGCGAATTAGGGTGCCCCAAAACTCACCTTAGTAATCAAAAACCCCTTAGCAAGCTAGGTACAGTGTCACATTGGATATAACAAACTCTCAATGTTTAGACAATCCAGAATATGAACTTATAGTACCTCAGGATACGTGGAACTCATGAACAGTCGGTCGTTATATATTTCTTAGAGACCAGAACATGGAGTTAAGAAGAACACATGTGTATTTGAAATGTTTATTTACTAATGCCGTCTTCTCAGGCGTAGTATCTTAGATAATACAAGTACACATATTATCAGTAGCAAAATTACCAGCATAGTTACTAGTACATAAAAAGCGAATGGTGACAGTATGTTAACATGCTGTAAATGAATAAGAGTTAGCAACACTTATAAGCAGCCACGGGCCGTGGAGGGAGTTACGGTGGGGCAGGGAGGCGGGGAGGGGGAGGGGCAGGGTGGAGAGGGCTCCACCCTGCCCCTCCCCCTCCCCGCCTCCCTGCCCCACCGTAACTCCCTCCACGGCCCGCGGCTGCTTATATCTCACCCTCCCTAATACACATATTATATTATTTGCTAAGAAGGTCTGTTTGTGTTGGTTTAGGGCGTGCCCATACTTTAGTGTCTTAGATTTGAAGGAATCACATCAGCATACACCAGCTCTCTCTTCATGTGAACCGCATCAACTGTTGTGTATGTGTGTTCGGCAAAGCAATATAAAACCCGCCTCATGCCCAGAATTGGCAGAAGCTGCACTTATGTTATGAGTATGAAGTCGTGGAGATCAGACCTCATAACAATTCTGTATCGTGTTGTTCTTGAAACTTCAGCACTCGCTGTACAGATATAGTTTAACAAGCAAAGCAGATAGTAGAGCAATAACATATTATTCTCATGTAAACCACGATGAACTACTAGGTTGAAAGCTAAAGCAACAACTAAGTGTCGTGTGCAGAAGTTGCAAAAAAGGAAAAATGGCGTTTAAACCGGTAATGAGCCCATGCTAACTTAACACGGTGTAAAGATATCCAGGACCTAGATGACACCTCCCCATGATCCGGAAACGAACTGAATAAGATAATAGAAGTGCCATCTCATGAGAGCAGATTGCAACTTTATATGTGGACGGTCCGCAAGGTAAAACATTAAAAACTAGGAAAATTTAATGCTAAAGAAAAATAAAACAGCCAAGTACTTTATCGAGTCTTAAGCCAATAGGCAAGCTAAATAATAAAAACTTGACAAATAAGTCAATGAATTGTCAATGAAATGCTAGTACTCAGCATATCAAACATGAAAAAGGTCTATGACATAACTGTGTATGCAAAATAAGCTGCAACAGCCTCCAATAGGAAGTCACCGTCTTCATCCGAAAAGAGTTCAGCCATCCAATTTAAAAGCGGAAAAGAACATACGTGCTCTCCCAGCACCGGATCCTCTATCACCATCAGAGGACAGCTCGGTGGGTTTTCAAGAAAGCTCTGTTCCAAGAAAGACTGTGTTGCCGCCAGTAAATTCCAGGGACCAATTAGTCCATGCATCAATGCCACAGCCATAATCCTTTCGCCAGGACAAACCAACTCGTGAGTAATGATAGGAGTCATCAGCTGATTAAAGTCGACGTCAGGAGAAACCGGTCCGCAGAGACACAAATCAATGGCCCAATCGAAATCACAGGTCAGGCAGTGAAATACAGGCTGGACACAGGTGAAGTAGGAGAATCGAAAAGATAATCCATATGCCGTGCTTAATATTGCCAACGGCATTGTGCCATAATATTCTAGCATGCGATTGCGGAACAGTGTCAGCAGCTGCAGGGCGGGAGCTTGCACAGGAGGGACATCCATATTTAAAAATGTAAAAAAGCACAAGAGCGTCCGCTGGTAATGCAAGTAAAAATGGGAATCCACGAAGCACAGTGGAAAAAATCGAATGAAAGAAAGCAGGGATGACTCCAAAGATTTTCTCAAATGAAGTCACGAGACCACTGGTAACAACTTTAAAAAAGTGCGCCAGGGCCTTTGTGGAGGACGCGTTAAAGATAGTCCGAACCATCTTGCTGAAATGGAAAGGCGAATCAGTATTTAAAAGGGTCTGCACCTCTGTACGGGTGTTCTCTATGTGAAGCACGAAAGTTTCACGGGCCGAACTCAAGGCCACCTCTCTCTGAGACAAAAGAGCTCTTATTCTTGCCATGCCGTTGAAATTTGCTCCCAAGGTTGGTATTTGTGGCCAGATTGAAAACTCCCTATGTTCATGTGTGAGAGGAAATAGAACATTTCTGCAGCAAATAACCCGTTCACTTACTGTTACGATAAAAGGAATACTTTTAATTAACCCAGAACAATCTTCATTATTGAGCATCAAATAACTACCATTTTCCAACAACTTGAACGTGGGGATGATAGCAGGAACTGGCGTGCCTTGCAACACGCAAGCCATATTTGGTCGGTGTTTGTTGCATGAACCGTGTAACTGTATGTGCCTACACATTAGTGAATGATCTGGCGTCTCAGTGCATTCCTCTCCATTCAGATAAACTTCTTGATCATCTTTGAAACATCTGTATGTGTATGGAAGCGGCCAGACCTCATGAAGAAAAGCACTACCTAAAGGTTCATAACGACCTATTGGTATATATTTCATACAATTTGAAAACTTATATAAAGCAAAAGGCAGCGTTATTAAACCGTGGATAAGGCACGTTGCCAAAAAACCCGCAATCCTCTGCTGATGATGTCACTGAGCATGTCATGAATGATGTAATATGTGACATCATCAGCAGTGGATTACGGGTAATAGTATCTCTAGTTTACTCCCCTATAGCTGTCTTTCTTTTAACATAACTGTCTGTTTCCTTCCCTTATACTTACTGTTCTTTTTTAAAAAAAAAAATTTTGGTTCACTTCCGGTTCGCGTACCGGCGAGCGAACTGGGAAGCGAACTACGAGAAATAGAGGTTGGCACAGTTCCAAATATTGTACCAATTTTTTAATAACGGGGAGGTAGTTCTGAAAAGAACTTTTTTTTTTATTGTTTTTGTTGTTTTATATTTTTTTTATTTTTTTTCTGAACATTTTTTTACTTTTTTTGAATTTTTCTGAACAGTTTTATATTTTTGAGGGGTTTTCTTGGAGGGGGCAATGAAAACGATTCATTGTAAAGGGCTCAACAGGAGCAACAAAACAAAAAAAAAGTATTTATTATTTGGGGCGTTTCGTACAAACTTGCATATGATAGTCAATAGCTCTGTTGATCAGAGTGATGCTTCTTTCTCCGTAGCAAATGAATCCACTGCAATATACGCAGACTTGTTTTACTTCATGAAATCTCGTTTGTATATTTGGCACCATCTCCCTGCCCTCTGGTCCCGTTACTTCATGTCACTGACCATGTCATGAATGATGTAATATGTGACATCATCAGCAGTGGATTGCGGGTGCGCGATATATAGTTAGTGCAACTAACTATATATGGAATTTCAATGGTTTTGTGTGAGTAAAATAAGGTTTTCTAAATGCTAATTCCTAACTATATATGGTCTATAACCTATGGTTTTTTCAGTGAATATATATATATATATATATATATCCTCGCTCCTGTTGCACCAATCACGACGGGGCTCTGGCGGTGGGTGCCGCAACACGGTTGGTGCACCGTGCAATATTGCAGCTCCAAGAACTTCTCTCCCGGCCGAGAAAGAAGAGGCAGCACTCGCGGGGTGAGTTACAGTGTTATCTTTATTCCTTACAGACGCGTTTTGGGTCAAGCCCTTTGTCAATGTAATAACAAAAAACGCTACTTAGAAGTCATTTTTTATGTGGAGTGCAATTTCCAGTGGAAACAGTAGAAGGACTACCCACTCACAATCTGCGGGCGCCATGTTGGAATGTACCATAGCTCATTTGGCAAAATCGCATTTAAATTATTAAATACCATCAATTCGTTATGCCGTGAATCGGCAAACCAGATATATCCACATTGTAACAATGTTTGCTATAGAGTAAAAACAAATGCTAGGACGTATACATCGTAATCCTATACTTATGTACATTTCATGATCATCAAGACAGTTTATCACATTTTAGTAGTATTCGTTCATGCATTTTGCCCCACAATATATTGCCTAGTGAGTAGAACATTCCTTTGCTATCTTGCCGTGGATCGGCTTAGGCGGTTCCTATCGCTAGAAACCGCCAAGTTGTAACCGGGGTTACATGCCAGGTTAAAAACAAATTCCACCGGAATTAATTGAGTTGGCCCTGACATTTAAGTGTTCAATTCATTTACCCAGGTGGATAGCCAGTTCCTCCCCACTATTAAGGCCCTTTGGAATTTTTGTTTGCAAATCGATTATGTAACGAGACTCCAAACGCCTCAATTTCAACAGACGGTTACCACCCCTTTCATGTTCTGGTACCTGGTCCACCCCAAAGTATTGTAGCATATCCCTGTTGCTTCGATGTTTAATAGCAAAATGTTTAGCTACGGGAGATGTCATGTCCTTATTGGCTACCGCCCTCATATGTTCAAGAATTCTCAGTTTTACACTCTTGATTGTGCTCCCTATATATTTTAAATTACAGGGGCACACTAGGCAATACACCACATAGGGTGTCTGGCAGGTGATGAAGGAGCTGATATGTTTCTTCTTCTTCACCCCTGGAATTTCAAAGTTCAAGACCCTTTTGCTGTATGCACAGGCCTTGCACTTGCCGCAAGGAAAGAACCCTTTCATTTCCGCCAAAGTATTTGTCCTTACTATGGGGGCATCTAGGTGGCTATGTACCAGTAAATCTTTAATGGATTTAGTTCTTTTGAAGGTTACCAGTGGATTTCTTGGTATGTCTGCACCAATAATGGGATCAGTCTTTAAAATATGCCAATTCCGGCGCAGTATATCTTTCAATCTGTTGGCATTGTTGCTGAAAGTTGTTATTAAACGGAATTTACCCTCGTCTGGTGTCTTTTCTTTGTGAATCAACCTTTCCTTTAACAGTTCAGTTCTTTGGATCCCTGATACTCGTTTCATCGTTTGAGTCAAAAGAGCAGGACTATAACCTCTTTGTATGAACCTGTCTATGCTTGCTTTCGCTGCAATTTGAAAGTCTTCCTCTCGTGAGCAGTTGCGTTTAAGACGCAATAGCTCCCCGTAAGGAATGCTGCGTTTAAGGTTCACCGGATGTCCACTCTCCGCATGCAAAACGCTGTTTCCAGCGGTTGGTTTGCGAAATAGGGACGTTGTTACCTGGTTGTCAATGATGGTTACCCGGAGGTCAAGGTAGCTCACTGCCACTGAGCTTACCTCCCCGGTGAATTTCAAATTGACATTATTGATGTTCAAATAGGAAATGTAGTCTCTGGCACTTTGTTCTGACCTCCTCCACACCAGGAAGAGGTCGTCTATGTATCTGTACCACTTGATCACATTGCCAGTCCAGGCACTGTTCCCTACGGACCAGGCCACCTGCTCCTCCCACCAGCCTACGAATAAATTCGCATAGCTGGGAGCGGAGCAGGTGCCCATAGCGGTCCCGGAGATCTGTCTAAAGAGGTCTCCCTGAAAAAGAAAAAAGTTATTCAATAGACAAAATTCCGTGAATTCCAGCAACATGGTACTGTGTCCCGCATATTTTAAAGGTCTCTTCAACATGAAGTATTGAATTGCTTTCAAGCCTTGTACGTGCTCAATACAAGTATATAAACTTGTTATGTCCATCACAATCAAAACATACATGGGATCCCACACCAGGTCCTGTAGTTGTACAATGAACTCTTTGGTGTCCCTAATGTATGAAGATAGTTTCAGCACTGATTGAAATAGAAAGTGGTCAATAAATACTGACAAATTTTCAGTTAGGCTGCCCATCGATGATACTATTGGGCGGCCAGGTGGTGCCCTAAGATCTTTATGGATCTTGGGCAGATGGTAAAAAGTAGGGATTACTGGGTGGTTGGATCGTAGAAACAGATACTCCTCGGTGTTAAGCACATCTTTATTGTGCCACTTCTGTATTAACTTGTCATACTCTTGTATGCTTTCTTGATATTTTTTCATGGTGGTGGGTTCGTAATGTTCTCGATTTAGAAGTTGTCTTTTAGCTTCTTCCACATACATGTCTTTAGTCATTATTACTACATTACCACCTTTTTCGGATGGTTTGTAGATTATTGAAGTGTCATCCTGAAGATTTTTTAAGGCTTTTCTTTGTCCTGTAGTTAGTGAATTTGTAGCTGTTCCTTTGTCATTCTTTTTAGATGTACGAAGTCTTATTAGATCCTTTAACACAGTCTCGGAGAAGATGTCGATCGCATCTTGTGCCATTTGTGGAAGAAAATGAGAGATGGGCTTAAAAGGACTATATGGTGCTTCTTGGTCTATGCCCACCTTCCTGCTTCTCTGTGTCAGACTTGTTCCATCAGAGTCGCTTGCTGAGGTTTCAGATCTGATCTCTTCCAAAATTTCCAGGGTCTCCAAATCGCCTAGTTGGATGATATCAGTCTCTCGAATTTTATTATGTAGATGTCTTGTTTCATGTATTGTCGGTTTGGTTTTATAGTACTTATGTAACTTTAATTTCCTGGTAAATTTGAAGAGATCGATTCTAGTTTGAGTAAATTCCAGATCTTTTTGTGGACAAAAGGAGAGGCCTAGTTTGAGTACGGTTTCCTCATCCTTGGTCAGTTGTTTAGGACTCAAATTTACAATGGTCAAGGTTTTTGTTGTATTTAGCGGGCTCCCCCCCTCTTCGCTTTTCCGCGTGTCGGGTTGCTGCCTCTGCCTCTTCCGCGTCCTCTTCCGGCCACCCCTCCTGGTTTTCCTGTGTCTTGTTCCGGGGGTTTTACTTTCCCCCCCCTGAGCCACGCATGTCGAATTATGTCGAATTCCTCGTGAAAAGGAGTTTTCGTTGGCCTGGACGGTCCCGCTGAAACTTCTTCATCGGATCCGGTAACTTCCGATTCAGAGGTTTCGATTCTTTCAGGGGGATGGCCGGGATTTTGTTTCTGTCGGGATAGGTCTCTTCTCGGGCCATCACATTTTTTGTCGAAGGTGAGAACTCTCCCCATTGAATAGTCCCGCTCATCCCTATCAAATTTCTCCTCTTTCCTCAATCTGATCTTCATTTCATATCTAGACAGTCTTTTCTTCATTTCAACCATCATTTCTTGATGTTGTTCATTCTCTGGAATTTTCTCCAATTCTTCCTCGAGTTGTTTTATTTCCTCCAATGCCTTCTCCCTGTCGCTCCATGCGAATTTAACAAGCAACAGTAGACTGCCCTTACAGAATTCTGCTGTGTGTACATGCCATTCCTCCAGGAGCTGAGGATCCGGGTTTTCGTATGCTGGAATGGTATAGACGCGTAATCCTCGAGGTACCCTTTCCACCTTGATGTAATTTTCAAGAGAGGTTGCCTCCCACCACTTTCGCGTCTCTCTTTCAAATAGTCTCTCAAGCCTTATATACTTCTGGGCTAGTGGGTCTGTATTTTTAACGCTGCTGGCTGCTCTGATGCGTGTCTGTACACCCGTTTTTTTATAGAACATGCCGGCGGCCGCCTCCTCTCGCGCTGCATTATTGAACATAAGTTTGTTAATTCGGAGAACCGGTCCCGGTCTCCGTATCAAAGCGTTCACTGTAACTCAACCCCTCACCACGCCCAAGCGTCCCACAACACACTTTCAAGTGGGAATTTCTTAAGGTAAGGATGGCGGCTTACCCGACTCTTTGCTGTAGTCGGTCGCTGTTAATTCTTCTCCAATCCAGTCGTGTCGGCAACTGCACTTGTGTATCCAGCGTTCGCCTCGACTCTGGAAAACGGCTCAGAACCAACCTTATGCTCGGGCGGTGCCTCCGTCAAAATCAAATCCTCGCTCCTGTTGCACCAATCACGACGGGGCTCTGGCGGTGGGTGCCGCAACACGGTTGGTGCACCGTGCAATATTGCAGCTCCAAGAACTTCTCTCCCAGCCGAGAAAGAAGAGGCAGCACTCGCGGGGTGAGTTACAGTGTTATCTTTATTCCTTACAGACGCGTTTCGGGTCAAGCCCTTTGTCAATGTAATAACAAAAAACGCTACTTAGAAGTCATTTTTTATGTGAAGCGCAATTTCCGGTGGAAACAGTAGAAGGACTACCCACTCACAATCTGCGGGCGCCATGTTGGAATGTACCATAGCTCATTTGGCAAAATCGCATTTAAATTATTAAATACCATAGCAAAGGAATGTTCTACTCACTAGGCAATATATTGTGGGGCAAAATGCATGAACGTATACTACTAAAATGTGATAAACTGTCTTGATGATCATGAAATGTACATAAGTATAGGATTACGATGTATACGTCCTAGCATTTGTTTTTACTCTATAGCAAACATTGTTACAATGTGGATGTATCTGGTTTGCCGATTCACGGCATAACAAATTGATGGTATTTAATTGGAGAAGAATTAACAGCGACCGACTACAGCAAAGAGTCGGGTAAGCCGCCATCCTTACCTTAAGAAATTCCCACTGAAAGTGTGTTGTGGGACGCTTGGGCGTGGTGAGGGGTTGAGTTACAGTGAACGCTTTGATACGGAGACCGGGACCGGTTCTCCGAATTAACGAACTTATGTTCAATAATGCAGCGCGAGAGGAGGCGGCCGCCGGCATGTTCAATAAAAAAACGGGTGTACAGACACGCATCAGAGCAGCCAGCAGCGTTAAAAATACAGACCCACTAGCCCAGAAGTATATAAGGCTTGAGAGACTATTTGAAAGAGAGACGCGAAAGTGGTGGGAGGCAACCTCTCTTGAAAATTACATCAAGGTGGAAAGGGTACCTCGAGGATTACGCGTCTATACCATTCCAGCATACGAAAACCCGGATCCTCAGCTCCTGGAGGAATGGCATGTACACACAGCAGAATTCTGTAAGGGCAGTCTACTGTTGCTTGTTAAATTCGCATGGAGCGACAGGGAGAAGGCATTGGAGGAAATAAAACAACTCGAGGAAGAATTGGAGAAAATTCCAGAGAATGAACAACATCAAGAAATGATGGTTGAAATGAAGAAAAGACTGTCTAGATATGAAATGAAGATCAGATTGAGGAAAGAGGAGAAATTTGATAGGGATGAGCGGGACTATTCAATGGGGAGAGTTCTCACCTTTGCCAAAAAATTTGATGGCCCGAGAAGAGACCTATCCCGACAGAAACAAAATCCCGGCCATCCCCCTGAAAGAATCGAAACCTCTGAATCGGAAGTTACCGGATCCGATGAAGAAGTTTCAGCGGGACCGTCCAGGCCAACGAAAACTCCTTTTCACGAGGAATTCGACATAATTCGACATGCGTGGCTCAGGGGGGGGGAAGTAAAACCCCCGGAACAAGACACAGGAAAACCAGGAGGGGTGGCCGGAAGAGGACGCGGAAGAGGCAGAGGCAACAACCCGACGCGCGGAAAAGCGAAGAGGGGGGGAGCCCGCTAAATACAACAGAAACCTTGACCACTGTAAATTTGAGTCCTAAACAACTGACCAAGGATGAGGAAACCGTACTCAAACTAGGCCTCTCCTTTTGTCCACAAAAAGATCTGGAATTTACTCAAACTAGAATCGATCTCTTCAAATTTACCAGGAAGTTAAAGTTACATAAGTACTATAAAACCAAACCGACAATACATGAAACAAGACATCTACATAATAAAATTCGAGAGACTGATATCATCCAACTAGGCGATTTGGAGACCCTGGAAATTTTGGAAGAGATCAGATCTGAAACCTCAGCAAGCGACTCTGATGGAACAAGTCTGACACAGAGAAGCAGGAAGGTGGGCATAGACCAAGAAGCACCATATAGGCCTTTTAAGCCCATCTCTCATTTTCTTCCACAAATGGCACAAGATGCGATCGACATCTTCTCCGAGACTGTGTTAAAGGATCTAATAAGACTTCGTACATCTAAAAAGAATGACAAAGGAACAGCTACAAATTCACTAACTACAGGACAAAGAAAAGCCTTAAAAAATCTTCAGGATGACACTTCAATAATCTACAAACCATCCGATAAAGGTGGTAATGTAGTAATAATGACTAAAGACATGTATGTGGAAGAAGCTAAAAGACAACATCTAAATCGAGAACATTACGAACCCACCACCATGAAAAAATATCAAGAAAGCATACAAGAGTATGACAAGTTAATACAGAAGTGGCACAATAAAGATATGCTTAACACCGAGGAGTATCTGTTTCTACGATCCAACCACCCAGTAATCCCTACTTTTTACCATCTGCCCAAGATCCATAAAGATCTTAGGGCACCACCTGGCCGCCCAATAGTATCATCGATGGGCAGCCTAACTGAAAATTTGTCAGTATTTATTGATCACTTTCTTTTTCAATCAGTGCTGAAACTATCTTCATACATTAGGGACACCAAAGAGTTCATTGTACAACTACAGGACCTGGTGTGGGATCCCATGTATGTTTTGATTGTGATGGACATAACAAGTTTATATACTTGTATTGAGAACGTACAAGGCTTGAAAGCAATTGAATACTTCATGTTGAAGAGACCTTTAAAATATGCGGGACACAGTACCATGTTGCTGGAATTCACAGAATTTTGTCTATTAAATAACTTTTTTCTTTTTCAGGGAGACCTCTTTAGACAGATCTCCGGGACCGCTATGGGCACCTGCTTCGCTCCCAGCTATGCGAATTTATTCGTAGGCTGGTGGGAGGAGCAGGTGGCCTGGTCCGTAGGGAACAGTGCCTGGACTGGCAATGTGATCAAGTGGCACAGATACATAGACGACCTCTTCCTGGTGTGGAGGGGTCAGAACAAAGTGCCAGAGACTACATTTCCTATTTGAACATCAATAATGTCAATTTGAAATTCACCGGGGAGGTAAGCTCAGTGGCAGTGAGCTACCTTGACCTCCGGGTAACCATCATTGACAACCAGGTAACAACGTCCCTATTTTGCAAACCAACCGCTGGAAACAGCGTTTTGCATGTGGAGAGTGGACATCCGGTGAACCTTAAACGCAGCATTCCTTACGGGGAGCTATTGCGTCTTAAACGCAACTGCTCACGAGAGGAAGACTTTCAAATTGCAGCGAAAGCAAGCATAGACAAGTTCATACAAAGAGGTTATAGTCCTGCTCTTTTGACTCAAACGATGAAACGAGTATCAGGGATCCAAAGAACTGAACTGTTAAAGGAAAGGTTGATTCACAAAGAAAAGACACCAGACGAGGGTAAATTCCGTTTAATAACAACTTTCAGCAACAATGCCAACAGATTGAAAGATATACTGCGCCGGAATTGGCATATTTTAAAGACTGATCCCATTATTGGTGCAGACATACCAAGAAATCCACTGGTAACCTTCAAAAGAACTAAATCCATTAAAGATTTACTGGTACATAGCCACCTAGATGCCCCCATAGTAAGGACAAATACTTTGGCGGAAATGAAAGGGTTCTTTCCTTGCGGCAAGTGCAAGGCCTGTGCATACAGCAAAAGGGTCTTGAACTTTGAAATTCCAGGGGTGAAGAAGAAGAAACATATCGGCTCCTTCATCATCTGCCAGACACCCTATGTGGTGTATTGCCTAGTGTGCCCCTGTAATTTAAAATATATAGGGAGCACAATCAAGAGTGTAAAACTGAGAATTCTTGAACATATGAGGGCGATAGCCAATAAGGACATGACATCTCCCGTAGCTAAACATTTTGCTATTAAACATCGAAGCAACAGGGATATGCTACAATACTTTGGGGTGGACCAGGTACCAGAACATGAAAGGGGTGGTAACCGCCAAACCATGTCCGTGATCAAGAGGCAGGAGCCTCGAAACGAGTAGGACTTTGCTGAAACAATTGTCAAAGAATGCCGGTTTCTAATGAATTAAATCGGACCTCGCTGCAAAATTGGGGTCCCACTTGTGTCTTTGTGTGCGCCTCCAAGCTTATGGCAAACTCTCTTTTTTGATAATTACGGCCAGCCTGGTCGTGGAGCACGCACCGCCATTAACTTACATGGACTGCAGCGGGACATGAGAGCCTCGCAACGCAGAGAGACCAAGCAGTTTCAAATATAGGAACCGGCTTTTCTTTCACAAAAACCCACTGGAGGGTCACAGCAATGAAAGGAAAGGGTGATTGACAGCAACTTCGGGAAGGGAGAATAAATTACAGCCTACAAGTCCCAGCAAACCTGCAGACTGAATACTGATGTCATTCCACCTGGGGGCAGGTACTGCAGTTTGAAAAGCGGAACTTGCAGAGAAGCTGCTGCCATTGCCAAACCATGTCCGTGATCAAGAGGCAGGAGCCTCGAAACGCGTAGGACTTTGCTGAAACAATTGTCAAAGAATGCCGGTTTCTAATGAATTAAATCGGACCTCGCTGCAAAATTGGGGTCCCACTTGTGTCTTTGTGTGCGCCTCCAAGCTTATGGCAAACTCTCTTTTTTGATATATATATATATATATATATATATATATATATATATATATATATATATATATATATATATATATATATATATATATATATATATATATATATATATATATATATATTTAACACTCCACTCCACAGGAATATACGGATGTGAATCACGAGATAAGTGCTAACTTTTTAGGTTTATTGCTCGTTTGCCGCCATGACGCGTTTCGGCCTGATCATGGTTCGAGTTAAGGACTGAAATGTGTTGAGTATGGTAACCGTTCTCTTGCACAAATAAAGAAGATTGCAACAGAACCCCTGTGAGTGCGTTGTCTGTTTTTTGCACATTGTGCAAGACTGTGAGAATTATTACCGGCTTGGCCCTGCTGTTGGACATGCACCACCATTGAAAAGAGCGCAGTGTCCGGTTGGAGGGCTCAACATGTCCTGGATATATATATATATATATATATAGATCAATACAGAGGATTCGTCGTCCTGGGAATCCTTACACTGACCCTCCTCGATCTGGATGCACTGTGCCTTCAGGACATCAACTGGTTTGGCTTGCAAGGAGAGAGAAACGCAGCGCCCCCCGAAACCGACACTGCTGGAATCCGAGTGACTGGCCGAAAATCTGCGATCGCTGGAGGGTAATTGCAGTTTTTCAGGTAAGGAGACGAATGCTGAGTGTGTCAGTCAGCGGGTCAGTCAGCGGGTATTGCAAGGGTTTATGGGAGAGGTAGACCCGGTGAAGCAAAAACTTAAATGGGCAGTGAATTCACTCAAAGTGACACAATATTCCCGAAAATGGCTTCAGAGTGGGAAAAGGAACGGGAAGAGGCAGCACTAGATATATTCAATGATGCGGATACAGGGGCATCAGCGAAAAATAAGACAACAACTCATAATCAAGAACCAGATAAAGATGACACTAAGGAAGAAAGAAATGGCAAAATGGTGGGAAATAAAATCATTAAAAAGATACCTGGATGTCGGAAGAGTTCCGAGAGGGCTGAGAATCTTGGTAGCCCCAACGTATGAACATCCGGACCCGGCAATGCTACAGGAATGGGCGGACAATAGCGCGTAATCTTCCCAGAACATGCTAAAAATATTGATAAAATATGTTGAGAGCGACCGGGAGAAAATAATAACTAACATAGAAGAAATCCTTAAAGAACAAGAGACAACAAGGAAGAAATCACAAATAAGATGAAAGAAATTCAATTAAGGGTATTGAAACATGAGGAGGAAATTAAAGAGAGGAAGGCGATTAAATTCCAGAGAGACAGGAACGATTATATGAACGGAAGAATATACACATTCGCACGAACGTTTAACAACATTAAACGCCAACAACTTTCTGCTACGGCAAGCGGTTCAAATGCAACCTTGGAACTGAGTGACCCTGAATTAAGTTCCGAGGTAGAATCTGAGACTGAAAACAATAGCAATGCAGGAGCTAAAGGACCCATACTCAACCCGGTGCAGGAATTTGCGATTTTTCGTATGCAGCGCCTCACAACCCTTCGACCACGAACGCCGCGGCAGGACTGACAGAAAGACAAACCAAACCAAAAACAAAAAGCAGACGCAGGAAAGACAGGTGCTGGGGGAAATATGGAGCAAAAACAAACAAAGGGAACATACAGAAAAAAAAGCAGATAATGAATCACAACATATTGGAAAACAGTGATAACACAGTAATTAATTTAACCAATATGGAACTTAACACAAAAGAATTGGGTATTTTATCACTCGGCCTGACATATTGCTCCAAAACAAACTTTGACTATGCACAGACAAGAATCGATGTATTCCAATACATAAGGAATCTTAAATCTATACTACTATTATAAAGGAAGAACTTTGAACCTTTGAGGCGGGTAAACTCGGGAACCACGGCGCCAATCCACACACCCGATGCATCGTTGTAATTGTCAGGGTGTGCAGCTGGACATAGGCTATATAAATTAAAAAAATATAAGTTATTTAAAAAATCTATACTACTATTATAAAGGAAGAACTTTGAACCTTTGAGGCGGGTAAACTCGAGAACCACAGCGCCAATCCACACACCCGATACATCGTTGTAATTGTCAGGGTGTGCAGATGGACATAGGCTATATAAATTAAAAAAATATAAGTTATTTAAAAAATGTACGTGGAAATAAAAAGTAGTCCCATGCAAGTAGCGCCGGCCGCTACGTGCGTGCTGACATCAGGAGCGCGGGGAGGAGCGGCGTCCAGGAGCGCGAGGAGGAGCGGCGGACATGAGCGCGGGGAGGAGCGGTGAGGAGCTGCGGACAGGCTGGGAGGAGCGGAGAGGAGCGGAGAGGAGCGGAGAGGAGCGGCGGACAGGCGGGGAGGAGCGGCGGACCGGTGAACTCAGGAGCGCGGGGAGGTGCGGCGGATGAGGTAAGGCTCCGGGGGACCCACGGGCAATGTCTGGGCGGACGGGGGGCCCTGAAGCCAAGGTCGGGAAGGGCTGCTACTCCGGGGGACCCACGGACAATGTCGGGGCGGGCGGGGGGCCGGGGCGGGAGGGGGCCCTGAATCCTGATTGCTCCCAGACAAGGTCGGGACGGGCTGCTAGTTACAAAAATACTTTATTAACAACACCAGAAAGACAGGTGACAAACAACATGAGCCATTGCAGGATGAAATGCTAGCAATAGCTGATATGGAAACATTAACAGGCCTGGTAGCCCTTGAAAGGGATGACTCTAGTAGCGAAGTGACCCAGTCCGGAGCAGCTGCACTCTCAAATCTGGATATTTACCAAACAGTAAGGACGAACTTTAGACCAAAATCAGTATTTATGCCTATCCTGCCCAAAGATGGTTTATATCTCTTTTCAGACAATCTAATAAGGGATCTAAAAGAGCTTTCTCTATTCAGTACCAGGAATTTCTTTACACATGACCACCACCGGAGAATGGAGTACAATTCTCTAATGACAAAAATACAAGCGAGACCGGATATTGTAGTGAGATTGTCGGATAAGGGGGGAAACATTGTCCTATGGCCATTAACGATGTATAATGAAGAAGCAATGACTCAACTACAAGTTCATGAGTGCTACAGCAGAATCAGCCCAACGCACATTGTGGGGATCCAAGAGAAATACCACGCGGAACTTTACAGATGGAAAAGAATGGGCCTGATTAATAAGCATGAATTAGACTTTTTGAAAAATGACTACCCTATAACACCTCAACTTTACTTAATACCTAAAATTCATAAAAACGCTGAGCGACCACCAGGTAGGCCGATAATCTCTGCAATTGGGAGCCTTTTTGAAAAGACCAGTATCTTTGTAGATCATTTCCTACAGCCATTAGTAAAAGAACTATCAGCGTATATCCAAGACAGTGGGGATTTTTTAAGTAAAATCTATGAATGTGAATGGAAAGATGATTATGTATTTGTAACCCTGGACGTCCAATCTTTGTACAACAGCATAAGACACACAGATGGACTGAAAGCGCTCCAGTATTACCTAGGGAAAAGACCAATAACACTATACCAACACACAAAAATGATACTGGAAATGGTGGAGTGGTGTCTCACAAATAACACTTTTCTCTTTGACAGGCTACATTACATACAAACACAGGGATCAGCCATGGGTACTTGCTTCTCCCCCAGCTATGCTAATCTGCATATGGGCTGGTGGGAGGAGCAAGTATTGGGGGACTCACAGTCTGAAGCAATGAACAACAATGTAGTGATCTATAAACGTTTTATAGATGACATTTTCATCTTGTGGAGAGGGTCTGTTGAAAGTGCTGAAACATTTGCTTCAGACATCAACGAAAATAATCTAAATCTCAAATTCCCATGTACCACGAGTAAGACCACAATTCAATTCTTAGACCTGGAACTGTATGTAGAAGGAAACATAATACAAACATGCACATACAGAAAGCCCACAGCAGGTAATGTCGTTTTACATGAGCAAAGCTTCCACCCGGTGACACTAAAGGAGTCCATTCCATATGCGGAATGTCTCCGTATGACCAGGAACTGTAGCACAGAAAAAGGTGTGAGGGAGGCAAAGGAAAACCTTTTAAACAGACTTAAAAAGAGAGGTTACAGCCCTCAAACTCTAAAGAAAGCTGAAACTAAAAGTAGAAATAAAAACAGAAAAGCCCTACTTTTCCCTGATAACACAGAAAGAGTAGAGACCCAAAACTCCAAAGCCCGTGGCTCATCCAACATCCCGAGACTTATCACGGGGTATAACACCTTCCATGCAAATATAAGAAGAATTATGCACAGACACTGGCCGTTGATCCGCAACGATCCTACCATAGGACCACTATGCGGCAACGCTCCTTTAATAACGTTCAGAAAGGCAAAATCAATGCGCAGTGAACTGGTGCGCAATGCCCCTACCATAGTGAAACCAACCACATGGTTACCTACACAGAAGGGTTTTACAAAATGTGTGAAGTGCAAAGCATGTAAACATGGAGTGAACACAAGCACAGTAGCTCTGCCTTTCAGACAAAAACCTTACACCATCAGGGGTAGTCTGTCTTGCAAAACGGACTACACGGTGTATGTCCTGGTGTGTAGTTGCGGGAAACGGTATGTGGGAAGCACTATCCATGAGGCACACATCAGAATCCTGCAACACTTGAGGGCAATCAGCAATGATGATCAAACGTACCCAGTTGCCAGGCATATAAACACCCAACACGCTGGAAAAGCTCAGGATTTGTCATACTTTGTAATTGACAGTATACACAAGAACATCAGGGGAGGGAACCGCCGACTAGCACTGAGGCGTTTGGAGTCAAGATACATTATACTGCTCGACTCTAAGATCCCGAACGGGTTGAACGCAGATGAGGCCCTAAACATACACTTATAAATCTAGAATGTTTGTCCCAGAACCTTTGACCACTTAGTAACATCTGACAGGCACTTAATGCACCAACAATAAAAACCTTTTAACGTACACATACAGCACTTAGAGGCACATTTGACATGAGGTAGCACAAACACAATAGAATGTAATGTATTGGTGAGCACTAGATGGAAATGATTTTCATGCATGTTATATTTTATATTTTTAATACAATTTTGGTTGATATCTAAAGTGTAACAAATGTGGAGAAAAGTTGTAATTATATGTGACCAATGTATATGTGACAATTTGACTGGTGTTGAACACATATTCACAACAGTGTAGGTAATTGGCAACACGTAGCAGACTCAATCCACTTGGAGACGAGGAGACCACTAATTTTCTAGTCTTTTAATTTTCTAGTCTTTATGTGACTTCAGAACTGGTACAAACCAAACACAAAGGCACATGATGCAAACAAGCTCCCACTTGTAAAACTGAAGTCACCATTTGCATGGCCGAGAGATGTACCTCGTGAATACGGGCAAATAATAGTAATTAACATATTCACATATGTCAAGACTGCACACATGACACGGGCTCTCCGCTCAGTAAGCTGTGTTACCGCTTTTATTTTTTGACTATTTAGTTGAAACAATGACCAAATTGTTTTTTTCGTAAAAATGAATTTACTTTGTATTTTTCATAATTTTTTCTATTTTTTGCTGACACCCCGTGCTGCGCAAGGTCACACAATGTATATACAATGTAATGAATACATATGCTAAATAATCACCAGTGCTGTAATTGAGAAGAATTCTATGCACCATGACTCACTGTTTTAAACAAAACTCTTCTATGTCAGTAACAAGCGTCATGACAGGGATGTCATAGCAACTGAAACCAGTTGAGGCCTGTCATGGAGGAATTGCTTAACATGTATATAACGAGTGTGCCATTTGTATCAGATGTAGTGATCAAGGCGGAGGCTTCCGCCGAAACGCGTCTGAGCAGCAGAACAGGGAATAAAAATTGACTTTGAATTGGAGATTCACGGTGTCAGTGCCTTTACTTGAATGCGAAGTTTGGATTGGTAATCAATATATATATATATATATATATATATATATATATATATATATATATATATATATATATATATATATATATATGTAGCAATACTCCACAGCAACCTCCGGTCTTAGGAACGGCGAAGCAGGAAGACAGACCACAGGATCAGGTAGGTGAAGATTTTTATTTTTGGTTTTTCTGTGGCAGCATAGACGGATTTCGGGCTCAGGAGCCCTTGTTCACAAGCGGAGAACATCAACCAAACGCCATAGTAGGATATTTAAAGAGATACTATCCTCACCTCCTCTGAATGCCAGTCACATGACCAATAGGCATAGTAAACAGACTGTCCAAATTGGCTAATACAACTTATTGCTGCAGATTAATTTAAAAAACAAAATTAGGCAGCATTAGCAGAAAGCATTTTAAAAAGCATAAATGCAAATAGTAAATTATATAACTGTATAAATACAATAAATACAAAAGGATAAATCCTAAAAACCTTATACATTGTTCAATGGTTTTTTGTTGTATCAAGCATCTATAGTTGATTATATCTTTCAAATATGGACAGTTAAACATGTATACTCTTTGAGGGTATATGATACACAATCTTTTATTAAAAACTAGCAGCAAAAATGGTCAATGTGCAAAGCTGTTCAGAAAGTGCCAATTGAAAAAATTGGTGCAACATAGTGCTATAAAGTGCTAACTATGTGATGAATATCAACTGTATCAAATAGTTTTAGACATATTGTTTACATTCTATTTAGAGAAAATTCTATTCTAATATCTCAGTATCATCAATCACAGCTTAAACGTGCATAAAGTGATAATATATAAATTGAAACGAAAGGCAAGTGGAACTTTTAGCGGAAAAAGATTTAGACAATAATTGATTTTCTAAGCTAAAAAATTATTTCATACATTCCATTGAACTACTGATCTTCAAAAAGGAGGGGTTGTAAGTATCTAAAGCAGCAAAAATAGGCACCTTAAAAAGGCCCATCACTAGAAAGTGTCTGAAGCAAAACTTGTAAATCGCAAGTCAAAAAACGTCAGTGCAAGAAATTTACCTTCATACTCTGATTATAGTGCAAATATGCCATGTGCAAATCCGCTAATAAATAGAGTATAAAAGTACAAAAATTACACAAATATATAAATACAAAAATACAAAAATATAGGGATGCGGATACATTAGAGGAAAAGATTTATACAACATCAACAATTATTTCACATAGTATTCTAAAGACACTAGTGTGTGTGGGAGCAAGGGGAAATGTAGATCATAAAAAATTGTGCATGTACTCCACTTTATTCAACCCATTAGGCCATTTACTATCGAACTCAAAGATCATACTAGTTTCCAATTGTCTTAATCTGAGTTCTCTGTTCCCTCCTCTACGTAGTTAAGGAAAGGCCGCTACCACATAGTATTTTAAAAATGTCAAATTATTGTCGTGAAATCTCTTAAAATGGCGTGCCACAGGATAAGATTGATCGTTGTGTAAAATTGCCCTAAGATGTTGTAAAATCCTGACATGCACCTGTAGCTTGGTACTTACAATATAGTTCAAGCCACAGGTGCATGTCAAGACGTACACAGCATGATCAGTTTTGCAGTTGAAGTTGCCGGCTATAGCAATTTCCTGAGAGCTAAAAGGAGTTTGATAATGTGTCTTGTTTACTCCAAATTTGCAGGCTCTGCATGTGGAGCATTTGTAAAGACCACGTGCAGGCTGTAACCACATAGATTTCAGACTCACCTCAGGACTTAATTTATCTAAAAGTAATCCCATACTTTTAGCCCTTCTGAAGGTGATAAGAGGAGAACTAGGTAGTTTGGACCCAATCACAGTATCAGTCAAAATTATGGGCCAATTTTTCTTGACAATGTTCCTGATTTTATTCTCCTCATTACGGAACGTGGTGACTAGTCTGGGACATTGAAGAATTTCTAAGGGATTGTTGCTATCCTCACTGATTTCAATTACTTCAACATCAGTGGATATTGGAAATAACAGTATCCCTCTCGTTTGTAAATTGGCTTTCGCTATATTTTGATTCAATGTGCTATCCAAATAGCCTCTCTTTTTTAATCTTTCCTTCATCTCACAAATACAAAGATTAAAATCAGCAGTGGTGCTGCAAATTCTTTTCAGTCTCAATGCTTCCCCATATGGAATGCTATTGATGGTATGTTTGGGGTGTAGACTAGTAGCATGGAGAGTGGTATTTCCTGCCGTGGGTTTCCTGAATAAGGTGGTTTCTATTTCGGCATTCTTGATGTGTACTTTAACGTCTAGAAATTCAATTTCTTCTTATTTACATGAGATGTAAAGTTGAGATTGAGGTTGTTATTATTGATGTCTTGTACAAACAAAGAAGCCTCAGTCTCATCACCCTGCCATAGAATGACGACATCATCAATATATCGAAGATATTTGACTATCTTCTCATTAACCCATACTAGATGTTGTTTCCTTAGGACCTGTTCCTCCCACCAGCCAACGTGTAAACACGCGTAGCTGGGGGAGAAACAGGATCCCATTGCCACCCCTCTGAGTTGTTTGAAAAGATCATTTCCAAACAGAAAGTAATTGTTGTGCAAACACCATTCGATAAGACTCAATAAAACCTTATTGTGTTGATAGAATTCAAGAGGTCGACTGTCGAAGAAATGCTTGATAGATGCTATACCTTGATTACGATTAATAGAGGTATACAAAGATTCTACATCTAAAGTTATTAAAAGCATATCTTTGTTCCATTCCAAATCATTGATTTTGAGTAAAAAATCACTCGTGTCCTTGACATAACTGGGCAGGTTTTAAACTAAATCCTGAAGAAAAAAGTCAATGTATTGACTGACATGTTCACTTGCACTGTTTATTGCGGAGATAATTGGTCTCCCTGGTGTAGGAATAGTGCACTTGTGAATTTTGGGAATAAGGTAAAGAACAGGAAGGATGGGGAATTCATTATGCATACATTTGTACTCTTCAGAAGAGATCAAACCCTCCCTCCGCCATTGAGACAAAAGTTTCAATAAAGCATCTTTTGCTTTACCATAATCACTTTGACAAGATTTTTCATAAAAGTTGATGTCAGACAATTGTCTTTTTGCTTCCATGATATATTCTTTTTTTGGCCAAATGACCAAATTTCCGCCTTTATCAGAATTCTTGATCACAATGTTGGGGTTTTCACTTATTTTTTTCATGAGTCTGTTGTACTCTTTTTCTTTGCTACCATGTTTTGAATTCTTTTTCCTTGAATTTTTGTATAATTTCTTGATGTCGTTGGTAATGCAATCATGAAAGGTATCGACCGCATCCTTTGCCATTATAGGAACAAAAGTAGATTTCATTTTGAATGGTGTGATACCAGCCCCTTTCTGCGCACAATTAATCTTGGCTAATCTGGACTGTGTGCTGAGATCAGAGTCATCCTGCATAGGTTGAGAATCTGTAGCAGCTGCAAGTTCGTGCGCCAATAAGAAAGTAGACATATCAGAAGAGACAAGGTTTGGCAGGACAGACTGAGGATCCGGAGGGTGGGCACTATCCTCCATATCTTTTTTGACTTTTTGCAGCATGAAGAATTTTTTTAACTTCAGTTTACGAATAAAGCAAAAGATATCTATGCGTATAGAGGCATAGTTAAACGGTTGTTTTGGACAATAGTTGAGTCCGAGTGATAGAAGTTGTTTTTCAGCTGTAGTTAATACTACGTTGGACAGATTGATAACAGAATTATTGTCCTTTATTGTTTCTTGTGCCATTGATTCTTTTTTTGTTGTTTTTTTCTTTTTTATGCTTTCTTCTTTCTCTTCTTCTCTTGTTCCTGCGTTGTTTGTTATACCTTTTTGTCTCGGTCTTAGTGTTGACAGTCTTTCGGCTACTAAAAAATCTAATTCTTCTTCTAAATTTAATATTGGCGCTGTACGTAAATTCGAATCCAAACTAGAATTACTGGTGAGTGACTCTGATTCTGTGCTGGTCGTGTCCTCATTGTCATCAGTAACATTGATTGTACTGGCTGAGGCTGAAGCGGTATATATATATATATATATATATATATATATATATATATATATATATATATATAGTATAGTATAGTAGGTAGTTATAGTTAGGATTGATTTCCATAGGGAAATCGCAACATTCTATTGGGAATAACTTTGGCGCCGGTTGAGGAATCTGCCTGAATCTTTCCTCAACTTTGCCTCGCGGCTCTCCGCTCCTTCCCTGAAAGTTTGGGTGGGATTCGTCAATTGGGGGCCGAGATAAAAGGGGGGTCCCAAAACGTGTTTTCCCCATGTTAATTTCCATAGGGCGGTCGAACTCACTTTTAGCTCGAACGGCTGAATGGATTTCCACCAAACTTGGCAAAATTGTAGGGACTGGTAGCCCGATGTGCCTTTGCTATGTCTCAAGATATGTGCTCCAGTGGATTTTGAGTAATTTAGGTTAAAAAAAATATATATATCTATAGGCGCGCCCCGGTACGCGTACCGGGCGCGTACCAGCGCGCCACGCGAGTTCGCGAGCGGAAAGCTGATTGGCTCTCGGGTGTCTGTAAACATTCCAAACAGTCCAGAGCAGCCGCCATCTTGTGTCTCGGTAGGATCGAGACACAAGAGGTGGCAAAAAACAAAGGGGCAAATGACCAAAAGGGGGCAGGGTAGACCCCCCCCGACCCCCTAGGTTTGATGTGGGGGCCATAAAAGGCTCCGCGGGGCAAAACATTTGTAATTTTTTTTTCAATTTTCGCGGGGGGAGCGCCCGGTACGCGCACCGGGGAGCGTACCGGGGAGCGTAGCATGGGAAAACCCAGTTCATTCACTGCGTCACCTCTACGACCCTTTCTTGCGTCAATACACTCCTTTTGCATACATTACACCTGACGTAGGTATAATGTGGCGCAGGGGTTTACAAAGTGACGCATCTACCTAGATGTGTCACTTTGTAAATATGACTCAATAAGGTGCATTTTTAACAGCACTGGTGCGTCACAAAAAGTGACGCACCGGTGGCGTAAAAGTGACGCATGGCCTCATAAATGAGGCCTTCAGTCTTCTACTCATGCGTCATATTAAATATATGACGTATTATGTCGCAAGTACTTTTAGATACGTCAGTATTTCAGACGTATCTGTAAGCGCAAAAGTGATGCATTGCTGGAGAGTGTCACAAAAATGATGCAACTCCAGCAATGCATCCTTTCACATGGGGCCAGGCCCCATGTGAAAGGGCCTGCATCAGTCTTACGCCTGCTGTGAAACAGGCGCAAGATTTGGACGCAACAGCGTCATAAAAGTGACGAAGTGATATCTCATAGATTTTACTGCGTCACCTGTACGACCCTTTCTTGCGTCAATACGTCCCTTTTGCATACATTACACCTGACGTAGGTATAATGTGGCGCAGGGGTTTACAAAGTGACACATCTACCTAGATACGTCACTTTGTAAATATGACTGAATAAGGTGCATTTTTAACAGCACTGGTACGTCACAAAAAGTGACGCACCGGTGGCGTAAAAGTGACGCATGGCCTCATAAATGAGGCCTTCAGTCTTCTACTCATGCGTCATATTAAATATATGACGTATTATGTCGCAAGTACTTTTAGATACGTCAGTATTTCAGACGTATCTGTAAGAGCAAAAGTGATGCATTGCTGGAGAGTGTCACAAAAATGATGCAACTCCAGCAATGCATCTTTTCTTACCCTTCCACACCCCCGTTCCTTTTCTACATTTTGTTTGAATAACCACATTCCCCATGTTCACTCTCCTTCTCCTTACTTTCGTTCCCAACACTCACCTTCTTTCAGTCCCCCTACTTCACTTCCTTTCTCCTCTCTTACTTTTATGTTCTTTCTTACTCATTTTCCTTTCATTTATCAATGCACTCCACTTCACTTACTCTTTTTCATTTTTTAAGAATATAGAGTAGATGTATCACTGGTTAGTTTAACCTGCATTCATTTTTCAATTAAAATTAAGATTTTAGTGCATTATTTTATACTCCGTTACCCGACGGTGAAAAAACAAAATACTTAGGGTCAGATGTATCAAGGGCCCGTTTGCGAACGGTAAAAAGCCTTTGGGCTTTTTACCGGCATTCGCAAAATAGGGAATCGCAATTTTTGCGATTACCTATTTCGGGAATGCATTTAGGGAATCACAATTTGCGATTCCCTAAATGCAATGCAGGAAGTAGGTAAACATTGCGACCTTGCTTTAAGGAAACGAAAATTACCACCAACTTCAAGTTGGTGGTAATTTGCAAATTCCTAGAAAAATGCACATTTCTGCATTTTTAAGTCGAGCATAGAGCAGCGCGCATGCACTGTTCTGCAAGACTTATAGTGAGGAGTTTTTAAAATCTGACCACACGCTCGTGCGTGATGGCCTATTGCTTGCGGTTACCCGCAGCAGCGCGCGCACAGTGTGCCATCTGTTGTGTCAGAGTTCACACGGGCGCGTGTGCGCACCACTCGCGGGACGCTGCAGACTAGTCCCTGTTCTTTCCACCAATAGTCAGTCGCTAAACCTCCTCTCTTCCTCCCGCCGCAAATGCAGGTTCAGCCGTTCGCCTCCCCGGTCGCTTGTTTTTTTAACTGTTTTAGAAAGGGATACAAAGTTCCGCCGCTGGAGGGCAGTAGAGTGTGAATTGATGACCGCAGGCACACCCCTGAAAGGAAATCACACACGTCATTCATCGCTTCAGAATTCTCACAAGATTGGTACTACGAGTTTGGGACGATTGTTGTTTAAAAGCGTTTGCAAACGGCCAGACTGCACGAAGCGCTATAAGTAGAACTGCCGAGAACTTCTCTTGGGTAAGGGTCGGGAGCACATTACATTTGACATTAACGTATTATGGCTGGCACGGCTGCTGGAATAAAGCGCTTAGAAACGGCAGGACTGCACGAAGCTCTATTAGTAGTTCCACCAAGAAGTTCCCTTGCACGGACTTTCACAGTGCTCCGCGTGAACATCCAGCACATGTACCTAAACGTGAAAACGCATCCTGTCCTGAACACAACAAATGCAGGTGCAAGCAGCGGGCACAACTGCCCTTGCAATGCCAGTCCGCGAGGCATGTACCACGCTGCCCCCTTCACAAAAGTCCATTCATCCATATATATATCCATTCATCCATTGACTCGTCCAGTGCTGTCCAGTTGTTTATTCTTGTGTCCCAGATGCAAGCATTCAGGACAGGGAGGCTTGAGGCGAGGTGCAGAGCTGAGAGACCGAGGCCTTGGCAGTCAGTGCGCTTTACACCGTGCCTTGGATGCGTTGTGCTCTCTCTGCTCTCCCAGGGGCCCTGTCGACCTCCTGCACATACGGTGCCTGGCACTGCTGCTGGGCTCTTCAGTTACAGGGAGTTGTGCCCCAATCAGTGCCTAGGGGAATCCCAGGTGGCCCCCACCGAAGTCAAGGCGGTCTTAAGTGGCCAAGAGATGTCATGGCCCACAGGTACCAGGACAGCAACTTCACCTGCCGTGTCCCCCTACTGCCCCCTTTCTGGCAGCACAAAGCCCCCGTTCAGCCGTGGCTGTCCCTCACCTTCCATGGGGTGAGGCTCCCGTCTGTCCCTTAGCTTTATTCGCCCCTATGTTCTCGGAGCCCCCCTCCTGCCCTCGGTCACTAGCCTGTTCACAGCCCCTCCTCCACTTTCACCTCTCCTCGAACTCTCCCCCCTTTGCCGACCTTCTCACCCGCCGATGCGTCCCCTCCTACCTACAGCACCCCGGCTGCCTCCTAAGGCTTAGGCGTCCCTTCCCCACCTCCACGCCTCCCTTTTTCTTCAGAGAGCACTGCACACCCCAGATCCACGATCAACAAACTTATTTTTCCCATCGCCCATATTCCAGTAACTCCTTATTCACCGCCTTCCCACCCCTTATCCACTCACCCGCCATTCACCCCTTTCCTGCCCATTCACCGCCGTCCTGCCAAGTCACCCCTCTCCCCCATTCACCCCTCTCCTGCCCATTTCAGTGCTCCTGTCCATTCTCTGCTCTCTTGCCCATTCACCACCGCCTGCCCATTCACCGCTCTCTTGCCAATTCACCACTCTCCTGTCCATCACCGCTCTCCTGCCCATTCACTGATCTCTTGCCCATTCACCCCTCTCCTGCCCATTCACCCCTCTCCTGCCAGTAAACACTTTCCTGCCCATTCACCGCTCTCCTGCCATTCACCACACCCCTGCCCAACACCACTCTCCTGCCCATCCACCCCTCTAAAACCAGTAAACCCTCTCCTGCTCATTCACTGCCCTCCGCCCCATTCACCGCTCTCCTGCCCATTCATCCCTCTATTGCCCATTCACCCCTCTCCTGCCCATTCACCCCTCTCCTTCCCACCCACCTCTTTCCTGCCTATTCACAGCTCTCCTGCCCATTCACTGCTCTCCTGCACATTCACTGCTCTCCTGCCCATTCACTGCTCTCCTGCCCATTCACCTCTCTCCTGCCCATCCACTGCACTCCTACCCATTCACTGCACTTCTGCCCATTCACTGCACTCCTGCCCATTCACTGCACTCCTGCCCATTCACTGCACTCCTGCCCATTAACTGCACTCCTGCCCATTCACTGCTCTCCTGCCCATTCACTGCTCTCCTGCCCATTCACTGCTCTCCTGCCCATTCACTGCTCTCCTGCCCCTTCACTGCTCTCTTGCCCATTTACCGCTCTCCTGCCCATCCACATCCCCTGTCCATTCACCCCTCTCCCGCCATTCATATAAATTTCACAAGAGTGCCATAGTGATAGAGGTCTTTGGCTTCCCTACAATTCAGGTTACCACAAACAACACAAAGTAAAATTCGCTATTATGGACTCACAAAAATCAATGTTTATACATCCGGCCCTATAGCTCTTTGATGAGAATTGGAGGTAGTTCTGAAAATAACTTTTTTTTTCTTCTTTTTTCTTTTTTTAGAACTACAACAAAAACAGGGAATGGAAACTGCTCAACAGGAGCAAAAAAAAAAAAAAATTAGGGCTGGTAACGGCAGTGATGGTTCTCCAATGCTCGAACCATGAGCAGAACACTTTGCTCCCCACAGGAAAGTAGCTGATCACAGTATCTGCATTTAAGGGCACCTTTGTTAAATGCAGGCTGACTGTTCGGAACCTGCTCTTATGATCTCCCCCTCACCGATGGTGTTCGTCCTCTGGTTGATGTAGAGGCCCCATCACTGGGAACCTCTTGTGCCAGAACCCTGACACTTTCCCGGGCAAAATTCAGGGGGTGCCTTCTCTCCACATGGCAAATCATTGTGGAGTTCCCCAAAGAATATTTTTTAGTGGGGTCACCCAGTGACAGGACTGTGTGACAGACCTTGCACTCCACCTTTGGAGCATTTACCTTCTTCTGGTGATCAGGTATGGAAAAAAAATTCCAGATGAAATGTTCTTTGTATTTTGGCTGAGGAGGCTCTTCATCGATGAATTCATTGGAGTCATCTTCACTGCTGGATGGTCTGGCAGCCATGATAATCCAAGATATCCAACAAAGAACCGACAGCAAAACAGGCAGGTCTTTCAGTCACAAAAGTGAAAGAAGAAGTGAAGGAAATGGGTGGGGATTTCATTCTTTATAAAAAAAATGTTAGCAACCAATGAAAAGTGTTATTTTCAGGTCACATGACCCGACGCGCTTACGCTGCGCGCCCCGGGGCGCTTACGTAGCGCGTTTGTATGCGCGTGGGTGCTTCCGGGTGCGCTTACGCCGTGCGTATCACGCAGACGCGGCTACGCGATACGTTACCATGTTGTTTTCGTTCGCGGCAATAGCGCTAACGGGACGCTCACCGGTACACACCCCGGGGCGCGCCGTAACACTGCGCTTACCGGTGAGCGCATCGGTACGCGCCCCGGGAGCGCTCCGAGCAAAAAAAAAACTATTACATAAATATACAATATAAAATTCAATTCAATATCACATTTCATACCTATAGAGATTTGCTATTAAAAAACCTATGAAATTCACTGAAAAAACCATAGGTTTCACACCAGTTATAGTTAGGAATTAGCATTTAAAAAACCTATTAAATTCACTAAAAAAATCATAGGTTTTACACCAGTTATAGTTAGCTGGAAGTTTTACTCGCATAAAACCATTGAAATTCCCACGTTATAGTTAGTTGGACTCACTATATCTTGCGCGTGCAATGCACTGCTGATGACGTCACATATTACATCATGATGATCCACTGGATTCTGCAGTCAATGGTCTCCGACTTAATCTCCAAGCCATTGATCTGCTCCAAAAGGGCTTTCACCCGACGCATATTAAGGGGCACCTCTTAGACCACATTTTCAGCAATCTAGATAGTTTAAGGGTCGAAACACCTATACCACTGCCCTGGACCGACCACTATTTAGTACCCTTTATATGGTCCACTAACACTCCCCCAATTTTACAAAATAATAATAGACACTGGGGAAGAAAATGGGCTTCATTGCCCCTCTCCAAGTGGGAATCGGCTCTTATTGATCATCTACCTGCGAAAACGACGAACCCCGGTACAGCCACCACTGACTATGACAATCCGATTCTCAACACCCTTGATCAGGTTCTCCCGAAAGAATCCTTGCACTCTATAAAACAATCTAAAGTAGCCCCGTGGTACTCCTCTGCCCTGAGAACCATGAAACAATTGTGCCGTAAATTGGAAAGAGCTTGGAGGCGAGAATACTCGCAATCCAAGAAAGCAGAGTATAGAGCCGCTATCAAATCATATAAGAATGAATTGAAAGCTGCACAAATCCAATTCTATGACTCCAAAATTAATCTAGCTGCAAACTCCCCCAAAGAAATGTTTAAAATTGCTAAGTCGCTAATCTCTCCTCCCCCTGAGCGTCTGTCTTCGGTCGATGCGCTGGCCCGATGTAACAACCTAGCAACCTTCTTCTCTCAGAAGATTCAGGCTATTTACTCCTCTTTTCCCCCTGGTGTAAAGGATCTGGATACCACCGCAGTTATCAAGCTGGACTCCTCTGTTCCCTGCTCGCTTGATGAGTTCCCTCTTTTAGATCCCATTTCATTGGATAAAATACTTCCCAAAGTCATCTCAGGTTCCCCCAATGACCTAGCACCCCCGCAGACCCTTTTCAAAGTTATCGAGGCCATTCGCCCTGTCTTCTTGGATGTCCTTAACTCTTCTATCACTTCCAGCTCGGTCCCAGTCCAGTGGAAATGTGCGATGGTTAAGGCCCTTTTAAAGAAGCCTACCTTAGACCAGAACAACTTGGCCAACTTTCGCCCAATCTCCTTACTCCCCTGGATGAGCAAGCTGTTGGAGAGGCACATCAACAACATCTTAGTAGATTATTTAGAATCTAATAATCTGCTATGTGCCTCCCAGACGGGATTCCGCCCCCAACACGGAACCAAGACTGCTTTATTAGCTGTAACGGAAGAAACAAGATCTGTGCTGGACCGGGGAGGGAAAGCAGCCATTATATTGTTAGATCTCAGCGCCGCGTTCGACACGGTTAACCATGGCACATTATTACATCGTCTAGAGGGCATGGGCGTGTCGGGCGCGGCCCTGGAATGGCTGACCTCCTTCCTGGATGAGCGCTTCTTCCAGGTGTTTGAGGGCGAGGTAGTATCCTCTAAACAACCACTTAGCTGTGGGGTTCCTCAGGGCTCGGCCCTGAGCCCCACGCTTTTTAATGTCTACATGAGCCTGCTAGCAGGGTTTGTCCATCCCTTTGGTGTGCGTATTGTCACCTACGCAGACGATACCCAACTGGTGGTCTCTCTGGATCACCCGGAGGGATCATCTAACACCTTGGGACCCTGTCTAGAGGCTGTAGCCAAGTGGATGCAATCTTCTTGTCTCAGACTCAATGGGGAGAAGACAGAGATCATGCTGCTGGGCAATTCCGCACCGACCACCTTGGTTTCCATCTGGCCCGCCTGTCTTGGCTCCCCTCCTTCCCCTAAACCCCACATAAAGAGTCTTGGAGTCTGGCTCGACAAAGCACTAGACTTCTCTGTACAGGCCACCAAAACGGCCTCTACTTGTGTCGGACTAATGAGAATGCTCCGGAAGGTGCTCCCTTTGCTTCCTTTTCAGGTGAGGAGAATCATGGTTCAGGCCCTGATACTCTCCCGCCTGGATTATGGAAATGCGTTATACCTAGGAGCCCCGGTAGCAGTGATCAACAGACTCCAAGTTATGCAAAATTGCGCTGCCCGACTACTGTTCAACATTCCCCTTTGGCAGTCAGCCAAGAAGGCCCTAAAAGAACTTCACTGGCTTCCAGTAGCTGCCAGAATACACTTCAAGGCCATGTGCATTGTACATAAAGCCTTCCACCTAACAGGCCCTGCCATCTTGCTCCCTCTGGTTGTACCTTACACTCCTTCGAGAACCCTCCGGTCCAGTGCTTTGCATCTAGCCGCCACAACCAAAATTAATAAAGCCCGCTGGGGAGGCCGGGCTTTTTCACATATTGCGGCGAGAATGTGGAACTCTCTTCCGCCGAATCTCAGGGAAAACAACAACCGGATGGCTTTCAGGAAAGCTTTGAAGACACACCTGTTTGTAAAAGCGTGTTAACTACCCCGGCCCTCGCCACAGTAACCTTTTAAAGCGCTGCGAGGCCTCCGGGTATGTACGCGCTATATAAATATAATTTTTCATTTCATTTCATTTCATCACTCATGACATGGTCAGTGACATCACTCATGACATCACTGATGACACCATCCTTGTGACAGAGTGACAGACCTCCTTTCACTATAATGTAACCCTTGAAACACATATTCAAAAATAGAAACTAAAGTTTTCCAAAAAATGGAGATACCCATATCAGTTACAACAACCAATTCAGTAATTCCACCATCTATATACACATCCACTCATTGACAAACAGTTCTATATAGTCACTCATACATATACTCACTCATCATATGTAGTGATACACCTATACATCCTGTTACACACCGACAGTTATCCATAAGTTACTCACACACATACTCACACATGCAAATAAACTATTGAACATCCATTATTTGCATATACAGCTATACACACACTACCACTTTACTTCTAAGGAAACGTACACATACTTACTCTTTTAAACAATCACTTATAGAAACACATACTAATTTAAACAAGAACTCTTACCATCCCTCACTCTCACATATACTCACTTATATACATCAATATTCACATATACTAGATTAAAACATATGTAGTTACTGATAAAAACACTAGTGAGACACTCATTCACTCACTAACACACACATATACACACTCATCCACCCATACAGTCCTGCACATATGCTGTCTTCAAAACACATACAAAGAGAGATTCAGTCATTCATGCATCTATGTGCTAAGTAATACCCCCACCAAACCATAGAAACACTCATACTGATACTAAGAAAAACATCTAATAACCCATATACATACACATGTAGCTACTCACCAACCCATGCAGCCACTTATACACAAAGTGAAACACTAATACATATATTTAAATATTTAAACATTACTCACTAATATTTATTTTTCAGAAAGACACACATTCACTGGATGGTGTCATCAGTGATGTCATGAGTGATGTCACTGACCATGTCATGAGTGATGTAATATGTGACGTCATCAGCAGTGCATTGCACGCGTAAGTTATAGTGAGTCCAACTAACTATAACGTGGGAATTTCAATGGTTTTATGCGAGTAAAACTTCCAGCTAACTATAACTGGTGTGAAACCTATGGTTTTTTCAGTGAATATATATATATATATGAAACCTAGGTAGGGTTAGTTAGGACCTAGTTTACATAGACAAACCAGTTTTTGATTTGCTAATAACTTTGGTGCAGTTTGACTAATCTTCATGAAAATTACCCCAAAACAGGACCTTCTTGCCTAGTTCGGTATGGAAAGTTTTGGGGTGATCCATCAAATGGGGGGAGAGAAAAAGGAGGGGTACAAAAATGTGTATTTCCCACTTAGAGTTTAGGCATGACTACAGCCAAAAGCCCTGAACTGAAATACACCAAATTTGGCAGAAAGCTAGCTCTTGTTCCAAAATGAGCCCTTTTTGTAATTTGGTGCAAATCCATACCATAGTTTTGGAGTTATTAAAGAAAAAAGATGTATAGATATCTTGGGACACGGATCCTCCAAAGATCCGACAGATCGCATGCTGAGATTAGATTGGCTGCCAACACTTCAACCAGGAAGTGAAGGCAGCCATCTTGTGACTTGGATTCAGCTGCGTCCAAAATAAAAAGTAAAAAAAACATAAGGGGCCAGAGTAGGAATAGCCTAACCCCCTAGGCCTGGTGGTGGGGTCCCAGGGTCCTCGCCGGGGGCCGACATTTATTTTTCCAATTTTGGTTTGCTCTAAGTGCACAGAGGATCCATGAATTCTCAGTAAAATTGGAAAATAAAAAACAAGCACTGGCTTCCATGCTTGTTTTGTGTATGCCCCCAGGGTGGACCAGGTCTCAGGGGTAGGATTCATTATGATAATGGGGGAAGGAGTGTGCAAATGGCCTCCCTACCCTGGATGATTTGGTCCCTGGGGACCACCACCACGGGGCCAAGCCATGTATAATTAGGGGGAGGGGGTCCATGTGGCACCACTCTTGGGCCGATTCCAACTCCAGGGAAAGCCACCCCCGCAGGGCCTGGCCATACACAAATAGGGGGAGGGGTGTCATGCGGCCCCCTTGGGCCATTTGTGGCCCAGGAGACCCAATTCCCAGAGGCCTAACCGTACAATTAAAAGGGAGGGGGACTGTGCAGCTCCCTCCTGGAGCCATTAAGAGCCCTGAAGAGCCTAAGCCCCTGGGCAAGTCTCAGATATGCCCCGGGGTGCCCACTCAGAGGACATAGCAATTTCCCTGCCTGCACTAGTGCAGGCAGGGAAACCTCTGTTTTCTCTTGCTTGGCAGGAGTCATTTAAAGCTCCCGATAAGTGAAAGAAAACAGTAGGTCCACTCCAGGTGGGCAGGAGCAGGAAAAAAGCTCTCACCCACTGGGAGCAAACGTTTCCACTGTTTCCATGCCCCCAGACATTTGGGCAGGGAAACAGATGAAAAACTGCTCCCGCACACAGAGAGCAGCACTTTTTGCTGCTCCCTGTGTGTGTGAGCCATGTTGGCTCCCGCTGGAGGCAGGGAGCCAGCAGGTACCATCGGGGCATTGAGTTCCTCCCCATCTCCCCCCAACAGAAATGTGTACTTTCGTTCTCTTCTCTGTACAAGGATTCATATTATCACACATTTCTAGAAGCAGATGCTCAAGGAACAATCACATTGCTGAAATTAAATGCACACAAGGTCACTGTAGACATTTCATTGTGGTCCATTACGGAGCTGTAGTGTAGAATTTGCACTAGACAATCACCCAATGGGCTGGTACTTACTAAATAACCAGAAAAAAGTTTTCCAGTTAGGTAGTTATTTTATGCAAAACTGTGGACTCATTTTAAAAAAAAGAATATTTACTTGATTTTATACCAAGATAAAATACATAACAAACACACTCCCACCCCTCCAAACAGAAATGTTCCCTTGAGATATCAAATTCATACTATTTCTTAATTAAAGGAAAATGAAAACAGAAATAAGAGAGATAACAAGTATCTTTCACTGTGGACAACCCCACCATAGGCAACCCTACCTATATCAACTCGCCTAGGTATCCTCCCTAAGCTCAGTAATGTTTTGTAGTTCCCAGTTGCTAAAAGGAAGCCAAGCTCTCAACATTTTTTCCAGAACCTTCATGTTCTTTCAGGAGTAGATAGCCCTTTCGAGGTGATAAATCGAAATTAGGCGTGCAAACCATTGATGGAACACGGGGGGGAGGGTCAAGCCAAGCAGGAGTCAAATAGATCGGATAGACAGCCATAGCTATAAACATGAAAGTTTCAACATTGGATAAGACTAATTCATCAGGGACCTCTAAAAGAATCCACCTAGGAGACAGAGTGACATTTATCCCTAATTTATTAGCAAGAAAATCCTAGATCCTAGATTTGAGACCATCCAACGCCGGACATGTTGCCAACAAGTGGACAAGAGCTGCACTATATTCTCCACATATGGGGCAGCTTGTCCTGGAGGTGCCCCCCCATCTATCTACCTTCCTGGGTGTTATATAAAGGTTAAAACAAGTCTTAAAATGTTGGGCCTGTAGTCTGGCTGAAATTAGAAACATCTTGGCACCCGTAAGTGACCTTACCAGGTCACTCGGTTGGGTGTTGATCTTATCCATCCAGTTCTGAGAATGTTTGGCCATATCGTCCTGCATTGTGTTATGTAAAAAACTATACAGGGCCCATATCCGGGTTTCATCGTCCAAAATCAATTCAACAATCATCTCAACCTTGTTGAAGGCCCCCATCCCACCCCCTTTCTTCCATAAAAATCCCTGATTTGCAGATATTTGAAAAAGTCCCTGTGGAGAAGCTTAAATTCTCGACACATCATCTCAAGACTTAAAAGAATTAAACAAAAAGAAATCTCAGGGAGTACAGATTCCGTGTAGGACCCAGCAACTCATATAAAAATCATGAAAGATATCAGGTAACTGTGAGTTATCGAGTATTGGGGTATAGTAATTAAATCTCCAGAGACCAACATTTTGTTTACTAATTTGACCCTGCCGCAGTAAGATCTTTGAAGCGGACTTTTTTATAGTAACAGAAATTGGTTTGCCCGGAAAAGAGTCTCTTTGCTTATCCCCTATAAGAAGCTGATATATGGAGGCAGTCAAATCGTTTTGTCCAGGAGGAACACCCACTTTCCCAAGAAGGGCTGCCAGCTGCTGCAGTCCTACGGCCCAATAATACAGTTTGAGGCTAGGGACTGCTAATCCTCCATGATCTTTGAGCATGGTCATAAATCTAAGCGCGTGCCAAGTATTCGCATATGCCCAGAGGAATCTAGTCAGCATCCCATCACGGATTTGAAACCAGTTATTGCCGATCTCCAGCGAGATGGCTCAAAAGAGATAAAGGATTTTGGGGAGAAAGTTTATTTTGAATATATTACTCCTTCCAATCAGAGAAAGCTTTAGATTGTTCCATCTTCCAAAATCCAGTTTGGCCTTCTGAATCAAAGGAGTAAGGTTGGCCTTCACAGTATTTCCAACATCAGAGCTAATAATTACTCCAAGGTAGGTTGCCTCTTTAGTAAACTGCTCATAATGAAGGAGTTCCTCTTAGTTGATAACAACTTGGGTTTTATCCCTGTTAATAGATACCCTGAGAACTGGCCGAATCTCTTAGCCTCCTTTTCAATCTCTATGAGAGCCCCACTAGGTGTAGCTGTAGCGATGGCCAAATCATTGGCATATGCTAAGAACTTCGACTCCACCCCGGTAGCTTGATCGGCTGGATTGCACAATTATGATGGATTTGCCTGATCAAGGGCTCAATATAGAGTGCAAATAGCAGGGAGGAGGAGGGACACCCTTGCCTGGTAGCCCGTTCAATGACCACCTCATCGGAGTTACCTCCCATAAGAGGGATCCTGGCTCTAGGCAGATGATAGAGGGCTTTCACCACATTAATAAACCCCTGACCGATTCCCTTGTAAGACATTACTGTCCAAAGAAATGGTCAGAAGACCCTATCGAAAGCCTTTTCAGGCATCCAACAGGATAAAAGAGTGTGGTCTTGAGAAACACCAGCCGCATCAAAGAGAGTGATTTCCTGCCGGATTTGGTCCGTGGTACCCCTGCCGGGGATGAAACCATGCTGCACCGGAGACGTAAACGGGTGACAAAGATTTTAGCGTAGATCTTTGATTCACTGTTAATAAGTGTGATGATACGGTATGAACCTAGCTCTGTAGGGGGTTTGTTTTTCTTTAGAAACACCATCAAACAGCTATCAGGCGGGGAAGCCCATCCTGGATCTCCTGGAACATTTCGGTCAAAAACCCTTTCAAAGCCCCTGCAAATACCTTATAAAATTCTGCGGCAACAAAATCCAAGACTGTAGTATTCCCAGCTTTTAAGCTATCAATAGCTTTACCTATCACGTCAATTGAGATCGGAATATATAGGGCTTCTGTATCTTCTGCTATGAGGCTTTCTTCCCCAAGTTCAGAGAGTTAATCGCCCATACCTGCAGAATCCTCATTTGCCTCCTTAGAGTAAAGCTGTTGATAAAATTGCTGGAAGGCCCCTCTGATCCCAGCCTGATTGGATCTAATACCAGAGAGAGGATCCCTGATCTCCATTATCTGGCGTCTGCCGATGGACTGTCTAGTTCTAAATGCTAGCTGTTGCCCTACCTTTTTGTTAAATTCATATGCCTTTTCCCGCCATACCAGGTTCTTGTCCACCACCATCCTTGAGGAGATCTCAATGATCCTTGCCCTGACTGTCACTACTACGAGAAGAGCAACATCAGAGCTGTTCCTTAGAGAGATTGCCTCAACTAATTTTAATTCTGCGTTGGTAAGGCCTGCACATAGTTCCTCGGTTAATACATTTTCATTTTTTTAGCGTTCTAAACTATACTTTGTTGTTTCCCCCGGTAAACAAGCCTTAAACATATCCCAAATGATACTGATTGGGACACTGCCAAGATTGTCAAGCATAAACTGAGGAATTCATGCCTGAATCCGGATCACATACTGTGGATCTAGAAGCAGATCCCTTTCAAACAACCAAGAGTGATTCGGGGGTTGGGACATTCTTATTTCCAACACAAGCGGATTGTGGTCAGGCATTACCCTTGGAAATCTAGAGATACTAGAGCATGTTAACAAACCCTTCGAGACAAAAAAATAATCTAATAGCACATGGACCTTATGAGGAGCAGAGAAGAAAGTGAACCCAGGGTCTGTCTTCATCATTTTCTCTCCCCAGACGTCAACCAATCCATGGGTATATCGTAGATCACCAAGAGCTCTAAACACTTTGGGGCATATGTACAAGGACTGGCGAAAACTATCGCTAACGCTAGTTAGAGGCAGTATTCTTACTGCTGTATGCCGCTGAAAACTATCGCCTTGTTAGTGACGTATGTACAAGACGTCGGTACATGGCGATAGCTTCAGGTATCAGCAATAAAAACTGCCGCTAACATTAACATGATGGCGATAGGAATTCCAGCGTTAATGGACGAAAACCAACGAAAGGCCCATTAGGCACAAAAAAACACATGTTAGCCCAACCTGAGTTTTTTTTGCCTCTAATTGAAAAAATAGCCAATCAGTCGACCTCCAATAGAAAATGGGCCCAAAAAAATGAAATGCAGAATGAAACAGCCAGGGCCAAGTGCAGCACACATCAACAACCCCCTCGGAAGAGAGACTGGATGCGTTGCTGGACCTGCGTCTGGTGCCTGGATGCCTCGCTGGACCTGCGTCTGGAGCCTGGATGCCTCACTGGACCTGGGTCTGGAGTCTGGATGCCTCACTGGACCTGGGTCTGGAGCCTGGATGCGTTGCTGGACCTGTGTCTGGAGCCTGGATGCGTCGCTGAACCTGCATCTGGAGCCTGGATGCTTCACTGGACCTGCATCTGGAGCCTGGAGTGGGGTGTGGAGGAGCTGTGTAGTCGATGAGCCATGGTGGTAGACATTGAGGCCCGCCCTGGTGGTAGTCTGGTTGGTCTCATGGAGACACGTTGCTGACCTGTGTAAGAAGACCGCCTTGCGCCCCTTGGAGCTGTGAATGGTAGAGGCGCTCCTGCACACCAACGTAGGGAAGTCTGCATCGCATACTACGACCTACAACTACACTGGGGTGCACAGAGAGGATTACCAACGGTGGGTGGTACCTCTCTGCTTCACAAACCGGATGAGGTTGCACTGGCCGGACACTGTGGAGGGTGAGGCTCCTGAGCTGCACCAAACTTGTGTTGTTGGAGCGCTGCAAGTTCATGCCCTGCTGCATCAACTGCACCGGGAGGTTCACCAGAGGACTTGGCGGAGACTCCTATACCCATGCTAGTGAAATCCCACCTGGCTGAGGCTCCTGCTAGGTGAGTCACAGATTTGCAGAGTGCAGCAGATTGCGCCACAGTGTCAATATCAAGGTAAGGAGAAGGTGGAACACATAGCGGGGGGGCCCGGGGTTGAGTCACCCAGGCCTAGCACCAGTAAATGATGCACCTCCAGTGTCAGCTTATCCGCTATGGCGGAAAAGCGTCGCATCACTGCTTCCAAGCAGTGCAAGAAGAGGAACAATCATCACATGATGATAACTTCCTGATGTTATCGTGCCATGTTTCCTTTGCGGGAGGGTGGGATGGGCTGCTCCACTGGGCAGGAGTGGAGTGGCATGCCCACCCAAGTGCTTAGCGACTGTTTGATTGGCCCGCTCAGGCCGTACAAAGCAGTCATGTGCACTGTCCTGTCCGCAATGCAGCCTGCATTACAGCGTGCATGGAGAACATGCCCACACCGGGCTGAACGCCTCGTCCCGGCGCCAAAGCCAATCCCAATGCCACATTGCAGTGTTGTGATTGGCTATGGGAAGGGAGCCTGGCTGCATACTTCCTGTACCTGGAAGCAGGCTCAGGAGAGCAGAAGCAACGAAGACATGGGACCCGGCCTCGAGGTAAGATTTCTCTTATTCAAATATTTACAACACCCGCTCACACACACACACACCCACATCCACGCCCCAACCAGTGTTCTTTCTGGCATTTCCCAGCTCCCAGCTGTCCATTCCCCCTTGCAGCACTTCTCAATGGCAGCCGCTGTGCGGCCATGTGCACGGGGTGTACCACTGGTGTGCCAAAGGTATATATGGAGTTACTACGCATACCATTATATTGCATTCCATTACAATGCATACTAATACTAGGCATATTGCAACAGTAGGAAAGGTGTTGAATTGCGGAGATGTAAACATTACTATTCCCACTTCAGTGGGTGCAACCCTAAAACTGACCTGTGCACCCTAAAGCAAACCCTGACCCCTAAAATTCATCTTTGAGCTCCCAAAACACACCATGAAAATCATATTTGACCCAAATGCACACCCCAATTTTCATGATCGACCCCAAAACAACCCCCCAATTTTTTTAATTTTACCCCATAATAAACCCCACATTTCATCTTCGACACCCGAAACCCATACCCACCCTAATGGAATGCGATGTAAAGGCACCTATGTTGTTGGATTTGCGTTCTAAAGGCATTATGATGTAATGCCTGCATTGTAATGGACATCTCCCGTGCCAAAGGCAAGCCATAGGCAAGCCTGTCTGCGTCCGTCTGCCCCAGGACCACGCTCAGCACCAAGAACCCTTCCTCTCGGACACTCCACCTGGACAACCCCAGTGACCAGAAAACTACCCCCTCCTGGAGTAGCTCCCCAACATCATACTCAAGCAGCAAGTCACAGCAGCAAGCCACATTGCAGGACACACGGTCAAGCACGTCTCCTCCGCCATTGGGACCTTCAACTACAGCCACACCACCGGACTCTCCTGGACCGACCATCATTGTATACATCACTTCTTCACAATGACCACAGTACACAACCACCATCATCGCCCCCTCACAGCTGGATCAAGGCCACAGAAGTATGTCTCTTCAACTCCCTCAGCACCACCACTCCGCCAACACTGACAGACGATGACACTGCAGCGCGCAATCGCCATCGATGGATTTCCAACTGCGCTGACACCTGGGCACCCCTCAAGACTGGCACTGCCTTAATAGCTTACGCCTGCATGATGGCAGGCCTAAGGGTGATGCAGTGCCACAGGGATAGGCTGGCCCCATGCATTGCTGGAGTTGCATCATGGTTGTGACACAACTGCAGCAATGGGTGACTTTAGTGCAGACAGATACATCAGGATTCCAGACGTATCTGTCATTACTTGCACAATGGAGCGCTGTCCATTAAATACAGCGCATCCGTGGTGTCACAAGAAGGGGGTACTGAAAAGTGTTGCAACGTTGTCTTGTCGCATCGCTGCAACACATTTCATGAGTGAGGCCCAGGAATGCGCACTATCTTATTGATGGTGCACAGTCCTGCCCTGTAGTTTTGTCGCAGGGCACGCAGCAACATTGCTTGCACTGCTGTCCAGCAACAAAATCTGGTGAAATGAGGCCCCAAGGGTTATCTCCATTTTTAAGACCAGCTATTTTCT